>NC_083116.1:107946434-108623825 GCF_949774975.1 Lagenorhynchus albirostris | reverse complement strand
CATTAAAAATATCAAGTCTTTATGCTTCATGACAAAAGGTAATAAATAAATAAATAAAATGTAAAACTTATGTCTTACAAGCAGAATCCAAAGATATTTCAACTATAATAGCCCATGAATAAATGGAGTTTCATCCAAGAATGGATTCTTCTCATTTTGAAATCAAACTACTGTGGCAAACAAAGGAATAAAATCATGTCACTAACACAACAGATACAGAGAGACCATGTGATGTAATTTACCACTCATTCATAATCGAAAAGAAATATTCAGGAAGTTGCAGCAAATACTATACCTACTAGCAAAATATTGAAAACCTCTCCCTGAAATGAGGAATGAGAAAGTAGGCCTACTTAGCAACAGTTCTACTGAATATTTTAGGGAGGTCCTAGCCAGTGCAACAATGCAAGAAAAAGAGAAAAAGAGGCATAAATATTGGAAAGGATTAAATTAATTTACCCTTATTCACAAATTGCATGCTTCTGTTTCCAGACTAATTACCACAAAATTTATCTTCCATAATATACTTTAACCTGTAGACTGCTATTGTTAAAAGCAATCTATAGGTAATGTAGTACAAATAATGAGTGAATTTATCAAGATTGACGGAAACCATACAGTTAAACATACACCCACTTTTCTGAGAAAGCAATTTTTAGTAAATCTTCTATACACATTTTAAGAAATGGCACAAAATCCTACAGGACAAGGTTACATTTTTTTAAGGTTTTTTCAACATAATTATCAGATAATCTTTGAGAGTCATTATAACCTCAATTATTGTTGTCATTTTTTTTCTGATATCATGGTAATAGACACCCCAGAATATAAAATAAAATTGATGACACATGACATTTAACTCGAGAAAAATGAAATGAGCATATTCTTTGTGACAAGTTTACATATGGCTCCTATTCGTTCATCTCATTTACAAATTACAGATCAGTTTTTTGTTAGAGATCAGCTTTTCTTTAAGTGCATCACAATTACTCTTTCCACAAAACTTGTTTATATTTTTATTATTGCATATCTTCTTTCAAACGCTTTTCTATTTCTGTCTTTAGCATAACTTCTAATCTTTCCTGTACTACTTTAAAAAGGAAAATATTTTAAACTAATCATTAATGATATGCATTCATATATTTCTTTGATTTCCTTTTACTACTTATAAGTTTGGTATGTACTGAGTGTAAAATTTACAAAAACGTACATGTATATCTCTTCACAGAAGTAACCATGATTAACAGCCAAGTGTGTATATGAACAAATAGACAATAAACACTTACAAATGAAATATACTTATATGCATGTACACACATGTGAAATAAATTACAATTTACTTTATCTTTTATTAGGAATATGACTTGGACATTTCTTCAAGTTACAAGAACTGTTTAGTTGTAAATCTATATAACAGTCATGGAAAGAACACAATATAATTTACTTAAAAATAGATTTCTTAATTTTAAAGCATACTTTTATATACATTTGTGAGTAGTTTTGTTGACTATAGTACTAGAAGGAAAATTACTGTTTAGAAAGGGTAGGAAATTTTTCAAATTTCCTTTAAAATGCCAATTTAATATTCAAAAATCCAGTATCATTTTTTCCTCCCTCAGTAGTTTGGTATCAAGATAAAAAAGAATACCCTATTATTTATTTAAAATGCAGTAACTATTGAGGATACTCAATATAGTAATTAGCCACTTATATTTACTGTTTTTATTGTGAGAGACTGAATGTACAAACTGACAATGGCCAGACCATATATAAAAATAGAACTGTCACCCACAGTTCTGCAGCAACCAGCCCGTGAAGCCAAACCACAGATTCTGCAGCAACTGGCCCAAAACAGTGAGGACCTAATCAATAACGGCCAACTTCCCTAATTTCTGCCCCTACTCCTAACTTAGGATGAAAAGGAAACCAAGTTATGATTCCCTAAGCAAACAAGTACAATGTCCCACTTCTAGCTAGCCTCTCTCTACCTTCCTCAGGCCAACAACCTCCAATCAGGGCATACCTGAAGCCTTCCCTTTTCTACACCATAAAGCTTTCCCACTCTCTTTCCTGCCTTTGTGTCTCTGCCAAATACAAATAACACTGTCTAACTCCCTTGCTATACAGTAAGCTCTGAATAAAGAGTTTTCTTCCTCGCATTTTGACAGTCTCCATTTATTTCCAGACTTGCTTGATTTTACTATTCCATTTGTTAAAAAAAGAGTCGATCACTTCATAAATATTTGAAAAATCAAATTATATATTAACCATATATATATACATATATCCTTGTTGCTTTCATATATATATATAGTCTGTTAGGAATTTATTTCAACGTGTACTATATTTACATAAATCACTTCAGATATAGACTATGTCTGCCAAATTGAATGTTATTGCATAGTATATAATTATTACAAATATAAAATATTTGCTTTAAGTAGTATGAAACACTTCATTATTATTTATCAAGAGTTTTATTTGTCCTCATACAATTTCTCATGCATGTCAATATTAGCATTAAATTAACAAACCATTTTGATATTGCACATGAAAATTTGTATATCACTTAATTTGTATACAGTATGTGCAGACATTTGTATATATAAATAAGAAGTAAAAATTGGATATTTTGGCTGTTATAAAATATTTCTTCACATGAGTTTTTTTTTGGCTTTTTTGTTGCTATTGTTAATCCAATAAACTATTTACACAAATGGAAAAATTTGGATTGATAAAACAGCTATTAAAATGCTTAAATATTTTATCATTAAACTACATATTGGACATCTATGTGAAATATACAGATATTAGTGACATGTATGAATGTATACCAGAAAAACACTTCTGAAAAATAAGCCACCAATAATGATGATTTAAATGATGGCTGCATTCTCAAAAGACTCCTTGGAGAAGTGGCAATAATGGAGCAGCATCTTTCCAATGCTGAAAGAAAAATTAAACTATCAACACAAAATTCTTTATCCACCAAAGTTATCCTTCCAAGCTAAGAGTGAACTAAGATGCAGACACATAAACAAATGTGACAATTTGTCCCTGTCCAAAAATAATACATATCCTATAGGAAGTTCTTCAGGCTCAATGGAAAAAATACCTAATAGAATCTACAAAAAGGAGAGAAGAGAACTGGATAGGGAAAATATGTGGCTAAATATAAAAGTTTTTTTTCTATTATTTCTGCTTAAAGAGCTGATTCCTTGAAGTAAAAATGAAATAGTACTTTGGATGTAAAATACATAATTTGCAAAATTAATCTAACTGTAAACTTAAGCTTTGTGCACTTACCTGAATATACAATATATTTCATTTAAGAAAATTAAGGGGCAAAAATAAATTATATACACTGAATTTAAGTTTTTAAATAAGAATATTTAAATAAAATACTTGACAAAAGAGCAAAAAGTAAAGGGAAGATAAATGGATTCATACTGTTTTGAGGCTACACATACATAAACTGGTACTATTTTAACTCTAAATAGACCAAGATAACTTAAAGATCCACGTGGCAATCCTTTGAGTAACCAGTAAATATAATACAAATAGGTATTCTGGCTATTATTACAGCATAAAAGATTACTACAGAATTTATCTTTTATAATATACTCCATATTTACTTGTCTGTTATCCTTTCGGCTACATTTCAATAATGTACCTTCATATGCATACCTGGCACATGTAGGAAACTAAAGAAATATTTTGGCAAAAGATTGGATAATTGACTCTAGGAGGAAAAATAATTAAAACTAAAACATATTTCAAAAAATAGCATGTGCAGAGATGTCTTCTTCCAGTAATGGTAGACTAGCCATTTCTGCCCAACCATCCCACTGAGATAAACTAGGAAAGCTGGTAGATATTAAACATTCTGTTCAAAGGTACCAAAAACCCAAAGAAGCAAGCATTTGAAGAAACTGAATCTCAGAAGAGAAGCCCAGGAAATGAGAAACAAATCTGGTACCTCTTTCCTCCATAAACCTTTTGTTGATCCAAAGGAGGTGACTAAGAACATAGGATGCTAAGAAAAAGTTGCAGCTAATAAGCTAAGCAGCTGATCAGGGCTTCCAGTCCTCTCACCAACTCAGGGGACACAGACTGGGTTCAAGGCCCACCCTGGCAGAGAGAATCTGGAAAACAACCCAGGGGTGAATTTAACATCCTTAAGTGTCTGTGCTCTAAATGTCAATATAAACCTGAAACAGAAAACTACTACTCATAAAACCTGAGACCAAACTTCAAAAGACTCAACCACTGATTGTAATGAGATGAATGTATTTTCTAAAGTATCTTAAAGAAACACATATCATGTGACTCAACCATTCCATTCCTTGATGTTTATCCAAGAAAAAAATGAACATGTATATGCACGCAAAGAATTGTATGAAAACGTTCGTAGCATGAAAAAGAGAGAAGGGCTTGGCTGGATCAGAAGGGGGAAAAATTCGAAGATGCACATGGAAACCCGGGAGGGGGATGAATATGTTTATCATCTTAACTGTGGTGATGATTTCACAAATATATAGATATCTCAAAAGTTACATTATTTCAATGTTGTATAGTTCATTTTAAGTCAATTACACCTAAGAAAAGCTGTTAAAAATGTGTGGAATCTACCAAAATGTGTCTAAAGAAACACTCTAGCATTAAAAGCAAAAGAAGAAACCTTGAAAATTGAAGATCTAATAATCCACCTCACCTCAAAAACTGGGAACCTAAAAGCTGAGTTAAATCAAAAGAATAGATAGTAGATATAAAAGAAAATTAGAATTAGCTAATGAAATTCAGAAAAATACAAAGACTGACAAATCCAAAAATTATTTTGGCAGAGAAAATGTTTAAAAATTGTAATTCCTGGCAAGACTGATCACACACAAACAAAGGGAGACATACATTATCAACACATATAGAATATAAAATGGATCATCACTATAGACGCTTGAGACCCTTACATAATATTTGAAGTTATTTGACATGACAAAATTCCAGAAAAACACACCTTAACAAAACAAGAAATTTTCAAAATCCTATGTTTTAATTTAATTGTATCCATAATAAAAACCTTCCTACAAATGATTTCTATGGTCTGATGCCTGATTGTGTGAACTTTTCCATAAAATTCAGAAATAAATAATACCAATATCGCCCATCCCCTCACATGGAATAGAAATGGTAAAAACACTAACCACAATATTTAATGAGATCCTTATAAATTTTACAATAAACTGATAATGACAATATAGGAAAGGAAGATCAATGGTTGATATGCATCATGACAACATAAAGAAAAAAATCTTTATGAATCCAAACACACTTCAATTATAGTATCCCATGAACAAATTGACTTTAATCCAAAGCTGAATTCTTAAGTGGCTTAACATCTTAACATCAAATCTCCTTAACAAAAGACAAATAACCATGTCACTTTCACAACAGACACAGAGAAACCATCAGGCAAATTTACCGTCCAGTTATGAGTTTTAGAAAAACTCAGAAAACTATAGCAAATATCATAATTAGTGATATAACATTGAAAAACACAACCTGAGATCTGGATGGAGTTCAGGTTTGCCTGTTATTACCAGTTCTTCTCAACATTTTACGGAGGTCATGGGCCAATAATGCAGACAAAAGTTAAAAATGCATAAATAATTGGAAAGAAAGAAATGAACATGTCTTTATTCACCAATTGGACATTTGTTTCTAGAATATCTCAAAATAATCTATATGTAATAAACCAGAATTAATAACCGCATCTAGCAATATTGCTGGATTCCATACAGTTAAATCTAAACAAATTTTTCTAAGAACAGCAATTCTCACTAAACATTTCAGACACATCATAAGAAATGGCATGGGGCTTCCCTGGTGGTGCAGTGGTTAGGAATCCGCTTGCCAATGCAGGGGACATGGGTTCGTACAGTGGTCCGGGAAGATCCCACATGCCGTGGAGCGACTAGGCCCATGCGCCACAGCTGCTGAGCCTGCACTCTGGAGCCCATGAGCCACAACTACTGAGCCCATGTGCCACAACTACTGAAGTCCGCGCGCCTAGAGCCTGTGCTCCGCAACGAGAAGCCACTGCAATGAGAAGCCCACACACCGCAGCAAAGAGTAGCCCCGACTTGCTGCAACTAGAGAAAGCCCACGCGCAGCAGCAAAGACCCAATGCAGCCATGAATAAATAAAGAAATTAATTAATTAATAATAATAATAAAAGAAACGGCATGAAAACTCTATACAACAAGATTACAGTTTTAAGTCTTTTTCTGTATACTGATCACATAAAAATTGAGAGGATTTTGACCCTGATTACTGTTGTCACTTTTTCTGATATCATGGAAAGAGAAGCCCCTGAATATTAAGTAAACTCTACATTACATCTGACATTTAATCCTAGTAGTACAGTAAAAAAAAAAAGCATTCTTTCTGACACTTTTACTTATAGCCCCCAGTATAATGATTTCACTGATTAATTAGAGATCAGTTTCTTATAAATGGTTCACATCTAAATTAAATTTTTCTCCATGTAAATTTTCTATATTTTTTCATATTATTTCTTTCCCATCTACCTCTGTTATAATTCTGGCTTTAAGCATAACTTCTCACTGTACTATACTACTTATAAAAATAAAGTAGATGGTTAAAAAGAATCATCAGTAATATGCTCCATGTGACAATTTATTTTATTTTATTGATTACAAGTAAAATATGCACTCAGTGTAAAATTTCCAAAAAACACAGATACATATCCTTTCACAGAAGTAACCATGATTAGCAATGAAGAGTGTAACTGAACAAACGTACATATAAATGTGCATCTATATAAATAATACATTTATATACTTATAAACACATGTGAAATAAATTTTCTTGCTTTTTTATTAAAATTATGTTCTGGAGATATCTTGTGCAATTATATAAGATCTATCTGATTGGCTGTAAAACCTGCAATGCATTTACAGTATGAATACATTATAGTCTATTAAAAATACCTGTTTTGCCTTTTTGTAGCCATATTTTTACTCACATCTTTGACAAATTCTGTCAGATACACTCATAGAAAGCCAATTATGGTGGAAAAGGGTAGGCAAATTTAAAATATTGGTAAAAAATAGCAAATTAACTTCCAAAAACTCAGAACCATTCTATACTCCCTCCAAATTCAGGTATCAATATATTAAAAAGTTTACATCTTACTTAATTTCCACTAGCTATTAAGCATATTATATACTAATTACCATTAGTATTTATTCTTGTATATATCACATATGAATTCTACTAATACAATTTTTTAAAGAGTATATCATTTCACAATTATTTGAATATCAAAATCATTACATATGAAGTATGTATATATATTTGTGTATACATGCATAAACTCTTATTTCTTTCACTCACATTCTATATACTCCCTGTAACTGAATAGGTTCTGATATATACTCTATTTATAGAAATCATTTCACTAATAGAATATTTCCCAAAGTAGAGTTTTTTGTATATATATATATATATATTTTTTAATTTAAAGACACCAATTGTACTTGAACATTTGTTACTTTTTTTTTCTAATTAATTAATTTATTTAGTTATTTTTGGCTGCCTTCTCAACAGAATCCATAGAGAACCGAGATAATGGAGCAGAATCTTTCTGATACCCAAAGAAAATATAAAACTGTCAGTAGAATTCTTGTTTTTTTTTTAGATGTTGGGGATAGGAGTTTATTAATTAATTAATTTATTTTTGCCGTGTTAGGTCTTCGTTTCTGTGCGAGGGCTTTCTCTAGTTGTGGCAAGCAGGGGCCACTCTTCATCGAGGTGCACAGGACTCTCACTATCGCAGCCTCTCTTGTTGCGGAGCACAGGCTCCAGACACGCAGGCTCAGTAGTTGTGGCTCACGGACCTAGTTGCTCCATGGCATGTGGGATCCTCCCAGACCAGGGCTCGAACCCGTGTCCCCTGCATTAGCAGACAGATTCTCAACCACTGCACCACCAGGGAAGCCCCTGTCAGTAGAATTCTATATCCAGAAAAATTATCTTTCCAAACAGACAGTGAATTAAGACATATCCACATAAACAAATCTGAGTCAATTTGCCAGTGGACAACCTGCAATTTACGTTTTTACCGTAAGTTCTACAGGAAACGAAAGGAAATGGTTGATGGAAACCGAAAACCACAGAAATGCTTGAAAAGCACTGGATGGAGGACCAATACTGCGCCGTCTGCTGGTGGAAGCTGGTAATGTCAGTTGGCTGGAATTTCAGCTTAGGAATTTATGTAGCATCATAACTGCTGCAATGTATTGGTTACAAAGATTCACTAAGCTTGGCCCAGAATCCTGGGAGCAGCCATAAAACCCGTCTATTGAAGGAAAGGATGTTAAAGAATGTGTGGACATGTTTTTAAACTGCCAAAGATAAAATTTCAAGAGAGGACTTTAAATTGAATAATAAAAAGTATTCAATAAAACAAAAAGAGGCACAAAAGGAGGAACAGAAAAATAAAGAGATGGGAAAAATAGAAAACAAATGGCAAGATCATCAACTTTAAAACAAACTATATTAGTAATAATATTAAATTTAAGCAGACCTAATCATCCCAATTAGAGTGGAGAGTTTTTCAGACTAGAAAAAAGCCAAGTCCTATTTACTATATGCTGTTAACGTGAAGTAATTTGAATTTCAGGAGACAGGTTGAAAGTAATAGTATACAAAATAATATACCATGTAAAATTAAGCATAAGAAAGCTTGACTGGGTATATTAATGCCAAAGTAGACTCCAAGAAACAGAGTATAACTGGAGATATATAGGGACATTTCATTATGATTAATGAATCCACTTATCAGGAAGACAATAATCCTAATGTTTAGGAGCCTAATTACAAAACTTCAAAGTACATGAAACAAGATCTGAGATTTTTGTAATTTTCAGTTTGCCACTAAAATTCTTAATTTTGTCTCCTATTTATTTGAACATAGGCATTTTTAATGCACATCTGATAGGTATTTTATCTGGTTAACTTGTGATTCTACTTCTGTTATCTGCTGTTTCTACTGGGCTTTGGTCACATGTTCTTTTCTCCTACTTATCCTGGCCATTTTTAATTGTATGCCAAAAACTATATATAAAAATTGTAGAGATAATTCAAATTTAATTTCACTCTGGCTTCGCTACTACCAGCACTATCACTTCCAGACCTATTTATTCCAAACAGAGATTCAAATGATTCAAAGTTGAACCTGGTAAAGAGTTGGTCATTTTCAGCTTTACTGTTGCTCCCAAACTATAGTCCTCAGTGTCCCATCCAAACCCAGCGGAATTTACAGCCTCTTATCATGCTGTCCACCACACATAGACAATGATTAGCAAATCCCCAAATCTGGTTTTCCCTGTGACCTGGTGAGTTTATTGAAAGTTCTGTTCATTGTTCTACCTCTAAGTAAGCTATCTGAATCTGTATATTCCTCAAGGGGAAAGACAACTGCAAATATTCAACTGAATTCTATGGATCTTCACTTTGTAATTTTTCTGGCAGACCACTGCCTTTGTTTGTTCTTCAATCCCTCTCTCCCTCTCTCTCTCCCTCTTTTTCTCTCCATCTATCTATTTTCCAGCATTTCAAGTTGCATGGGTAGTCTGATTTACCTAGTCTGCCTTGATCAGACGAGCATCTCCAATATATAAATGAGTACATATTACAGGTCTTAGTATGCCACTGACTTTGTTTTTGGCTCAATATTATATTTGTGAGATTCATCCATGTTGATGTACGTAATTTATAGTTCATTTATTTTCAAATCATGGGCACTAAGTTTGTTTTTATCATATAGATAGATAAGTGATAGGCAGACTTACTTGGACAGAGATTATAATTTGTTTGATGAAAGTTTTTTGAAATCCTTAATACCTATTTTAAGACTTAATATGTGATCAGGTGTCATTAATTTATGCTAATATAACAACATGTATTGAATATATACCTATATCTTAGCCCTTATCTTCTCTAATATATCTCCTTATTTTCTTGACTGTTTCCACATTAAGCAGTAACCCAATAATGTACCTCCAACAGATGGACCACACTTGGCACATGTTGGGAACTGTGGAAATATTTATTGATTCAATCAAATTTTAAATCGAGGGAATTTAAGCAAATGATGACGAAAAGGACTGAATCCTCAAGAAGAACGTTTGCCTTGAAATAATTTGCTTACCTTCTTAATATTACTTGGATTAATTAGCTACAAGAAATAAAACTATTACAAACTAATACATATTTCAAAAAAATTGTATTTGGAGAGATGTCTGCTTCCAGTAATGGTAGACCATTTCAGCCCAACCATCCTACTGAGAAAGCCTAGGAAATCTGGAAGACATTAAAGATATTATTTAAAGGCACCAAAGACCCAAGAAAGAGACAGGATCTCAGAGAGAGGAGAAGACCAAGTGGTGAGACTCAAATTTGGTACCACTTTTCCCCCTTAGGTCCTTTACTAATTCAAAAGGGATGACTGAGGACCCAAAATGTTAAGCAGAAAGTTGTAGCTGAGAAGCTATGCAGTTGATCAGGGCCTCCAGCCCAGGGGACACAAATTGGACCTGACTACACACCACCAAGGAGAGGTTCTGGAAAAAAATCCAACATATCATTTGACATCTCTGAGAGGATATGCCCTAAATGTAAATATGAACCAGAAATACAAAACTCTTCACAAAACCTGAGACCCAGCCTTAAAAGAACACAATCCCTCACTATTATGAGATGAATTACTCCCACGCTAATTGCCCCTCATAAGCAAAATAAAATGCTCCATGGCCTCCAATTATCTCCATAGTGTTTCATACAGAAAACCTAGTTTGCAGTCAAAAATAAACATACATACAAAAATGAACAGAAAGGAAAGGATTAGCATCAGGCCTACATTACATTTTCCCCACTTACTGTGGATGCCAGGACAGAAAGATCAATGACTTGGTTATACCCACACAATTTAGAGTGACCATGATTTATCACTGTATACCTATTAGGGCTAGAATTTAAAATACTGATGATTCCCAGTGCTGACAAAGATGCAGAGCTACTGTGACTTTCATATACTACTAATAGAATATAAAATGATTCAATTATTTGGGAAACCTCATTGACTTATTTATGATGTGATCCATCCCTTCCACTTCTGGGTGTTTATTCTAGAGAAATTAAAGCTTATGTCCACACACATGTTTGTATAAGAATGTTCAATGCCTGGACAAGGGACCATGGAGAAAGTCAGGAGGGGTGATTACACAACTCCACATGGAAATTTTGGCAAGTAACAGATATGTTCATTACCTTGTTTTGTGAATATATACATATATGCAAATCATAACATGCTGCATATTTTAAAATTATACAATTTATAGTTATACCTCAACAATCTTTTCAAATGCATAGGATGCACCAAAACATGCATCTAAAGAAAATTTCCCATGTTAAATGCAAAAGAGAAAATGCAGGAAAATTCAGGACCTGATTATTCCTCAAAAAACTTTAGGAAAAAATGGTAAAGTGGAGAAAATAAAACTAACAATAAAATTAAAATTTAATGAAGTTTTAAAAATACAAGAGAATATCAACAAAACCAAAAGAGTTCTTTTTTGAAAGGGTTAATAAAATTGATAAACATCTAGCAACGCTGATATAGAAAAAAGAGAAGGCATGCATAATCCATATTAGGAATATAAAGGGGGTCATCCCTACAGATTCTTGAGACATAGACATAAAATTATAAGAAGTTGTATCCAATACATTTAACATGAGGTGAAATGACAAAATTCCAAGAAAAACACAGGTAAAAAAAGAAAATTTAGGAAACAGTGAAAAACTTCAAAAAAGGTTTAATTTGACCCATTTGAAATTTATATCAAACCAAAAAGAATTTTATAGGAAAGGAAGATCACAGGTCTCTTTCATGACCAAAAAAAAAGGGGGGTGGGTGGGTGGGTGTGTGTGGAACGCTTAACAAACTTAATCCAAGATACAGCAGCTGTAATATACATAAACAAAATAATGTTTAATCCAAGATAAATTCATGTTTTGTATCATCTGGAAATCAAACAAAGTTAACAGAACAAAAGAATAAAATGATAGGTTTATCCCAAAATATGCAAAAATGCCATTGGAAAAAATTAAGCTCAATTAAAAGCAAAAAAACTCAGAAAACTGAAGCAAATATAATAACTAGTGTTGAAATATTGAAAACTTAGCCCCTTGAGATCAAGAACAACACAAGTATGCTTATTATCACTAGTTTTGCTCAACAGTTTAGGGAGGCCCTAGCCAGGGCAATAAAACAAGAAAAAGATAAAAACAAAGGCATAACGATTGAAAGAGAAGGAATGCAACCGCCATTATTCACAGATTGCATCATTACATATTTATAATATCTAAAAGTAATCTATCCTTAGTGTGTTTGAATAAATTAGTCAATTTAGCAAGATTACTGGGTACAAGCTCGACAAAAAAATGAAGTATAATTCTAGATGCCACAGTTAATTAAAGAATTACATTACTATAAAAATACTATTTACGACAGCATCAAAGAACGTCAAACTCTGAAATGTAAGTTTAATGAAAGATGTGAAAGATCTGCACCCAGTGAAATGTGGAAAATTGTTTAAAAAATATTAATGAAGACATGAACAATTGGAATGGTATAATACTTATATGGATTAAGAGATTCAATATTTTTACTCTCCCCACACTGAGTCACAGATTCAGCATAACCTCAATTAAAAATCCCATCATTTTTAATGATGTTAAATTTCTTCTTTTGCATGTTAGTCAAATGCATGTTTTTATTTTGTGAAAATTAATCTATCTGTAATTTATGACATGTACTTCCTTGTATGCTTGCTATACTTTGATGAAAACTAGTGTTTTTTAAAACAAAATGTTGCAGTTGTCTTTTTTTTTTTAATACTAATGTTTTTCTCTTAACAAAATTCAAACTAGTTTAAGAAATTTAAAAAACAATTCAGGCCTAACATTTAATAAGAGAAACAAACACATACACAGTGTATGTTTCAGGTAAGAGCCAAAAATAACTAAATCCTAATTTTAAAAAAGAATATTATGATGTATAGTAGAAGAAGAAAATGATGACAAGGAAGAAAGGACATCGGAAGGGCAAGTATAGAGAAAATAAGAAAATTTAACATTACTGAGTCAAAAAGAAAAAAAAAGTTAAAAAAAACCCAACAACACCCTGATGAACATTAAGAAATAATATACAGAGCGGGGGAAAAAAAAAGCTTCCAAATGATTTATTTTAATATATAGAGAGGCTGAGAGAGGGAAAGGGCAAGACATCCTACCTCATCTGGATCTACATTACTGTAAAGCTAGAGATATGGAATTGACATAGGAATCCCTTACAGCATTTCAAAGTTATTATGTGATAGAAAAAGCATTGAGCCTATGGGCCAGAAATTTGGTTTTTATTTTTTGTATTTTCATGCCTGCTCTGTAATATTAGGCAAGTTATCTAACCTTTCAGAACCTCAGTCACTTCGTGTTTAAAACTTTGGTAATATTTACTTACCCACCAATCAGCATTGCCATGAGAATCAAATTTGACAATGGGAAGTAGGACAATCTATAAATGAGGGTTAGCCTTATAAGTCATTATAAAAAATGTATTTATACAGACCATGTAGAGATTTTCATTATAACAGCTAAATGTGCTTTAAGTTTGCATTTTCTATAAATGATATTTACTTTACAAATATCAGTGAAAGAGTCCAATTCAGAAATGAGGCACAGTTATTAGATATTTGAAGTTTAACTGGAGACTGCAAAGCCATGGAATATTAAATTCTCAATAAGGCTAACATTTATTCAAGGTATAATTTTTATAATTAGAAAGAAAATGTCATCGACGTGTGAATGTTAGCATTATTTAGGTGAGAATTTTTTTAAAGAAATTATGTTTAACAATAAAAACTGTAACAGTGTATCATAAAAAGCCCTCTACTGTCATTTATACTACATAGTCTCAGGAAATATCAAATAATAACAGATTCAGTGATTCAAATAAAATTATCATTTATAGTTATTCTGATTATTAATATGATCTAGTGGAAAGACTGTATCATTAGTAAGTAAAAGGACTTTGTTCTAAACTCCTTAAGGCCTGCATTTTCTTCTCCTGAAAAAGGAAATGGTACCTATCGTATCTACTTTACAGAACTTTACAGAACCCACTAAGAGCATAAAAAATGTGAGCTATACAACGAAGAGTACCCCCTGCTCGCCACAACTAGAAAGTCCGCGCGCAGCAACAAAGACCCAGCACAGCCATAAATAAATAAATTTATAAAAAAAAAAAGTGAGCTATTATTACTGTGAATAGAAAAAAAATCTTGGTATCAGGAGAAATAACATAATTTCTTTTCATCATTTTTAAATTAAAAAGACATTAAATAGTAGTAGAGCTTATGAGTTGCTGTAAGGAAGGTAGGTATCTTATTATTGCTTCCTATAAGTTAGTGGAAGGTTTTATAGTCCAAGCTGGATTTAACGTAAGCTTAAGTAAATGTCAAGGGAATGCTGAGAGATTACCTTGGGCAACCTGAGTGGTTTGGTGGAAATGAGGGGTTGGAGGTTGGAGCTGGAATGTATGGAGGAGAAACTGGAAATAAGGGAACTAACAATTTGGGAAAGAAATAGAAAAAAAAACTAATGGGTGATATGCGGTATTTTAAGGTAATCATAGAAAAGCAAATGACAATGTTTCATTAAAAAGAACTATTAAATCCAGTAATCAGTCACTGCAGCATCTAATCAAGGAGATGAAAATGAGTGTCTTTAGCAGCTGATTGAGAAAAATGAAATTAGGAGAGAAATTTTGTCAAAACTTGATAAGAAATGAATTTGCTTTCTTGCTTCTTGGTTTTCTTCAAATCATAGCTAGGAACTTTGGCAGACTTCCAAATGCCTGTTGATTTCAAATTTTGAGCATTCCATACAAGTTAACAGTTTATCCTTTTTGTTAACTTTTAAAAAATGCATACTTGTTGAATAGATATTTTGGAAGACACGCAAATGAATCTATGCCACTATTTTTATAGAAATCAGTCAGCCACTAAAGCAATCCAAACAGTTAATCTAAATACATTTTTCAAATAAACATATGATTTGTTTTCTTCCTTTTATAGAAATGCTATTAATTGGTCTATTGTGATTGGGCTTTTACATATGTTGGCCTGTTATACAGGTTATTCTTACCAGCCTTATCAACTTAAAATGATGATGATGATGATGACGATGATGAAGACAGTGATGATAAAGTGACCTCAGTAATATGCCCCTCTTTATCAAGTTTAAATTTTCTATTAAGATACATTAGTCATCACATTAATGTCATCCACATCAAGACCACCAAATCTTTATTTTAAAGCCCTTTAAAAGGGCTTTTCCTTTTAGAATTTCCAATTCTGAAAAGTATCTGATGTTTTGTTGAATATTTAAGGAAATTCAGTTTGCTTAAAGTTTAGGGAAGCATCATCATCTTACATCTGATTTTAATAATATCTGAAAAGACAAGGTGGCTTTTTCTTCAACATCATGAAGTAACCAAAGTTCACATTCCTACAGCTTTTGTTCTACCATTTACATTGCATACATTCAGCAGTTTATTCAGTAATGGTACCAGGCTCTGTCCTAAGCACTAGGGATTAAATAGTAAACTAAAATATACATAGTTCTTCCCCTTATGAGGCTTACCTCCTAGTGGGAGAACATAAACCAAATATATACCACAAAAATGTCAAATATTATTAAGTGCTGTGAAGAAAAACAGTGATTAAATGTCAGAGGCTACTGAAGGTTTGAATGGGATAAGAACTTAAAATTGTCCTTTGACTTTGTTAACATAGAAGTCATTGGGTAAATTTAATCAAAGTGATTTCAGTAGCATAGTGGGAATCAAAGTCCGATAGGAGTCTGTTCTAGAGTGAATGGAAGTGAGGAAAGCACAGATACCACTCTAGCAAAGTTTTCTCTGAAAAAGACACAGAGCTGAAGAGTATGCAAAGTCAAGGAAGGTTTTCCTTTTTTCCACTAGATGAAAAAATTATAGATGTTTTAATAGTAATGACAATATACAGACTTCCAAATAATGGTGCATGAAGAGAAGGAGATAATTGCAAGAGCAAAGTCCTTAAGTAGACAATAGAAAATGAGCTCCAGAGGTTAAATGGATGAGCTGATGCCAGATGGGAGAAGGGAGACTCCATCACTTGTAATGGAAACAAGAGAGAGCAAGGTTTAAAAAAGCAGATAGGGTGGTGTATGTGTATAGTACCAGTGGTATCATCCCAATAACTTTATTTTTCGCTGTGAAATTGAAAGAAGATCATCAGTTGGTTCTTGGCCAGAGAGGATGTTTTGAGATATGAAGAATGATGAGACAGCTTCTGTGGGTTTCCTCAAGAGCAGATTCTCGTAGTTGCAAGTAGTTTATTTGGGAGTTGATCCCAAGAAATACAAGCAAGAAAGTGGGAAAAAAGAGATGAATATATGTCGCTGTGCCTTGAATCTTATACAACTAAGTTAGAGCTATCTACACCTTGGTATCCCCTTTACCATTGCCTTATTTAAGCCCTTATAACTTCCTGTAGTTATAGTAATGCTTTTCCTAACTGTCCCCTGTCACCAGTTTTGCCACTTACCAATCATCATCCACATTATAATAAAAAGTAGTTTTCACTCTCTCTCAAAATCCTTCAGAAGAAATCTCTTGGTTTGTCACAGAAGGTCTCTCATAATCTGCCCCTTACATCTGCATCCTTTTCTTCCACCACGTGACCAAAAGACTTTTCTATCTAGCCGTTTTGTAATATATTAAAGGTTCTGCCTTTATACACCTCTACAAAAAAATGATCCTTAATCAGGATTCCCTCAATCATATTTTCCTGCTGGATAATTGCTACACATTCTAACTAAAATTTTATCTGTTCCTGACACCTTTCCTTAAACTCCTAATTTAATGGCTAAATCAGTGGATTTCTAACTTTATCATAGGATGATTTACTATATACACACATCTATGCATATGTACATGTGTATATGTACATATGTATATTTATATATGTAATTTTTGAATATTTCTGTATTTTATGAACATTTGTGAAATCTAGTGACAAGTTTTTCTTCTCTATATCCACATAAGAGCATACAGCAAGAGTTTTCTGATGAATGAATAATAAAGTCCAAATTGTAATCCAAATATTGATCACAAAAAATTGCCAAGACTAAAGTTTGTAGATCTCTTTGTAAACACAAGCCTCATTTTGAGTAAAATAATGATTTTTTTTAAAAGAATTAGGTCACAATGATACTATATCCAGAGCTCATAGAGGGCAGAGCCTTTAACTTCAGTCTTTAAGAAACTGAGTTTCTTAACGTTATGCAAATGATAAGTATCTTCTGAATAAAAAGATGAATGAATGAATGAACTCTCGTTATCTGTCATCATGTTGACTAATGTTATTGACCAAGCTATTAAGGAAAATCTTTAAAAACATATTTTTTTTTTTTTTTTTTTTTGCGGTACGCGGGCCTCTCACTGCTGTGGCCTCTCCCGTTGCGGAGCACAGGCTCCGGACGCGCAGGCCCAGCGGCCATGGCTCACAGGCCCAGCCGCTCCGTGGCATGTGGGATCTTCCCAGACCGGGCACGAAGCCGTGTCCCCTGCATCGGCAGGCGGACTCCCAACCACTGCGCCACCAGGGAAGCCCTAAAAACATATTCTTTGACATGGACCTGAGATTTTAGA
Organism: Lagenorhynchus albirostris; assembly: GCF_949774975.1. Taxonomy (NCBI): domain Eukaryota; kingdom Metazoa; phylum Chordata; class Mammalia; order Artiodactyla; family Delphinidae; genus Lagenorhynchus; species Lagenorhynchus albirostris. The sequence goes on along the minus strand of NC_083116.1, from coordinate 108,605,986 downwards.
AATGGAATAGGGCCTTTCTTTTCCACTGGCTCTGTGAATAGGAATTTCCCGTGAATATGAACAATCGCCAGCCTATTACTTAGAGAGCAGGCTTAAGCCATACCAGTGTACAGGATGTTTTATGGAAGTTATAACAAGGAAATGCAATACAGCATGTGATGTTTCTCTGTGTTCAATGGTGTGTCATCAGAAACTCTTCTCGCTTGTTACTTTGAAATATCTTTGTTGACTAGTGGAAACTTCCTGATCAGTATCCATAAAGAGAAAGGATAAAAGATAAAATTGGATGTCATCATTGTCAAACATTTGGGGGTAAAAATAAGACAGGCCACCTCAAGTGAGAGAAGAGATCATTTGTTCATTTTCATAGTGCTTGACCATGGCCAAGCCTCCTACTATGAAGTGCCCTAAGAGGTAGTAGAAGGGAGTCATAAGGTGACACATGTCTTGAAGCTTTGCTAGGATCATTGAAATAGTGCAATAGTTAAGAAAGGCTGGAAACCAGGGCTGGTAATAACCGACTGCCATGTAAAATTAACTTAATTAAAAAATAAAACAACCCTTTTGGCTGAGAGCCTGTCTCTTAGAAATCTGAACCTTTCATTACTGACTTACACAGTATGTACTTTAGAGATCTGAATGGAAAGGGAGATGCTCCTTGATTATTGGTCCAAAATTCCCCTAACTATTTTGGATTAAAATAGCTTTTTAAAGTCACTTCCACAGCTGTGAAGATGTATTATGCTCAGATCAAATACTTGAGACAATAATTTAATGTTTGTTTAATCCTATGTGTCAGAAGAATGACAACTGGAAGTTATAGAACAAAATGAAAAAATATTCCATGTATATATACCACCACAACCAAAGAAAAAAAATCACATCACATCAATTTTCACACACTGAGGCAATGGAACCATAATTGGCTCTACCTTACAAGAAAAAAAATTATTCTTGCCTCATGTTGAGAGAAGAGGTATGAGAACTCTGCTGGTGGAACCATCTCTAGCCACAACAAATAAGCAAGTAAGCAAAGGCATGGAAAAACATCCTATTATTAAAATCACTGTAGTCTTCTGAAAAGGTTTTGATTGATAGATACACTGTTTGTTTTAAAAAATATTTTTAAATCATATAACTTGCTAATGCCACATGATATAATAGTTTCTATAGAAACACTGCATACACTATTGACTAGATAAAGGCATTATGGAATGTTGTTCAGCTATACTATTTTACACTCCATTGCCTTGATACACCTACCTAACTTTTATCATCTGAAAAATCCGCAGTCACATTTTAATATTTTTCATTTAATGTTACCATATATAATGAAGGGATGAGTATACCCTTGAAAAAAGAAAAAAGGGGAGGCGGGAAGGGGACAGTTAAAGCCATTTGTTTGCGCACTGCTTAGGACTTAGCTAGGATATTTATTACAGGTAAGAAACGATGCCCACATATTTTATAAACTTCTAGAACATATGTTCTCCAAGATTTCTTTTAAGCTGTCTCCCAAGTTTTCTTAATGATCTCTGGAGAGCAAATACAACCAAAAATATCAGTTTATATTAATTATAACTTTTATTGAAAGACTTTAGCCATATATTTTGATCATAAAAGAAAAATCATGCATTTCACTAAAGAAGAATTTGGCCAAAGGGGCAAAAAATTCTAGTTAACTTTGAGATTTTTAGCTTGATTAATATATCTACACATGTGTATGTGTATATCTATAGCTACATATCTTTTGTATCGTTAAATTGACCATTATTTTCTCTATCGATACAGATATGAGAGTATATTTTCTAGTCTATTAGCAAATAGCATACAGTAAGCTACAGCAATCCCCCACTAGGTGATAAACAGTGTATATCATACAGACAGTATATAAATATGAAAAATAAACAGAACGTAATTCCCTGTCATTTTCATAAATTCAATCTCCTATCATTATACGTGATTAAAAATTGTATAAACATTTGATTGCACCATGCTCTTTCTTTCTTCTTATTCTTCAAATAGGTGATTTTTCTCTGCCTTGAACACTATCCTCCTGATATTTCAGGTTCAGTGTCTATGTCATTTTCCTCTGAAAAGACTTTCCTGTCCCCTCCAGATCAAGTTGAGTGTCCTTGTTAGGTATTCCTGGAATATCCATACTTCTCTGCCATAGCATTTCTCAAATGTTGATTTTTTAAAAATTTTTTCTCTTCTGCCACAAAACCTTTTCTCTGTTAGGGTAGTGGTTGAACTTATCTTACTCATCATTATAATTTCTAACCCTACAAGAATGTAAGAATGCCTGGCACATAATGTATTTCAAATAAAATGTTTTTGGTTGAAAGAGTACTAAAATCAGTCTCTAGAAGAATAGAACAAAAGAAATATTTGTTTAATATGCATTATTATCTTTAGAAGAACTCCCACCTCCCGCTATAACCACAATTTCACTTATGAAGTGGTAAATCAAAGGCTTTACCAGAAATTCTCATTCATAAGTCATCAATATGGATCAAAAATGGAAGAAGCTATATGGGATTGGATTTTATAATAGAAGACGCTTCATAAATCTAAGCTTGATACTAACCAAAGCCCATTTCTTGCAAATAGGAAATGTATAGAAGCATCCTGGAGGAATAGGAGTGAAATTCTCACCCAGTAGGATGGTATAAGATATGCTTATTGAGGTTCATACAAAGATTTTTGGGATTGTTTTCCTGAGCAGTTTGCAGGATCAGGCTCAGTGACATAATAGGTTATTTTTACCTATTCTACTTTATGAGTTGGACATATCCCAGAGCTGAGATCCATAAGTGAGCTTGTAAGAGGATTGAAGGCTCACTTGAATTGCCAGAAGCTGACACATTGCCAGCCCACTATTCAGCCTGGAATGAATGCTTAGACGAGCAACCTTCCAGCTTTAATACATTATACCTTCTGCAAATTATACTTTAGGTGATATATTTCATTCTTCAAAATCCTTATGAACTTTTCAGTCTGAGGTCATGGTGTGTGTTCTTATATGGTCTTGAATGTCAAGTTGTTGAGATTTACATTTTAAATCTCTTTTATAACCAATTACTTAGGGAAAGTATAAAAGGATTTGTAATATTTCAAAGAAGGATATTTTAATGTGAAAATAGGACATGAATTCTTAACTGTTTATAAAATTTCAATTTTAAATATTAATTAACTTATACATATTTATGGATAGATATTTAGCAGCTATAAATTACTGTAATTATTTAGCACATGAAAAATCCTTTTTTCAGGCATAACCAATGTGCTTTACTTTGTGCAACTGGCTCACACAATACAAATTTATTAAGTATCTACTATGTTACAGTAACTTTTTATGGATTTCAACCTTAAATTTACCTTCTCGTTCTGAAATTTCAATTAGTTCTGTCTGATCAAGGACTCTAGCAATAAAATGGATTCTTAATTTTAAATTAAGCATATTACGATTCTTAATTTGAGTCTTTGTCACTCTGGGTATACTCAATACAGTTCAAAAGCACCTTAAAAATCTTGTAAAGTCATCAGCTATGTAATGATACAGCTCAGTAAAGACATGTAACATATAGAATGACTGGAAACACATAAATAATAATTGTACTGCAGTTTGATTCTATATATGATTTCCCCTCTATAAAATTGGCTTACACTAATCTATACCAGAATCTAAAACTGAGAATAAAGGAAAACTCTCTGGTGTCCTGACACAATATGTCAAAACTATTATTTCGAAATAAGTTACAGTTGAAACTTAATCCTGAAGAACAGGTGCCCATATAACACACTAACAAAAATAAAGCTGGTTAATTAAATCCCAAATGATTGAATTTGCAACGGATTCAATATCATTTATCCAAGTCCTTAGAGAAAGAACTGCTTCACACTGTCTATTGTGGTCATCCACTGAAATATCATGGTTTCCTAATTTTACACTCTTTCACATACTACAATAACTCTGTATGGAGGCTTCTGAAAGGGATTCCAGTCTTCTAATTATGACATGATTCCAAAATTAAACCAAACTAATTAATCATGTGTAATTTTAAAAGTATATATTTGTATACTATTGTCATGGGCTAACTTTAACAGAAATAGAGATAGTTTCCTATTCCTTATTAGTTTTTTTGTTTTCATCCATAGAGGGCTACACAGCCCAAAACTCCAGAACACTACCTGGAACCTGAGAAATCAAATAAATTACTTTTATAAACCAGCCTCTATCTCCTTACCCCAACCCCACCCCTGGTGTTCATTGATTAGATTAAAGTTAAGCTTTCTATTACATAAATAGTTCCCTTGCTGAAGCTACTGTATAATCTTCGTTTTCATTAACAATGACTGCTTATCATTATAAAGATTTCATTGCCAGAACCTGTGGGGTTAATACTAGCAGGTACTTGAAGAGTTCATTATTTTTATCATTGGTTATACTGGCAAATAGCAGCCAATTCTTTTCATGTCAGTCCCTTATTAGCTATAACTATTTCCTTAGATAACTGTGAAAACCATTTTTACATTGATTATTAAATTTTACTCCTTAAACTGCAATGGAGTAAGAACAGGACAAAACAATTCCACCAACTCTTAGAATAGGAATCCTGGTGATATATTTCTTAATTATTAGGTTATTTTATTTTTCCTAGCTCTTCTGTAAGAATATCCAAAGCAAAATGACTTAGGGAATTGTTCCAATTATTAATGGGCTCAGTATTTTATTGACTGAATTTGACTAGGGAATGGAAAGTAAATCAAAGTTAATATTTCAATATATTTGTATTTCCCTGGCATTACAAAATGGATGTACAATTTTTAGGGCTGTAGCACAAAAGTCTTCAATAGCAAATCCAAGTTTAAAAAAATAATAAGGCTGGAATGAATAAGGGATAAGAAAGAGCATAAACAGAGTCTCACATTTTCTCATTTCTTTAGTAGCCAAAACATATCTCTCTGAGGGCTGTTACAAGGTAATGGAGAATATTGTCAAAGCCATGCTATAGAAAAGGTTGACAGTGAAGCAATACCTCAAGAAAAATGAGGTTAAACCCAGCCCCTTTAAGATGAGCTGGGAGAATGAGAAGAGAGAATGTCCTCTGCTTACAGAAAAGTATTATTTCTCACAATAGTGGAGACCGTTCCAACTATTTCTGTTTCCTAGAAGGGTTTGTGTAAATTGGTTTTATTTTTTCCTCAAATGCTTGTTATAATCCTCCAATGAAGCAAACTGGGATCAAAGTTCTCTTGTGAAAACATTTTAAAAATTGATTCGGGAGTTCCCTGGTGGCCTAGTGATTAGGATTCCAGGCTTTCAATGCCATAGCCCAGGTTCAGTCTCTGGTTGGGAACTGAGAGCCCACAAGCCGTGCAATGAAAACCAAAACCAAAAAAAAAAAAAAAGAAAAGAAAAAGAATAAAAAATAAAAATTGATTCGATTTCTTTAATAGTTATATAACTATTCAGCCAGTTTAGATTTTTAAAAATAATTTGCCAATTTCTTCTAACTTTTCCAGTTTATTGGTATAGAGTTTGTCTCCCCCAAATTCATATTTTGAAACCTGACCGCCAATGTGATAATATTAGGAGGTGGAGCCCTTGGAAGATTAGGTCATGAGGAAGAAGTCCTCATAAATGGGATTAGTGCCCACATAAGAAGCAGCCAGAGAGCTCCCTCACCCCTGTCCCCCTTCCACCATGTGAGGACAGAGCAAAAAGATAGTCATTTATTAATCAGGAAGCAAGACCTCACCAGACTGAATCTCCCAGCACCATGACCTCAGACTTCCCAGTCTCCAGAACTGGAAGAAATAAATTTCTGACCTTTAAAAGCTACTCAGTCTATGGTATTGTTACAGCAGCCCAAATGGACTAAGACAGAGTTGTTCATAGTATCATTCCATTATCTCTTTTGATGTCTACTGAATTTATAAAGATGCTCCCATCTTTATGTTTTATAGCTATACTGTTTTATTTCTTCACTTTTCTGATGAGCTCTCTGAGATAGTCAACCAATTTTCATTTAATTGATTATCTACGGTTGTATATTACTTCCTTTCTTCTATTTTTGGGTTTAGTGTTCTTGGCAATGTTGTATTTTCATTATAATTTCATTATCAGTATAATTCATTGTCATTGAAATGCTATCCAATATCCATTGTAATTTTGGTTTTGACCTACGGGTAATTTTAAATTGAATTTATTTCAAACATAGTGGGGATTACTTACTTGTCTATATTGATTTCTAAGACAGTTATATACTGTTAAAAAAAAACCACAAGGGCTTCCCTGGTGACGCAGTGGTTGAGAATCTGCCTGCTAATGCAGGGGACACGGGTTCAAGCCCTGGTCTGGAAGGATCCCACATGCCAGGGAGCAACTAGGCCCGTGAGCCACAACTACTGAGCCTGCGTGTCTGGAGCCTGTGCTCTGCAACAAGAGAGGCCGCGATAGTGAGAGGCCCGCACACCGCAATGAAGTGTGGCCCCGCTTGCCACAACTAGAGAAAGCCCTCGCACAGAAACGAAGACCCAACACAGCAAAAATAAATTACTAAACTCCTACCCCAACATTTTCTTTAAACAAAACAAAACAAAACAAGACAAAACAAAAAAACTCCACAAAACCTATGTTTTCATTTCCTTGAGATTGGCTTCATAATCCAATATATGGCCACCTTTTATAAGTTTTCAATGCATGCTTGAAAAGATTGTGTGTTCTGCGATTCTTTCTCAAATCAACAAGTAAATGAAAGAAAACCTAATTTAAAAAATGGACAAAAGACTGGAAAAGTCCCTTCACAAAGAGGCCCCAAAAGTCAATAAGTGTATAAAGTTTCTAAACAACATTATTCTTTGGGAAAATACAAATCGAAATCATAGTGGGATATTTCTAAACACCCAAACACCTAACTGAATGCTTAAATTTTTCATACACACACACATACACACACACACACACACACACACACACACACATATATGTATGGCCATTGTATTGTCAAGAATATGGGGGATTTTGACTGTATCATTCCATTGCCTTCAAGTCTCCATTGATTCTGTTAAAATACACATTTTCTGCTAATCAATGCTCCTTTCTATGTATCTATCCTACTTGGACTTTGTAGGAATTTCTTATCAATTTTTAATATTGTCTGCCATTCTCTCTTCAAATATTTCTTTCAGTCTAATATTATTTTTATACTTCTGGAACTCCAATTAAACTAATGTTAGAAGTTCTTAGTGTATTCTATTTATCTTACCCTTACCTTACCCCCTCTCTGTTTGTTTTTGGTTTTGTCTCTCCAAGGTTCTTCCAGTTTTGTTTGATTTTAGGATTTTTATTTGGTTCATTTTAAAATCTGCTCTGTTACTTTTATGTGGTTTCTAGTTCTTTGCCAGAGAATAGAATCCACTCTATTTTTAAACAGATTACTTACACAGTATTAAATATATTACTGAATAATTGGCCAGGCTGAAAAATGTAAAATAGTTGAACCTCAAATCCATGAACAGAAATGGACCATCAAGGAGGCTTCTGAACCTGTCAAGATCAGACAAGCAGAATTAGGAAGCTGCCTGTCAACTAAGAAATCTGTAACTCCAGATGTCTGTCAGTTCTCAAATCACATTGCTTCTGCCATAATCTGAAAACCACTGCTACAGCTGCTGGTTCTAGAACTCTGCTGTCTCTGCTATAATCCAAACCAGCAGTTCTTAACCACTGTGTTCTCAACATCTCTTTACACTCAAAATTACAAAATATCTATGAGGTATTTTGTTTATATGGGTTTTCTCTATTATTATTGATATAAAAATTAAAACTGAGAAATTATATATTTATTTACTTAATAAAAATATAAACAATAAACATATGTTAACATAAGTAAAATTTGTTTACTAAAAATAACTACATTTTCCAATAAAGATGTCAAGATCACTCAATGGGGAAAGCACAGCCTTTTCAACAAATGTTGCTGGGAAAACTGGCTAGCAAGTTACACCCTTACCTCAAAGAACGTACAAAACTTAATTCAAAATAAATCAGTGACATATATGTAAAAGTCAAAACTATAACACTCAAAGAAGAAAACATTTGGGTAAATCTTTGTAACCTTGGGTTTGGCAATGGATTTTTAAATATGATAAAAGCAGAATGATCCAAACAAAAAAAATAGATAAATTACACCTCATAAAAATTTAAAACATCAAAGGACATTATAAGGAGCATGAAAAGACAAACTACAGAATGGAAGAAGATATTTGGATATCATATTGGATAAGGGATTTGTACCTAAAATATAAGCTGCCATTTGTGACAACATGGATAAACCTACATCTTTTGGATTTCTGGAACCAATTTCAACATATGTTCTGGTAGGCTTCCCCACACCAATGCAATTCACGCTCTCTACATGGAGATAGCATCAGATTCCACATATAAAGGGCTTAATCCTACAAGTCTGCCCCACCCACCCACATACATTTCTGGGCATACATTTCAGTGGCAAGCCCAGGTTGTTACCTGTACTTCTGACAGACTGGCTATAAATCAGAGGGTCCCAGGACCCCCTTCTTCCTTAGGTTTGATTAATTTGCTAGAGCTATCCACAGAACTCAGGAAACATTTTACTTGCTAGATCACCAGTATATTATAAAAGGATATAACTCAGGAACAGCCATACAGAAGAGATGCATAAGACAAGGTATGTGGGAATGGCTCTGATCTTCCATGCTCTCTCCAAGCCTGCCATTCTCCCCTAATTTCCACGCAGCTCTCCAAACCCTGTCCCTTTGGGGGTTTTTATGAAGGCTTCATTACATAGGCATGATTGATTCAATTACTGACCATTGGCAATTGAATTCAATCTCCATCCTTTCTCCTCTCCCCTCCCCCGAGGCCTGGAGGTGGGACTGGAAGTGCCAACCCTCTAATCACAAGGTTGGCTTCCCTGGCAACCAGCCCCTATCTTTAGGCGCTTTCCAATAGTCACCTCTGATGTCAACACAACAAAAGACACCTCTACTGTTCTCTTCACTTAGGGAAACTCCAAGCGTTTTAGAAGCTCTGTACCAGAAAAGAGGATGAAGGTCAAATATATATTTCTTATTAGAAATCACAATATCACACTAGAGGACCTTATGCTAAGTGAAATAAGCCAGACACAGAAAGACAAATACTGTATGATCTCACTTATATGTGGAATCTAAAAAACTCAAACTAATAGGAGCAGAGAGTAGGATGGTGGTTGTTAAGGGCTGGGGGTGGGGGAATGCGGAGGTGTATGTTGGCAAAGTTGGCACAAACTTCCAGGTAATAAGGCAAATATGTGCTCGGGATCTAATGTACAGCATGGTGATTATAGTTAATAATACCATATTGTATAGTTAAAACTTGCTAGAAGAGTAAATCATGTGTTCTCACGGCAAAACAAAACAGAAAAAGATAACTGCGAGGTGATGAATGTGTTAATTAACTTGATTTTGGTAATCACTTCACAATATATATGTATACTAAGTCAACACTTTGTACACTTTAAAAAATAATATACAATCTAAATATGCACAATTTTTATTTGTCAATCATACCTCAATAAGGCTGGAAATAATGAAAATAAAGATATGATTTCTCACTCAAAAAATAAAGTATAAGTAAAATTTTTAAAAATTCTTAAGACTCAATAATAAAGAGTCAAACAACCCAAATCAAAAATGGGCAAGAATGTGAACAGACACTTCTCCAAAGAAAATATACAAATGGCCAGTAAACATACGGAAAGATGCTCAATATCATTAGTCCTCAGAAAATGCAAATCAAAACACCAATGAGATACTTCACACCCAGTAGGATGATAATCAAAAAGTCAGATAATAACAAGGATTGGTGAGGATACAGGAGAAACTGAAATCCTCATTCACTGCTCATGGTAACGCAAAATGGTGCAGTCACTTTGGAAAACAGTCTGGCAGTTCCTCCAAAAGTTAAACAGTTACCATTTGACCCAGCAATTTCACTCCTAACTTTCGAATGAAAACAAATGAAAATATATGTCCACACAAAAACTTGCACATTATTGTTCATAGCATCATTCTTCATAATAGCCGAAAGCTAGAAACCCAATATTTGTCAACTGATGAATAAGCAAAGAAAAAGTGGTATATTCAAACAATGGAATAGTATTTGGCTATAAAAAGAAATGAAGTACCGATACATCCCACAACATGGATAAACTCTGAAAACATTTTGGCTAAGTGAAAAAATCCAGTTGCAAAATATACTACACTATATATTTCCATTTACATGAAAAATCCAAAATAGGCAAATAGAGGTAGAAGTAGAATGGTGATTGCTTAGGGTTAGGGGACTAACAGGTGATAGCTAAATAGTACGGGCTTTCCTTCTGAGGTGATGAAAATGTTCTAAAATGTACTGTGATGGTTGTACAATTCTGTGATTATACTTAAAAACCACTGAATTGTACATATTAAATGGGTGAGTTGTTTGATGTGTGAATTATATTTCTATAAAGCTATCAGAAAAAAATAATCCTGGAAAAAAACCCTGAGAGCCCAAAAGGAGAGATATGCATCAACTTCATTAAATTGAATTTAATATGATGGCTTCTCAGGGCTCTACGTTAATTTGCGCTTTGATTAGTAAGTACTTTGTGATGCTTAACCCAAAAGGCAAGTAGACATTCACTACAGATATAGAGAGACTGACTTGTCTTTTATAGACAGGTCCATCTCAATTTATGCAAAACCCAGACTATACAGTATTAGTTTCACAGTGATGGTGCTTACATGTTTTCCTTCTGTTTAGGTATTTGGTAGGTGCAATAACAGGCAATTGATATTGCACCGTACAACCATTATCTTTGCTCATTTAATCATTGTGACCATGTTTTCAATAAAGCAAGCTGTAAAAGATACCAGTAAATTTGTTAATTTTCCATATGACTTAGTGTCTATAGACTGATAGTTCTACCAAAATTTCATTTAATTTTTCCTGAAGAACTGCAATTGTATACTATACTAATATGGAGAGGCACTAACATATTCATATTTGGCACTCAATAAAACCAAGATCAATTTAGTAAGCACTAACATGGAAGCAAATAGGCTCTTTATAGCTGTTAATAAAGAAAGATAATTGCTGGTTTTGATCACAGCATTTAAATTTGCCAAAGAAGTAGTAGGACAGCTTATGTTCCTCAAGGTGAGGCATGTTCAAGCTCTTCAGCTCATGTATTATAAACAGGCATTCCTTGTGTAGCTTGTGTAGCTAAAAAAACAAAACAAAAATTGAATTTGTCTTTGTGTTACAGCACATTATATACATATAAAGCACTGGAATAAAACTGTCTATCTGTCTAAATATAGACCACCGCGATGTTATGACTTGGCAAAAATGTTTTAAGGGAATGAAGAATGTGTGTGTGTGTGTGTGTGTGTGTGTGTGTATGAGAGAGAGAGAGAGATGAGACAGAGAGAAAGAGAGAGAGAGAAAGAGAGAGAGAGGGAGACAGAGAGAATTATCTGCTCCAAACTTTCTGATATTTGCAAATAATCTTAAACATAATAGAGTTGTATCAAGATAAAATAATAGCTAATGACTCAATCAGAAGAGTATACAAATTTCTGAAGATAAAATTGAAGAGATTAAATTTGATTTTTATTTTAATTCAATATAATTATTTTCTAAAATACTAACATTTCAGAAAAAGAATACCTAACTCCAAGATCCATCATCTTTCTTTTTGTATTCTTAATAGCAAAGCTCATATGATACACTTCTATAGTTACATGGGTACTACTGTTGTAAAGAAGTAAAAGGAAATATTTTAAATTAGAGAGTATTTTTATTATAGATCTAAATAAGTATATGCTCTATAACTGTGATTCTATTTGGAGGGTTAGATAGCATGGAGAAAAGGGAGGTTCATAAAATTTTTCAAAACTTAAAATACATTTGTAATTCTTCAAATAACAGATTTATCATCATAGATGCAACATTTAAACCATTGTTACATCTTTGTGTCTTACAAAGTAGCCTCTGATTGGAGCAAAGTTACAATTTCGATAGATCTACCAAAAGAGAAAACACTTTAATGAAAAGTAGTTTGAAAGTACTTGCTTTCGGGACTTCCCTGGTGGCGAAGTGGTTAAGAATCCGCCTGCCGATGCAGGGGACACGGGTTCGAGCTCTGGTCCAGGAAGATCCCACATGCTGCGAAGCAACTCAGCCCATGCGCCACAACTGGTGAGCCTGCAGTCTAGAGCCCATGAGCCACAACTACGGAGCCCACGTGCCACAACTACTGAAGCCCATGCGTCTAGAGCCTGTGCTCCACAACAAGAGAAGCCACCGCAATGAAAAGCACACTCACTGCAACGAGGAGTGGCCCCCTCTCACCACAGCTGGAGGGAGCCTGTGCATAGCAACCAAGACCCGACAAAGCCAAAAATAAATAAATACATGAATAATTAAAAAAAAAAGTACTCGCTTTCAACTTCCTAAGTAACACAAGCTCAAACTCAAACTAATACACACAAACACTGAGCCAAATATGTGGAAAAAATACGGTTTTTTCATATGTATATATATTTCTGGACGTGGAGATGTGTCTAGTTTTAGCTATTTGTATATTTTTTGGGTTTTTTGTAATTCCGAAAGACATATTACATGTCCTTGAAATTTGATTTAAATATAACCTTTCAATGAAATATTTTGGAAGAATAATATAGATGATACAGGTTGACACAATTCTGGAAAGTGGCATACTGTATTTTATATTCAGAAGGAAACATGAATTTAGTATATCAGAGAAAGACCAAACAATTTTAGTGCTTACATGAACCGAAGATATTTAAGGAAAAGAGAAAATAACTGAATTAAAGAAATCTTAAAATGTGTAAAATGCCCAATTATAGTGTATGGTTAATATTTAAAGCAAAATTAAATTTGAAACTCTATGCGTTAGTTTTAAATGAATTATTCACAGTTTGTGTTGTTAAATGAGATTATGATTTATTTTTCAGTAAGACAGCTAGGTCTATCATTGTAAGAATTTATATACAATAAACTCTTATGACCTACATTTTGGACCAGTTTTTCATTGTGTTGGTGTCAATTTGTAGTCGATGTCAACTCAGATGACAAAAATAGCAGTTATGTATATGTCTATAATTTACCCCCATCAGAATCAACTGGGAAGTATTACTGCTTTACTTTGCTTATTTGCCATCAAAAAGAAAGATATGTTAGCATTTTTCATAGTTTTGTCACTCATAATATATTAGCTGGAAAAGGTGTCACTTTGGATTTTGGATTCAGGTAAAGAAAGGGTAAGCAGTTCTTTGCAAGAAACTGCCCTCAGCAGGAAGCCCCTTTCCTTGTCATTTTAACAAAGCTATATTGGTAACTAACTTTTAACCAGGCACCCCCGTGCTCTACTCATCTCCACCTGAGCACACCTTTCAAATCTTTTAATCACACAATACCTTGCCTAACGTGTCGGTTCTTTCCGTAGACCAAAAGAAGTAGGAATGAAGAATAAGTAATTAACCAATGACCAGATCTCTTCCCTAGCTTCCGCTTCCATAATCTCACAAACAAACTGTGTGACCAACCGTGTGAACAAGATAACATCTAGAGGAAGATCCCGAGGAGCCTGCATGCAGTAGGGGATGACATGACTCTGACCCTCCTATCTCAATGATTAACCGAGATCACTTCCCCCCGTTCCTTGAAAATTTTTATGGCCGAGCAGACTCTTCAGAAGTGGTTCTTTGGGGACACTGAGCCCACCATCTCCCCAGATTGCCAGCATTCTGATTAAAGACAACTTTCCCCTCTACCAACGCTTATGCGTTTGATTTTTTTTTTTTTTTTTTTTTTTTTTTTTTTTTTTTGCGGTATGTGGGCTTCTCACTGTCGTGGCCTCTCCCGTTGTGGAGCACAGGCTCCGGACGTGCAGGCCCAGCGGCCATGGCTCACGGGTCCAGCCGCTCTGCGGCATGTGGGATCTTCCCGGACCGGGGCACGAACCCGTGTCCCCTGCATCGGCAGGTGGACTCTCAACCACTGCGCCACCAGGGAAGCCCTATGCGTTTGATTTTGTAAGCAGTGAGCAGCAGGACCCAACTCAATCGGTAACAAAAGGAGGGAAAAGATGTGGAAAACAAAATTTCTCACGAGGAACTAGTGTGTTTAGTTCTATTAAATTATACGTAGGTAGGTTAAATATCACAGTGTATCCTAAATTTGAGTAAGGAAAGAAATACCGAAAACATGCCCCGTAGAGTTAACAGAAGCTGATGACTAACAGGAATTCTTGAGCTTGTCTTATAGAACAGCAGCTAAGGGAACAGCTTGTTAAAAACCCCCCTGCTTGTGGTTGGGGGTCCGCCTGCCGATGCAGGGGACGCGGGTTCGTGCCCCGGTCCGGGAGGATCCCACGTGCCGCGGGGCGGCTGGGCCCGTGGGCCATGGCCGCTGGGCCTGCGCGTCCGGGGCCTGTGCTCCGCGACGGGGGAGGCCGCGGCAGTGAGAGGCCCGCGTACCGCAAAAAAAAAAAAACCCTGCTTGTAGCCTGCCTTCACTGAAGAAGCTTGCTTTAGTTATTTTATTTTCCTTTCTTTTTCCCCTCTCTTTAATTACATACCTTCCCAGCTTCACGGTAGCCCAGCTGTTTTACAGGAACTTGAAGTTAGCTCTTGTCCAGTTTAAGCCAGCTGAAGCAGGTAGGAAACCGACCCTGAAACTGTGCTTGCACAGGTGTGGGATGATGGCCTGTTGACGTCAGAGGGCCAGAAACTCCTCCCTCAGATCATGCTAAGAGACGCCACTTTGAATCTGCAGAAGCATGTAACCCAGATGCACCTGCGCAGAAAACCAATTTCCTCACCTTTTCGCCTATCTCCAATCACCTTTCCCCACACTGAAGATCACCCTGCTTATCCCATAAATATTCCAACACCCTCCCCTTCCGGGAGGCAGATCTGAGACTTGGTTTCCATCTCCTTGCTTGGCTGCCTTGTGAATAAACTCTTGGCCACAAACCTCGGCATCTCAGCGTTTGACTTACTGTGCCTCGGGCAAACGGACCTGGTTCAGTAACAATACATCAGTTTTTAGACACCACAGTTTGTAAAGCTCCCATCTTTGGCTTTGGTCCTAATATTAAAACTAAACAAAGACTTGCTGACCATAGTATGGATCACAAAATATGAAATTCTCCAATCTAGGATTTTACACTGGATTATGTTCAACTATGTTTATAACAATTTAGGTGATTGCTTTAGAGTGTCTAAATTCATTTATTTCAATGAAGTTGATTACTCTGTATCAGGCACTGTGTGAAGTGTTTACATACAATGAAAACTGAGAATGATCCTTACCCTTTAGGAAACAATTTCAAAGATATTCAAATAAATTCAAACTTTGTATTAAAGCATACTAGGTCCTATGTATATTACATTACAGTAATAATGACGTTCAATTAATTAATCAAATATTTTAGAGTTTTCAGCTGGTCCATAAATTATTACTTCTGCATGTCACACTTTTAAAAAATAGCTGCTGAAAGGCTAACTGTGCTAGATAGCTATTGCCACAATAATGCTACATAATAAAACATTTCAGTTTTTCAGTGGCTTAGGGCTTGGCTGATCTAGGCTTGGCTTAGCTGGTACCTAGCAGTTCAACTGGACTTAGCTACAGGTAATATATCAAGCTTAAGTCTGCCCTATGTGTATCATTCTGCGACCCCAACTAAAGGAGCAATGGATAGCTAGGGCATTTTTTTCTCATGGAGATGGCAGAGGTGTCGAGGGCCAAGCCAACCTGTGATGAAATATTTCAAGCCCTTGC
Organism: Lagenorhynchus albirostris; assembly: GCF_949774975.1. Classification (NCBI taxonomy): domain Eukaryota; kingdom Metazoa; phylum Chordata; class Mammalia; order Artiodactyla; family Delphinidae; genus Lagenorhynchus; species Lagenorhynchus albirostris. Next base: position 108,590,100 of record NC_083116.1, on the reverse strand, counting down.
TTACATCACACTCGCTAACATTCCATTGGCCAAAGCAAGATACATACATGGCCACATACAAGTTCAAAAAGCAGGGAAATGCAGTTCAGCAACTGTAAGGCCCTGGCAACAGGGTGGAAGAATACTTATATTGAGAGTGGGGAATAAGACCAGTAATTCAATCTACCGCACCATCCCTCCTTGGTATTGTCCTTTTCTGTAAAAGTTGTCTGACCGCTCTTTCCCAGGAGCAGCGATGGCTAAGTTTCACCTTTGTGCTCCTGAAGTTGTTTATCCTTACCAACTATCACCGCACTTGCAGTTTTCAAGAAGTTGTATTAATGCTTTACAAGATTGTTACCTTGTGAAGGCCATTAGAGTATCCTACCCTCCCTTGGAGTTCCAGTGCATTTTTCTCAGCCTAGAGTTTAGAAAGTATTCAATGCCCAATATTTCAACTAGTAAAATGAGATTTTTTTTTTTATTTTACAAAAACAACTCATGTATTTATTCCTTGAAAGGTATGTCATTAATTTCCCTACGAATGTTTGTAGCCACATCATTTGGAACTGCTTTAAATAAAAATATGATGAATTTTGACCTTTATCTGAAACAAAATATGTGTAATACTGATTTAATTATTACTCTTCTTCCGACTACAATTAATTAATTAGTTAATTTTAACCAACTTCCAATTTGAATAATAGTTGGTAAACAACTTCTAATAGGTATGGAACAAAACTTTACAGGGTTTCAAGAATATTATCAGACTTACAGCTACAATTAGAAAGTATTTTAACCTTTTAAAAATATTTACTGAATTTAAAAACATTTGGAAAAATTTTACTGGAAATATAGCCCCCCTGCCCTAACCTGCCCATTCTTTTCTCAGGCCCTCTCTGTTACGTTGCACCCCAAACCGCAAACTTCAAATTGGCTATAATTCTTATTTGTCTGGAAACTACGTGCTTCTGTGCAACATAGACTGAACTATCAACAAGAGTTTTGTGTGTGTTTGATTTTTCAAAATGGAAGCTTTTATAACAGCACAAACATTGAGTTTATAGAAACAAATTCAAAATTACCTAAGACTTTGCACAAATCCAGCAAAATTAATGGTTGTACAAACCCTACTATATATCAGTTTGCATATGGAAGATATCACGTGAGCAGGTGTTCACATAGGCCCTACCTTCAATGTTTGAAATGACTTAAGGAATAAACCTCCTAAGGACTACATGACACTAAAAGTGTACAAGTATCATGCTGGGTATTTTGGCACCTCACTACTCTACAGAAACACACATTTTAGATATTGGACAGCTAGAGTCTTTTACTAAGTGTCAAAATAACAGGAAAGAGAGAGAAGGCTCTAATTCTGGTAAGCCTGTGGCCTGCTACAACTGCCTTTCCATGTTCCTATGCAAGCTTCATTGGACTTAGTATTTACCAAGTCTCCATAACGGCTGACATATATGAGGTTCCATCTCAAGTTTCCAAGGCCATAGCTTCAGGCGGCGCTCTTTCACTGGTTGAAACAACTGTATCTGGTGTTTCTGAAGCGCAAGCACATCGTAGGAAGATACTTTTCTAAATACAAAAGTTGCTTGCTGTTAAAAGCTCCACATTGCTTTTGTCTTATGCATTGCACTGCATCTTCATACTTCATTCCCCCTTCAATTAAAGCTAGGGCAACCAGCACTGAAGCTCTACCAAGACCTGCAGCACAGTGGACCACAATACAACAACTAGGATCAGAAATTTCTTTTTTACAAGTTTTAACCACTTATCAACGATCTGACTGGATGGTAGCGCACCATCATCAAAAGGCCAGTCCAGACCCTGAATACCTTCATTCTCCAAAATGGCAGTGTTACATGCAGCTTCACACACTCTTACTGTGGTGGTAACTCTGTTCTTCTTAAGTTCCTGTAAGAATTTGCTTAAGGAGGCATTGCTTGGGCTGTGCACCATCAGAAATCTCATATTGGGACATCCCTGGCGGTCCGTGGTTAAGACTTCACCTTCCAGGGCAGGGGATGTGGGTTTGACCCCTGGTCAGGGAGCTAAGATCCCACATGCCTCTCGGCCAAAAAACCAAAACATAAAACAGAAGCAATACTGTAACAAACTCAATAAAGACTTTAAAAATAGTCCACATCAAAAAAAACTTAAAAAAACAAAAAGAAATCTCATATTCCTGTTTGCAATCTCTACAGGACCAGGGCAGTTCACCCCAGTCATGTGGAAGTAATTAAAATTTAAAAAATACAGAAAAGATATAAAAGAACTGGAGGCTACTTCCAAATACTTCAGTCTAAATTTTCAGTGAGTTGAATATGAAGTTAGAAGTAATAGGAAATGAAATCAACCTTCAAACAAAACATAAAGTATCAATGTTTCAGTACAGTAATACTGAAAATCAGGGCACTCAGCTTTGCCCCATTCAGGTCAGAACTCTTGCAAAATGGTCTCCTATTCAGTTCTGCTCTTCAATGTCCAGGTTATTCATTTTTATGGGAACCTCTCAGGTAGTAACAACCTTCTATAATTCACTGGTCTGCACAGAGGTTGGACTGGGCCTGTCAGTAATTCCTACTGCCTCTTTGACAGTCCATATATGTGTGACCAAGAACACTGGAGAACCGAGAGATATGTTCACTCATTGACGAATGTGGCCTAGTCAGACAGCCGGTCCCCAGGCAGAAATGACAATGCTCCGTGCACAGCTCCGGGAAAAGCTCATCACTGACAGGATCTACTGCCACCAGGGTCCAAAATTTGCCTTAGGTGGCCTGTATCGCCAGTCCGCCCTTGTTTCTCTGCCGGAAGGACAAAGGGAGAATACAGACACCAGCCGACAGGGAATCCCGGCCAAGTGCAGACAAGGAGGAACCGGGCAGGGGTAAAGCAAAGGCTGGAGCATCATAAAGGGGAAGCAAACACCCATGTGCGAAAGCTATTTACTTCTATGGCAGTGTTTCATAAATTAGTCTACAGATCCTCCCACGCAACACTTCTAATGCACAGATCACATTTCATATTAGACGACCATTAAATGTCAGCTCCCTTTCTTTACACAAACAACAAACAAAAGGTGATGTTAGAGGTGGCCCTGAATTAACATGCCAATTTAACATCATTTAACAGGAGAATAATTGGTTGTGATACTGATTATTTCTTTGGCGCAGCTGTTAGGTGGCACTGTGCTCCAGGCTGACTCAGAAATCATTCACAGATTTTCCCTCCCATTTACTAGAAAACGGATGTGTTTGATATCCAGCCTCTACAGTCATTTCAAATCAATTTCCCCACATACCAGCATGATCTGCTTTCTAAGACTTAAAAAGTGTTAAAAAGAAAGAAAAAATTAAAGAATGAAAGTAAGTCAACTAGTCTAAGGGGGATCTAAACCTCTCTGATCTCATGGACTTCAAATTCATAAGGTCTTTACTTCTGTCCAAGGTGAGGAGGAAGTTAAAGTGAGACTGGGAAAGGGATTGTGGACTAAGAACCACTCTGCCTCCCTCTAACCTGCAGTGGGGGCTGAGACAAAAGGATGCAAATGACCATTGTATTTTCCAAAACATTCAAAGGCCCAAAGTGACTCTTTTCACTATCTAAGTCACCAGTGGTGAGGAGGAAATTACTGTAGAAAAAGAGATTGTAGAAAGGGAGTATACGATGTGTGCATGTGTAAAATGATAACGTATCATACTCATCTTCTCTGGGTGGATATGAAAAATAAAGTATGTCTATATGGCTGTAGTCATATTCTTTATTCAAGCACACAGTGAGGAAATGGGGAGTGTGTAATTCAAAACCACACTATACTTGCCATACCCCACTATGATTAACTTCTGTAACTCACTGGGTCACTGGGAAGTTGCATGACTTACATGCCTAGGTACAGCTATATGCACATATACGTATATATACGTACGGACACACAAACATACATTACTTTCATCACACTATGTGTATCATAAATGAATTCTGCATCTGCAAACATATACTACATATTTCCTTCTCTGAGAGGACATATCCAGATTAGTAATAATGAAAAGTAGACTACCTAAGAAGCCATTTGTCATATTTACTTTTATCTTCTCTATAAACATATTCCTTTTCCCTTTCCATACATTTAAAGTAAAAATCTAGAAAAAAAAAATCTTATTTTCAAGATTCACATTTTGGTAATATATTGTCTAAAATATGTCCGCCGTCACAGCGCATGCATCTCCCCAACTCCTGACTAAAACTCCATGAAAGGAGAGGAAATATATGCATTTGAAAATAATATATTTGTAACATAAATAATATATTTATAAATAATATATTTATAACATAAAAAATTAAAATGTGCCATTAATGGATATGTATTAAGGAAGACCAGGAGGTATTTCGGCATTAATTCAATACACATTTATTAAGGCTCTCCTAAATACTGGTAAAATCTAGACCTAGTCCATAAGAAGCTTGTTATCTACAGGAGAAATACACATATATAAACTAACTTTAAAAGAATTAAAGACTTTATACTATAATAAGAACAAACTGAGTTCAGGAGAGGGTGTGAATAAATCTGCCTGGCATATGAAGCAGGATGCTAGAACAAGACCTCTCAGACTCAGTGACATTTTTGCTCATCCATACATTGATCTTTCACCATTTTAACCACAGTATGTCTCTACAATAGCTGTATACTACGTACATTTTTATGAGGGTAAAATGCCCACCAAAAAAAAATTGGCAGCAATCAATGGAACCGCGAGGTAAGATTAGTAAAGAATGAAACATCATGCAAGTTGGATTGAAATATAACCAGGAAAAAATGGGAAAAATAATTACCTTAATAACTGCTCTTTGATGCCTCAGGAAAAGAAAAGAAATCCGGAAGACTTCTGAAATAAAATATAACGTACTATATATAAAGTTTCATCAGACAACTCACTTAATGCTGAATAAAAAGATCAATTACTCTTAAAAAAATTCTAACACTTGTTCAAGGAGTTCTTAAAGAGGGAAAATTGGATTATTTATCTAAGATATATTAAATATGAGAAATATTATAAGATATAGTATACTTGGCAAAGATAACTATAAACCCAAGATAAATTATATTTTTGAACTTTTGAGTTATTTTATTTTAGTTTTGGTTCAAAAGAAATAAAAGGTTATACTGTCTTACGAAATAGAGTTAAGAAAATCATGAGGCTGAATTAATAGTCATTTTCCATTCTGCTACGTATCTAGAATATTTTATAAATTGCTAGATATTTTAGACATCAGAAAATGGTAATTTTTCACATAAATTATTAAGTCCTAACCTAATTTATCATCAAGGCTTTTTGTACTTGTAAAACATGTTACTAAGTAAACAGTATTCATTAGATGTGACCTAAAATTTTTATTCTCAATTCCTCTCTTTAAACTTACCATTTAGAGAGTTTATCTATAACAAATGCCTTGTGTAGCCAGAAACTTTCAAAGCTGAAATAAAAATAAACAGTTGTATGGAAAGAGGAACAATGACAAGAAAGTTTAAAAGGTGTTGATTTAATCATTTAGACCACCTTAGATATAATTTTTAAAAAATAATACAAAACCCTAAAGTGCTTTTTTGATACTTCATTTTCTTGTCATTTTACTAGTTTTTTTTTTTTTTTTTTTTTTTTCCCGGTACGCGGGCCTCTCACTGTTGTGGCCTCTCCCGTTGCGGAGCACAGGCTCCGGACGCGCAGGCTCAGCGGCCATGGCTCACGGGCCCAGCCGCTCCGCGGCATGTGGGATCTTCTCGGACCGGGGCACGAACCCGTGTCCCCTGCATCGGCAGGCGGACTCTCAACCACTGCGCCACCAGGGAAGCCCACTAGGTCATTTTTTAATGAGGAAGGAATTTCAATAAAGTAGGAGAGAAGAAAGTGGCGTGTGTGTGTGTGTGTGTGTGTGTGTGTGTGTGTGTGTGTGTGTGAGCAAAATAATCAGGGGGGAATAGGGAAAGAGAAAGGACAGAAAGAGCATTCAGAAAGATTTGGAGAAATTCCCTTTTCCCCTTTTTTCCTAAACCCTTAAGGGTAGTTGAAGGGAAGCAGGAAGGGCAAACTCATTGCCAAATAGCACCCTCTGTTAAAACAACAGGATTTAAAGTTCTCTAGGTTTGTGGTGTAAATGGATTCCATTCCTGCCACTATAGTTAAGCACAACAGCACAATAGATGGTCTGTTAACCTGATTGTTGCATTAATGCTGGGATGGAATATGCATCCATGCAATGAAGAATGCAAAAAGAATGAATTTCTAGAGCAGGACCACTATTAATACCCACACAATAAAATCTGCTCATTCTTTGAGAGGCAAAAACAATTATAATGCCTGGCATTCATTTGAATTTAATGAGACTAGAGTTAGTTCAAACCTTTCCTAGGGACACATGCTAGGAGTATCTTAGGTCCAGGCATATACATTTAGACCATTACAATATGACTTTAAAAAGCATTACATATTACTTAGAGTTATTAATAAAATAATATATACTTCCCTCCAATACAAGCATATCTACATGGGTCAAAAAATAAAGAAAAATTGTGAGTTAAGACATCTTTATGCCTTTTTTCTTTATATCACAGTTTCAAAGCCTGCATAAAATTTAGAATCCTGAAATGCATAATACTTCATGCTTTTTTAGGAATATGAAAACTTATGCCTATTTTTAAACAAATATTAAGGTATAATTCTCACTGAACGTACTGCACATATTCAAAGTGAATAGTTCCCCAAAAGTTTCCTCATGGCCCTTTATGAGCTATCCTTTAACCCTCAACACCACCCCCTGACGCATTTTGTAGGCAACCTTTTTATGCTATTAAACATTTGTTTGAATCTCTTGAAATTTTATTTAAATAGGATCATGCAGTATATATATATTTTTCTTGTCAGGCTTCTTTCATTCAGAATAATTGTTTTTTAAGATTCACCCATGTTTTAGTGTGTATTATGGGTTGAAATTTGTCCCCCCAAAAGATATCTTGCAGTTCTAACACCCAGTACCACAGAATGTGACTCTATCTGGGAATAGAGTCATTGCAGATGTAATTATTTAAGTTGAAATGAGGTCGTACTTGAGTAGGGTGGACCCTTATTCCACTATGACTAGTGTCCTCATAAGAAGAGAAGAGACACTCACATGCATGAGGAACATGTCATGTGATGATAGAGGCAGAGATTGAAGTGCTACAGCTGCAAGGTGGTGCCAAATCCACATCCAACTGGTGTCCTTTGAAAAAGGGAAAATGTGGACACAGCCACAGACATTCACAGAGAGAAGTCTATGTGCAGATACACACAGGAAGAAAGCCACGTAATGACAGATGATGAGTGATGCATCTCCAAGTCAAGGAACATCAAAGATTGCCTGGAAACCACCAGAAGCTGAGAAGAGGCAAGGAAAGATTCTCTCCTACAGGTTTCGGAGGGTACATGGCGCTGCCGACACTTTGATTTCAGACTTTCAGTATCCAGAACCGTGAGACAATAAATTTCCGTTTTTTTAAGATACACAGTTTGTGGTACATTGTTACAGAAACCCTAAGAAACGAATACAGTATGTATCAGAATATCATTCTATTTTGTGACTATTCACAATTTGTTTATCCCTTCACCTGTTGAGGACATTTGGATTTTTTCCAGTTATAGGTTTAGTGGTATAACTAAATCATAGAGTACATTCAACTTTAATTTGACTAAATACTGACAAATTGATTTGCAACAGTCAATACAACCCAACATCAGGACCCAGGGGTTCCTATTATCCGCATCTGCACCAATACTCGCAATGTGCAATTTTTTTCTTCTTTGCCAATGTAAAGTGATATGTTCTTGTTATTGTAATTTCTTTTTTTTTATTACAAATGAGTTTATCTTTTCATATATTCATTCACCTGTTGGGTATCCTCTTTGCTGAATTGTCTGTTTATATCCTCTATGTTTTATCAGTTTTAGATGTTGAAATATCTTTTATCTATTAGACTTTTTATGGGTGTCCCTCATTGGGGAAAAAAAAACAAACCTTTATTTTGATGTAATCAAATCAATCCTTTTCTGGGCCTCATGACTGATGCTTTTTGAGCCTTATTCAAACTTAGTTGACAAATATATTCTTCTAAATTATTCTATACTAACTTTATAATTTTGTCTTTCATATGTAGCTTTTTAAACCATCTGGAACTCATCTTTTTATATTTGCTAAAGCAGGGATCAGGTTTTATTTTTCTATATACACCAAACAGATGTTTCTAACATCATTTATTAGACAGTCTGAGGCTGACCATATCATAGGCAAATGCTATCTATTGATTTCCAGGCCCTTGTTTATCTTCCTCTATGTAGTCACACATCATCCAGGAAACCTAAAGTTATAGAATTTAGCTTTTATATGGTTCCTCTCAAACTCTTGTGATTAGTGAACACTTTTCATGATATTTGAGAGATAATGAAAGAAATCTATTGTTTTCCCCAATTGATATAAAAATCTAATTTTTCATATATTAATATATTCCAGTGATTTGTCTATTCTGAGTGAACAACACATTCCATTGTAGACATTATTAAAAAAATGAATATCTGGAGTGAAACTCCCCCTTCATTTCTATTTTTGTAATTTTTCCTCTAGAATTTCTTCTGTCTTAATTATTTTATATTTGCTTCAATTATTTTTAATTGATAAAAGTAAACCCATTTTGAATTGTGTTGAAGTTATAGATTAGTACAGGAGAAATTGAGAACCAATATTGTCTTCCCATATAAAAAAATGGTTTCCATTTATGCAAGACCCCTATAGTGTGCTTCAGCAGAGACTACAGTTTATTCATATAGACTTGAACATTTTCTGTAGAATTTACATTACAGTTGGAAACTCGGCTATGGATTAATTCCAAACCTAAGTATTTAACCGACTTCCTCTACTTTGGACAATAGAATTCTATTCATATACTAGTTTGCCATGAGTAAAATTCAGTCCCAAACATGTATCTCATAAATAAGTATTTTTCTGTGTTGTAGAGGTCTGGAGTTACCTCAAACCTTGCTCTGTTTCCCTCAGACCCCACTAGGAGCCCTTTCCTGGTAAATCAACCACTTATTAAAGAAGAACAATATTGACAGAGAACCTGAAGCTATCAGCCATGTTCCTCTGAGTCGGGGTACAAGGCCTCAGCTACCCTTGCTCTTTCTAAATTAATTCTTAAAGGACCACGATGATTGCTTTAAATATGAGGCAGTGGTAAGCAAACATTTTCTATAAAGGGCCAGCTAGTAAATATTTCAGGCTTTACAGGCCATATGGTCTCTGTCACAACTACTCAACCATGCTATTGTAGCATGAAAACAGTCATAGACAATGCATAAACAAATTGGTGTGGCTATGTTCCAATAAAACTACATTTATAAAACAAGGCAATGGGACAGATTTGGCCCGTGTGAAGTAGTTTGCTACCATCCTCCATTCCAGATTTTGCACTACATCTGAGGAACTTTAAAAACTGATGTCTCTGCAGATGGCAAATCAGCATATGAAAAGATGCTCCACATCGTATGTCATCAGGGAAATGCAAATTAAAACAACAACGAGATACCACTACACAGCTATTAGAATGGCCAAAATCCAGAACACTGACACCACCAAATGTGGGGTGACAGAACTCTTATCCATTGCTGGTGGAAATGCAAAATGGTACAGCGACTTTGGAAGAAACTTTGGCAGTTTCCTACAAAACTAAACATTCTCTTACCATATGATCTAGCAATTATGCTCCTTGATATTTACCCAAAGAAATTGAAAACTTTTGTCTACACAAAAACCTGCACACTGGGGTTTATAGCAGCTTTAATCAAAAATGCCCAAACTTGGAAGCAACCAAGATGTCCTTTAGTAGGTGAATGGATAAATAAACTGTGGTACATCCAGAAAATGGAATACTATTCAGCTCTAAAAACAAATGACCTATCAAGCTATGAAAAGACATGGAAGAAGCTTAAATGCATATTGCTAAGTGCAAGAAGCCAATCTGAAAATGCTACATACTATATGATATAAACTATATGACATTCTGAATAAGGCAAAACTATGGAGATAGTAAAAAGATCATTGGTTGCCAGAGTTTGGGGGGAGAAGGAGAAGAGTGAATAGGTAGAGCACAGAGGACTTTTAAGGCAGTGAAAATGCTCTGTATGATACCATAATGATGGGTACATGTCATTATACATTTGTCCAAACCCATGAAATGAACAATACCAAGAGTGACTTCTAAGGTAAACTGTGGACTTTGGTTGACTATGAGGTGCCAATGCAGGTTCATCAATTGTAAAAAGTTTGGGATTGACATGTACACACTACTATATTTAAAATGGATTAACAAACAAGGACCTACTGTATAGCACAGGGAACTCTGCTCAGTATTACGTAACAGCCTAAATGGGAAAAAAATTTGAAAAAGAATAGCTACATGTATATGTATAACTGAATCACTTTGCTGCACACCTGAAAGTAACACATTGTTAATCAACTATACTTCAATATAAAATAAAAAGTTTAAAAAAACTCTTAAAAAAACAGATGAACAACAAAGTCCTACTGTAGAGCACAGGGAACTATATTCAATATCCTGTAATAAACCATAATGGAAAAGAATATGAAAAAGAATACATATACATGTACAATTGAATCACTTTGCTGTACACCAGAAACTAACACGACATTGCAAACCAACTATACTTCGATAAAAATTTTCTTTTAAAATGTACCACTCTGGTAGGGGATTTTAATAATGGGGGATACTATGCATGTGTGGGGGCAGGTGGAATATGGGAAATCTCTGTATGTTTCCCTCAATTTTTCTGTGAACCTAATACTGCTTTAAAAAGTCTTAGTTATAAGTTATGGCTGTGCTCTATCCCCTGGAAAACTGACTTAATTGAAGTAAGCCAGGCACCTGGGTGGGTTTTTTTTTTAGCTCCCCTAAATCAGTAATTGAGAAGCCAAATTTGAAAACCACATCCTTGAGACATTTTCTCAAAGTGTACCTGTGTTGTTTCTGGATGGTGCAAATATCACCAGAGCACTTGTTAAAACTACAGATTGCAGAGTCCCACTCCAGACCCACTGAATCAGAATCTCCAGGGAAGGGCAGGGGATTTGCAAAGCCTAGCAGGAACCCCAGGTGATTCTTATCGTGAGAAAAATTTAGAAAACACTGCCCAGAGGCCAACTTCTGCTTTCTGTGTTTCTCTACTTTGAAGCTCCCAGTGAATGACTTGGACAAATAGCCTTCTATCTGTAGATGATCCATCCTTGGAGGTTAGCCAAACCTTTTCTGGAGGTAGGGAATTATGAATAAATGATTTTAAAGGCATAAATTCCCAAATAGTCACCTTCCATATGTACACTTCTTTGAAACTGATTAGACTGAGCGAGCTCTGAGTTCACAGTAGAATTCCTCTCTCTTTATGTCAGAATTACATACTGTGTCTTCTTCACAATTCTCACCCACTCTTAGTCCTGCTATGGATCATTGTCTCAGGGTGTGAAAATCTCCAGGGCACCAGCAAAGGGAAAGCCGGCTTTAAACTTGAATCAAGGAAGCATAAACATATAAAGTTTCCTGTATTTTCCCGTTTTCTACATATTTCAGTTATGAGCCATCTGTTAGAAATTTGGTATTTTGCCCCATGATGAAATGTTCTGAATTCAGATACGTGATACAGGGTAGTGGTAGGAGTAATGATGATTTTTATTTAATGACTTTCTCGCCTCCGTTAGACTATTGTTAAGGAACGCATCTCCTATGAAGGAGACACACAAAAGAAAAGTAAAGAAAGACTTAGTAAGACATATTGAATGCTCAAAATGATATTTTCCTACATATGAATATAAGCAACTCTTTTCAGCTTTTCTCAATACTCATCCCTAAGGGCGAGTCACTAGCCAGAAAGAAAATTACCTTCCAGCAGCCAAAGCAGTACTGGTTAGTGATTTTAATACTGTCATATGGAACTGGAAGCACAGAACGTTTTCAAGACACACTGGATAAAATTCAAAGATAAAAGTTTTATGTGATTTCTTTCAGGATTTTGATAATGAAGTTAAAACCTACTTTATCATCATATTATGAAATATTTATTCCCTTTACATTCAATACTCATTTCATCTTGTGAAATTCTTAATATTTTTTACCATCCATTAATAAAAGATTAAATGTTAGCTGTCAGATATTAACGAGGGTAATTTCTATCATATTTTATGAAGTATAGTTTCCATAAAACTTTATTTGGTAATAATTATAAAAATGTACAATGCACTTAGATTGTTTTGACCAATTGTATACTAACCATCACTGTAACAAAAATAAATCCACAAGACCTATTTTAGCTCTTAAATCCTTGTGCCTGCAGGCATAAAACACATGTTAAAATTTCAATCCTTATACATTCAGTATTTTCGTTTTCTTACTTAGGGTAGGCTGTTACACAAAAATAACTTTCCAAAGTTAAAGTTATAAAGTGAACACATGTCAAATATTTATTTGACTCAGTAATGAGGGAAATAATGAGAAAAACAGCATGTGGGAAAGCTGGTTCAAAGGCAATTTCAAACAGTGGTTATGTTGTCAGTTTAAGAGAGGCAAGCTGAAATACATTTGCTAAGTTTGAGTCAAAGTTGTTTAATATCTTACTGGAAAAATAAATTATTAGGATTATTTTCTCTGAGAGAAATAATGCATCTCTACTGAATACCATCTGTAAAAGTTAACATGTAACTTCACCAAGCCTAGACCCTAATAAATAACAAATAGTACACTAAACAAAGGTAAAATTCCCCAAAGAATCAAATAATCCAAAGTGAACCTTTTAGACAATGTTCCAGTAAGAAAAAGGAAAACATGCTCTCGTTACCTAACTTCAATTTGAACTCCTTTGTAGCCTCAAGTGTCTTATTTCTAAGTTTTTGTTAATTGTCCATTAACAGCGATCAACAAACTATGTTCAGACGTGAAGTAGATTAGGACGATTTGGGGAAAGAGGAAAATCTAGAATCTCTAAATGTAAAGATCTTGTTCATGTATTTTTTTTAACGGTGATGATGAGTAAAAACTCATAATGACATTTAAGTTCCATTGATTACAATTTTTAAAATAATGTCATGGGTTTTTTTAAGTTACAATTTTTACAGTATATCAGAAATTCCATGCCTCACAATGATTTCAAATTATGCTGAAAAATGTAGGTGCCACTTAAAATACATGGGGGGGTGCATAGTTTTTCAAAGTTCTTCTAGGGAGGATGTTAGCAGATACGTTTGATGGCCTATCTTTAGGAAATATTTTTCTCTGTTCAAATTTCTCCATCATTGCAACTCTATCTACATTTGATCTTCCTGCAGTACTTCAAGTTATCTAACAGACCCAGTTCCTTGTTCTTTCCCACTATAACAAATAGACACTGGGGAGAGAGGAGTGAGCAAAAAGATCCTAGGCACCTATCCTCATAGAGCTTACATTCTAGGAAGGGAAACTGAGATTAACCAAATGATTGCTTACATAAAGATAAATGTGTACCTGAAGCATATGCTGTGAATTGTGAAGATACAGAGCCTTGAAATGAGAGATGAGGGAAACGAATCTGAAAGAGTGCGCTGAGATCAGAAGGAAGAGTTAACTAGGTGAAGACTGGAGATTCAGTCTTTTAGAGATTTCTTTTTTGTCATTTCAAAAGCCTCTTGGATGAGAGGGAAGATATATGTGTTTGACTTGACTCCCTTTTACATTTTGTTTAGAATTTTATTGTGTATGTTTGCCTGATGCTTCTTCTTTAAAAACTTTAGAGCCGCACTTCTGACCAATGTGGAACTTGGATTCATCTTCTCACCTGCAACAACCCAAAACAGTGAACAGTTGAAGGACACCGAACATCAGGCAAAAAAGGACACTGATTCTTTTTTTTTTTTTAATGGAAGTATAGTTGCAGTACAATATTATATAAGATACAGGTGTATAGGGAGTTCCCTGGCTGTCCAGTGGTTAGGACTTGGTGCTTTCACTGCCGTGGCTGGGTTTCAATCCCTGGTTGGGGAATTAAGATCCCACAAGCCATGTGGTGCAGCCACCACCACCCCCCAAAAAAAGTTACCGGTGTATAATATAGTGATTCACAATTTTTAAAGGTTATATTCCAGTTATAGTTATTATAAAATATTGGCAATATTCCCTGTGTTGTATAATATATCCTTGTTGACTATTTTATACCTAATAGTTTTGAGAGATGGGACATAAACAAAGTGAGACCCTAGAACTGCCTGAGCTTAGTCCTGAGAGAGAGTTTCTTGGCCTTAGAGTTTCCAGGCAGGGTACTGGAGGGCCCCTGGGATGGAGCTGACAGTTCAGGGAGACCAGGGTGGCTCTTATTCTCAGAAAAGAGTATTGGAGATGAGGGAGCTCTACAGAGAGAGAACCCCGGAGATCTGTAGGGGGTACCTCTTAAGTATTCGGCTGATTACTGAGCAGCAGATTCACGTGAGCACACACTACCCAAGGCTGGGGAAGGAACTACTAAGAAGGATTAGCGGGAACAGTGCTTGGTATTCAATCCATGTAAGGTTTGGACAAACTTTATTTTTATTGGCTAGCCTCTTAAAGTAGAAGCAATAAGCTGGTGCTGTGGAAACAGAGCAAGGCGCAATCTTGTAGGAGCAAAAGGTAGAATATGTTGCCTCTTCTTCATCTTCTTTGTCATCAGCCTCATAGCAGCCAGTCTTCATCGTCATTGTTGTCTTCCTTATGGAAATCTTCAATTAGAGACGTGCATGTTTGTAAAAGTACATATATGGGATCTTACTATTCATATTCTTCTACATCCATTTTATATTTTGTTACAGTACTTAAAATGTACCTTTGAGGTATTTTCCTGGGTCTACATATTGAAATCAACTTTACTCTGTAATTTTTTTAACAGTCTTATTGAATATGTTCAGGTTGATAGGGTGCAAGCATTACCATGGTGCCATTATCAATGAAAAAATGTTGCCTGCCATATCAGTAAACAAAGGATGTTGCAGCCATCAAGCTATCACGTTACAGCCACGCAGCAATCAGCCGCTTCAGTCACCCCCTGAGGGTACACCCTGAAGAGACGCAGGATGACAAAGCACAGGATACTGGCTCCAGACAGCTGAGGTGCATATCAAAGGAATGATTTCAATGAGTCCAGACTCTTGCATTTTCCCATACATAGTAAAGCGCTAAATTCCTTAACTTGAGATGCCGGGTTTTCTTTAATTAACGGTAATCTTTGGATGTTCTGACTACTACCTGGTCTTTGTCGCAAAAACTCCTATATATCCTGGCTCTTCCCTTACCTCTTCAGAGCAGTCTCTCAGAGCTATCTGAGAGGCTGCGTCCTGGGCTTAAGTCCTCAGTCTTGTCCACCAAATAAAATGTAATTCTCAACTTTCAGGTTGTTCAATTTTTTTCAGTCGACACCGTCCTACCTGCTTTGTGGACTCTCTTGCCTGCCTCTTGGATAACAGTGATAACTTTTCCAGTCACTTTCAGATATTAATAGCAATAGTCCTCTGGTACATTTTAGACACTATGCCTGTCTCATTTAAATAATAAATTGTTCAGTGTGATGAACCTCCCAAGATGAACCTCCAAGTTTGATTTAACTTGATTTCGTTTCGGGGGGAATATCTGCAAAGACAATCAGTTTTCTCTCTCTCTCTCCCACATCTCTTCTTTTCCTAACTAGCTATATAGTTTCTGGCCATTCCAGGAAGGGAGTGGGGTTAGAGTACAGATATATTCAGCCAGCAGTCTCTGGGTTTGCCAGCTGTTCAAAGACAGCTTATTTACTCCTGGGGTGATTTTAGGGATTTCTAAGAAATTCATCCGCATGATGTGTGATGGCTCTTAAGTTCCTTGGTGTCTGGTAAGCTACTCCATAGACTTTCCAGACTGGAGCTCCTGCCCTCTTTCAGGTAGCTATTTTGGGCCAAGTTCCTGCTAAGATGGCTTCAAGCTATTTTCTCTTTAGCTCTCTGATGGCATATCAACATACCAATTTGTGGAAAACACACTCACAGGCTTGTGCATTCTGTAGGTGGAAGTTCTGTTTGCTCCTAATAGCAAACAGAACTTTTCTCTCTGGATAATTCCACAGCCTCTTTAGAACTCTCAGGTATGAGTCAAACGCCAGGGCACTGTGCTCCCCAAACTTCAGTGGACACTTTTCAAAATCTTCAGCTGGTTTCCTTAAATAAAGCCCCTCTCACTAGAATAGCAATGAAAAGCACCTTTGTCCTCTCTTTCCAAAGAGTAGTGTAATGAAGAAATAAGAAGAAGTATGAGAGTCCTATAGCAAACATCTCCAAAGAAATTCTCTCTCTACCTTACTTCAATTTAAAGTCTCAAGTGTGAGTCACAAAACCTTTTTTCATACAACTTCTTTATGTGAACTGCATAAATGGACTAGTGCCTCACTTTGGCAACAATTGTTTTGTTGTCCAGTGTTAGGACCTCAGCTGAAACTGAGACAAAAGAATCTCATGTCATTTCTACTGTATAGCACAGGAAACTATATTCAGTACCTTGTAATAAACCATAATGGGAAAGAATATGAAAAAGAATATATATATATAACTGAATCACTTTGCTGTACACCACAAACTAACAACATTGTAAACCAACTATACTTCAATTAAAGAAAAACCTTTCAGAAAAAAAAATCTCATTTCAAATAATATAACGTATGTGCATAGTATGCTATAATGTGTAATTCTAGTCACTCGGTGATGGACATTTAAGCTACTTACAGAATGTATTACTCTAAACAATGCTGCAGTAAGTATCAAGGTACATTTGTCTCTTCACTGTTTCTGAATATGTTACTAGGAAAAGTTCCAAGAAGATAATATATGAATCAAGGGTTGTGTTTCTTTCTATGCATATTTCAAAAATTGCAGGGGAATAGAATAAAAGTACCCCACTTTTCTTCTATCACCATACTTCACCAAGGTTTTAAATCTTTGCCCAGAAATGTAAAATAATATCTCATTGTTATTTTAATTTATATTTTTAATTGTTAGGGCATGGATTAGTTTACAGTGGCTGCTGTAACAAATCACCACAAACTGGGGGACTTAAAACAACAACAAAAAGGGAACTCCCTGGCGGTCCAGTAGTTAGGACTCTGCCTTTCCACTGCAGGGGGTACGAGTTCGATCCCTGGTCAGGGAACTAAGATCCCGCATGCCGTGCGGCACGGTCAAAATAAATAAATAACAAAAAACCAAAAAAATTCTCTCACAGTTCTGGAGGACAAAAGTTCAAAAATTAGCATCATGGGGGGAAATCAATGTGTCAGCAGGGCTGCATTCTCTCCAGAGGCTCTAGGAGAGAATCTGTTTCTTGCCTCTTCCAGCTTCTGGTGACTGCTGGCATTCCTTGGCTTGTGGCCACGTTATCCCAATTTTCAAGACTAAGACTTCGAATCTTTCTCTGCTCAGCCTTTACATTATCTTTTCCTCTGTACGTGTGTCAAACCTCCCTCTGCCTTCCCTCTTGTAAGGATACATGGGATTGCATTTAGGGCCAACCTGTATTACCCAGGAAAATCTTTTCATCCCCAAATTCTGAATTAATCACATCTGCAAAGACTGTTATTTATATACAGTAATATTCACAGGTTCCAGAGATTAAGATGTAAATATCTTTGGGGGAGCGTATCTTTTTCAGCTTGCCACAGACTATAGGATTACATGTTTACTGGTTTTTGGTATTTCATTTTCTGTGAACTGCTAATTTACATTTTTTCTACCAGTAAATTTAGTCATTTATGTTTTTCTTCTTTGATTGTAAAAAAGAAAGTATAACCCATAGAAAAACAGATACATATTTGGCTTATTTCCCACTACCACAGAACATTTTTGTGTCATCAAATATATCAGTCTTTCCCTTTGTCACCACTTGGATTTCCTGTCATTATGAAAAAAGAAGTCTTTACCACCTATGATTAGTAAAATCACAAAATAAAGTAGTAGTTTTGTGATTTATTTTCTTGAAATATTGTATTTCTGTAAAATTTATTTTAATAATATAAGATAAAGTCTCATTTTTCTGTTAGTGTCTAGACTGCTGAACCAACACCATGTTTGCACAACTTAGCTTACCCCATATTTAGCATATGAGAAACCCCATAAATATATCTCTAAATTTTATTCTTCTCACTGAAATGTTTCTTTCTTGCTGCACCAGTACAGTAAGGTTTTTATTAAATTGGACTTACATATTTTGATATCTAGTAGAAGTCATCCTCTAACATTATTTTTTTCATAAAAGTCCATGTTACTCTCAACTAGTAATATCTCTAGATAAATTTCAGAATAATCTTATATTAAAAAAATGAAATCCTCGTAGTACTTTTCCTTGGATTGCATTACATTAATGAACTTATGTTTGGAAAATGGAATTCCTCACAATGCTAATTTCCTGTCCAAAATCAAGGCATGTTATTATTAAAGGATTTTTATTAAAAATCTTAGTAAAGGATTTAATGTGTCTTAAGAAACTTTAAGGCTTTATTCATATAGGTTTTACACATTTCTTATATTTATTATAGACATTTAATTTTAAGTAGCTACTGTGCTTAAAGGAAAAGATAAGGGAAAGTTACTGGCTGTCATTTACTAATTGTATAATCAACACCCTTACTCAATTCTCTTTTTGTTTTTCAGATCTTTTGGATCTTCAAAGTATACAATAATAAAATCTGAAAAAGATAATATGTCTTTCTTCTTCCCAAAATTTATAGCTCTCTTTTCTACCTTTCTTATCTAATTGGATAGGCTAGGAGCAACAGTTCAATGTAAAATAATGACTGGTTAGTGGTATTTTTATCTTGCTCTTGACTATAATAGATATTTCCCTAAGGATTCACCATTAAATATGATTCTGATTTTCATATACACATATAGAACATATTTTACATTAATACACACACATTAACACACACCAGTTTGTATAATGGAATGAAATTCAAAACATACTACAGCACCTACCCAACAGACTTTGACCTCTATCAATGAGCACTGAGCAACCAGTCAAATTGTACACTACCTAGTATGCCTTACCAGTATGTACGTACTGGCTACATATCATCTCTATGGATACATGCTACACACAGTTAAGAAAGTGTTAACTTTTTATCAGAAATGGGTATTAAATTTTATAATTATTTTAGTGTTCTACGAGATGAATATTTTTATTTGTAATAGTAATATAAAAAACACCTTACTCACTAGAAAAATAGTCATGATGTACTGATAGGCTACAACTGGTGGTATTTTATTTAGGAACTTGCTTCAATATGAATTAAAATTTTCTTTGGGGAATCTTCTTGTTTGTTTGTTTTTTTTCTAGTAAAATTCCAATCCAGTTTTTGAAGTGTTTGGACATTCTTTTTCTCTGTGCCCTGAAGCGGTTAAAATAACATTGTAGTTAATTTTTATCTTTGACACTTAAACAGAGTTCACCTGTAATATTCTCAGAATATGTCAGATAATAGAAAACCCAATGTAAATCAGCTTAAATTACAAAGGAAACATTTTCTCTGGTTATTCAATAATCCAAAAGTAAAGCTTTAGGTGCAGCTTGATTTAGGGATTAATATTGTAGACGGATTTCTCTCTATACAATTATCTGCCTTGCTTCTTTGCTACTGGTTTCTTCTGCAGTATGTTATTTCCCTTGTTCTCAAATTATGGCTGCCACCGGCTCCCAAAGCAACACATTTCTCATTTACATCCAGCAGCAAAGAGAATCTTCTCAAGTAGATCTCACAGAAGAATAGAATTCCTAGAACTTATGCATTTCATTTGCTCTGTCTTTGTTGTATATCTATCCATGTATCAGTGGCAAATGTCAAGGAATACATACACTAATACGTCCCTGGGGCTGGTGATGGTGTAGGGTCAATCTCACTCCAAGTGCTTGGCTAAGAATTGGAAGTTGAATTTCCTATTGGAAATTTAGAATAATTCTCAGGGAAATGGAGGGAGAATGGAAAAGACAAAGAGTAAATGTCTATCAATGTTACATAGTATATATTTTATGTACATACACACATAACTATAATATGAATTTGTTATGAGTATATGCATATAAAATCCGTTGAACACCAAATTCATGTTCATCAGACTGATAAGGATGAGCTCCTGAGCAAACTGTAGGAATGATAGATCTTAGATTTCAGGTACCTAATGTGTACAGCAACCCAATATTATGGGGTAGCTTATCAGGCTCCTCGGCCCATAAGGTCCTCCTTTTCTGAAGGGTTGCCATAGTAACTCTCCAACCAAAGTAGTCTTCTGCAGTGTTCTCCAAATACTACCTGCATAATTGTTTACTTTAGTCATTGCAGTGAGAGCAGGAAATAATGTATCTCAAATTTGGTTTGCTTCTGATTCCAACAGTTTGGAGACGAAAAACCTTCTAGTGAAAACAGCTAAAAGTGGCAAATATAGCAGAACAGCAATCACATGAAATACTATAGAGAGATTATGCATATAAAACAATTTCCTTTAATTATTCCAGGGAAGGAGAGACTGATTAAATTTAGTCTTTATAAAAAAAATAGAAGTAGAATAAGAAATAATTACAGATACAGAATAGAAAAAAAAGAATAAAGAAATCAAAGGAAGAGAAACAAAACAAAACACATGAAAACAATCCAATAGAAGGGTAGAAAGGAACATGAGTTGGTGCAAGTCTAGTGGTTAGGAAACTCAGTCTACACACTCTGAAATGCAAGGGGTTTAATTTCAAGTTGTATATAATTGGACATAATTTCTATTTCCAGCCTCCGTTCTTCAATGGGGCTGAAATTTAATCTCAGTACATCAAGTAAATCCCTATGCCAGCCAGTTTTCTCAGATTACCAACTAAATTCTAGCATGAGCGAATGCATGAGAAGTGGTGATATGGACCGCCAAGGTTAATGTCAATGTGTCCCACCACCCATATAAAGTATTTAGTAGCATGGTGCTTAGCACCCAGTGAAAGTTAGCTATTTTATCTGTCTTGACTTCTGAGGCAAGAGGGAAAATTTCACCAGTCACCTCTTTAGCAACTCTTGTGGTAAGTGTGATGACAGTGGTTTGCACAGTACAGTGTTTCATGGAGGAGAATTCAAGCAGTGTTAGCTTAACATTTGGAAGTGTGGGTAAAGCAGAAAGAGGGACATTGTTACTATTTATGTGCATAGATTGTTCAAAGACATGAGATATTGATTTCAGATTTCTACTTTATTATTAATAAATATATATTATATGGTAGGTGCATATAATGGTTTTAATGTTTAAAGTACTTTCACCATATATTTCAAGACACGTTATATGTAGCAGAATCAGTCTATGGAGTTAAACAAACATATCTGAATAGTCTCACTAGTACTAGTTATGCAACTCTGGGAACACACTTCTGTGTGCCTCTATTTCTCCTGTAAAATAGAGTCAAAATACATACTGTGTTAGACCAGGTTCTCCAAGAAACAGTCAGCATAAGAGGATTAAGCATGCAAGGATTTTATTAGGGGAAAAGCTAATGAGAGGCAATGGAGAGCAAGCTGGAGAATGTTGGAAGAGCCGTCGGATCATGATACGCTCTGATGTCAAGTGACGGAGAGAGAGAATGATGGCAGCATCCTAGATCACCATGCAGTTTAAGAATGCTCAGGAAGGCCTTCAGAAAGTCCTCAAGTCAAAGTCTCCAGTCAGAGGAGTTTCTCTTCTTCCAGGAACAAGCCTGTTTTAGTACCCACGCCGTGCTAACCACTGGCTAGCAAGTGCAGCCTGGGAGAAAGAGGGGCAATGGTTGCAGAGCACAGTGGCTGAGGCCCTTTAGTTTACTCAATCATTCTCCTTCTCTACAAAGTGCACTCTCCTCGTCATCACATCAACCTTGCAGGTTTATTGTGAAATTAGAAATAATGTAGGTAAACTGCCTAAGAAGGTGTGCTTGACATATAACACATACTTAATAAAGAGTTGCTATTGTCATATCTCATTTTCGAACTCATTATCATAATAACTCTGTGATATTCATAAGATATGTATTCTTTCATTTTTGCAGAACTTCTTCTTATTAGATATTTGTATTAGTTTGCTAAGGCTGCCATTACAAAGTACCACAGACTGGGGGGCTTAAACAACAGAAATTTGTTTCCTCACAGTTCTGGAGGCTAGAAGTCTAAGATCAAAGTGTCAGCAGAGTTGGTTTCTTCTGAGGCCCATTCCCTTGGTTTGTAGGTGGCCATCTTTTCCTTGTGTCTCCACATGGTCTTCCCTCTGTATGTTATGTCTGTGTCCAAATTTCTTTCTTTTAAAGAAACAGTTATATTGGAGTTGGGTCCACCCTAACAACCACATTTTAACTTATCTCTTTTAAGACCAAGTCTCCAAATATAGTCCCATATATTTGTATGGGACTGGGTACTGGGAGTTAGGACTTCAACATATGAATTTTGGCGGACACAATTCAGCCATAACAGTGTGGTTAGCCATATATTACAGGTAAGAAAACTGAGATTAGAGGTGTCAAATAAGATGCCCTGATTACACTTGTCATGAAAAGCAGAACTGGGATCTCTGTGATTCCAAGCAAAGTCCGTTCTCTTTCTATGAAAGTATGTTATGTACCTGACCCTTGTATGTACTGGGGTCTTTCAGGTAGAGGGTAAAAAGAGAAGATGACTCAGCCTACTGGATGTGGACCCAATATCCACAAAGTAAGAGAAGCCCTTGAATTAAGCTCCACACATCTTTGGACTAGAGGTTCACAGTCAAGGGTGATTTTGCCCCCTTGAGGGATATATAGCATCTCTGGATACATTTTTGGTTGTCACAGCTGAGGGTGTGCTGCTGGCATCTCGTGGGTACATGTCAGGAACGCTGCTAAATATCCTGCAGTGCACAGGAAAGCCTCCTACAACCATGAATGATCTGGCCCCAAACGTCAACAGCTGTGACGTTGAGAAGCCCTACATCAGAGTAAGGCAATTTGGTCGTTAAATCAGGACTAAAGGGACGGGAAATTATATAGGCCTCTTTTGAAAAGATAGGGTTCTGTCATGACCATTTCGGGGCGTGATGCATATTTCTTTCCCCAGACCAGCCTGGCTGGTATAGCCATGGTGGCAGCAGGGCAAAAATGGGAACTACATGATTCAAACTTAATTCTGGTTTTATATAAATGTCCCGTGCCTCTCACACCTGATCCTTCTAGATAAAAAGTTTGGGTGAGAGTAGGGAATGAACGGAAAAAGGGGCAACATTATAGTTACCACAAAGGGGCACTCAGGTATTGTGGAGGCGGAGGAAGAGCAACAACCCAGCACCCAGGGTTGCACAGGGGAGGAAGGGGCATTAAGGACCCATGTATTTCAGAGCTGCCTCTGGAGACTTCCTCCCCAAGGGAAACATTCTGTGCAGTTCCCTCAAACTCCTGCAGGAGTCTTCAGTTTAACTGACTGCTGGGTCTGCCAGCCCCAGCTAAGCAGCTCTGACCACCCTTCCCCTTAACCTTACTGAGAGATCTATCAGGAGAAGCAGGGGATGATCACACACACCCCTCTGGATGTCATTTGACTCCTAATCTCAGTCATTCCATGGGATGGACTAAGGTCATGCCACCATGCTGGTGGCATGGACAAACAAGAAAACTGGACTGACTGCACTTAGCAAACCCTCCAAAACAAGGACTAGGCTGCTTTTGTGACTGAACTGGGAACTTGAAGGCTGACCTGCTAGCATCCTCAAACTGTGTTCTCTGACTGGTGTTGGGACCACCTGACAGGCCTGCCAGTTGTAAAGATTTTCTTTCCATGGGCTCCATTTATGGTCTTGAGATTGTACTTCTTGGGTGGGAGCCACGCATTAACGTGTCTCTCTCCTGAAAACACGGACTTGCACCTCCGGGTGGTAAGCTTTCAGCATCCTGGATCCTCCAACCCCAAAGAGAAGGGCTTAACTCTGAGGCAACAACATCCGTAACAGGGCCTTCAGCTTTGCCTGTTATCTCAGGGGCTGTAGGGCAAGGACATTCGGGCTGTTATCTAGGGACACATTCTAGTTGACTACCCTGCTTGCTGGGATGGGACAAGGGGAACCGGGCTCAGTGACTCTTGCCTCTTTTACAAATCTTCGATGCCCTCCCCATCTTCCCTCCTACTTTTCTAATTTCAATCCCATCCTTCACTCCTGACATCTCTCACTCTTTGGTTAACACCTCAGACACCACTCCACCCAACTGTCTTCATTGCTATGAAGGTTTATTTTTCTGTCTACTTTTATGCTCTTTATTTCAGTTGTTTCTCAGCAAGGCATGATACATATACATAGACTTGTCTGCCAACCAGAACTGAACTCATTAGTTTTTAATGTATCATGTTGCTATCAATTTGATCAAGAATATAGGATTATTGATTTATGAGCATAACTTGTGATATAAGGGCTTATACCTGACTTTATCCTCCATCTTCTTGAAATTATTATACTGCTCCTGATGATGATAATGAGTTTTGAAAGTTATTTACTGAGTACTAAATATGTTCTGGGTAATTTATATATAGTTTCTAATTTTTTAAGACAAGATGGAGAGATTGTGGCTAAAGGAGAAAATAAGTAAATTGCCTAAGGTCATGGAACTGGTAAGCATCGGAGCCTGCATTGTCATCAAGGGCTGTCTAAATATGAAGCTTTTGCTTTATCTGTTATATCACCCTCCCTTTGTTGGTGTGTTTAGAAAGTCACTAAGCCATAAAGGTAACTGGAAGTCACGTTTAAAGCCGAAACCTTGACAAATCCAGGGCACCTCTTCAAAAACGCTCACCTGAATTTTGTTGTAAGTACAAGGCCATTCCAAACTGTTTCTTCTTTTCATAAATAATCCACTTAAGGGGACTTTTAAAATTACTTCTTAACAACTTAAAGGTGAAAGTAAACATTTTTGACATGTATCGTCTCACACACATTTTCTACAGAGACTGAACATTTTGGTCAATTTTTCACTCAGTGTGCAGACAGTAAGGATTGCTCGTCTGTGTTTTGCTGCCCTCTTAAATGTTCCCTTAATAGTAGGTTATGCCATCTGATGGGCAATCTGCCTTTGCACCATTTTGCTTGTCATGTTGTTTCCCTAATGTTAAGTTGCTGAGACTAGAAAAGGGCTCACGGAGGTTACACAGCTCAGCTCAAGAGAATGCCTGTCCTTTTTTCTTTTGTTTTTCTTTTCTTGTTCTTTTTTCCTTGTTTTTATTTTTACCTTTTATTAACTTCCCATTACAGCTATGCCCTCCCTCGTCTTTCCTTACACACTCACTGGGGACAATACAACAAGAAATGCAAATATTCATTTTTTTTCCCTCCTAGTGTCCATTTTTTATGGCTGATTAAAACTAGCTGAAGAGAAGAGAATAAGCAGAGAGAGCACCAAAGAATTGTTTTTCTCTGTCTGGTTGTAAATATCTGTTCTGCTAAGGAACTGGAGCTACTACCACCAAAACAAAGAGTTAAGTATATTTTTTTCAGATAAAACTCTGTGTATGCCTGTAAATGTGTGTACTACAGATAACATTCCCCTGTCATGTCCTCAGTAATGTCTGATTATATCTCCTGAGGTCATGTCCACACTTTATCAGACTTTATATTTGATGATGAAATGATTATTTGTTGTTTTAGGAATACACTCTTTTTGTAGCTCTAACACAACAATCTCTCAGTTTTGCATAAGATGTGTCTCCTATGGCATAATAGTACATTTAAAATGGTCTCTTTTATTTTTGGAATTACAGGGTCACTTTTTAATTCCTGAATTGTATAGCTCAGCATAAATATCAGCAAATGGTACAAAACAAGTGGTATTTTTAATACAAGAGAAATATCTGTCTTCTGGAAAACTATACTTCCTATCTACACAGTCTATCTTGTTCAAACCATGGTCATAATTAAAATTAACTCTAAAATCTTCAAGTAGGAGAAACTGCTTTAATTTAAGCAATTCCAGGAAAAATGGACCCAGTTAACTTCCACCTCTAAAAATAAAACCACTTAATTCTTTGTTACAACTTATTATTAGAAATTCACTTGCATTCACTCTTTAATAAAGCACCTTTCATATTACTCCTGTTTATAGAAAAAAAACTTCATGTACTGTGTGTGTACTTTGACACAAGTAACTTTTTCTTAAAAAACTGTCCAAAATGGTTTCTACATATTAAGTGCCACTTCATTCAGCACTATTTTTTATAAATTGTTAGTCTCTGTAAATTACACTTTAAAAGTTACCCACTGCTCTGAAGACAGACACAACTTTATTAATGAATCAGGAAATGACTTCCAAGTATCTTTCACAATTTAGGCAGTTGAAAGTATTCTTTTCTACCCACTCCCAAGGTCTTAGAGAACACTATTTTAGAATACTACTGGACCGATTCTTCACATCTCATCTAAACAAACAAAAAATTATGCTAAGAACAGCACATTTTGAATCCAGCTTCCTTTTTTGTTCATGAAAATACATACCAAAAGTTACTTCCCTCTAATTACTCATAAGGGTGAATTTTTGTCAAATCTTCACAGAAATGTGAATAGCGTACCTTTATTTTTTATTACAGTTGACTTAGCTTTCCACATAAACATGAATGTAAATTTTTATTTCAAAGAAGGCAACTGAAAAAAGAAAACCATAGCCAGAACCACTGGGCAAATAACGTTATACTGTTAACAGTTGTTTCTAATATATACCCCTGAAACAGAACTACATTAATATTAGATTATCAACCTGTTTTCTCCCCTCAAGCAAGACTTTTTTTCTTGCTAAGAAGTTATCGCTCAGGTTCTGGTTAGCTTTTTTCTTTTCTTTATTTTTTTGAATTCTAGGAAGTTTGGTTTTTACAGAAATAAATTCTCCTAGATGATAACACTGAGCATCTTTGCTACTTATTGAATAGTTATAAGTTCACATGAGAAAGATTTGGATTCAGATGTTTCAGCTAATGTTACAGAATTTTATTAATGCTTTGATGTTTTAGTAATGTTTTACACAGCTTTAGTAATGTAGAGTTTAGTAATGTTAAGGGTTTTCCCTTAAGACTTTAGGAGCTACATGTAGTTTTTTCCTGGGGGGGGGGTCACCTTCTTTATCTTCTTTGTTGTCATCTGAATAATCCACTAAGTTCACCATGCTGCTATCGTTTGGGTTACCTGCTCCACTAGCATCACTAGCAGAATGGAATGAAGTAAATTCGGAGCCACCCAAAGATGTTTTGGGGGGAAGATCTGCCTTGTCTTCATTTTCTTTTGCTTTTTCAGTCTCCACAGATTTATCACAATGATCTTGAAAATCACTTTCTGATGATGACATACCTGCTGTTCCTTCCTCTATATTTTCTTTAAAACTCTTCTCTTCCTTGTGCTTCAAGACACTGGCACCTCTGCAAAATATCTTACTATACTGTACAGGATACAAATTCTTCCATAGTTGATTGTTCCGGTATTTCTGTTCTTCATATTTAATCTTCAATCCTTTGAATGTCTGAACATATTCAATTGACTCAAGTGTTTCATAAAACTCTTCAACTATATGTGCAACAAGAGACGTGATATTTTCCTCTCTTATGAATTCAAACAGCTCAATAATAGCTGAATTCAACATATTGTAGTGAGTTCCATTATCCAGAAGGGCATTTACAACTGGCTTAAAAAGGTTTCCCTCGATGATGTAAAAATTACAAAGTTCATCTTTAAGGCCAATCATCCTTCTCATAAAGCGAAGAGCACACAAGACCAGGAAAGTGTGCTTTGAATTCAACAAGATCAAGACTCTTCTTAGCAAGTCTTTTCTCAAAATATAGGTTTTTATGTAATACGTGTGACGTTGCACACAAAATGTGAGCAGCTCTAAAATTAAGGCAAGCAGCTCTGCTGTTTGGTAATTATTGAAGCAATTTTTGTTGTTTTTGTCAGATCCAACTATATTATCCTCTTCACATATATCTTCTGAAGTAGCTGACAAAAGTGGTGCTGTGAAGTTATGTATACAATGTCTATAGAAGAAATTTAGAAATTCACTTCTTTTACATTTTCTATGTGTTGGCAGCATGTTGTCTGGATCAAGTAGAGCACGAAGAAGTCTCATTAAATGAACAGCACCTCCTAGCTCAGAGTCAGTATCACAGATCATTTTTTCAATTATTAAATTAGTGAAAAGTTTGCCATCTTCACTTTGCTGGGCTTCGTCCATCATAAATCTTTGGACAATGAATGGAGTATACTTCACTAGATCACCAAGTATATCAGTAGCAGCTAACCTTATTTGCAAATCATCCATGCCCATTACAATTTTAAGAGCAGGAAGAATTCCCAATTCTGTCAGTGTTGTGAATAGTGCACACCTGCTTTCAGAACGTAATAGATGAGAAAATACACAGAATTCCTTTAAAAAAAATACCAGGTCACGCCGTTTATCATCATCTGTGGTCTCATCCCTCATCTGTGCAAAAACTTCAGCCAAATACTCGTCATCTTCCTGCAACATGTTGACTAGCTCAACCTTGTTAAAAAAAATAAAACTTGTAAGATTAGGAAGAATATTGTCTTGAAACTTGGATGGTATAGGCAAAAGGATGTCGTGAATGTACTGTACCCTGTATGTCTGATGTATTTTTTGTCGAATTTCACTGTCTGTTATTGGTATAACTTCCCTGAAGTGTGCATTTTGGGTTAAGAATTCCCTATGCCTTTTTGGCTGAGCCAAAGCAGGGTCATATTCAAGGCATCCCACCACATCCATGATACACTCATCAGAAAACAGGATCTCAAACAGAGATGTATTGTCGAGGAATAAGATTCCTTTAATAATTTCATGCAAATGGTATAAGCCTTCAGTATACTCTAGGTTCTCACAAGTGTGGAACAACTGCAGTAGTTTTTGAATATAGTCCTCCCTTTCCAAGAGCAGAGCCAGGAGTTCTTTATCCATAGGTGAGGTGAGACTCAAGGTAACTAAGTCAACAATCTCTCCAAGTTTATCGAGTTCGCAGTTTGGCAGGTCGAGCAGTTCACTGGTTTTTGGCGAGTCATCACCCTCTTTGGCTTCTGATTCATCCATGATGTCATGTATAGTTTCGACACATGGGACTTTACTGTGAACCTGGCAAATGGCTTTCCAGACCTTATGACAAATTGCCGTGTCCTGGAAATGTATCGCTGTACCACGGTTCTCAGCCTCAAACCAAAAAATTAACGTTCCATCTTTCTCATAGTACATGTCTGGATTTATCTTTGACTCCAAGATCAGTGAGTCATCGGACTTGGATCTAACTAGCAGAAACATGGCCTGGGCCCCCTCCTCATAAGTGGATGAGATGTACCCTGTGTCTAGAATGACCCACTGTTGTTCATCTTTCAGGGTGTAGACTTTTACGTAGCGCTGGTTGCCCACCATGGTGACCTCGGGTCTCTTCACACCAGCCCTGGTCTTGGCGCTGGTCCCTGCTTCTGTTATGCCCCGACTCAATGACGGCTGGCTCTGTGGTGGCAGCGACAGTAGTTGAGGTGGCTAGTAGGGAAAATCATAATTAGAACATGGTGGATAAATAATGGCCACAGGGACCCCGGCAGCTCCTCAGTTCAACAGGGTTTCCCCGGAGTCCCACTACTCACTCACATCCCTGGAGCCCCTCCTTCCATGCTGTGATTGAAGCAGTGAGTCACTGAGCCTTCTCGCTGCTGTCTAGGAAAGACTCTATTATGTCATGATTCTTATGATTCCCCCAGGATTCTACCCAAAAGGAACGTTCTACACTTAAGGCGAGATGCCACCAAGCCTACCAATGGAGGCTTAGGAATGCGAGCAGAGGGCACTGCTCTTTCCATAAAAGGTTTTGTCCCCGAGAAACATTTTCACTCATCAAGTGTGTGCGGATGGAGACTTAGGACCCTAGACAAAAGAAAGCTTAATCACTTATGTCCTGAGCAAGTCAACACCGAACACCGTGTGTCAAAGAAAGACACTTCCCCCCACAAGCCCTGCTCCCCCCAACTCTGACCCTCTCCCCAAAGAAGCAGGAACAAGTGTACTGTAGACCATTACCAATGATTAGAGATCTGTAGGTAGGCCTTCTCTAAAAGGCTTAGCCAATGTCGGTATCACTAACTTACCCATCCTTGGGAGAGGATATTGTTCTAAGAGGGAGTTGGCAACTCCTTTACTCTGTTCAGCTCAGGCTAAAGCTCTATCTTTCAGCACAACAGGGAAAACATTTCCTCAAATTTTCCCAATTCTATAACCACACTCTTTATTGCTAGGGAAGGAGTGGGCCAGAGGGAAACTCAGTTGAAATTAGCCAAAAGTGAGTACTGAATACCACAGATCAATTGTTTTATTTCTTTTCTTAATAATTATGGTAGTAATAGCAACGACAATAACTAAGGAATGATAACTTGACTGCTTATTATAAAGAAAGGTAATAATATCATTGACCAAATATAATAATTTAGCGCTTATGTTCAAGACACTGTGACAAGGACTTTTATATATTTTCTTACTTAATTTTAATAATAACCTAGTGAAATAGGAGTACTAAGTGTCCTTCAGAAAACAAACTGAGAGAAGTTAAATAAATTGCCAAAGATCATATGGCTAATAATTTGAGGAACTCTGAACACATGTCTTTCTGATTACAAAATTGGTTTTCTCAGCCATTGAAGTATGCTATCCCCTGCTTTTCTTGGCCTTCATTACACTTTATTTTACATTCCTTCCATCTGTATAATTTGTAATCAACATAAAATTATCAAGAGAAGATGAAAGTCACGCACTTCCTCCTTTAGATCCACATCTGTGTACAGCCAGTGGAAAAATAGAAGCTTGTATATGGCAATTCTGTTAAATATAATTTTAATAGTAACCAAGTTGATTTTTGATGTAGCAGCAACTTCTGCAGTTTTCTTAAAAAACAATTTTTTTCCCCCAAAACATTAACCCTGTTATTGCAAAGGAGAAACTGAGAATTGGGCCGCATCAAGCACATTTGGACTTGAAGAGTCCTATTTGTAACAATCACTTCACTTTACATAGCATTGGAGATGTGCGACCATTCTCAAGTAGAGCACAGAAAAACTCTTCCACACACCTCTCTTGAAATGTAGCCTCCAGGAGGTTACTGTACAGGAATATTCCCTGGGACAGTACAGTCAGGGCTCTTTGGGAATTGAATGCAAATGACAATCATTTCATGAGAAAATTTAAATCAGTGCCAGGATACTGCTGGTTTAGAAACATTTACAAATTATAAATAATACTTAAACATAAGAACTCATAAA
Source organism: Lagenorhynchus albirostris (assembly GCF_949774975.1). NCBI lineage: Eukaryota > Metazoa > Chordata > Mammalia > Artiodactyla > Delphinidae > Lagenorhynchus > Lagenorhynchus albirostris. The sequence continues at coordinate 108,558,696 of NC_083116.1, read as the reverse complement.
TGACTAATACAAAATTTGGCATGTGTGCTAGTTAAAAGCTCCCGTCTTATTTCAATAAAAGAGAATATGCAAATATATAATAACAATAATGACATGCATGCTAATGGTCCAATTTTTTTCTCTGCTGTGGTTATATTAAAGTTTCTACTAGCATCAATTATAATACTGTCAAGTGTCTGAATATGCCCTCGGTTCCATTCTGAGAGGCATTCAGCACAAATCTATGTGTTCTCGCAATTTTATCACAGGGAGTTTCCCTTATGCCAATTAAGGTCCCTTTATCTTAATTAGGTTAACTAGAATCTCTTTACAGTCTAAAAGAGCCTCAAGTCCGAATTTCTTATTGCTATTTCTGCAGTAGATTTTTCAGTTCCTGTCTTATTTGGCTTGGGAAGTAGAACAATGCCCTTTTTTTGTTTCAGTAGTTCTACCTATTTAAGATTATTATTTTTTTGGTGTTTTGTTGTTTTACAGAGAGCAGGGTAATGTGAATAAACAAATGCCATATTCTAGGAGCTGTGTAAGTCCCTTTTAAAGGCGTTATTTATTTTTTATTTAATCCTCGTACAATAATGGCCTGAGGAAGGTATTATTTCTACCATATTAAAGAGGAAAAAAACTTGAAACTCCCAAACTGAATCGAACATTTGGTTCAGACCTCTGCAGTACGTGATGATGCTAGGATTTGAAAGTAGGCCTGTATAGTTCTGACTCTCCACTTTACTGTTCCCAATATGGAATGCTTTCTCTTAGGCTATGCCTAAATTGTTACAGCAGATGTTTATAATGCGGATGAAGAATGTCACCTGCCATATCAGTAAACAAAGGACGTTGTGCCATCAAGCCAGCAGCCACTGCAGCCACCCCCAACTGTGCACCCTGAGGGGTTTAGGATGGAGAAAAGCAGGATACTGACCCTAGATAGTTAAGGTGCATATCAAAGGAATGATTTCAATGAGCCCAGACTTTCGCATCTTCCCATAAATAGAAAAGCACCAAATTCCTTAACTTTAGACGTCTGGTTTTCTTTAATTAAAGGTAATCTTTTGATGTTCTGACTACTACCTGGTTTTTGTCACAAAACTCCTGTATCTCCTGGCTTCTCCCTTACCTCTTTGGAGCAGTCCCTCAGAGCTATCTGAGATGCTGCTTCCCAGGTTTAAGTCCTCAGAAAGTCCACCGAATAAAACATAATTCTCAGCTTTTAGGTTGTTTTTTTTTTCGGTCTACAATGACAATGTGATTTTTATCCCAACTATCACTGCTATTTGATGTTTCTCCTTTCTTGGGGTGGGGGTGGGGGGTGGAGGAAGGAAAATCACTGAGGCCAGTTCAAAATGAAACCAAGTGAAACCGAGTGGGGCCCTGTGAGGCTCCCAGGCACGGAGGCCTCTTTTTTTGTCCCCCATTTCTTGTAGACAAGACTCCAGCCTCCATGACCTTCCCTGAGTTCCAAAGGGCAGATTGGAACAGTTGCTCATCAAGGGAGGAGCAGCCAAGAAATCACCTGAGGCAAGAGTAAAGGGACCAGAGAAGCTCATCAAGATTAGGAGGCAGGACTACCTGAGACCTTGCACACACCCTAATCTTGTCAGCAACCCCATCCTTGGGAAGCACTGCTATAAAACTCCTTATCAAATCCTACTGGGTTGGGACATACAGTTTTTTGAGGCAGGAGTCTGCTGGGTCCCCTTTGCCTGGCAAAGTAATAAAGCTACACTTTTCTACTTTGCCCCAAACTCTGTCTCCGAGATTCGATTCGGCACAGAGAAGCTGTGCTTTTGGCATCAAAAATCAAAATGGACAGACAATCTTAAAACTCTGGATTCCTCTTCCGTTTTGGATGCCTGTCTCTGTCATGCTTCCTCCCCATGACTTTAGGGTACTAAGAAGTAGGTCTTGATGACTCCACCCTGAAAATAATTTTAGGTAAGGATCTTGTAACTCATCCACATTTTATGGCAACTAAGGGCTTAAATTTTATATTTCTCAGAGTTATTTTAGAAGAGAATAAAGAAATGAGTCACACATTTCTTAATTTTAGTTATAGGTAACTCAAACCACATGTATACATACAGAACATTTAGAAAGCTAAATATTCTATCTATAAGAGGAGAGAACATTTCATAGTGAGAAAAGCAAGGTTGTTTTTAATTTTATGAAATAACATTAAAATACAATTATTCAAATGTACCTGCTCTAAAATTTTCAACATCAAAATCATTAGTGAAAAACACACATGCTTGTTCCCTACAAGTTCTCCTTGTAACTTATTTAGTGGAGTGTTGTCCTTTTGGGCCACCATCATCTCTGATTTGGATATCTGTAACAGTCTTCTCCCCCAGCTTCTGTCTTTTCCCCCAACTAGTATATTCTCAACACAATAGCCAGAGAGGATTCATTTAAAATATGCTGTTTCCTCCCACTCTTCTGCACCAAATCAACCTGTTTCCACCTCACTCAGAATAAAAGCCCAAGTTCTATCTATGGTTTATAAGGCCCAGTAAGACCTGGCCCCCTTGACGTATGTGAGCTCTTCACTTGGTAGTCTCTCTCCTTTATTCTGCCCCAGCCACACTAGCCACCTTGCGATATCTGAAGCACATCAGGCACACTCCTGCCTCAGGGCCTTTGTACCTGCCCTTTCTTCTACCTGGAACACTATTTCTCAATATCTACATGACTTATACCTTCACCTCATTCAAAAATGTATTCAAATGCTCTTTTTTTAATATAAAGTGGAAGTTTACTTATCTTTTATGTGTCAGTTGGACTTCCAGGTAATTGGCCCACTGGACTCCCCACAAACTTTTTTTTTTCGGCCATGCCTCGCGGCTTGTGAGATCTTAACTCCCCAACCAGGGATTGAACTCTGGGCCCCAGCAGGGAAAGTGCCAAGTCCTAACCACAGGACTGCCAGGGAATTCCCCCAAATGCTCTTTTTTTTTCTAGTGGGACCCTCCCTAACCACCTCTTTAAAACTGCAGAGACCTCCATCTCAAGTTATCCATCCATTTTTTTTTGATGTATCTTTTCTCCATAGCACTTAGCATCATCTGACTATTTTGTACTTCATTTATTCTTTTGTGCTTTTATTTTTTTTTTAATTTAAAAAATTTTTTTGCAACCAGACTATCAGCTGTATGAGGGCTGTGATTTATGTTTATTTTTCTTACTGTTTATTTTTCTCACTGCCTGGCACCTGCCATAAGGCATGATACACACTGAGTTTCTCAAAAATAATTTATTGAATAAATACATAAATGAATACACATTGTTTCTAGGATGACTTCCAATAATCCATTTATTTATTCCTCACTTTGTTATATAACAACCCCTATGTACAGGCCGTATATCAAGCACTGGGGATAAAACACTGAATTTGAAATTTATTTTCAGTCCTCTTATGGAATAGACAGGTAGTTTTAACAGGAGATATTTCTAATTTACAAGATACATATGGCATTTCCCCTGCTGCCCTAATCCCATTCTTTTAGATAGTTTTGTTCTTATTGATGGTGACCAAGGAAGCAATATTCTCCTATTTAGGCTTTTAACTGCATGAAAAACTTATTTTATTGAATAAGCTACATGTTTTCCTCCATGTTCTGTCAAACATTCCTTCCCCATCTCTGGGTTAAATGTCAGGTAGAAAGTACAGCTTTTCCATCAGTAATTAGGTATTGAAAGAACCCAAATTTTCTAATATTAAAATTTCCAGCCCATTTCAAGCTTCTGTTTCGGTCATGTATTGTCCAAAGCAAGTCCATAGCCAAGACTAGAGTTTGGGAATGGGAAAGTATGTCCCACTTAGAGTGGGGATCATAGCAAAATTGCAAAGCAAAGGATGTGGGTAAAAAGAAGGGTGAAGAATTGGGACATTAAGGCAATCTTCCACAAGCTTGGATAAAACAGATATAACTCAGAACTTTAACGGGCAATGAGGGATGTGTATGATCGCCCTATTTAGAGAATGTTAGAATGTGTGGATATTTACAACTTTTTATTCTTAGCTTAAAACATCACCCTGTTGTGTGTGCATTGCAGGAGTACCGGCTATTATCTTCCCAATGCTGAGAGGTAAGAACAACTTCAAATACTTTCTTGGATCCATAGGCAGTTTCTATTAGCAGTAGCACATTCTCCATTATATGCCTGGCTTCCTTGGAAGCTCTAAAATCTTTTGCTCATACAGCATGGATTTAAAGGAGGGGGAAAAGAGGGAAATGTTGTTCTCTTAGTCTCATGTAAATTTAAAACTTTTACTGTCAATGCCATGCTCTCCTCTTTTTCTTCTGTTTCAATAGTTACTTCTTAGACTCCTTTTGAGTTTTGTTTCAAATTCCATAATTCATGGATCTTCTCTTCATCTCTATCCTGACAGACCATATTATTTCCTTTTTCTAACTAGATCTTCAGCAATAACATTAGCTGTCTACTTACTAATTACCCTACAACCATGTTATATAAGTAATAGCAATGAGCATAATTTGGAGTTAAAATCTGCTCAATTTTTACTTAGAGATAGTAACCATCTTCATTTCTTCAGTATAGTGCTATATATATTTATATTATAAAATATAAATTTTCATTTTTTAGGCAGCTGTTAATTTCAACTTAACATTGTTGACTTAATTCCATTAACATTTAAAGGCATGCCTTGGAGAGGGCAGACAGAAGAAGGATGAAGAACTACAATCCTGCAGCCTGTGGAAGGAAAACCACATTCACAGAAAGATAGACAAAATGAAAACGCAGAGGACTTTGTACCAGATGAAGGAACAACATAAAACCCCAGAAAAAAAACTAAACGAAGTGGAGATAAGTAACCTTCCAGAAAAAGAATTCAGAAGTGAATACTGAAGATGATCCAGGACCTCTGAAAAAGAATGGAGGCAAAGACTGAGAAGATGCAAGAAATGTTTAACAAAGACCTAGAAGAATTAAAGAACAAACACCTAGAACAATTAAAGAACAAACAGAGATGAACAATACAATACCTGAAAAGAAAAATACACTAGAAGGAATCAATAGCAGAATAACTGAGGCAGAAGAAAGGATAAGTGACCTGGAAGACAGAATGGTGGAATTCACTGCCAAGGCACAGAATAAAGAGAAAAGAATGAAAAGAAATGAAGACAGCCTAAGAGACCTCTGGGAAAACATTAAATGCAACAACATTAACATTATACGGTCCCAGAAGGAGAAGAGAGAGAGAAAGGACCAGAGAAAATATTTGAAGAGATTATAGTTGAAAACTTCCCTAACATGGGAAAGGAAATAGCCACCCAAGTCCAGGAAGGGCAGAGAGTCCCAGGCAGGATAAACCCAAGGAGAAACATGCCGAGCTACACGGTAATCAAATATAAAAAATTAAAGACAAATTACTGAAAGCAACAAGGGAAAAACGGCAAATAACATACAAGGGAACTCACATAAGGATACGACCTGATTTCTCAGCAGAAACTCTACAAGCCAGAAGGGAGTGACATGATATATTTAAAGTGATGAAAGGGAAGAACCTACAACCAAGATTACTCTACCCGGCAAGGATCTCATTCAGATTTGATGGAGAAATCAAAAGCTTTACGGACAAGCAAAACTAAGAGAATTCAGCACCACCGAACCAGCTCTACAACAAATGCTAAAGGAACTTCTCCAAGTGGGAAGCACAAGAGAAGAAAAGGACATACAAAAGCAAACCCAAAACAATTAAGAAAATGGTAATAGGAACATACATATCAATAGTTACCCTAAACGTGAATGGATTAAATGCTCCAACCAAAAGACACAGGCTTGCTGAATGGATACAAAAACAAGACCCAGGGCTTCCCTGGTGGCGCAGTGGTTGAGAGTCTGCCTGCCGATGCAGGGGACACGGGTTCATGCTCCGGTCCAGGAGGATCCCGCATGCCGCGGAGCAGCTGGGCCCGTGAGCCATGGCGACTGAGCCTGTGCGTCCGGAGCCTGTGCTCCACAACGGGAGAGGCCACAACAATGAGAAGCCCGTGAACCCCAAAAAACAAAAAACAAAAAACAAAAACAAGACCCATATATATGCTGTCTACAAGAGACCCACTTCAGACCTAGGGACACATTCAGACTGAGAGTGAGGGGATGGAAAAAGATACTCTATGCAAATGGAAATCAAAAGAAAGCTGAAGTATCAACACTCATATCAGATAAAATAGACTTTAAAATAAAGAATGTTACAAGAGACAAGGAAGGACACTACATAATGATCAGGGGATCAATCCAAGAAAACGATATAACAATTGTAAATATATATGCACCCAACATAGGAGTGCCTCAATACATAAGGCAACTGCTAACAGCTATAAAACAGGAAATCGACAGTAACACAATAATCGTGGGGGACATTAACACCTCACTTACACCAATGGACAGATCATCCAAAATGAAAATAAATAAGGAAACAGAAGCTTTAAATGAAACAACAGACCAGATAGATTTAATTGATATTTATAGGACATTCCATCCAAAAACAGCAGATTACACTTCTCAAGTGCACACAGAACATTCTCCAGGATAGATCACATCTTGGGTCATAAATCAAGCCTCAGTAAATTTAAGAAAATTTAAATCATATCAAGTATCTTTTCTGACCACAATGCTATGAAATTAGAAATGAATTACAGGGAAAAAAATGTTAAAAACACAAACACATGGAGGCTAAACAATACGTTACTAAATAACAAAGAGATCACTGAAGAAATCAAAGAGGAAATCAAAAAATACCTAGAGACAAATGACAATGAAAACACGACGATCCAAAACCTATGGGATGCAGCAAAAGCAGTTCTAAGAGGGAAGTTTATAGCTATACAAGCCTACCTCAAGAAACAAGAAAAATCTCAAATAAACAATCTAACCTTACACCTAAAGGAACTAGGAAAGAAGAACAAACAAAACCCAAAGTTAGCAGAAGGAAAGAAATCATAAAGATCAGAGCAGAAATAAATGAAATAGAAACAAAGAAAACAATAGCAAAGATCAATAAAACTAAAAGATGTTTCTTTGAGAAGATAAACAAAATTGATTAGCCAGATTCATCAAGAAAAAGAGGAAGAGGACTCAAATCAATAAAATTAGAAATGAAAAAGGAGAATTTACAATAGACACCGCAGAAATACAGAGCATCCGAAGAGACTACTACAAGCAGCTCTATGCGAAAAAAATGGACAACCTGGAAGAAATGGACAAATTTTTAGAAAGGTATAACCTCCCAAGACTGAACCAGGAAAAAATAGAACATATGAACTGACCAATCACAAGTAATGAAATTGAAACTATAATTAAAAACCTTCTAAGAAACAAAAGTCCAGGACCAGATGGATTCACAGGTGATTTCTATCAAACATTTAGAGAAGAGCTAACAGCCATCCTTCTCAAACACTTCCAAAAAATTGCAGAGGAAGGAACACTACCAAACTCATTCTTTGAGGCCACCATCACCCTGATACGAAAACCTGACAAAGATACAAAAAAAAGAAAATTACAGACCAATAACACTGATGAATATAGATGCAAAAATCCTCAACAAAATACTAGCAAACAGAATCCAACAGCACATTAAAAGGATCATACACCATGATCAAGTGGGATTTATCCCAGGGATGCAAGGATTCTTCAATATACGCAAATCAATCAATGTGATACACCATATTAACAGATTGAAGAATAAAAACCATATGATCATCTCAATAGATGCAGAAAAAGCTTTTGACAAAATTCAACACCAATTTATGATAAAAACTCTCCAGAAAGTGGGCATAGAGGGAACCTACCTCAACACAATAAAGGCCGTATATGACAAACCCACAGCAAACATCATTCTCAATGGTGAAAAACTGAAAGCATTTCCTCTAAGATCAGAAAGAAGACAAGGATGTCCACTCTCGCCACTATTATTCAACATAGTTTTAGTAGTCCTAGCCACGGCAATCAGAGAAGAAAAAGAAATAAAAGGAATACATATTGGAAAAGAAGAAGTAAAACTGTCACTGTTTGCAGATGATACTATACATAGAGAATCCTAAAGATGCCACCAGGAAACTACTAGAGCTAATCAATGAATCTGGTAAGGTTGCAGGATCCAAAATTAGTGCACAGAAATCTCTTGCATTCCTATACACTAATGATGAAAAATCTGAAAGAGAAATTAAGGAAACACTCCCATTTACCACTGCAACAAAAAGAATAAAATACCTAGGAATAAACATAACTAGGGAGACAGAAGACCTGTATGCAGAAAACTATAAGACACTGATGAAAGAAATTAAAGACGATACCAACAGATGGAGAGATATACCATGTTCTTGGATTGGAAGAATCAATATTGTGAAAACGACTATACTACCCAAAGCAATCTACAGATTCAATGAAATCCCTATCAAATTACCAATGGCATTTTTTATGGAACTAGAACAAAAAATCTTAAAATTTGTATGGAGACACAAAAGACCCCAAATAGCCAAAGCAGTCTTGAGGGAAAAACACGGAGCTGGAGGAATCAGACTCCCTGACTTCAGACTATACTACAAAGCTATAGTAATCAAGAAATATGGTACTGGCACAAAAACAGAAACATAGATCAATGGAACAAGATAGAAAGCCCAGAGATAAACCCACACACCTATGGTCAACTAATGTATGACAAAGTAGGCAAGGATATGCAATGGAGAAAAGACAGTCTCTTCAATAAGTGGTGCTGGGAAAACTGGACAGCTACATGTAAAAGAATGAAATTAGAACACTCCCAAACATCATACACAAAAATAAACTCAAAATGGATTAGAGACCTAAATATAAGACCGGACACTATAAAACTCTTAGAGGAAAACATAGGAAGAGCACTCTTTGACATAAATCACAGCAAGATCTGTTTTGATCCACCTCCTACAGTAATGGAAATAAAATTAAAAATAAACAAATGGGACCTCATGAAACTTCAAAGCTATTGGACAGCAAAGGAAATCATAAACAAGACAAAAAGATAACCATCAGAATGGGAGAAAATACATGCAAATGAATCAATAGACAAAGGATTAATCTCCAAAATATATAAACAGCTCATGCAGCTCAATATTAAGAAAACAAACAACCCAATCCAAAAATGGGCAGAAGACCTAAATAGACATTTCTCCAAAGAAGACATACAGATGGCCAAGAAGCACATGAAAAGCTGCTCAGCATCACTAATTATTAGAGAAATGCAAATCAAAACTACAATGAGGTATCACCTCACACCAGTTAGAATGGGCATCACCAGAAAATCTGCAAACAACAAATGCTGGAGAGGGTATGGAGAAAAGGGAACCCTCTTGCACTGTTGGTGGGAATGGAAATTGATACAGCCACTATGGAGAACAGTATGGAGGTTCCTTAAAAAACTAAAAATAGAACTACCATATGACCCAGCAATCCCACTACTGGGCATATACCCAGAGAAAACCATAATTCAATAAGACACATGCACCCCAGTGTTCATTGCAGCACTATTTACAATAGCCAGGTCATGGAAGCAACCTAAATGCCCATTGACAGACGAATGGATAAAGAAGATGTGGTACATATACACAATGGAATATTACTCAGCCATAAAAAGGAACAAAATTGGGTCATTTGTTGAGACGTGGATGGATCTAGAGACTATCACACAGAGTGAAGTAAGTCAGAAAGAGAAAAACAAATATTGTATATTAACGCATATATGTGGAACCTAGAAAAGTGCTACAGATGAACTGGTTTGCAGGGCAGAAATTGAGACACAGATGTAGAGAACAAATGTATGGACACCAAGCGGGGAAAGCGGCATGGGGCGTGGGGATGGGGGTGTGATGAATTGGGTGATTGGGTTTGACACGTATACACTGATGTGTATAAAATGTATGACTAATAAGAACCTGCTGTATAAAAATATATATATATATATTATTTAAGTCATCCAATGATGGAATGACTCAGTTGATTGTATGACTGATTTGACCAATAACAGAGTGATGTGAGTAACAAAAAACCAAAAAAACTAAAAAATAAAAATAGAGCTACCATATGATCCAGCCATTCCACTCCTGGGCATATATCTGGAAAGACAAAAACTCTAATTCAAAAGATACATGTACCCCAATGTTCACAACAGCACTATTCATAATAGCCAAGACATGGGAGCAACCTAAGTGTCCACTGAGAGATGAATGGATTAAAAAGATGTGGTGTATATATATGTATATATATATATATATATATATATACACACACACACACACACACATACATAGACATATACATACAACGGAATATTACACAGACATAAAAAAGAATGAAATATTGCCATTTGCAGCAACATGGATGGACCTAGAGATTATCATACTAAGTGAAGTAAGCCAGACAAATATAAAATCATATGATATCACTTATATGCGGAATCTAAAAAAATGAAATTAATGAACTTATTTTCAAAACAAAAACATACTCACAGACATAGAAAACAAACATATGGTTACCAAAGGGGAAAGAGGGAAGGGAAGGATAAATTAGGGGTATGGGATTAACAGATATACACCACTATATATAAAATAAACAACAAAGATTTACTGTATAAGATAGGGAACTTATATTCAATATCTTATAACAACCTATAATGGAAAAGATCTGAAAAAAGTATATATATATATATATATATATATCTGAATAACTTAGCTGTACACTTGGAACTAACACAATATTGTAAATCAATAAAAGAATTTATACTTCAATAAAAATTTTAAAAAGCAAAAAAAAAAACCAACACAAAAACCATTGCTCAAAATTTCTCACGAACCTCACCTTAATGAGGGGTCTCCTCCTTTGGTGTTAGGAAAGAAGACAAGAAACGCAGCGTTTCCAGGTGGGAGACAGTAGGGGATTCCCTCCTGCCTGGCCCTCTGTCCACAGCAGTAAAAAAGCACAGCTCAATTTTGATCTGCTCCCACCTGTCAACAGCAGGTGTCAGCCTCAGTTATTGTTTTGCAAATTCATTTCAGTCCTTTAATGATACTCAGCAGAGAAGAACTAGAGCGAGGTAGTGCTCCCGTTATCTCCGCTGTTTTTACTAAGGCCTGTGCCTCACTGGCTTTCCCAGGCTCTATCTCCTCCCTCCCTCCCTCTCACTCTGAAATGCATGTCTAGTAAAATGTACTGTGATAAACCCATCTGTAGTCATCAAGGGAGAGGTATAATAAAGGCAATGGGTGAACATGTTTGAAATACGAAGTGACGAAAATCATTTTTTATTTATGGAGAAACATTTTAATTTGGGACATAAAATCAAACGTAACTATGCCTAGGGAGTCAGGACTAAAAAGGAATGTTCTCATTTAAAGAGTCTGCTCTCTTGTGTCCTTTGTAGCTGCTGTAACACCGTTTTTAAGTCCAACAGGTCCTCTTGTCATTAAGGTCCTCAGTGACAGTTTAGCCAGTAAATTTCACACCACATGTGGGTGGCCATATAAGTTATTGTCTAAACCAGGACCCTTTTGACAATGGAATGTGCACCATTGGTGATAGTGCTTCTGTGTCAGGCAGGCACGGGGACCACCTCAGGTTAACCAAGAGGTTCTGGAGGTTGAATTAATCACCAGTGCCTAGGGATTTAATCAACCATGCTGTGTAGTGAAGCCACCATTAAAATCCAAAAGTAGGGGTTTCAGAGAGCTTCCAGGTTGGTGAAGCAGAATGCCTCCACGTGCCACCATGCTGGGCTCCAAACTCCAAGAGGACTGAAGTTTCTTTGTTCTCGACCTCATCCTATGAATCTCTTCATCTGACTGTTGGTTCCTGTTCTTTAATATCTTTGGTAATAAACCACTCACCTGCCGTGTGGCTGACAGGGTCTTGGTGCTCCGGCCAGGTGTCAGGCCTGAGCCTCTGAGGTGGGAGAGCCCAGTTCAGGACACTGGTTCACCAGAGACCTCCCGGTCCCACGTAATGTTAATTGACGAGAGCTCTCCCAGAGATCTTCATCTCAACACTAACACCGAGCTCAACCCAATGGCCAGCAAGCTCCAGTGTTGGACAACCCATGCGAAACAACTAGCAAGACAGGAACACAACCCCATCCATTAGCAGAGAGGCTGCCCAAAATCATAGTAAGTTCACAGACACCCCAAAACACACCACTGGATGCAGCCCTGCCCACCAGAAAGACAAGATCCAGCCCCACCCACCAGAACACAGGCACCAGTCCCCTCCACCAGGAGGCCTACACAAGCGACTGAACCAACCTTACCCATGGGGGGCAGACACCAAAAACAACGGAAACTACGAACCTGCAGCCTGAGAAAAGGAGACCCCAAACACAGTAAGGTAAGCAAAATGAGAAGACAGAAAAACACACAGCAGATGAAGGAGCAAGGTAAAAACCCACCAGACCAAACAATTGAAGAGGAAATAGGCAGTCTACCTGAGAAAGAATTCAGAGTAATGATAGTAAAGATGATCCAAAATCTTGGAAATAGAATGGAGAAAATACAAGAAACGTTTAACAAGGACCTAGAAGAACTAAACAGCAAACAAACAATGATGAACAACACAATAAATGAAATTAAAAATTCTCTAGAAGGAATCAATAGCAGAATAACTGAGGCAGAAGAACGGATAAGTGACCTGGAAGATAAAAGTGTGGAAATAACTACTGCAGAGCAGAATAAAGAAAAATGAATGAAAAGAATTGAGGACAGTCTCGGAGACCGCTGGGACAACATTAAACACACCAACATTCAAATTATAGGGGTCCCAGAAGAAGAAGAGAAAAAGAAAGGGTCAGAGAAAATATTTGAAGAGATTATAGTTGAAAACTTCTGGGAAAGGAAATAGTCAATCAAGTCCAGAAAGCACAGAGAGTCCCATACAGGATAAATCCAAGGAGAAACACGCCAAGACACATATTAATCAAACTGTCAAAAATTAAATACAAAGAAAAAATATTAAAAGCAGCAAGGGAAAGCAACAAATAACATACAAGGGAATCCCCATAAGGTTAACAGCTGATCTTTCAGCAGAAACTCTGCAAGCCAGAAGGGAGTGGCAGGACATATTTAAAGTGATGAAAGGGAAAAACCTACAACCAAGATTACTCTACCCAGCAAGGATGTCATTCAGATTTGACAGAGAAATTAAAACCTTTTCAGGTTAACCAAGACACGGTTCTCCTAATTATGGGCAGTTTGTACTCTGGGACCCAGTGACATTCTGGCATTGAGACGTGAATCTGTCCAAGAAAAATTGCACCAGGCAGAAATCAAACAGGCAAGGAAGTGTTTACTCAAGACTACTGCAATAGGGGAGAGAGATTGACCTCCACGCTGAATACAACAGGGGCAGCTGGGGAGGTGTAGCCAGTGGGCAGGGATGGGTCAGTGGATGGAAGATTATTAAGGGGAATTGGTTAGGTATGAAGGGCATGGGAATACTTGCTGAGCTGGGCCCAGTGGGACAGAGACTGCAGCCGAGGATGAGGCCTTGTTAAGGAGAGGATGGACTCAAAGGAGCCTGACTAAAGTTTAGTCAAAGAGGGAATTCTTACGGAATCTCATCAAATGACAGGCAGCTTTTAAAACTCACTCTTCTCCAAGGAAACCCATAGTTTCCCAACTGTAATAACTCTCTTGCTCTGAGAAATTCTTCCAAACATATTTATGTTCTAACTCCTTTTCCTTTATGATTTTATTTCCCTTTGCAAATCCAACTATTCTTGTGTTTGATTAGAAAATCTATTTTATCTTCTGATGTTTGCTTCGACTCCAGCAAAGCTACGGTGAAATTGACTTTTGAAAAATTAAGAATGGGGTTTGAATTGACCAAGGGAAGCCCAGTCATAATTCAGCCAGGAAGGACTTACGAGTGGTCCACATCCCATGGTGCATTGTTTAGTGGGTCTTAGTGAACAGAAGAAAAAGCAAGGGATTTATTTACATTATATTTATTTCACATGTATGTCCATCATGGTGGAGACCAGTATAGGATCCACTCTGAAGCCCAGTGCTCACCACTGGGGAGGCCCCTTCCCCGTCCTGGAATCACTTTCCTCGTCTATAAAATGAAGGTGTTCGATTAGATGACTCCTTGGTACTTTGCAGGGCTTTTCAAAAGTTCCATAATTCTGATTTTTAAGTCATTCTATCCCTCTGCGGATTGCATCTTCTTATAAAATATCCACCTTGGAGCCATTATAAAGGATCAAACATGAGTGATAGTAAATCACTCTGAAAATAATGACTTTATGTAGGAACTGTGTCTGAAAGGCTTGGTTTTCCATGCATGTGCATATTTTGTAGTTTAAGGTATAATGAATCCAAGGAGGGTATGCAAGAATGTTCCCAGCAAATGCAAAATAGCTAGCTAGTGGGAAGCAGCTGCACAGCACGGAGATCAGTTCGGTGCTTTGTGACCACCTAGAAGGGTGGGTATGGGAAGGTGGGAGGGAGACACAAGAGGGAGGGGATATGGGGATATATGTATATGTATAGTTGATTCACTTTGTTATAAAGCAGAAACTAACACACCATTGTAAAGCAATTATACTCCAATAAAGATGTTAAAAAAAAAAATGTTCCCAGCAGCTTTGTTAGTAAAAGTGATAGTGAGGTGGGGGAGGGGTAGAAACCACGTGAAATGTACTTCATCAGGAGAACAAATGCAGAATAGTGATGGAATGGCACACAGATAATCAGTGAGCTCCAGCATCAAAGGGGATAAATATCAACAATTTTGAGCAAAAAAGGCAAGAAAAAAACCAAGTATGATACCACTGACTTAAAGTGTAAGAACACTCTGAACAGTGCTACTTGTTTTGAGGGATACATACTTAAAAAATAAAAATATTTTTTAAATGCTTGGTGATGATAAAACACCAGATTCAGATTAGTGGGGATTGGGAAGGGGTTACAATTAGGGAGGGAATTCAGAGCTTCAGCTGCATTTGCTAATGCTTGAATCTTTAAACTGGGAGTTGGATATGTGAGTGTTCATTGTATTATACTTAACACTTTTTTGTATATCTTAAATATTTTATGACATCCTTGTAATAAAGTTGGGAGCGTTACGGAAAAAAAAAAGAATAACCTCTTAACCTGTACTTTACATATCATGCCCTTTTCTGGCTTCCTGAAACCTCTTATGCCATAAATTATTCTGTGATTTCAATATTTAAACTATGGCTAGGAGTAATTTCTTTTCCCCCTTCAATAAAATGGGTTCAAGTGTTTTCCATCTTAAAACAAACAGACTCTCAAAACAAGAATCACATTCATAACTTTAACAGTAACACTGATTACCCTAAAATGACGGCAAAAATGTCTGTGATGTTCACTGCTGTGTTCCCAGGGTCTAGAAAAGAGCCTGGTACATAGCAGACACACAGAATTAAGATTCCTTCATTAACCATTTCTTAACAATTGCTAATGTTTGCTGTGTGGCAGATACCATTCTAAATACTCCATAGGTGCTCTCACTTACTCCTCATATGGTAGATATAATTATTAGTGTCACTTTACTGATACAGAAATCAGGGTACATCAAAAATAAGTAATTTCTTCAAGATCACGGATGCCTTGCACTCAATCTCTAGACTTGCTTTATCTCTCAACTATAAATAGATAGTTGTACCTGCAGCAAGAGATGGATGGTGAATAGAAAGATAGAGATTTATATTATCTATTTATATATTATTCACATATAAATCTCCATCTATTTATCTATCCATCCATCCATCTACCTACCTCTATCTCTATTATATTGAACGGTGTTCAATTCTAGGTGGAAATATTTCATTATAAAAAGAATTTAAGTCCCCCCAGTAGTCAGACTCAAGAATCTGTGCACTTAAGCTCTTTGCTACATAGCAAGTCACCATTCTTTTTTCCTTTTCTTTAAATAGATACTGAAGCTATGTTTTATATCTATGGTATACAATCACCAAGTTAGAATCCTAAGCCTTTTGGGACAAGCAAATATGTGTCTCTATATTGCCCTTCCTATCCCTCACCCCCCTCTTTTTCTCTTTAATGGAAAGCACAGAGAACAGTTAGATATCTAGTGCTTCTAGTTGGTTGTACCTCTCACTTAAAGTATTTGACCCCCACCAGCCAAAGAGAAACATTCTTATCTTATTTACTATTTTTGCTTTAAAGAGAGATAAACTAACTTTGAATTTAATTCTTCTTTTTTCTCTTGCCTCTAATTGTGTTAAGCTCCAATAGAAATGCTAGTTTCCCCTTCAGCAATATCTTGCCCCTTTTACTTTTCGCACTTTTTTTCTTTCCATATGTCTTTCTTTTTTCTCTCTGTATTTCTTTCTACTGTGGACTCTTAAAAGATCTTTGTAAACATAGGGTTTATAGCCATTTGTCTTTTTCCTTATTCAATAGGATCATTCTCTGTACTAATTATATTATGGAGCCTGCCATTAATTTCTCCAGTTACATCTCTTTTAATGCAGTTGTATATGGAGAGCCCCTTTTAAAATTTTCTATTTGAGATTATCTAACTGATACCTTTCTCCTCTCTCCCACACAAACACATGCCTTTGACAGCTAGAATTGGATTGCTTAAATGGCTGTATTAGTCTGAGCAGCTATTCCTTTTGCTTTCATTTTAAAGACCTCCAGGCAGAGAGATAACTTTCATATATAATATCTTCTAGTATAATTCAGCTTGTACCAGCGGGACACTTTCTTGCCTTTTCTCTCAAATAAGCCTTCCTATTTTAATTTCTTACCATTCTACTATTCTCTGTTCAATGGCAGAGGCAAGAACGAGGGTTCACATATGCTGAATTACTTTCTTTCATCTGAAGCTAAGTGCCAGTCTTCTTCAGGCCACACATACGTGACCTTACCATGGCATTTATGATCGCTTTTGTAACAGACTGTTAATTTGACTTTTGGGGGGTTGCATTTTCTCTCTTCACAACAACTAACTCTAGTTGTATATTTCAAAGAGAAATATCATTCTAATGTATAGCAATTCTAAATATCTTTAAAGAAATCCTCCATTATTCTAAAACTATACATGCCTAATTATCTAATCTCCATGTTGTGTGTACTCATATGGCCTTTGGGAATATAAGCCTGTACTTCACTTTAGTTCAACAATGGAAAAATGAGGGGAGGAATATGCCCTCTTGTTTTGCAATATTCTTGAAGTTGTTCTGGGCACATACTTACAGGAGTCTTTGCCATTTACTAAGAATAATCAGCAAAGGAAAGCGAAGAAAAATGATAAGGCATATCCATTCCCTAGGGCTCTAATGTTCAGGCTCAATTGGAGTCCCAAGGGTATTTTAACACCTAACGCTTCTGACTATAAATCTGTCCCTCAGGTCTTTTCAGTTATTTCAGGGAAGTGTCAGTTGCTTACGGTACAACAAGCAATTATCTCCATGCAGAAAACAGTTCAGGGAAAGAAAGGAAGAAACCTAGTTAGTGCAACAAGGTACTGAAAGAAGAAAATGCACAGAGAAAAGAAAGGAGCACACTGAAAAAAGTACAATGATGTAATTTACTATTTATTTTATATTCAAAAGATAAATATAGATATAGTGACTATAGCTATATTCATCTATATCTACATCTGCATCCATATTTATATTTCACCCGTATATGCACATGTATCCGGTCTGTAAGTCAGAGGAAGCAGACCTGGTGGTTAAGAGCTCAAGCGCAAAAATAGATACCTCAAGCTGAAACTGAGGCTCTGCCAGGTCATGTGACATAGACGAGATACTTACCATGTCTGGGCCTCAATTTCCGCATCTCTAAAGTGGAACCGTTACCTACCTCATTTGGTTGTTATGGGATTAAAAGAAGTAACAGATATAAAATACTTAAACCGATGCCTGGTGAAGTTATTATTTAAACATACTGGTTCATTTACAAATCTTATACCTGAACAACAACAACAAAAAGTGTTCTTTAACACACTTCACTCCCTTTTAAAGGGAATGGGTCCAAGAAACTGAAGGCTTTTTGTTGTTCTTAGCTGGGTGCCTAGGTGTTAAATGCAAATTTATCAAGGCTTGGATGTGTCCCTGTATAACAAAAGGGTAAGCTGTTTAGAGACCTGAGAAAACTGCATTAGAGACAGGAAGTCGCTCTCCCCACATTCCTGAGATGAAGGCAGCAAAGGAAAACCTCAGAGAAAGGGACCCGAGGATTGGCTCCCTGCCTGGGAAGCTTTGGAGGAGGAGCTGGTCTGAGGGCATTTGGAGTGAGTTGGTGAGTGCTGTGTAAGAGGGTTCGTCCCCAGGAGCCCACGGTGCTCCAGGTAATCCTGCCCTTTCTCAATACCCTTGCTGTTAACTAGTTTTCTTGGGAAAATAGGTCAAGTTGCTTGGTTTCACTTACAGCTTGAGTCCAGAGCAGAGTCAATCTGTGCAGTCGCAACCTTTTCATGGGTTATTACTTGAACAAAAGGACTTTAAATTGCTGAGAACGCTAGGATCAGGACACCCACTTTCCTCAGGGGTAAGTACCCTACCCTGAGTTGTAAAATTTCCTACAATGATATTTTGATCACCAAAGTTGTTTCCTAACTCCTGTATATTTTCTTTAGTTACCAATTCACTTTTAAAAATTTCTAAACTTTGCTAGATGTTTCTGATCTAAAGCCATTTTATATTTGAAGATATTTACCTATCTCTTATAAACAGAAATAACATTCATCTTCAAGGGTGTAACAGTTTTGAAAAATACATTTTCCCCCATGAATGTTAAAGAGCACACTCAGGAGCTAAGCAATCACATTGGACTCAGAATATTCAGAGGATTAGTCCTGGATTTATTTTGGATTGTCAGGGTGTCACTTGTGTAAGTCACATAACTCCTCTTTTTGCCTCAGTTTTCTTTGTGACGTGATTAGAATAATAATGAGACTTCTCTTTTGAGGCTGGACCTGGGAAATAAAATTTTAAATATGTGGGCCTCTAAGTTTTGGCATACAAGAGCTGAAAATACCAGAGAATGAATTTCATGCTCAACTAACAAAATTCATTGTGGTAGTGTTTAAATGCAAACCAACACACTGTCAATGATTAGACATTTAAAATTGGAACTGAGGGCTTCCCTGGCGGCACAGTGGTTAAGAATCCGCCTGCCAATGCAGGGGACACGGGTTGGAGCCCTGGTCTGGGAAGATCCCACATGCTGTGAGGCAACTAAGCCCATGCGCCACAACTACTGAGCCTGCACTCTAGAGCCTGTGCTCCGCAACAAGAGAAGCCACTGCAATGAGAAGCCCGCACACTGCAACGAAGGGTAGCCCCCGCTCTCTGCAACTAGAGAAAAACCTGCGTGCAGCAACAAAGACCCAACGCAGCCAAAAATAAATAAAATAAAATAATCTATTTTAAAAAATAAAATAAATAAAATAAATTGGAACTGATATTTGTGAACAGTAAAGGAAGTTATTTCAAGTATCCAGTATTGAGTGCCTAATATGAGCCAGGAAATTTGCTGGTGACTCAAAGGTAAATGCTAAGAAGAATGCTCACCCTTAGTCTTTCTTGAATCTTCAGCCTTGAAAGGGAGACAGTTAAACACCTGTAATGTAAATACCTTAAAGGGCACACAAGACAACATAGACATATCAGGAAAGTCTTCCCAGAGAAAATAATGATTAAGTTGTATCTTGTAGTATAATTGGAATTATGGATGTGTGAGTGGGAGGGTGGCAAGGGGGCAGGAGGAAAAGGGACCACAGCTGTAAAGAAAAGTAAGTACTAGGTCATAAAAATCATGTAAACTAAGTAAACTTGAAAGGATGAACGTGGCAGTATCTTATCTGTATTAGAATTGTATGGAGAATGGAGAAGGAAAGCAAGCAAGGCATCTTAATAAGGAATGTTGCAGAAATCTAGTGAGACATGGTTGTGATCTGAACTACAATTTTAGCAGTGAGGGTAAGGAGAAATTGATAAATTCAAGAGACACTTAAAGGTTTTAATTAACAGAACTTCCGATTAGAATGAAGGCAATCAGGGCAAGTGAGGACACAATAAAAAATAATTGCCAACTTGGTGGATGGTGATGTGTTTTAGTTAGAAACAAGGGTAGGTTTAGGAGGGAAAGGTTAATTTAGTTTGGACAAATTGAGGTTGAGGTACTTATAAGACAGAATATAACAATAGGGCTATGGTATGATAAAATAATTATTTAATCTTTTTCTTCTACTTACATGGATGTGACACAGTGATGCTCTGCAAAGAGTGTTTGGAGGGACTTTAGAAATGATGAACTGAATATTTTCATGGCATGATGAACTGAATATTTTCATGGCATAGAACTGTTTTCATGGTTCCATCAGAAAAGCTAAGGTAACTCTCAAGGCTAAAGAAAGAGGTGTCAATGCATAGTAAAAAAGAACTACTGCAAAACTGGTGAGATTAATTTTACCTCCTGTGCCTCTCTCTTCTCTTCTTGTAGCATTGTTTTTCTTTCTTTTTTAGGTTAGTTCCTGTTTAATTCTGGCCAAAATCTATCGCCATATCAACAGGTAAACTTATGTGCTTCATACGTTGTGAAAGGCAAAGTTGAGAATTGCAGTCCTTCTCTTTCTTCCTCTGCCAGCAATTACCACCTAGGACAAAGGAATAGTAGGCAACTCATTGAAACAAGGATGACACAGCCTGTGTTCTTTTCTCACCCTTAAACTCCTACAAGTAACAGTGAACAAGAACTAGATTTGTCTTCCCAGCTCTTCTACATTTCCTTTCCTGAAAAGTTGCAAGAATGATATGTAGGACATAACCTCCTGCTTTCTTTGAGTAGATTTAAAATAGCACGGTAATTGGTCTGGGGAAGTCTGGAATTTGGACTTCCTTGTTCTGACAAGGAGTGAATAGAAATGATTCCAGGCAAAACTGGAAAAAAAAATAAGCCTATTTTCAATGCTTCTTTCTCTCTCAATTTCTCTCTCTCTCTCTCTCTCTCTTTGTGTGTGTGTAGCTGTCTCTCTTGGACTTTATTTTGACCTTTTCCTGTGCAGGCATTTGCTCAGTATTCTTCTGCCGAAGAATTCGAGAAGTTCCCCAAACCCATTTTGCCATCAAAACCTACAGACACTATATTTCAGCGTATACAGTATATGGGGAAGGGGGCTCAATGGGCTTTTAGTAATAAGCAATGTCAAATTAGACTATGTAAAATCATTCAAAGACAACTTACAAGCCTAAAAAATGCCCCACATTTTCAACTTCAAGTAAGCCTTCTATTATAAATCTTTCAGTTACTTTTAGAAAAATGCCTAGAAAGTGGATTTTTAGCTCACCAAGTAGAGATATATGGCCTGGTTGCAATGGCCCCATTGATTTAATTGAGTTCACTCCCAACTATGATTTTCGATGAATCTTTAGTCTCATGTGTCCAATTCTGCTTTGCCATTCTCTTATTTGGGGGATGGATATTTTTAGACTTGATATCCAGCAAGTGAATTTCTTTCTCAGTTATATACAGAGCTTTAAATATTGTTAACTCTATACTTCCAGGTAAGGCAGACATTTTGAATTAAAATAAAGTATTAGCACTCACTCCTTTTTTGCACAGTAGCAGTTTTAATTATGGAGGACATACAAAATTAAAGATCATTTTGAAAATGTAAATTTCCTCTTCTTGTTAGTAAAGTATATACAAGTTGGAGAGTGGATTCCTGGATTAATAAGTGCTTTTTAAATTTGCCTACTGAGAAGAGAAAGTTGGCTTTTGCTAAGCCATTTAATTCTCTAAGAGTAATGAAATATCTGAAGGCATCTCTACTTTGTTTTAAGAGAAATAAATATAGGATGTCCCACCTATAAAGAGTTAGGATTACATTTCCTTTCTTTACATGAAAGATACATAATTCATAAGCTAATGAGTTGTAAAGGTCTTCTCAAAAGTAAAATTATATTATCACTCCCAGGAGTAAGATAGTCAAACTATTCTGTAATAACTTTTCAAGTTTATTTTATCTTAACATTTAAAACATAATCTCTTCTTTTTAAATGTGCCATTAAAACAATGCTCAGATACAGAGAAGGTGAGAGTTACTAGAGTGAGAATGGAGAGAAATCTTAGATAGTATTTATGTATTTGTCTTTTGATGAAGAGGAAATTCAATTGTTAAAAAAAAACAAACTAGGAATATAAGAATTGACTGTTTAGCAGCTCAAATATAACTTAAATTTTTTCAAGAAACTTATTTCCTTTTGCCTTTATGGCTTCATCCCCGTGGTACAGAGCCTTTTATCAATATGATGACTCCCAATGATCCTGCCTCCTGGTATTTATGCCTTTGTGTAACCCCCCTTCACTTGTGTATGGGCTCAACCTAGTGGCTTGCTTCTAACAAATAGAACATGGCAAAAGTGAGGGGACATCAATTTCAAGATGAAACTATAAAAGACTGTGACTTCTGTCTTGCTTACTCTCAACCTGGCACTCTCTCGGCTTTTCTCTCTTGCTTGCTCTGATGAAACACGATGCCATACGAAGAGGCTTATGTGGCAGAATTGAAGGTAGCCTCTGACCAACAGCCAGCAAGAAGCTGAAGCCCTCTGTCCAACAACCCTCGAGGAACTGCATCCTGGTAACAATCATGTAAGTAAACTTGAAAGTAGATCCTTCCCTGGTAGAGCTTTCTCATGAGATCATAGCCCTGTCCAACACTCTGATTACAGCCTCGTAGTCCCTGAGCCAGAGGACCCATGTAAACTGCATCTGGATTCCTGACCTACAGGTCCTGTGAGATAATAAATGTGTGTTGTTTTAAACACTAAGTTTGGGGATAATTTGCTATGGAGAATTAGGTAATTAGCAAAATCCCCCCCAAAATTCACTACTATACTGCGTTTTATATATTTACATTTCTATTGTGTGTAAATTTATCAAGGCTCAGTGACAGCTGTTATGTAAATTAAACATTTGTAAATATGAAACATGTATGTAGTCCCAGAAGCCATTTTTTTTTTTTGTCTGTGTTGGGTCTTTGCTGCGCATGTGGGCTTTCTCTAGTTGCAGTGAGTGGGGCCTTCTCTTGTTGCAGAGCACAGGTTCTAGGCGCATGGACTTCAGTAGTTGCAGCATGCGGGCTCAGTAGTTGAGGAGCGTGGGCTCTAGGGTGCATGGGCTTCAGTAGTTGTGGCACATGGGCTCAGTAGTTGTGGCTCGCAGGCTTTGTTGCTCTGTGGCATGTGGGATCTTCCCAGACCAGGGATCGGACTCATGTTCCCTGCATTGGCAGGTGGATTCTTAACCACTGCACCACCAGGGAAGTTCCCCAAGAAGCCATTTTTAAACCAGGCTGTATTCATGGTGAATTTCGTTGTCACCAGAGAAAGAAGAAACATTACTTTGAATTTGATGGACAAGTAATTTTCCTCTCCAGTATAATTTTAATCTGACGTCCTGAGATTCATGATAGGTTATTACAGAAATTTTGGGTGAGAAATTTTTTCTCTGCGAGAAGTTTATATTACCTGTTCCTCTCTCACTAAATGTCAGTAGTGGGTCCCAGATACTGGGAAAACAAAAATACACCCATGCAATTCCACACCCACCTGGAGAGGATCTTATTGCTTCTAGATTAGAAGTACAAGAAATTCCTGGATGGGCTGTAGCCTGTCTACGAGCCCCTTCTCCAAAAAATCACTGTAAACTGTTAATGTTTATGTGCGTTTTTCTAGTGAAAGGGTTCATGACTTTCATAAGTTACTAAAAAGGGGTCCTGGTTCCCAAATATGTTTAGAATACCTGGAATACACTACCAGATTAATTTTGTTATAGTGGTTAAAATATACAAGAGTTAGTTGATCAATTAAATGATTCTTATTCTATTCAACACATTTATGGCGGACCATTCTAGGCATTAGAGTTACAACGGGGGGTGGGAGGGAGGTCCAACAGGGAGGGGAAATATGTATACATATAGCTGATTCACTTCATTGTACAGCAGAAACTAACACAACTATAAAGCAACTATACTCCAATAAAAAAATAAATAAAATAAAACATGTACTATTTAGTCTTAAAAAAAAAAGACATCTGTGATTCCTCTCCTAAGGAGCTTAAACTTTTGTGGTACACCAGATACTAATCATAAAGAGTTCTGTTTCCTCCTTGGCTGTAGCTCCAACTGGGCAGCTTCTACCTCTGTGGTTCAAGTACTGGTGGTTCCAACTCCTGACACCTGGTAACACTATTACTTCCTTAGACTTTACCCCAGGGCTCTAGTCATGATGGCAACTTCCTGCGATTGTGAATCCATGGGTGTCTCATCTTCTGTTTGTTCTTTCAGCTCATCTAACACCTTCATAACTTGGCTCCTATATTAAACTCCCTCTATTGACCTACCTACCTGGGGTGGGTTCTGTTTTCTAACTGGTCCCCGATTGCTACAAGGGAGCACTCAACCCGGTTAGGGAAGAGATGTGCCAGGAAGGCTTGACGATGTTAGATTTGAGCTGAAGTATGAATTATGAATATGTATTAACTAAGTCAAAATCAGGCAAGACAGATAGGAGAACATTCCAGGCAGAGTATGTGCTTATAATTTTCCAAAACTTGAAGGTCAGTGTTGTTGAAGTTTAGAAAGCAGTGTGGAGCATGGCATGAGATGAAGTATATAAAATACTAACTTTTACAGGACTTTAGTCACCGTTAAGAGTTTTAGTCTTTGTCATAAGAGGAATGGGAAACCTTTCATGGGTTTTCGAGAAAGTGGTTTTGAGCAATGGGGTGACATGTTCAAATGTGTGTATTTTGACATGTTCAAATGTGTGTATTTTTAAATATGTGTGTGTTTTTAAATGTGTGCTTAAAGTTTTAATATGTGGAGACTAAATTAGGAGGGAGTAGAAGTAGATGCTGGTGCAACAGATAAAAGGTTATTGCAAAAAGTGATTCGAGCTTGGGCAATGTTGGATAAAATCCTAAAGCTATTCAAAGTACTTGTGATGCTTTAGATAAAAGGGTAAATCAGATGAGGTAAGGGAAGCGACAAAATTGATTCTCCTTAGCAAAAATATGAATGATGATGCCATTTAGTGGGTTAGAAAAATTAGAGAAAGAATGGATTTGAGAAGGAAGATAATACAAGCTCATTTTGGATCTGTTGAATCTGAATGTCTTCAGAAACATAATAGAAAAGTCTATTTGTTAAGATGGCAGTATTGGATTTACCATTAATAAATCCCCTTAACTGGATTTATTTACTTTTGCCCTGTTGGGTGGTCAGCTAGCCAAGAGTTGATCTGGACATATTATAGGTTAGATGAACATTTTTTAATTGCTATCTTGGTAAGATAAGCATTTCCATTCTGAAATATCTTAAATAACTCAGCTTGGAAAGCTTAATTTTCTCTAAGCATATATTATTCATTTTAGTGTTTCCAATTCCCCATCCCATGACATGTACTAGATACTTAATAAAGTTTTGGAAATTAGAAATATGTTTTTCTAAATGACACCCACTGTTTTTCCCTCCCAGACTAACATTGTTAATCACATGGCAAATTAAATGAATTTTAGAAATGCAATAACTATCTTAGTTTGTGGTGATAATATGGTCCTATCTGAAGATTTGGGTATGAGGGAAAAATAGAATGCCAAATATTTTCTACATTTCAGAGGTACAATAGATCAAATGCTAATTTCAAACTTCAGAGTTCAGAAAATATGAATTCCTTTAGGTTCCATGAAAAAGAGCTAATTACTTTTACTCATTTAAAGTTCTTGACATAGCTTCCTCTTATCTTTAGTCTTTCTTCAAAACTCACGTTTAGATATATTGTAATATTTTCAAAGTATATGGAATGAAAATGTGGGCATCTGTTTGAGTCAACTCACTACAGACATTCGACAAGTGTAACAATACTAGGAGGAAAAATCTGATTTTTTCATATAGAGAGAAAACTCTCTTTTAAAAAAATCTGAGGGTATTTTACAATAAATGAACTATCTTATTTTAGGGATTTGTAGAGTATTAGTGGGAAGAATTTGTGGAGAAAATATGGAGGACAGCTTCTCCTGACTGCAAGTTATTAGATTAATTCACATGTCAGTTTCACCTCATTAACATTCTAAACTCTTTTTTTTCTGTCAAGAAAGGCATCTGTCAAGATCACATAATCTGTTATTTTGAGATTACCACTCTACATTTACCATAGCGTCTAATTTATGTTTCAAGCAAGCCCCCTATTCCGAAAAGAGTAATTTCAAATTGTCTTGGTTTTGTTTGTCTGTATGTGTGTGTTTTGGTGTCTTCATTCTATGTGTGGTTTTATTAAGTCAGTGATAACATAAAACTTCAAGCAGCTATCATCTGTAATCTGGCAGCTGCTTTTTCAGAGTAATTTAAAACAACACCGCATTGACCCAAACACCTTTACTTAAATGTTTAAACATTTTGTATCAGTTTATCTTATCAATTTTGTGAAAAATTTATGAGAGTAATGCAAAATCATATCAATGAGATAGTGTTCTACCTCAAATAGAAGAGAATAAACTGTTCAACCATCTCTATGCATAGGGCAAGACAATATGCACTCTTTTTCACAAAGACATGCAAGATGGACTTGGAAGGTTCACCATTTCTTAATACAAGACATGATGAAAAGGTGATTTTTGAAGCAGTAAATGCATAAAGTTATTTAACTCTTTGTAAAATACTGTGTAATTTGTGATGGGGAAGAAAACCAGATAAATTGAATGGCTTAATTTGCATAAGATTATAATAAAACCATTTTAGACATACTTTGGTATTAAGTTATAGCACATCAAATTATGTCATTTAATATAAAAATCAAGTCCTTTATCTAGATTTGAATAGACTTATTTCCACTTTACTTTTGTCTACTTGGGCTTACTTAGGTTTAAAGCATGAAGGAGAATGTTATTGTGCACAGCCGAGGTTTGGGTGTTGAAGCAAAGATGTGACTAGCTGCAAGTGATAACAGGCTCCCTTCCCTCTCCGTTTCCCACTCCCACTTGTATGCCATTTTTTTAAGTTTTGAGATGCCACCTGTCCAGACTACCTCCACCAAAAAGTGATTCTCTGCTTCAAACAAATTGACCTCAGTCAAGCAGGAAAATGCATAGGGGTTGTGGAGGAAAGGATCTGTGACCTCCATGGATTTAGATGCTCTGTTGTGTAATACTCTAGCATGAAGAAAACTAATGTGAATGAATTAAAATTTAAATCAATGTATAAGAATCTCAAGTAGATATTTCTGGTGTTTGCCATTTCTAATCGATGTTATTTCAAGGATAAAGACATATTGTTGGTATATTGTTGGCCTCTAGGTAAATTCTTTTAAGTACTGTTTTTCGATAATGGTATCAAAGGATTCGATTATCTTAGCACTGCCGATTAACAAGTATTAACAATTTCAAATAGAGTTGGAGGATTATTAAACATTATTCATCTATTCAGGGACAGCAAAACAAACAAAAAATGCTGATAGATATAAGAAAGTGTTTGTATAGTGTCTACACATCTCTTGGCAATGTCTTAACTATTGAATAGTAATCAGTGAAAATTCAAACCTTTCAAAATTATTTTTGGTCTCATAGTGATTTTCAGATTAAATTCAAATCCTTCTCCAGAGCTTCACAAATCCTCTTCTATTAAAACTTGTGAAATCTTTATTGTACTAACTTGAAAAGATCAGAAAATGTGACCCCTGAAGTGTAGGAATTCCCCATCCCAAGGTGATGTCAAATAAGTAATACATCCAAATTACAATAATAATAACTGTAAAAACAAAAGCAAAGCAACTTGTGATTTTATGTTTAAGCTAAATAAAATATATCTTGTATACTTTATAGATATTGATAATGAGTTAGAATCAGATTAGTCTTATTTGGAAACAATGAGTACCTAATTAAATGAGAATACTGTGTAAATAAGTTACTCTTTATTTGTTTAAAACATTTCCAATTATTTGTATGTCTTAAACAAGTCCCTTTTCTTTAATAGATTTATTTATTTATTTATTTATTTTTGGCTGTGTTGGGTCTTTGCTGCTGCACACAGGCTTTCTCTAGTTGCGGGGAGTGGGGGCTACCCTTTGTTGTGGTGCACGGGCTTCTCATTGCGGTGGCTTCTCTTGTGGAGCACGGGCTCTAGGCACGTGGGCTTCAGTAGTTGTGGCACGTGGGCTCTAGAGCGCAGGCTCAGTAGTTGTGGCTCATGGGCTTAGTTGCTCCACGGCATGTGGGATCTTCCCGGACCAGAACACGACCCCATGTCCCCTGCATTGGCAGGTGGATTCTTACCCACTGCACCACTAGGGAAGCCCAAGTGCCTTTTCTTTTGTGCAAAAATATTGTTATATTACACACACAGACTACTGAGTGTGCATTATATATAAAAGTTCTAAAAAAATCTTAAGTTGTTCTAAAAAATCTTTAGCTGTTGAACTGTTTATTGAAAGGAGAAAAAGAGCAGCAGAGACTCAAACAAGGCACCAAGTCAGAAAATATGAGCAAAGGCATAAATGCAAAAACAATGAAAAAAAATCCACAGTGAAAAGGAAATCAGGGGCTTCCCTGGTGGCGCAGTGGTTGAGAGTCCGCCTGCCAATGCAGGGGACCGCGGGTTCATGCCCTGGTCCGGGAGGATCCCACATGCCGCGGAGCGACTGGGCCCGTGAGCCATGGCCGCTGAGCCTGCGCATCCGGAGCCTGTGCTCCACAACAGAAGGGGCCACAACAGTGAGAGGCCCGCATACCGCAAAAAAAAAAAAAAGAGGAAATCAGTTATCTCTTTATAAAGAGAATGGAAATGCAGGTATAACTTGATTTTGAGAAGAGGGAGTTTATTCCAAGGTTTTAAGTCATAAGCACTAAGGATTTTCACGATTTGACAAAAAAATTAAAATGACTATGCAGAACCTGCAGTGGAGATGATCAGACAGTATATAATTGCCTTACGAACCTAGTCTGTTGGTAATACAATATATTGTTTGTGTGTGTGTATGTGTGTGTGTTTTCATGAAATTACATAGACATAGCTATTCTCAGTCTTGGGGTTGGAATTCAAAAGGTAAAGTTATGTAAAGAGCTTTACTAAATAAAACTCTTTTGAGCTAATATGTTAATGTATTGAATTCTTGGCATGCATGTTGTAATCAAAAGTTCCACGTATTCTAATAAAATCGATTTGAAGGCTCTTAGCTATTGGTGAACTACAATGAAGGAGGAGGGATGGTGAAGAAAACACAGCCACAGAAAGGGCATGCTATGGGCCAGATTTCTTTAGCTAAATTCTTTCATTCTTAGGTTGATTTTGATATAAAAATTGATTAGGGTTGAAGTTCAGTATCCTTCTGTATTAGAGCTACCTGTAGTGGTTTTATCATCATCTGGGATCCAAAGAATAAAGTAAAAATAACCAAAAATATTTATTATTCTATAGTATGATTAAGCACACAAATTAACACATTGATAAAACAAATTGAATCAATAAAGCATTTTACAGGTTAATCTTTGAGTGATCCAAAATTTAACTTAACCTCTTAACATGTATAATTCCAGACAATATTAAATGATAATTTTGTGACACCAACGGGTCCTGAATCATATTACTGCTAATCAGAAATACATGTACTAAAAACTATCTCACATCCTAATATTTGAAGTCGCTATAGGGTATGTGCCCAATTGCAAAAAATTTAAAAAATATATCAGTTTAAAAATATATATTCTATTAAAATGCAAGTATTGTCTGGGAAGGTCCCACGTGCCGTGGAGCGGCTGGGCCCGTGGGCCATGGCTGCTGAGCCTGCGTGTCTGGAGCCTGTGTTCAGTAACGAGAGAGGCCACAGCAGTGAGAGGCCCACGTACCAAAAAAAAAAAAAAAAGACTAAAATGCAAGTATTGACCCTGATATAAAACCTCCATTTTCTTTACTCAATGTCATAGGAATTTGGCTTCAATAAAAATCTAGGCTATAACAATAATATTGTATTGTGTTCCACTCTAGGTATTATTTTTTAAGCAATAAATGAATGAAGGAGACACCAAGTCAGAAATGTGATTCCAATATTGGAAATAAAAGTAGCACATATGGGGTTTCCCTGGTGGCGCAGTGGTTGGGAGTCGGCCTGCCAGTGCAGGGGGCACGGGTTCGTGCCCAGGTCCGGGAGGATCCCGCGTGCTGCGGAGCGGCTGGGCCCATGAGCCGTGGCCGCTGAGCCTGTGAAGTAGTACATACGAATGAGTTTTGTAACAAAGAAATTTCTAACTCTAAATTTCAGTGTTTTCTCAATTTCATTTTCAGGTTGCTAGTGTACAGAAACGCAATTATTTTACAACTTTATTGAGGTAAAATTTATATGCCTTAAATTCTCCAATTTTAAGGGTACAGTTCAACAACTTTTCATAAATATACTAAGTTGTGAAAACTTTACTGAAACCTAATTTTTTTTTAATGTATCCATCACCCCATTTCTTTCATGTCTTTTTGTCCATTCACGTATCTTCTTGGATGAAATTTCTATTCAAATCTTTTGCCTACATTTAGATGAGTTATTAGTGTTCTTCTAGAGTTGAAATCGTACTTTACGTATTCTGGACACAGTTGTCTTATCTAAGATTAGCACTTATTTTCCTCAGGCTGTGACTTATCTGTGACTTTGAATTCTGTTCCATTAATCTGCATGTCTATTCTAAAGCTGGTACTACTACACTATTAGGATAACTGTGGATTTGTAGTAAGTTTTGTAATCGGTTAAATTCTCTAAATCATTCTAAATTTCAAGATTATTTTGGCTATGCTGGGTCCTTTAGATTGCTGTATGAACTTTACCCTCAATTTGCCAATTTCTTCAAGAAAGCTGAGTGATATTTTGGCAACAATGTGGTTGAATCTTTAGATCTACTAGGCTTATTGACATCTTAACAATAATGACTCTTTGAATACGTTAACATGGAATGTCTCTCCAATTATTGTGATCATCTTTAATTTCTTCCAGTAATGCTTTGTAGTTTTCAGTATACAAGTTTCACTATACTTATTTATTTACATCAATTATTCTCTTCTGATTCGTGCTCTTGACACTGATAATGTCTTCTCAATTGCTATTTCTGATTTTACATTGCTGGTAGAAAGAAATGGAATTGATATTTTAGAAATTTTATTGAGATATAATTTATATAGCATAAGATTCACTGTAGTTAAATATAAAATTCAATGAATTTTTTTTTTTTTTTTTTTTTTTTTTGCGGTACGCGGGCCTCTCACTGTTGTGGTGTCTCCCGTTGCGGAGCACAGGCTCCGGACGCTCAGGCTCAGCAGCCATGGCTCACGGGCCCAGCCGCTCCGTGGCATGTGGGATCTTCCCGGACCGGGGCACGAACCCATGTCCCCTGCATCAGCAGGCAGACTCTCAACCACTGCGCCACCAGGGAAGCCCAATTCAATGAATTTTAATAAATACAGAAGTTGTATACCATCACCAAAATCTAATTTTTTTAATAGATCTTTATTGGAGTATAGTTGCTTCACAATACTGTGTTAGTTTCAGTTGTACACCAAAGTGAATCAGCCATATGCATACATATGTCCCCATATCCCCTCCCTCTTGAGCCTCCCTCCCATTCTCCCTATCCCACCCCTGTAGGTGGTCACAGCAAAGCACCGAGCTGATCTCCCTGTGCTATGCTGCTGCTTCCCACTAGCTAGCTATTTTACATTTGGTAGTGTATATATGTCGATGCTATTCTCACTTCACCCCAGCTTTCCCCTCCAACCCCGTGTCCACAAGTCCATTCTCTGTGTCTACACCTTTATTCCTGCCCTGCAACTAGCTGCATCAGTACCATTTTTTTTTTTTAGCTTTTGTACAGCAAAGGAAACCATAAACAAGACAAAAAGACAACCCTCGGAATGGGAGAAAATATTTGCAAATGAAACAACAGACAAAGGATTAATCTCCAAAATCTAATTTTTAATGATGCTACCACAGCAAAGAGAAACCTTGGACCTATTTCCAGTCACTTCTCATTACCACTCACAGCTTCAAACAAACACTAATTCACTGTATATTTTCCTTCTCTAGACACTTTATATACTTGCTATTTTTGAGTGGCTTCTTTCACTTACCTTAATGTTTTTCAGGTTCTTTCATGCTACTTTATGTCTCCTTTGATTTTCCTTTTCTGGATATTTGGCTATTATGAATAAAGATACTATAAAACTTCTGGTAAAAGTCTCTAACTTGGATAGAAATTAATTTTTCAAATGCAGAATCCTGTACTAAATGTTTCTTTAACATTTTATTATCAGGCAAAGTTTTCCAAAGTTATTGTGACATTTTATATTTTCAGTAGCAATATATGAGGCTTCCAGTTTCTCTACATCCTCAACAACATGTTTTATTATTACCATTATAGTGGGTATGAATTGGTATCTACTTGGTATTTTAACTTGCATTTTCCAAAAAACTAATGGACTTGAGCGTCTTTTCATGTTCTTCTTTCCCATTTGTATATCTTTTTTGAGTGAAAGGTCTATTAATGTCCATATTTAATTGAGTTATTTGTAGTCTTCCTATTTTCTCTTTCTTTTTCTTATTTGATTCTACAAAAATAGGTCCTATTCAATTTTGTGAGAAAATAGAGACTTAGAAATATTAAATTATTTGCCCAATGTGAGACTTAGTAAGTGGTAGAGCTCATTTTGGAATCCAGGGTATAAGGCTTCAGCATCTAAGTTCTTTTCTTTCACATCACTGTCCTCACGCTAGTTACAGTGATCTTTTGATGGCATTTTACTTTAGAGGTTAGGATATACTGATTTTGCTATATAGACAATGTGAAATCATAGAGTCTGGGCTTGAGTACTTTGTTGATATTCACTTTTGAAGCTCAAAGTTTTTTAATTTGGTGAAGTCAAAATATTCTCTTTTCTTTTTTAGTGTGCTTTGGTATTGTTTATAAACAATCATTGCAAATGTCAGAGGAACAAAGATATGCAAGTATGTTTTCTTCCAAAAATTTTGGCATTTACACTTAAGTTTATGATCCTTTTTGAGTTGATTGTTATGAATTTAGGGTCTGCATTCACATTTTGCACGTGGACATCCAATTTTCCTAGCATCACATTTGGAAAAGACCACCATTCAGCAATAAATCGGCTTAACAATGTTGTTGAAATTCAACTGAATCAACATATATGGGTTTATTTATAGATCTGAATTCATTCCATTGGCCTATATTTCTATCCTAATGCTAGTACCACACTCTCTAGATTACTATAGGCTTGTAGTACATTTTGAAATTGGAAAGTGTTTGTCTTCCCACTTTGTTGTTCTTTTTTAAAAATTGTTTAGACTCTTCTCAGACCTCTGCATTGCCATATTAATTTTAGCATTAACTTGTCAATTTATGCAAAAAATTCAAATGGGATTTTGACAGTGATGGTTTGAATCTGTAGACCTGATTCTACTGACATTTTAACAATATTGAATCTCCTAATCTGTGAACATGGATTTGTATTCCATGGATTTATATTCCACTGTTTGGATGTAGTTTTTTATATATAATTTCTAGTTAATGACATTTTTTCCTTTTCATTTATTTGGTGCTATGAATAATGCTGATACGACTTTTGTGTCCATGTTATTAGGTGAATATAAGTTTTCATTTCTTTTGTGTAGTTTATTAATCCTGCTATTGCTGTATCCTATCAAAAATAATTATCAGAGGGACTTCCCTGGTGGCACAGTGGTTAAGAATCCACCTGCCAATGCAGGGGACACGGGTTCGAGCCTTGGTCCAGGAAGATCCCACATGCCACGGAGCGCCTAAGCCTGTGCACCACAACTACTGGGCCTGCTCTCTGGAGCCCTCGAGCCACAACTACTGAGCCTGCGTGCCACAACTACTGAAGCCTGCGCACCTAGAGCCCACGCTTCACAACAAGAGAAGCAACCGCAATGAGAAGCCCGCGCACCACAACGAAGAGTAGCCTCCGATCGCCGCAACTAGAGAAAGCCCGTGTGCAGCAATGAAGACCCAATGCAGCCAAAAATAAATATATTTTTAAATAAAAGAAATAATTATTAGAAACTGTCATACTGTTTTCCAAAGTAGCTGCAAAATTTTACATTCCCATCATCAATATATAAGGGTCCTTTGTGACTCCACATTTTGACTATGCTTATTATTTCCTGGAATTTTTTATTACAGCAATTCTTCAGGGCAAAAGTGTTCTACTCTTTTCATTTTAATTTGCATTTCATGTTAACTAATGGTTTTGGGCATCATTTCATGTGCTTTTGGTCATTCATATTTCTGCCTTTGTGAAATATCTCTTCAAATATTGGCCCATTTAAACAAATTGGTTATTTGTGTTCCACTTACTTCTTCAGTTGAAAATAGTCTTTATATATTCTGAACTCACTTTCGTTACCTGTTATGTGATTTGCCAATATTCTTCCAGTGTGTTTCTTGTCTTTGCCTTTCTTTAATGAAGACTTCTGTAGTGCAAAGTGTGCAATGCACACCTTGCATTGGTGTAGTACAATGGATACAATTGATGACACAATATTTAAAAATTTTAAACTAAAGTCCATAGTTTACATTAGGGTTCATACTTTGTGCTGTACAAATCCATGGATTTTGATAAATGCATACTGTTATTCACCTACCACTTCAGTGTCATACAGAATAGTTTCATGGCCTTAAAAATCCCCTACCTAGGGCTTCCCTTGTGGCGCAGTGGTTGAGAGTCCACCTGCCAATGCAGGGGACGCTGGTTCGTGCCCTGGTCCGGGAGGATCCCACGTGCCACGGAGCGGCTGGGCCTGTGAGCCATGGCCGCTGAGCCTGCACGTCTGGAGCCTGTGCTCCACAATGGGAGAGGCCACAACAGTGAGAGGCCCGCGTACCGCAAAAAAAAAAAAAAAAAAAAAAAAAATCCCCTACCTAATCATCCACTCTCCCCACTCTAAAACCCCTAGCAAATACTAATCTTTTTACTGTCTCTATATTTTTACCTTTTCATTTTTTTTATTGTTGTAAGAGCACAACATGAGATCTACTCTCTTAACATATAACTAAGTGCACAGTATTGTGTTCTTAACTATAGGCATTATGTTGCACAGCAGGAGTTGGACTCTTCAGCCAGTTATTCACTTACTACCTAAATTTAACACATCTTATGAAGTTTACCTATGGCTTACAAAATATTTGCTTACTTATTATTGATTCTTAACAAATCCTATGAGCTTCACCTGTATTTCATAAGCTACTTGCTTAGCTTATCTCTATGCTTAACACTTTATGAGTTTCATCTATCCCATTTGTTTTCTTGCCCTCTGTAGCAGAACTGAATGTTCTCAAACAATACAGAAAACTCACATTGCCAATGTATTTACTTTCTACATTTTTTCCATGGGAAAATATTCAAGAGAGAAAGGAAATTTAACTCTAAAAATAGGGAAAAGGATGATAGTAACTCAATAGTATCATTAGGGTGTCAGTTTTCTTACATCTTCTTGGTCCACCGTCCTGATCAAGTGAGTTTTGTCTTTCTCATTTCAAGATGGATACTGCATTTCCAAACATTACATACATTTTCTAGGCAGGAATATGAAGAAAGAGGAGAAATAAAAAGTTGTTACCCATATCAGCATAGCAAATATTTTCCAAAACTTTTTCATCTTCTGCTTCATTAGTCAGGAAAGTCCATGCCAGACATTTTATTTGGTAGAGTGTCTATTCAAGCCTTTGCCCATTTTCTAATTGGATTGTTCATTGTCTTACTGTTATATTTAGAGAGTTCTTTATATATTATTTTTATTTTTTATTTTCACTTTTATAGAGATATAACTGACATAAAACATTGTGTAAGTTTGAGGTGTACAACGTGTTGATCTGATATATTTATATACTTGATGAGTCCTTTGAAAGATACGTGATTTTTCAAATATTCTTAGTAGTGTGTGGCTTGTCTTTTAGTCCTCTTAGCAGGGTATTTTGCAAATCAAAAAGAAAAAATTAATTTGGTCATGTCCATTCAAGTTATCTTTTGATCGTTTTATATTTAAGTCTGTAAAAATTTGGTGTTAATTTTTGTATAAGATGTGAGGTTTAGGTTGAGGTTCTTTTTTTTTTTTTTTTTTTTTTTTTTTTTTTTGCCTAAGGATGTCTATTCACTCACTGTTTGTTGGAAAGACTATCCTTCTTCCATTCAATTGCTGTTACACTTTGGGGAAAAATCAGTTGGACATATTTGTACGGGTCTATTTTTTGGTTCTCTCTTCTGTCCCATTGATCTATGTCTCTGTCAATATCACATGTAGCTATATAGCAATTCTTAAAATTGAGTAGTATGATTCTTCCAACTTTCTTCTTTTTTTCAAAATCATTTTAAGCTATTCTAGTTCATTTTATTTATTCAGTCGCAGGAAATATGTGGTTGTGGATTATTTATATTGCCATTACATAGCATTATATACATGTATAGACTACTCTTTCCTGGCTTTACCTAAAAGAACACACTAAGTGTATTAGAAAAGAGACTGAAAATATAATTTTATCTTTTTAAGAGTTTTAGAAATTCAGAGACAAAGTAGAATTTTATTATTGCATTTTCTTGCTTATCATATTACATATGAAGAAACAGACCTAATGATTGTGCTTATGAACCTGAGTTTTCTGGCTTTACCAGATGATCCACAATAATTAGTGTGCAACATCCATTACATTGTGTTGAAATACTGTGTTGTGTGAAAATATTTTTTTCAACATGGAAACACAAATAAAATGAAAATGAACATAAAGTCATTTAAAACTTTCATTAGCTTAAATGATTTGATTACCTTTTGGATCAATCTAATCTGACGCTAATTCTAGCATTTTATTGGCAGTAGGGATTACAGTGGAAATTCACTTTTGGAGTCAGAAGACCTATGTTTAAACCCAGTATCTGCCATTTACATAGCTCTATGATTTTAGGCATATCTTTTAACTTTTCAAATTCAGATTTCTCTTCTATACAAATGATATAATAACTCATAAAGTCAGAAATAATATGTAGGGTGTGTGTGTGTGTGTGTTGTTCATAAAAATGCTTGGCAAATAGTAAGACATATGTACTTACTGTTCTTTTGAAGAGTCATGTTCATGGGCCAGTAAGTCCATAGAAAACCAAATGAAGGGCACATATGAGGGGAAAGTGGGTAGATATCCTTCTCTGGCACTGTCTCATCACTCAGAAGGTTTACAGCATCCCCTATGTCCCACTGCTTACTAGTGAAAGAAATCCAATGGAGTGGATACAGGGAAGATGAAGAATTGGACTGACTCATGGAGGCAACCAATATGCCATAGATTTCAAGCTGAATCTTTAGGAAGGAATAGGTCAAAAATTGTCATACACATATGAGTATCAATAAAACCAATCCCTGGGGTGGAAGGATATCTTTGCCAGGAATCACTGCCAAATTTCATGGTCCTGTCTTTTTATACCTGAATTTTCTGTCTGTTCCCCAACTTTATTCCTTGTACTTTGAGCACATTTTGCTTCCATTTATGTGCAGAGTTTTTCACCGGTTCATTGATTGTTTTGTATGTTTTCTTGCCATAAATGAAGCCTATACTTCTGCCCAGTGTTACTTTTGATCTCAATAATTATATTCTAACTGATACTGAAACACTCCTTCTGTTCTAATTATAACTCTCTCTTTCATTGCGGAGCAAATGATCATCCTAAAATAGTAAAAAAATGGTTATTATTTATTCAGGTTAAACACCTTATATGTAAGATCAGATTTAAATATCTGATATGTAGGCATTAGTACCCTCACTTTACAGATGAAGTAGAAACTCAGAAGTTTTAAATAACTTGTCTAAAGTCACACAACTAGTAAGTGGTAGACTCTAGATTTGAACCCATGTATATAGGACTTCAAAGCTTTTGCTTCTTATCCAGTACAGAATATGTAAAACTGCTGGCTAAATATTTGGCTTTGATATATGAATTTTCCAAAATACTAACTTGCAATTCTGATTCACTGTCTTTTACTTTTTCATTACAATTTATGTAATTTCTTTACTATTGATTGCAAAGTGTTTTTATAAGATTATTATACCTAGTTATTGATTTCAGCTTATGAGAAACTACTTATTATAATTTACTTGTTATTGCAATAAATAGATATATCATCATTTAATGGTAGTGGGCATATTTATCATTTGACCCCACAATAATATGGTAGATAGCTTCTAGTATGGAACCCAATGATCCTAGTTTCCTGGTACTCATACCCTTGTGTAACCCCCTCCTTTTGAGGATAGGTTGGACCTAGTGACTTCTAATGAATAGAATTATAATTATTAGAATATTTTATTCTAATGAATAGAATATGGCAAAAGTGATGGGATGTCACTTGTGTGATTAGGTTACAAAAGTGTGTGCCTTCCATCATGCTGGAACTTTTTTTTTTTTTTTTTTTGCTGATACTCTCTCTCTTGCCCTCTCACTTGATGATAAAACAAGATTCCATATTGTGAGATACTCTAAAGAGAGGCCCATATGGCAAGGAAACAAGGGAGGCCTCCAGTTAATAGGTCATGAGGACTTAAGGCATCAATCCAACAGCCCACAAGGAACTGAATCCTGCCAACAACCACATGAATAAAGTAGGAAGCAGATTCTTCTCAGTTGAGGCTGTAGAGGAATGCAGCCTTGAGAGAAACCTAAAGTCAGAGGACCCAGTTAAATCCTGTTTGGATACCTGACTCACAGTAACTGTGAGATAAAAAATGTTGTTGGTTTAAGCCATTAACTTTTGGGGTAATTTGTTACATAGCAATAAATAACTTATACAAATAAGTTATCATGCTTTTTTAAACTGCGGTACTCTGGAGGCATGCTCTGGCCAGGACCCCATATCAAAGTGAAATGTGACCTTGAAGCAATTATCAAATAACTGAGGCTAAAGCTTCAAATAATCTTGGTAATTTAGAGGAAAATATAGGTTGGCTCAATCTTTTTTTGCTCTTAGTTTGTCAAGATTTGAACAAACAGAGAAATGAAGAAAAAATTCATGTTTATCATTGAAGACAAAGAAAAATCATGTTATCACAGATTTATAAAACAGTGAAAAAACTTTCATTCTCACTTCAAGTCTTTGTCAAGAATGAGAACATAGCCATGCTAAGATATTTACAGAGTGAAAATTGTGAGTTTCACACATCTCTCCACTCCAAAACAAATTTGTACACTCTATGGCCTATGAAAAGATAAGTATGGAGGGTTTCGGGGTTTTTTTTTTGACTTTTCTTTTTTTTCAATGAGGATTTTCAAAATAGTGTATTAGTTTTCTAGGACAGCTGTAAGGAAGTACCATAGTCTTGGTGGCTTAAAACAACAGACATTAGTCTAGAAGTGTGAAATCAAGATTTTGGCAGGGCCTTACTTCCCGTGAAGCCTCTGGGGGAAGACCCTTCCTTTTTACTTCCAGCTGCTGGTAGCCCCAGGTGTTCCTCAGCTTGTGGCAGGATTACCCCAATCTCTGCCTTCCTCTTAAAATAGTTTTCTTCTCTTGTGCATCTGTGTTTTCAGATGGCATTCTCCTGTCTGTGCGTGTCTGAAATTTCCCTCTTGCAAGTACATATTGGATGAAGACTCACCCTAATGACCTCATCTTAACTTGATTACATCTGCAGAGACTATTTCCAAATAAGGTCATGTTCAAAGGTTTCTGGGGTTAGAACTTCAACAAATCTTTTGGGGAGATACAATTCAACCCATAGCAATTAGTATTTTTTTCCTTTGTCTTATAAGGTCTTTTTTTTTTTTTTAACATCTATTCCTGGCTTTTTTACAACATTCAACTTTTTCTATGCCAGTCAAACAAATTATACTTTGTCATCTCACTCCTTTCTGTAATGTAATTGTCTACTATCCTATTTTCCCTGCAATATTTTAATTGTCGTATGTTTCAAGAGATTATGGTCAGTGTTGTAGCAGAGTTTTCTTTATATAATCCAGTAAAATAACAGCTTTATTTCTCAAAGAAGCATTTAAAAATCTGTTAAATCAGAATATTTTTTTCCTTTGTTACACCTGATCTTAACACTCTGAAATTTATGTTAATTTTAGGGGTTCCCAGGTGTCATGAAATTCTCTATCATAAATTATTTTAATATAAAAGGTGGTTGTTAATATCAGCCAGATATTTTCCTGTCATCCACAAGTTGATTGATATTGTACGCCTTCTAGAGGGTGAGAGAATAAAATATTACACCAACAAAGCAAATGATAAAAGTAATCTATGTGCATTCATCAAGTATATATTACTTACATACTGTGTTCTCTGAATTAATTAGAGGTGGCATTATTATTATTATTATTATTTTTTGCGGTACGCGGGCCTCTCACTGTTGTGGCCTCTTCCGTTGTGGAGCACAGGCTCCGGACGTGCAGGCCCAGCGGCCATGGCTCATGGGCCCAACCATTCCGCGGCATGTGGGATCCTCCTGGACCGGGGCACGAACCCGTGTCCCCTGTATCCGCAGGCGGACTCTCACCCACTGCGCCACCAGGGAAGCCCTATTTTTAGTTTTTTAAGGAACCTCCATGTTGTTCTCCATAGTGGCTGTATCAATTTACATTCCCACCAACAGTGAAAGAAGGTTCCCTTTTCTCCACACCCTCTCCAGTATTTATTGTTTGTAGATTTTTTGATGATGGCCATTCTGACTGGTATGAAGTGATACCTCATTGTAGTTTTGATTTGCATTTCTCTGATAATTAGCGATACTGAACGTCTTTTCATGTGCTTCTTGGCCATCTGTATGTCTTCTTTGGAGAAATGTCTATTTAGGTCTTCTGCCCATTTTTGGATTGGGCTGTTTGTTTTTTTGATATTGAGCTGCATGAGCTGCTTGTAAATTTTGGAGAGTAATTCTTTGTCAGTTGCTTCATTTGCAAATATTTTCTCCCATTCTGAGAGTTGTCTTTTCTTCTTGTTTATGGTTTCCTTTGCTGTGCAAAAGCTTTTAAGTTTTATTAGGTTCCATTTGTTTATTTTTGTTTTTATTTCCATTTCTCTAGGAGGTGGGTCAAAAAGGATCTTGCTGTGATTTATGTCATAGAGTGTTCTGCCTATGATTTCCTCTATGAGTTTGATAATCTCTGGCCTTACATTTAGGTGTCTAATCCATTTTGAGTTT
Organism: Lagenorhynchus albirostris; assembly: GCF_949774975.1. Taxonomy (NCBI): domain Eukaryota; kingdom Metazoa; phylum Chordata; class Mammalia; order Artiodactyla; family Delphinidae; genus Lagenorhynchus; species Lagenorhynchus albirostris. The sequence continues at coordinate 108,517,477 of NC_083116.1, read as the reverse complement.
ATTTTTGTGTCTGGTGCTAAGGAGTGTTCTGATTTCATTCTTTTACATGTAGCTGTCCAGTTTTCCCAGGATCACTTATTGAAGAGGCTGTCTTTTCTCCATTGTATATTCTTGCCTCCTTTGTCATAGATTAGGTGACAGAGTCAGACAAATTTAGACTCCAATACTTGCTTTGCTACATGCTATTAATTCTTTTAAATACCCATTTCTTTTAACTGTGAAATGGTATATTAGTACTCATCTTGTAGACTTGTTTTAAAGATTAAATATGATGGCATTAATACAATGCTCTTGATAAAGTTGATAAAATGTCCTTAATTCCTAGCAATTATATTTAATAATGTGTAGATTACTAAAACAAAAACAAAACCACTCAGAGCTTCTGATTTTCTTATGTAACATGAATTTAGTGTCTTTATTGCTGATACAATCTGCATAAATATATGGCACAGCATATGCCCTTAACATATACTGGGGTCCTTCATCACAGGTTTTGTAAGATACCAAGGTTGAATACAGTCATTCTTAATTTTTGCAACATATAAGTTCATATAAGTATTGGGTTTGCCAAAAAGTTCATTTGGGAAAAATCTGAGTGAACTTTTTGGCCAACCCAATATATTTACTAGGTTTGTTCTCATTCACTAAACCATTTATGCATTCAAAAAAACTTTATATGTGTTTTGTAATTTAAATGACGTTATGAGATATAGAAGACCTAGAATACCAATAAGAAAGTGAAGCTCCAAGAAGTAAACTGATCTTCTCAGGAGAAAACAGCCACTGAGTTTCAGAGCTAGGATGCAAATCCAAATGTGTATAGTAAGTCTGACAATTTTGATCCATCCAACTCAGTGCCAAATTTATACACTTAGGGGATAGAAGAAAGGGCAGAGGATTTTTTTTTTTTTTTTTTGCAGTACGCGGGCCTCTCACTGTTGTGGCCTCTCCCGTTGCGGAGCACAGGCTCCGGACGCGCAGGCTCAGCGGCCATGGCTTACAGGCCCAGCCGCTCCGCGGCATGTGGGATCTTCCCGGACCGGGGCACGAACCCGTGTCCCCTTCATTGGCAGGCGGACTCTCAACCATTGCACCACCAGGGAAGCCCAGGGCAGAGGCTTTTGAAGTAAAACCAAAAGCACAGTAAGAGAAGTACAAAAAAAAAAAAAAAACTAGGATCATACTGTAACAGGCAAGCCAGAGATACACTTTGAACATGAAGTGGAAGCACAGTGAAATAGATGTGGTCAACCAGAGGGAGTGGTCTAAGTTTGGACTAACAGTCAAAAGCACATAAGACATAGTACCCTTTACCCAACATCAAGTTTACTCTTTTTAAGAAGGGATACTGGGCAGGGAGCAACACAGCATACACACAGCAACACTGTGGTGATCTTGTGATTTGTAAACACAACTTCTAATGTCTCAGTCACTTCGCCCTTAGAACATGTGTGATCACACTAGATGAGAATGGATTGGCACAGACTACTTCAGTTCAGGCAATTCAGTGTCTATGAGCACTCTGCAACTTTTGTTACCTGAAAGCCATGTAGCTCCTTCAAGGTAAAAAAAGTAGCTCCTATTCTCATTGCAACTGTGTCTCATCAATAACTAGTTACACATCACTTGATAAACCACCTTGACAATGAAGTAAAGGTGCTTGGTCTGATTCATAGTGTTCAGGAGGACTTTCTTGGATCTCACATGCACCCATAAATTCCTTGAGTTAGTGTTGCAAGGAAGACTGGGCTAGGTTCAGATCCTTAGACGTCTCTTAAGATAGAAGATGGCCACAAAACCCACTGTTATGCCAAGAATAGCTGTTCCAATAGGATAATAGTTTACGTTTTTTGGGTTTTTTTCTATTAGGTATCAGATGGCAGATAGAGCATTCTGCCATTAGCTACAGTGGCTTTTCACTGGCTTTTAGAGAGTCAGTGTGAAGATACAGAGCATATAAGAAACTCAGAAACTCTAAGATTTGAAACATCTCCCCCAGCCCTGATATTCTGACACTGTGTCATTCCCCTCCATCTCCATCATGGTATTCACCTTCCTTCCCTTAGCTGAATATTTCTGAATGAGATTCAGCCCTTGACTTGGTATCCATGATTAATTTGTAAGGATTTGTACAAAGCTGCTGCCTGTTAAAAAACCTGAGCATAGATATTGCTGTAAATCTGGTATATGAGAACATTGTCAGTCAATTTGACATTTCCTGACTTCTTAACAGAGACTATAAGTCTACATAAAATATTCTTGTAAATGAAAATTTAAAAAAGAAAAGCAATTGCAGGTTGTCTAACGATTACTGTATTTTAGAAAATTTAAGTTTGCTTTTACACCATTTCTGTGAATGTTCCCTGACTTTTCTTCATTCTGTGTGAGGACAAATGTAAACTTATCACTGACATGAAATCAAATTAATCATCATAATAAGCTCAACTCTTTCATTCTTTTGCTTACAACAAAATGTGTTAGTGAAGGGGAATAATTAAGGCTTGGCTTTAATTATAGTTTTGAAGATTAACGAATAGAGTTTGTGGAACACAATACAGCACAAAGAAAGTGAATATGTGCACAATGTATGTATTGACTATTTATGGAAGTCATAATATTATCTATAAATAAAAGATATATTATCTTTTGTGATATATGCCACTTCTGGGAAAAATACTTAAGAATAAGTGTATGATTCTGCACATTTTCTTAGAGGTGATGATGAGCTACGGTGAGCTATGGTGAGCTATGATGAGCTATGGTGAGCTATGATGAGCTATGATGAAATGAAGAGTCTTTCAACCTGGTTTGCTGAATGCGAACAATGAGCAAAACCCCCAGATGACCCACACTGGCCACAAAACATAAGCAAGAACTAAAATTTGTTACGTTAAATCATGAAGATTTGTGGGTTGTTACTGCAGCATAACCTAGATAAAACGACTAAGAAAGTGCATAAGAAGTATGTTGAATGAACCACATTAAAATAGTCAAGGCCATACAGAAGAAGGTTTTTTTTAACACATCAACAATAAAAATAGGGAACATCAAAACACTAGAAACTTGGGGAGATCTTCAAGATGCCAGAGGAGTAAGACGTGGACATCACCTTCCTCCCCACAAATACATCAGAAATACATCTACAAGTGGGTCAACTCCTATGGAATACCTACTGAACGCTGGCAGAAGACCTCAGACCTCCCCAAAGGCAAGAAACACCCCACATACCTGGGTAGGAGAAAAGGGAAAAAAAAAAAGACAAAAGAATAGGGACAGGACCGCCCCGCCTGGGAGGGAGCTGTGAAGGAGGAAAATTTCCACACACTAGAAGCCCCTTCACGGGCGGAGACTGCGGGTGGCGAAGGGGGAAAGCTTTGGAGCCACGGAGGAGACCACAGCAACAGGGGTGCGGAGGGCAAAGCGGGGAGATTCCCGCACAGAGGATCGGTGCCGACCGACACTCACCAGCCTGAGAGGCTTCTCTGCTCACCTGCTGGGGTTGGCGGGGGCTGGGAGCTGAGGCTTGGGCTTCGGAGGTCAGATCCCAGGGAGAGGACTGGGGTTGGCTGCGTGAACACAGCCTGAAGGGGGCTAGTGAGCCACAGCCAGGCGGGAGGGAGTCTGGGAAAAAGTCTGGAACTGCCTAAGAGGCAAGAGACAATTGTTTCGGGGTGTGCAAAGAGAGAGAATTTACAGCACCGCCTAAACGAGCTCCAGAGATGGGCGTGAGCCGCAGCTATCAGCGCAGACATCAGAGACGGGCATGAGATGCTAAGGCTGCTGCTGCAGCCACCAAGGAGCCTGTGTGCGAGCACAGGTCACTCTCCACACCTCCCCTCCCGGGAGCCTGTGCAGCCCGCCACTGCCAGGGTCCCGTGATCCAGGGACAACTTCCCCGGGAGAACACATGGCGCACCTCAGGCTGGTGCAACGTCACGCCAGCCTCTGCCACTGCAGGCTCGCCCCGCATTCCATACCCCTCCCTCCCCGCTGCCTGAGTGAGCCAGAGCCCCCTAATCAGCCACTCCTTTAACCCAGTCTTGTATGAGCGAAGACCAGATGCCCTCTGGTGAGCTACACGCAGAGGCGGGGCCAAATCCAAAGCCGAACCCCAGGAGCTGTGTGAACAAAGAAGAGAAAGGGAAATCTCTCCCATCAGCCTCAGGAGCAGCGGATTAAATCTCCACAATCAACTTGATGTACCCTGAATCTGTGGAATACATGAATACACAACGAATCATCCCAAAATTGAGGTGGTAGACTTTGGGAGCAACTGTAGACTTGGGATTTGCTGTCTGTGACTGACTGGTTTCTGGTTTTATGTTTATCTTAGTTTAGTATTTAGAGTTTATTATCATTGGTAGATTTGTTTATTGATTTGATTTCTTTCTTCCTTTTTTCTTTCATATAGAGATATATACATTTTTTTCCTTTTTCTCTTAATATGAGTGTGTATGTGTATGCTTCTTTGTGTGATTTTGTCTATAGAGCTTTGCTTTTACCATTGTGCTAGGGTTCTGTGCGTCTGTTTTTTTTTTTAATATAGTTTTTAGTGCTTGTTATCAATGGTGGATTTGTTTTTCAGTTTGGTTGCTTTCTTTCTTTTTTTATTACTTTTTAATTTTTAATAATTTTTTTAAAAAATTTATTTTAATAACTTTATTTCTTTTTATTTTGCTTTGTTCTTTCTTTCTTTTTTTCTCCCTTTTCTTTTGAGCCGTGCGGCTGACAGGGTCTTGGTGCTCTGGTCGGGTGTCAGGCCTGTGCCTCTGAGGTTGGAGAGCCGAGTTCAGGACATTAATCCACCAGAGATCTCCCAGCTCCACGAAATATCAAATGGCGAAAGCTCTCCCAGAGATCTCCATCTCAACGCTAAGACCCAGCTCCACTCAATGACCAGCAAGCTACAGTGCTGGACACCCTATGCCAAACAACTAGCAAGACAGGAACACAACCCCATCCATTAGCAGAGAGGCTGCCTAAAATCATAATAAGGTCACAGACACCCCAAAACACACCACCACACGTGGACCTGCCCACCAGAAAGACAATATCAAGCCTCATCCACCAGAACACAGGCAACAGTCCCCTCCATGAGGAGGCCTACACAACTCACTGAAACAACCTTACCCAATGGGGGCAGACACCAAAAACGAGAACTACGAACCTGCAGCCTGTGAAAAGGAGATCCCAAACACAGCAAGTTAAGCAAAATGAGAAGACAGAGAAACACAGCAGATGAAGGAGCAAGGTAAAAACACACCAGACGAAAAAAATGAAGAGCAAATAGGCAGTCTACCCGGAAAAGAATTCAGAGTAATGAGAGTAAAGATGATCTAAATTCCTGGAAATAGAATGGAGAAAATACAAGAAACGTTTAACAAGGACCTAGAAGAACTAAAGAACAAATAAACAATGATGAACAGCATAATACATGAAACTAAAAATTCTCTATAAGGAATCAATAGCAGAATAACTGAGGCAGAAGAACGGATAAGTGACCTGGAATATAAAAGAGTGGAAATAACTACTGCAGAGCAGAATAAAGAAAAAAGATGGAAAAGAATTGAGGAGAGTCTTAGAGACCTCTCGGACAACAATAAATGCACCAACATTCAAATTATAGGGGTGCAAGAAGAAGAAGAGAAAAAGAAAGGGACTGAGAAAATATTTGAAGAGATTATAGTTGAAAACTTCCCTAATATGGGAAAGGAAATACTTAATCAAGTCCAGGAAGCACAGAGAGTCCATACAGGATAAATCCAAGGAGAATCATGCCAACACAGAGATTAATAAAACTATCAAAAATTAAATACAAAGAAAAGGGAAAAACAACAAACAATATACAAGGGAATCCCCATAAGGTTAACTGCTGATGTTTTAGCAGAAACTCTGCAAGCCAGAAGGGACTGGCAGGACATATTTAAAGTGATGAAAGGGAAAAACCTGCAACCAAGATTACTCTACCCAGCAAGGATCTCATTCAGATTTGATGGAGAAATTAAAACGTTTACAGACAAGCCAAAGCTAATGGAATGAAGCACCACCAAACCAGCTTTACAACAAATGCTAAAGGAACTTCTCTAGGCAGGAGACACAAAAGAAGGAAAAGACCTACAATACCAAACCCAAAACAATTAAGAAAATGGTAATAGGAACATACATATCAATAATAACCTTAAATGTAAATGGATTAAATGCTCCCACCAAAAGACACAGTCTGGCTGAATGGATACAAAAACAAGACCCACATATATGCTGTCTACAAGAGAGCACCTCAGACCTAGGGACACATATAGACTGAAAGTGAGGGGATGGAAAAAGATATTCCATGCAAATGGAAATCAAAAGAAAGCTGGAGTAGCAATACTCATATCAGACAAAATAGACTTTCAAATAAAGACTATTGCAAGAGACAAAAAGGACACTACATAATGATCAAGGGATTAATCCAAGAAGAAGACATAACAGTTGTAAATATTTATGCACCCAACATAGGAGCACCTCAATACATAAGGCAAATACTAACAGCCATAAAAGGGGAAATCGACAGTAACACAATCAGAGTAGTGTACTTTAACACCCCACGTTCACCAGTGGACAGATCACCCAAAATGAAAATAAATAAGGAAACACAAGCTTTAAATGATACATTAAACAAGATTGACTTAATTGATATTTATCAGACATTCCATCCAAAAACAACAGAATATACTTTCTTCTCAAGTGCTCATGGAACATTCTCCAGGATAGATCATATCTTGGGTCACAAATCAAGCCTTGGTAAGTTTAAGAAAACTGAAATCGTATCAACTATCTTTTCTGACCATAATGCTTTGAGACTAGATATCAATTACAGGAAAAAAATCGATAAAAAATATAAACACATAGAGGCTAAACAATACACTACTTAATAAACAAGAGATCACTGAAGAAATCAAAGAGGATATCAAAAAAATACCTAGAAACAAAGGACAGTGAAACCATGACGACCCAAAACCTATGGGATGCAGCAAAAGCAGTTCTAAGAAAGAAGTTTATAGCAATACAATCTTACCTCAAGAAACAAGAAATATCTCAAATAAACAAACTAACCTTACACTGAAAGCAATTAGAGAAAGAACAACAAAAAAAACCCCAAAGTTAGCAGAAGGAAAGAAATCATAAAGATCAGATCAGAAATAAATGAAAAAGAAATGAAGGAAACAATAGCAAAGATCAAAAAAACTAAAAGCTGGTACTTCGAGAAGATAAACAAAATTGATAAACCATCAGCCAGACTCATCAAGAAAAAAAGGGAGAAGACTCAAATCAGTAGAATTATAATTGAAAAAGGAGAAGTAACAACTGACACTGCAGAAATACCAAGGATCATGAGAGATTACTACAAGCAACTATATGTCAAGACAATGGACAACCTGGAAGAAATGGACAAATTCTTAGAAAAACACAACCTTCCAAGACTGAACCAGGAAGAAACAGAAAATATGAACAGACCAATCACAAGCACTGAGATTGAGACTGTGATTAAACGTCTTCCAATAAACAAAAGCCCAGGAACAGATGGCTTCACAGGCGAATTCTATCAAACATTTAGAGAAGAGCTTACACCTATCCTTCTCAAACTCTTCCAAGATATAGCAGAGGGAGGAACACTCCCAAACACATTCTATGAGGCCACCATCACGCTGATACCAAAACCAGACAAAGGTGTCCGAAAGAAAGAAAACTACAGGCCAGTATCACTGATGAACATAGATGCAAAAATGCTCAACAAAATACTAGCAAACAGAATCTAACAGCCCATTGAAAGGATCATACACCGTGATCAAGTGGGGTTTATCCCAGGAATGCAAGGATTCCTTAATATATGCAAATCAATCAATGTGATAAACCATATTAACAGATTGAAGAATAAAAACCATATGATCATCTCAATAGATGCAGAAAAAGCTTTTGACAAAATTCAATACCCATTTATGATAAAAAAAACCCTCCAGAAAGCAGGCATAGGGGGAATTCACCTCAACATAATAAAGGCCATATATGACAAACCCACAGCCAACATTGTTCTCAACGGTGAAAAACTGAAAGCATTTCCTCTAAGATCAGGAACAAGACAAGGTTGTCCACTCTCACCACTATCATTCAACATAGTTTTGGAAGTTTTAGCCACAGCAATCAGAAAAGAAAAAGAAATAAAAGGAATCCAAATCAGAAAAGAAGAAGTAAAGCTGTCACTGTTCGCAGATGACATGATACTATACACAGAGAATCCTAAAGATGCTACCAGAAAACTACTAGAGCTAATCAATGAATTTGGTAAAATAGTAGGATACAAAATTAATGCACAGAAATCTCTGGCATTCCTATATGCTAATGATGAAAAACCTGAAAGAGAAATTAAGGAAACACTCCCATTTACCATTGTAACAAAAAGAATATAATACCTACGAATAAACCTACCTTAGGAGACAAAAGACCTATATGCAGAAAATTATACGACACTGATGAAAGAAATTAAAGATGATACAAATAGATGGAGAGGTATATCATGTTCTTGGATTGGAAGAATCAATATTGTGAAAATGACTATATTACCCAAAGCAATCTACAGATTCAATGAAATCCCTACCTAATTACCAATGGCATTTTTTATGGAACTAGAACAAAAAATCTTAAAATTTGTATGGAGACACAAAAAACCCCGAATAGCCAAAGCAGTCTTGAGGGAAAAACACGGAGCTGGAGGAATCAGACTCCCTGACTTCAGACTATACTACAAAGCTACAGTAATCAAGACAGTCTGGTACTGGCACAAAAACAGAAATATAGATCAATGGAACAGGATAGAAAGCCCAGAGATAAACCCATGCACATATGGTCACCTTATTTTTGATAAAGGAGGCAAGAATATACAATGGAGAAAAGAAAGCCTCTCCAATAAGTGGTGCTGGGAAAATCTGACAGCTACATGTAAAGGAATGAAATTAGAACACTCCCTAACACCATACACTAAAATAAACTCAAAATGGATTAAAGACCTAAATGTAAGGCCAGACAGTATCAAACTCTTAGAGGAAAACATAGGCAGAACACTCTATGACATATACCACAGCAAGATCCTTTTTGACCCACCTCCTAGAGAAATGGAAATAAAAATAAACATATGGGACCTAATGAAACTTAAAAGCTTTTGCACAGCAAAGGAAACCATAAACAAGACAAAAAGACACCCTAGAATGGGAGAAAATATTAGCAAATGAAGCAACTGACAAAGGATTAATCTCCAAAATTTACAAGCAGCTCATGCAGCTCAATATCAAGAAAACAAACAACCCAATCCAAAAATGGGCAGAAGACCTAAATAAACATTTCTCCAAAGAAGATATTCAGACTGCCAACAAACACATGAAAGGATTCTCAACATCATTAATCATTAGAGAAATACAAATCAAAAACTACAGTGAGGTATCACTTCATACTAGTCAGAATGGCCATCATCAAAAAATCTACAAACTATAAATGCTAGAGAGAGTGTGGAGAAAAGGGAACCCTCTTGCACTGTTGGTGGGAATGTAAATTGGTACAGCCACTATGGAGAACAGTATGGAGGTTCTTTAAAAAACTAAAAATTGAACTACCATATGACCTAGGAATCCCATTACTGGGCATATACCCTGAGAAAACCATAATTCAAAAGGAGTCATGTACCACTTTGTTCATTGTAGCACTATTTACTAGAGCCAGGACATGGAAGCAACCTAAGTGTCCATCGACAGATGAATGGATAAAGAAGATATGGCACATATATACAATGGGATATTACTCAGCCATAAAAAGGAATGAAATTGAGTTATTTGTAGTGAGGTGGATGGACACAGAAACTGGCATACAGAGTGAAGTATGTCAGAAAGAGAAAAGTAAATAACATATGCTAACACATATATATATATATATATATATATATATATGGAATCTAAAGAAAAAAATGGTTATGAAGAACATAGGGGCAAGACAGGAATAAAGACGCAGACGTAGAGAATGAACTTGAGGACATGGGGAGGGGGAAGGGTAAGCTGGGATGAAGTGAGAGAGTGGCATGGAGTTATATATACTACCAAATGTAAAATAGATAGCTAGTGGGAAGCGGCTGCATAGCACAGGGAGATCAGCTTGGTGCTTTGTGACCACCTAGAGGGGTGGGATAGGGAGGGTGGGAGGGAGATGCAAGAGGGAGGAGATATGGGTATATATGTATATGTATAGCTGATTCACTTTGTTATAAAGCAGAAAGTAAGACACCATGGTAAAGCAATTATACTCCAATAAAGATATTAAAAAAAAAGAAAAAACACTAGAAACTTCAAAAGACTTATGAAAAACAAATCTCCAAAGAAATGCATTTCCTTGATTTCATAATGCCTAAAACAGCAGAGGGACTGAGGAACAGAAACCATTATATCCACACTCACATTGTCTTACGCAAGGGGTGTAGGCCAAAGACAAGCCATACAGTATTTGAGCGGTCCACATCTATTTTCCATCTACGTGCTTGGGAATAGGCCTTGGTCCTGAAGTTCACAAAAAGTGCAGAACCAATAACGGAAGGCTTATTTTAAAGTTATGGTTGGTACATTCAGCGGTACTAGGGAAAGACAATGGATATTGCCTACCCAGATTTCTCTATGCACAATATATGGAAAAGGAATTCTTATCACAATGGATGAGCTAGTAGCTAAAAATGCTTCCAATCTAGCTCTCACTTTATCATATAATGTTAGATCACTAACCTGATCAAGGAATTAGAAATTTAATTATAAACTCATAGTTTTAAGTATATATAGGTGGATGAATAGCTGCATAGATGGATGGATAGACAGGTAGGTAGGTAGGGAGATAGATACATATTTAACAGATAAATATAGACATAAATATATACATAGACATATGACTTAATAATATCTACTGAGAGAACCCAGAAGCAATAAGCTTCTCGAGAACTGGGTTAACAGTAAGCATATTTAAGGTAGTAGCAATGAGCACACCTAGGGCCACATCTTGCTTCTTAAATACCATTGTTCACTAAAAGGAACAAGGGTTCCTTGACCGAATGGCTGATTGCAAAGCTAGGAATGGGAAGGTACAAGATGAGCTTGGAACATTCTGCTGTGCCATAAAGTAAGGGACTGCTTAGAGAACTGATAGGAACATGTCAAAAGGACATAGGCACCAACTTGAAGGTGCTTACACTAGCCAAATTGAGGGACATTCTGGAAAATATATGGTTTATACTCCTCAAAATTGTCAACATTTTTGAGACCGTTGGAGGAGGTCATCAAGAGAATGTGATCGCCAGTTGACCTGAAAGCTGAACCCAGGCAATTGGAGGCCCCTCACCCCCACCCCTGTCCTAGGAATATGTATGTTCCACCCACTGTTTCCACAGTGGGAGCCATTTTCAAGGATGTAACCTTAAAAGAGCAATGTACTGTTGAGACCACCTAGACAGTATACATGACTGAACCCTGTTAAGGACTCTATATAGACTTTTAAGATTCTGGTGGGCAGGCGTGGTGTTCTAGTCATCTTGCAGTGCCTAAGACAAGCCTTGTGGACAAGTGCCCTTGCTGCTTAAACCTGCCACCTATCAATCTGGAGTGGTTGCCTCTTTCTTCTATCTCTCCTTGCCCTCCATGTATAGGGGCCAGTTTCAGATTTTACCCAGAAACCTCCCAAGTTTTCGAACCAACAGAGATAGAGCAATTATACTGTAATCCTGGATTGGATTCTACACCAGATTTGATCTTCTGTAATGGACACTAAGAGCTAATTGGCATGATTTGTTTAAAGTTTGTTTTCATATTAATGTTAATATCTTGACTGTGATAAATGTACTACAGTTATGTAAAAGAATGTTTTTATTTTTGGGAAAACACACTGTAAGTATTTAAAAGCATTATAACTGCAACTGACTCTCAAATGTCTCAAAGTTTGAGAAAAAGTACAGTTGACCCTTGAACAACGTGGGTTTGAATTGTGAGGGTCCATGTGGATATTTTTCAATAGTAAATACTGTAATACTGTAATACTAAATTGTCTGTGGTTGGTTGAATCTGGGGATGTGGAGAAACTATAAATTATATTCAGATTAACCCCCACATTGTTCAAGGGTCAACTGTATGTAGATATATAGATACACACATATATAGATACAGGCTTACGGATAAACAGAGAATAACAAAACCAATGTGGTAAAAATTTAACATTTGGGAGAGCTTTACACTATTTTTGCTCTAAGCCTGAAATTATACAACAAAAAGAAAAGGAAAGAAAAGAAAATGCCAAGGTCAAAATTTTCTTTCATGCCCTCATTTTACTTGAGTGCCATTTTATTTGACATTGCTCACCACTCCTCTTGAAAACTCCTATTCCCTGCATTGAATGATACTGAATTCTGTGATGTTAGATGCATGTCTTCAGGCTGTTATGAAAACACTGCTTTTCCCTAGAGTTTCTTGACTTTTTGGTCTATACATTCCCTAACTAGTAGCATCTAGCTTTATGGTTTACACCACCACTTTGGAAGTTAGAGTTCCAAATTTATATCTCAAGCCTAGATTTTTCCTTGTATTCTTTACTTCTTTAACCAATTTCTTACTGGATGCCTTCATTTTAATTTCCCATAGGCAACTCATTCAGAAAATGTTCAAAGCTGTATGTTATTTTTCTCCTGAAACCCAACTGCTGCTTCTGCATTTCTATACTTACTAATTGCATCAGTCACCCCAACCCAAAACATGGTAGCATCCTAAATCATATTCACCAAGTTATATACTGAAAACACACTAATCTCTCTTGTCTCCATTCAAACTGACATTCATTCATTCAACAAATATTTATTTTCTATGTATTCAGCACTGGGACTAGAGCAGTGAACAAGATGTATGTAGCTCAGTTTTGGTTAAGTTTGTTTTCTAATGGGAAAAGCAGACAATTAAATGTAAGTCCTCTTTACCACTTAAGGAAATTTGTATTACCAAGTATTACTAAGTAGCATACAGATTCAGTATAGAAAATCTGAAAAAAAAGAAATTAGATCACCGCTATCCCATTGCCATCATATATTGGGACATTTACTGCCACTAGTGTGATCACTTTAAAAAGCATCTGTGATCATGACTTACCACTCCTCTGCTTAACATTCCAGTGGCCTCCAGTGGCCATTGGACACCCTCCAAACACCTTGATAAGGCTTCATACCCTGGCCTTTGCTTACCCAAAGGTTCCTTTCGCTTCTTTGTCCTACTCTCACTCCCCCAATCTTCCTCAAGTTTTTTCTAGAGCCATCTTGAATAACTTGACTTTGCCAGAGTGCTATACTATACTCCTTCCTACTCTGCTGGGACACCACTGGACCTGGTGCATACTTCTACAATGCAAATATCACCCAGTTGCTGATTTGTATTTATCTCTTTCTTTACCGAGCTCCTGAAGTTAAAAAGGACTTATTGATCATTAATTTACCAGTACTTACCATACTTGATGTATAGTAAATGTCCACAAATATTTACTGAAATATTTAAATCAAAGCACAGTCATATGTATTATCCCTTAAAGTATAGAATAAACAAACAAAATGTATTTTGAATTTTTAGAGTTTAATCACTGCAAGTTGTTATTAGCAATAATTACATTGCCTTGAGGGCAACAAATGTAATTACTGATGTCCAATGTCATAATTTAAACATAGTTATTGAAAATCTGAAAAACACTTCCCCCATAAATACAGCATCCCAAATAGAACATTGCCTTCTCCAAAAATGTACTTTTATTCAGCTTTGTAATTCTTACTAATTTGACATTCTATTTATTTTTTCAGAAAAACCAAACTCAATAAATGCATAAATCAATATATTAATTAGTTGTGTTTTTAAACTCTCTGCTTTGACCAATGTACTTGAAGTTTGGCCCTAGGCCAAGACAATTTTGAAGGTGAGGTAGGTTTCTGGTGTTCTTTGGGAATAAGTATTTACTTTTTGAAACTAAGAGTTAAAATATAGCACCTTAACACTTTTTAATTTTTCTTTATATAGCAGAATATAAAAACCCCACTGATGGAATCACTTCTAAGGAGGAAGGAGGAATACAGACCATAATACCTTTGTTATGTTTTGAAATGAAAACAAAATGTTGATGGTCTGCTCATGCCTTTCCTTCCTGTAAGTACTTGGGAATAAAAAGACAAACTTTTTTTTGCCTTTCTCATTTGATAGGTGCATATTAAAATTACTGTTATTTGTTGCACCCTTTCCCGAATAAATCGTCCTTTTAAAAATACTGTTATTTACAAAATTTAAACATTTTATTCACCTGTAGAGGTGTCTGTAAATGGAATCCAGTGTGACAGTTTGTGTAGTTGGTAAATTTTGAAAATTAAGTGTGTTTTTGCTGAATGTACAAAAAAAAGAATTTACAGTAAGAGCAAAAACTTATAAAAGTCAAAACAGAAAGGCAAAGAGAATTGGTTAGAGGTCTTTCTGTCAGTAGGGAAAGGTAAGGAGTATCTGAAATAATATAAGCAAAGGCTTTAGTTTTTATTATTCTGGGTTGTTTATCCTCTTTTATAATTATAGTTCAAGCACAGAAATAGCAAAAAATTATTCAACTATGAAATTGTGGTAGTAAATCATTTGGACAACATTTAATTTTACAGCCTATGGGAATTTATGTTAAATGCTTAAGACAGAATATGGCAAAGACTTGGAAGTTTTAGTTGAAGTTAGACAATTTGCTTAAAACCGTACAGCAAGAAAGACAAATACCGTATGCTAACACATATATATGGAATTTAAGAAAAAAAAATGTCATGAAGAACCTAGGGGTAAGACAGGAATAAAGACACAGACCTACTGGAGAACGGACTTGAGGATATGGGGAGGGGGAAGGGTGAGCTGTGACAGGGCGAGAGAGAGTCATGGACATGTACACACTAACAAACGTAGTAAGGTAGATAGCTAGTGGGAAGCAGCCACATAGCACAGGGATATCGGCTTGGTGCTTTGTGACAGCCTGGAGGGGTGGGATAGGGAGGGTGGGAGGGAGGGAGACGCAGGAGGGAAGAGATATGGGAACATATGTATATGTATAGCTGATTCACTTTGTTATAAAGCAGAAACTAACACACCATTGTAAAGCAGTTATACCCCAATAAAGATGTTAAAAAAAAACAACAAAAAACCGTACAGCAAAATGAATTAAGTAAACTAAACTAAGTTTTATTGTTTAAATATTCTTTTAGCCATTCCAAACTACTTATATTTTCTAGACTCTGTCAACCTCTCATAATCTAGTAAAGGAGAGCAATTTACAAACACCATAATGTGATAAGAGACTGGAAAGAATGGCATAGATTAGTCTGTATGTGTGTGCACTTGCACACTCACATTCCCAAAAGTGCATCTGGGATGGTTTTACAGAGAAGGCAACATTTTATGCGCATGTTAAAGAGTGCATAGCAGTTTGTGAGATAGAGCTTCGCAAGGAGAGGAAGTGTGTTTCACACATGCAAAGATGCTGAGGTATGAATGAGCATGGTATAGTTAACAACTGGTGAGAAATTTGATATATATCACTGACCACATTTTACGTTATCTATTATTCTAAAAAGAATGTTTTCCCAATATTATTTCACCATGTGATCCCTTCCTCAAATGCAGTATTTGGAAACCCCATTTGTAAACAAATTATCTCAGATAATCTCAGAAACAGATGCTTTGTTTGATTAGAGTCTACAGATAACTCCCTCCCACCCTCAACCCCCTCAGGTGATCTCTGATGAGATGCAGAGAAATCCCTAGAGATAATCACCCCAGCACAGTTTGAAGTTCATTGCCCTAGGTTGTCTGGACCAATACTATTTGTGTGCAGATTTCTCCCTAGTTTACATGTTTGTCACCTGTAGCTTACATGTTTGTCAAATTCTGAGCTGAGATATCAAACAATTTTTTCTAATTCCCTGTACATCACTGCAGAGTTTTGCTACCACAGCTATTTGCACCTTAACTAGCTGTGTCAGGCAGAATGGGTGAAGTTATACTGTTATAACAAACAAACCCCAAGTCTCAGTGACTTAAGACAACAAAATTTATTTTTCACTCATGCTATATGACACAGGGAACTAAAGACTCTGCTCATGGGCTTCCCTGGTGGCGCAGTGGTTGACAGTCCGCCTGCCGATGCAGGGCACACGGGTTCGTGCCCTGGTCTGGGAAGATTCCACATGCCGCGGAGCGGCTGGGCCCGTGAGCCATGGCCGCTGAGCCTGCGCGTCCGGAGCCTGTGCTCCGCAACGGGAGAGGCCACAACAGTGAGAGGCCAGCGTACCGCAAAAAAAAAAAAAAAAAAAAAAAAAAAAGACCCCGCTCATTGTAAACACTCAGGAACCCAGACTGATTAAAGCAGCTTCTCAACAACTTCTTCCATGATAGTCTTGACAGAGAGAAGAGAATTTGCTTCGTAAATCTGCCACAGAAGAGGCACATTTCATTTCCATTTCATATTTTATTGGCCAGATGAATCCATGAATCTATGCCACACTTAATCAGTGTCAGGGAAACGTAATCCTAACATGTACCTGAAAGTACAGAAATGCTTAGCAAACTGCACTAATGACTTCTACACTACCCATGCCTATTCTTCCTACTGATGAACTTCCTCCTTAATTACAAGCATATTTAATTTATAACTTTATTTGGTATCTGTGTGATTAAAAAGAAGCTCATGGTTCTCTCTCTGAAAGAAGAGCAGCAGAATTTGATAGCTTAAATAAACAACTTTGCCTTGGCTATGACTTAGAAGCAGTAAGAGTGACCTATGGCAAATGATGGCTGGACAACAGAAAAAGAGTGCAGTATAAGCAGAGGAAACATAATATAAGGAACAAAAACTAGAAGGGGAGACAGTCAGTGTAACAGTAGTGTGCATTTTTGTCAGTGATGTACTTTGTAGTCTATCCTATTTAACACCAGGTTATTGAATGCTATATACATTTGGGTTCATGTATTTTAACTATATTTCCCTAACAATGCCTGAAGCTCATCCTTTCAATATTTATTTGAAAGTAAAATTGTTAAAAGTTTTGCTGAGAGAATCCTTATTGTATGTGTGCATATGTCTGTCTGTGTGTATACACATGTATATAGTTAAGTAGTAAAGTTAGTCATAAATAAGTGCAGAAAATTATACAATCTATATCTGGTGTAAAGCCTGAACTAATTCATTTTTTGGGGGGGGTTGTTTTCTATTTCTTAATGGGATGTTGGTGCTGTCTTAGCCAGAAGGCATTATAGTCTTTATCTAGATTGACATCTCAATCTTCTACTGAGGTCTGTATCTCTCACCTGTTGTAACTTCTATGCTCCACATTTTATCATGCTGTGCTAGTTGCTTTAGGCTATCAGAAATGTTAATTGTGGTAATTTGTCAGTGTCCTTCTGCTTGCAGTTGCTTTCATTTCAGTCCTTAAATCTCTCTTCCTGAATACAGAATTAATCAACTGTACTACTAGGTCAGTCACTGTTACTACTTCTCTTCCTAATTGCTGTTGTGCTCATCTGTATGATATTGGAACTGCCACTGCCACTGTAAACCAAGCACCTCTCCTCTGTTACATCTCTCTATTACTCCTGCCTTTTTACTGCTGCCTTCTTTCTGCTGCAGTAAGGGTATTTTATAAGACTCTTACTTTGGGTTGAAAAGCAGTTTTTTTCCAAAAGATATTTCCCTTCCCTTTTAAACAGTAAACTTAGTAAACACAGAGCACCTATATTGGCAGGTACTGTGCTAAATGCTAGGGATTCAGAAATGGATTGAAAATGGTCCTTGTATATATGCTCCCAAGTACCTCTTAGGGGGTCCCAAACCAAAGTATTTAAAGCAGTCAAAGAAATCCCTTAAAAAAGGAGTGGGTTGGGGACTCCCCTGGTGGTCCAGTGGGTAAGACCCCGAGCTCCCAATGCAGGGGGCCGGGTTTGATCCCTGGTCAGGGAACTAGATCCCGCATGCACGCTGCAAATGAGAGTTCACATGCCGCAACTAAGAGTCTGCATGCCGCAACTGAGTCTACATGCCACAACTAAAAAGTCCACAGGCCGCAATGAAGATCCTGCGTGCCACATCTAAGACCCTGCGCAGCCAAAATAAATAAATAAATAAATAATTTTTTTAAAAAAAAGAAGAAGTGGGTTGGATGTAAGACAATAATGAGTAACCAGGACTATGGCGAACAAGATTATTCATAAAGATTGAAGGCAAATAATCAGAGATCTTTCAATTATGTGTGAGTGAAAATCTTGAATTTGGAATTTTGTGTTGGCAATAGGTCTAAAAATTTTTAAACAGTGTATGAATCCAATAAAACATATCTGTGGATTGGATAAAACCTTAAGACCACCAAAGCTGACTTTTGATGTAAGCCATTTACAATGTGATGGTTTCTTTACTCTTCTGCACTTCCTAAAAATGTTTGCTTATGTGTGATTTACTCATTGATCACATAATTCAGATAGCTCTGGGCCTAACTGATAAAAAAGGAGTTAAGAAAATCATTCATTCAAAACCTAAAAGCAAAAATATGGCTTGGGATCTCAAAGATTGGTAACTTCAACTGAAACTAAGTATTTACCAGGAGCCCATTGAGGCATCACCCTCTTCTCAGGACCAGGAATTTAGAGAGAGAAGCCAGGCAGCATGGCAATGAAGCAGGAAAGACAGGAGTAATCAAATATACTTAATTTAATTACTCAGTTCCTTCCACTAAGCCAACTTCTTGAGTGTGCTATGCCTTAACAGCACTAGGTTAGGCCCAGGTTTACAAATATTTGCAGATGAAAATCCCTGTGTGTCAGCATATTAGGAATGGAGATTCTTCAGCAAGAAGACTTGTTGAGGGAGTGATCTCAGGAGAAAAATTTTAAGGAGAGAGGAAAGCAGAATATGTCAGATGAAGAACCTAGGCAAAGACATGGTTTCATGAGAAGTTTAGCCTCAGCTTGATCCCATGGGGAGTATGAATCTCAACACAGGGGTTTGCCAGTCTACAGACAGGGTAGTGGGGGTAAGCTATTACAACCTAATACCAGTAACTCATTTGTTAGAGCTGCTGGAAGGGGACTATAACGTCCTAGTGTCTTCAGGTGTGATGGCTCCAGTTAGCCAAGAGCAGTCTTCCAGTGAAGAGTAATGAAAGTTAATACCAGCACCACAGCTGTGTGCCTAGCTTGGTAGAGGCAATCTGGACAACAATAGAGTATGTTGCACCCTGTGTTCAAAGAGATTAGAAATTAGTAGCGGAGACAGCCAAGTATACAAAAAGGCATGAGGAATGCTATAACCGAGATGGTTCTTAAATGCCATGGGAACAGAGGGGAGTAAGGAGTAGGTAAGGGGAGATTGGCAGACTTCATAAAGGACCTAGTAATGAAGCTGATCAGTGAATATGTGTATGAATATTTCAGGTGGAGGAAGTCATTCAGAACAGAAGCAATAACTTGTATAGAGGCCTAAAGGAGTGAGAGAATATTCAGGTCTACCAGGCACTGAAATGAAAAGTGTTTCCTGAGGAGCTAAAACTGGAAAACTTACCATAACTAAAGAGAGTCTTTATTATTATGCCTAGATATTTGGACTCTTTCTTCAAAGTGGTGTGTAAGCATTAAGCGTTTTAGCCAAAGAAGAGGACTTATACAAATAAAAGAGAGAAATAAATATACTGTATATGTGCCTACACCAAAAGAGATCCAGAACAGAAGCAAAACGCAAGGCTGTAACTCCATGTTTGCAGTGTGGAATGCATCCTTAATCCTCTGGGTGACTGCAGAAGAAGTTGCAGCAGTGAACACAGATAATTATTTTTATTATAGAACCAGTGGGAGGCAGCATCATTTAGTGGAAATTGCATTAATTAGTATATAAGAGAAATATCCCTCTATTTTATCCCCTTCAAATTCTGAAATAACAATGCTTTTTGGAAAAAATTCTCCTTAATCTGAAAAATAGATGAAACAGGGCACTTATAATACACAAGGCATATGCAGTGATTCCTTTTTCAGCTCATGAAAAAAAAGATTATTGATCACAAGCGTCTTGAAAATATCTTCATGGTATTTGGCTAACTGCCATTCATGCCAGTGAGTTGAAAATAATGGTCTCTAGCAGCACAGTAGCTATACCAAGCTTTCTGTAAGAAGGACAACTTTAAGGAAGGAAATGTTGGTGAAAGCTTATTATGAAATTTAGGGATTGCCAGGGCAAACAATATTTGATTTGATAATTATCAGTATTATTATTAAATTTAAATACATTCCATATTCAGGACAAAGATTTCAATGGCGACTCTGGTGAATAAAAGAAGGCTTGAGAAAACAACACTGAGGGAAATAATTAAAATTAAAAGCCTGTTAACTTATCTTAAAGGGGATATATATATATATATATATATATATATATATATCACAGTTCAGACAGCTTCTTAGCACTGATTTATAGATTAATGGTTGTAATGGTTACTGTGGTGAGCCATTAAGATTTCCCCTTCAAAACAGAGGCATTCATTTCCCCAGGGGCTGGAAGTGTCATAGAGACATTCAAGTCCCTCTCCAAGAGCTACCCTCTGCCAAAAAAGCTGCCTCACCCAAGGTCATGACTGTATTAATTTATTATTTATCAGCTCCAGATTCACCCTTCAATACCTACTCTGCAATAACAGACAGAATTCTTTAAGCATTTCTCCTGTGTGGTGAACATGATGTTAAGCTTTCTCACTAGAGGTCGCTGTCGTGACATTGTAGGAGAAAGGAATTTCTGCTGATTCCTGCGGCTGTGCCACTAGTCAGAGGTGTGAGTTTGAGGATCTCGGGTGGTATTCTGCCCCAGCCAGGTGTGAAGAACATGCAGTCCCTTGGCGACCTGACAGCTCTGGCTTTGCCTGTTGATCACCTCCCCCGGCCCTCCCAACACTAATATCATATGGTCCCAGCCTTTCTTTAGCACCGATGCCCACACTCTTTTCTGCACACCCATTCACCCACCCACCTTATGTTGCTTGTTTGCTTGACCAGTGACTATGGACCCAGCTCTGCCTACAGAAACCAGCAAAATTTCTGGCATCCAGTGAGCTGCAACTCCACCTTCTCCAATGAAATCTGCATGCTTGCCCTGGGGAAGGAGGTCCCCTTCCAAGTTGGTATCTCCTTGGGTACTGTCTCCTCAGCCACAGGGCACCATACAGAGTTCTCTTACATCTTATAATTATTCTTTTATCATAGCTTAATAGTTATTTATATTAAATTCCCCTGTTTTAATTACAGTTTCTCTGGGTCCCAGTACTTCCTTCTATAAAACAGGCACTAAAACCCCACAAAGATCACATGTTGTTTCTGAGGATCAATTGATATGATGTATGTACAGCATTTTGTTAAGTGCAATATAAATGCAAGCTATTTTATTTTTATATTAATAAATAATGGTAAATGACTGACTTTGCAAACTTCATATCTGATTATTGATACAAATGTTTGGTTATTATGCCACCACCATTCCTGATTCTGAAAAATGGTCTAGTTGTTTGTGGCTTATTTTCAAATTGTCATTCTCACTCATGCAGAAAAGTTGAAAATGCAGGCTGTGATATGATGAAACATCCCCTTCTCTATCATAAAATTTCACTTAGAGGAAGAATTCTGACTGAAGTGCCATAAGAACACGACAAACAGTTGAAGACTAGAAGTGCAAAATCACCCAAGCAAGTTTACAAAGCTTAGAAATTCCAGGCAGTTGATATTTATCACACAGCTGAATGCTAATGCATCCAGGAAAATAACATCAGCTCCAGATGTAACCATTAGGTATGTGCTTTGGGACAGGTCATCTGTGCTTTTCATCTGCCAAATGCATCCTTTAAAGGGAGTGCATGATGAACTTTGGTGAGAAAAGGAATATGGAGAATTTAAACACCAATATTAACTTTGTCTTACCTCTGGAAATACTCCGACCTAAATAACACATAAATATATTAATTTAATGTTATTTTTCACTTGGTAAATGGCTTCGAAATATTATCAAGTATTCAAATTAGTAGTATAGAAAAAAAATGGGTCAAGAAATTGAAATGTAAATCCTTCTGTATGAATTGTGCAAGTGATTTTGAAATATGTTTAAGTATCCAATTCAAAGGTGTAAAAAAGAATAGAAGCAGTCAAAAAAGTCAAACATAACTTTTTCTGTACCAAAGCTACTTCCCTCAGCTTGAATGGTCAAAATATTATAGGTATTTTTGGTTAGATTATCTTGTTATCAAACAATTTTTAATGTCCTTCATGGTATCTCAAAGACAATAAAAATGTGAAAACTGAATCTTTACCTTTGGTAATATCGTAATTATTAAAAATGCCTTTAAAAGTGAACTTGGACTAAGTAATAGTGACATTTTCATGTTCTAGGAGAGTATTTCACCAATTGAAAGGAATATAATGGTGTGCATTACTACCACATGTGTCTGAATCTGAATAAAAATTGCTATTGCTATTAAATTTGTTGTCCCAAGTTTAATTCTGCAGGAGCAGCTGCTGCCACAGAGTTTGGAGACAAGATGTTTATTAGAGGATGGCTGATGACAAGGGCTGGCCAACATAACTGGCTGGGTAGGTCACTGTCTACTTTGCTGTTTAGTGCCTCTACCACGGCGGATGATTACTTTTGAGTGTTACAGTGATACAAAGCCCTTCTATTTACACTTCATGCCCATTCTTGTAGGTACCTCCATACGCCTCTACCTTAGAACTTCTTTTTCCTAACCTTCCACTCTTTTACCTTGTCAGGCCCCTGACAAGCTGGCCAGACTATTTGCTACTGTCCATGAGTCTGTATATACTTTGAACTTGGGATACTCCTCGTTCTACACAAAAGGTATGACTAGGTGAACTGCCTTAAGCTCTGTTCACTGGGAAGATTTTCTTTACCAGTCTCTCAAGGTCATTACTGTGTGAGGTGGTAATTCAACTACCGCCCACTTTTCAACTTGTGCCCACATGCTAAGCCAAACAATGTGTAAACCATTCTTGGGCTTTTTTCTCCTCCTTCAGATGATGATATAGCCTTCTCCCGTGTAGCCATAGGAGTGAGCTGAGAGTGATGCTGACAGTGATGGGGAGCTGGGTTACCTGTCATGCAGCTTACTTCTGGCCACTACTCCTTTTCATGCTCGATACTGGATGTACCATTGCCATCTTACATTGGATTTTTGCTGGATTTATCCAACCTTATGATTTGGTGACTCTCACAGGTTCTAACTCATGCTGAACAGCTCTGGCCGTATGGTGACTTGGTGTCCTACGGGCAATCATTCCATCTACACCAGAAGTTGTTTTTCCAAAGGAATATAATTATTTGTTGCTGATGGCAATGCTTTGTTTCAGAACTGCCAGGATCTTGTATTGTGATTCTGTTACTAGGGCTTGCCACAATTTCCACACAACATCTTTTCCAATTGTCGATATTTCCAACATGATAGCGTCTGCCAAATCTTATGGCCTAAGCAGAAAGGCTGCTTGCACTGCGGTACTGAACTGCTGCAGAGCCCTCTTATTCTCTGTTTCCTGTTCAAAGCTGGCAGCCTTTCATGCTACACAATATTTGGGTGGGAGCAGTATTCCTAAGTGTGGAATATGCTGCTTTTAGAACCTGAAGAGACCTGCTTGCCTTTTACATTGGAGGGAATGTCTCAGCATGCCCTAACTAGAGGACTTCTAAAATTTTAAGGCCGTCGCCGTCATTGGCTGTTCATCTTTGCAGGGTTTATCCCCTATTTCTTGTGAACTTGTGTGTTTTTCCAAGGCCTCTATATTCTAGGCATCTCTTCTTTATGCTACCAAAGATGTTCGTGGACTTTCACACTTGGCTTTCAATTATCTGCTATTCTCCCTCAGCTGCTTGTTATCATTTTGTACTGGGACAGTGGCACTTAGCTATAGCCATCCAATCCCATTATCTTTTTTTCTGTCCATGAGAGAAACCCCTGCATTCCCAGATCAGAGTGGGTTTAATCTTTTAACAACTTCATTGAGATATAATTCACATACCATATCATTCATCCATTTATAAAGTTTACATTCAATATTGTTTAGTATATTCACAGTGTTGTACAACCATCACCATGATTTAACTTTATAATATTTTTGTACCCCTGAAAGAAAACCACGCCCATTAGCAATCATCCCACCACCTTCCCTGCTGCTCCCAGCCCTAACAACCATTAACTAACTTTGTATCCCTATAAATTTGCCTATTCTAGACATTTGATATAAATGAAATAATACAGTATGTGGTTTTAAGTGACTGGCCTCTTTCATTTAGTATAATATTTTTTCAAGGTTCATTCATGTGGTACCATGTATCAGTACTTCATTTCTTTTTATTCTTGAATAATATTTACTTGTATGAACACATCACACTTTATTTATTCATTCATCAGTTGATGGACATTTAGGTTGGTTCCACTTTTGGCTATATCAGTAATGATGCTATGAACATTTCTGTACAAGTTTTTGTGTAGACATATTGTTTCCTTTCCTTAGGAATATACCTAGGAATGGGATTTCAGGGTCATATATCAATAGTAACTCTATGACTAAATTTTTGAGGAACTGTTTTCTAATGAGACTGGGCCATTTTTCATTCCATCAGCAAAATATGAGAGTTCCAGTTTCTCCACATCCCTATCAATACTTACTATTGTCTGCATTTTCCATTATAGCCATCCTAACTGGATATGAAGTGGTATTTCATTGTGGGTTGATTTTTATTTCCCTAATGAATAATGATGTTGAGCACATTTTTTGTGCTTCTTTATCCTTTTATCTAATATTTTCTTCATAATTATCACATACCAGGTACATTGCACCTTCTAGGGCATTCCCTTCCATTGGTACATACTACTAACTCACCAGCAGTGAAGGTTTTAACAATTTAATAGCCACCTTGTGACAAGAGCTCACCATGCTGTACTTGCCACCAGGAGTCTTCACAGAAGTTTGGGTGGTGAGTGATCTAGCTCCAAAACACCATCTTATTGCCTGCTTTCTCAAATCACTCCTGGTGCCAACTCTTGCTGATTGAATTTTCCAGAAGCAGATGTGAGAAAGAGTTTGTGGTATAAGCTACTTTATTAGGAATCAACATTTGTAAAGGGAGATAGAGGAAGGAGGATTGTCAGAGGATGAAGTCAAAGTGAAATGCAGGCCCGACAGACCTGGCTAACCTGGTGGAGAGTTCTGGAACAACACTTGCTCATCATAGTGTCCTGTTTGAGGCCAAAATGGTCAGGTCTTTATATCCTTCTCTGACCCAGCCACCAGTCGTGGGCTGCCCTCAGAAGGGTGTACCTCAAGTAAGGCCAATCTCTGCAGATGAGGTAAAACCAGAAGGAGTGGACAGCTGGAGGCTGTCTACTGACTTCCCTCCCAAAAGCTGGGCAACAAATCTTTTCCTTCCATAGTGATCTGGGTATCACATCACCATGTCTACCACATATATTGTACTTGGATACAACTTAGAGGCCTTCCTAATAATTGTTATATACTATTAAGTAGCTTTTGCTCATGTTGAATAATATTCAAACATCAAATAATTAAGGGATGAATATGAAGTGTTGATAGATATCATATGCAGGGGTTAATTTCCTCTTTTCAGTTATTTACTTATTTGCATATATTTATATTTTGCTGCCTATTTATCATTCTGTAGAAATAGAAGTACAAACTGGTTTCCTCCTGATGACTCATAAAATTGCATAGCCTGAGTTACTTGGTCTTGAATGAAAAAAATCAATCAGTCACTCTCTCTATATATGTATACACACACACACACACACACACACACACACTACTCTGGTAGTTTTCATTGCTTAACATTCTTTCTTCTTAAAGTTAGATATTGGTCAAAATGATTTTCTCTCATTTGAAAACTCTTGTCTGCAACAGGCACTTAATTTCATGCCAAAGGAGTTTATTACAAAATAAAAGGTAAAATTTTACCCAAAGTTCCACTAGCCTTAAGAGAGAACCATAGACACATTTCTCACACTTTTCTAGGCTTTTCTATAATTTGACCTTTTGATATTAGAACATGACTCTTTCGATATTCAATTGTTATATTGCAAATGCACTGAACTTTCATGTTTTGGACATTCACTCTTGGGTGTAGAATTGACTGAAATAAAATGTAATACAATATGCACTTTGAAGAACCTAAATCAGTTTAGGCCATTTTGTTACAGAGATACTTATAAAAGGCAAATTGTATTGGAATTCCTACCTTAAGTGGCAGGTACACTACCCATTTATACTTAATACAAAGTAGTTTCAAATATGCTTATGTAGAGGTGAATAACAAGGAAAAATACTTTTAATACACATTTAGATATTGCTTTCTAGGCAATGACTTTCTCGTACAATATGTATTTTATTTTTTTCTCAACAAGTAGACATTTCATTTGATATGCTCTAATGGCTTCTGTATTTTAATAGCTTGTGTATTTATTTAACTAAAGAGGGTCCAGTATCTGTCTCTCATTCTAAGTATTTTACACTGGTCTATGTTTTCAACACTTTAACTTTGATGTGTCTGTATGTTGCCTGAAAATTGTGAATTCCAGTGAGTTGAAATGAAAGGCAAATGAAAGTGAATTTTTAGCATGAGAAAGAGTGGGTAAGTTCTTATCCCAACTGAAATGCACACACACACACACATACACACACACACACAACATGGGCTTCTATGCTATATCAAGACACCTGGGAGTTTATCTGATTTTTCTTCTCCTGTACAGAATTTATCACAGTAAATAAGAGACAGACTAGAAATGGGTCGATGGGCCCATCTCAGCTACCAGAATAAGAGGATTACTTCTCATCCTAAAAGGCCCGAACAAAATAGTTGCTAAAGAACAGAATGGTAATTTTCCTCTGTGGAAACACAGTTGTCCATACAACTCAACTGCTAGTAATTTGGTGACATACTTTCTTTAAAATCCTTTCAGTCCTGGCAAAATCCTGAAGAGAGGTGACTCTTGTTAAGTGAAATCTTGTGACTTCCTGTTCTTTTTTCTGCCTCTGAGTTGAGATAAAATGTGGGCTACAGGGGCTTCCCTGGTGGTACAGCAGTTAAGAATCTGCCTGCCAATGCAGGGAACAGGGGTTCGAGCCCTGGTCGGGGAAGATCCCACATGCCGCGGAGCAACTAAGCCCGTAAGCCACAACTGCTGAAGCCCGTGCACCTAGAGCCCGTGCTCCGCAACAACAGAAGCCACTGCAATGAGAAGGTCGCGCGGCACAACGAAGAGTAGCCCCTGCTCGCCGCAACTAAAGAAAGCCCACGCGCAGCAACGAAGACCCAACGCAGCCATAAATAAATAAATTTATTTTTTAAAAAAAGACGTGGGCTACAACTTAAACTGAAATAATTACTCTCTTAAGAAAAATAAGTATAGGAATAAATTGGATCTGTATTATATGAGATATTGAGATACTGTCAAATTATCAGTCCTGCATTCTTTTCCCCTGTCATCATGTCTCTGCGTTTGTTTGTTCTAGCACTAGATGACAACCTTGGCAGCAGAAACTACTGATTTACATCTCTTCTATTAATAGGACATCTAGAGAACTCAGGAATATATATTTGGTTATGGGGGAAAAAACCTGCTTTTATTTACCAAAACATGTTTATTTTAATGAACAACCATCATATATGTGAGGCATATATATATGAAACCAGATATAACTTAGAAGGTGTTCTTTGAAACTAAGGCTTATGTCATAAGAAAGAGCATTAAACTCCCTAAAATAATTTCATAATCTTGCTCATTTTTTTTTTCAGATATAGAAGATTTTCTTTCCATAAATCTCTTTTCTTCAAATCAAGCTTCAAAGCTTTTAGCCGATCTGGTTTACCTCTGTCCATGGGAAAATTTTTGAGAACCATAACTTGGCCTTAAGGCATGACATGAATCAAAGTCTTGCCTTTAAATAAATAATTTAAAATACTATATTATCTAAATAAGTCATTCTTTCTGAGTGCTGGCACTACAAACTATTCTCTTTAGTCAGAACTATAACTTAAACTGAAACTCAGTTATAACAGCTAGAAGCTAGATTTTCTATTTTTTTGTCCTCATGACACTTTTATTCAATTAAGAGGCATGTGGAGCAAGGATCAGGTATAGGAACTAGTTGGCACTCAGTTCCTAATTCTTTTCCCTTCTCTCTCACAACTTACCAAGACTCTGGAACCTAAAATGTATGCACAGGGTAGTTAATTTTTTTTTTTTCGGAAACCAATTGAACTTGTATTGACACCAGCTACGTGACTCTTCTTAGTAGCCTTATGGCAATGGATAAAGTGGCTTGACCCAAGATAACACTGATTAGACTTAGCAATGCTACTTTTAAATAAAACCAACCCTATTTTCCCCAAGGTGGCTTAGATTTCATAATGGTCACAAACTAATAATACAAATAAAACATTTAAAATTTTGATCCAAGCCTTTTCTATCCTCCCACACTTGAAGGGTACCTGATGAACACCAATTTCCCAATCCTAGCATCACTAGCTTACAAACCTTAGGGTTAAAATCTCCCTTCTCATTGACTTTGTTATTGTTTGAGATCATGTGTCAGGATCTATATACTTCCTTGCATGAGGGAGTGTCTAACGTCAGGAGGTTATATTCACAAAGACTGTTTAGAATCTAAATGTTTGGGGAGACCTTCAAGATGGCAGAACAGTAAGACGAGATGACCTTCCTCCCCACAGATACACCAGAAAAACATCTACACGTGGAACAACTCCTACAGAACACCTACTAAACGCTGGCAGAAGACCTCAGAACTCCCAAAAGGCCAGAAACTCCCCACGTACCTGGGTACGGCAAAAGAAAAAAGAAACAACAGGGACCAAAGAATAGGGACAGGGCCTGCACCAGTGGGAGGGAGCTGTGAAGGAGGAAAGGTTTCCACACACTAGGAAGCCCCTTCTCGGGTGGAGACTGAGGGTGGAGGAGGTGGGGAGCTTCGGAGCCGCAGAGGAGAGCACAGCAACGGGGTGCAGAGGGCAAAGCGGAGAGATTCCCGCACAGAGGATCCGGTGCCGACCGGTACTCACCAGTCCGAGAGGCTTGTCTGCTCACCCGCCGGGGCGGGCGGGGCTGGGAGCTGAGGCTCGGGCTTCGGACGTCGGATCCCAGGGAGAGGACTGGGGTTGGCTGCGTGCACACAGCCTGAACGGGTCTAGTGCGCCACAGCTAGCCGGGAGGGAGTCCGGGAAAGAGTCTGGACCTGCTGAAGAGACAAGAGACTTTTTCTTGCCTCTTTGTTTCCTGGTGCGCGAGGAGCGGGGATTAAAAGCACCCCTTAAAGGAGCTCCAGAGACGGGCGCGAGCCGCGGCTATCAGCACGGACCCCAGAGACGGGCATGAGACGCTAAGGCCGCTGCTGCCGCCACCAAGAAGCCTGTGTGCAAGCACAGCTCACTTTCCACACCTCCCCTCCTGGGAGTCTGTGCAGCCCACCACTGCCAGGGTCCCGGAATCCAAAGACAACTTACCCGGGAGAACGCACGGCGCGCCTCAGGCTGGTGCAACGTCACGCCGACCTCTGCTGCCAAAGGCTCGGTTCGCAATCCGTACCGCTCCCTCCACGTGGCCCGAGTGAGGCAGAGCCCCGGAATCAGCTGCTCCTTTAACCCCGCCCTGTCTGGGCGGGAACAGACGTCCTCAGGCGACCTACACGCAGAGGTGGGGCTAAATCCAAAGCTGAACCCCGGGAGCTGTGAGAACAAAGAAGAGAGAGGGAAATCTCTCTCAGCAGCCTCAGGAGCAAGGGATTAAATCTCCACAATCAACTTCATGTACCCTGCATCTATGGAATACCTGAATACACAACGAATCATCCCAAATTGAGGCAGTGGACTTTGGGAGCAACGTTATATATATTTTTTTCCTTTTTCTCTTTTTGTGAGTGTGTATGTGTATGCTTCTCTGTGTGATTTTGTCTCTATAGCTTTGCTTTTACCATTTCTCATAGGGTTCTGTCAGTCCCTTTTTTTTTGTATTTTTTTTTTAGTATAGTTTTGAGAACTTGTTATCATTTGTGGATTTGTTTTTTGTTTTGGTTGCTCTCTTCTTTCTTTCTTTTCTTTAATTTTTTAAATTTTTAATAATTATTTTTTATTTTAATAACCTTATTTTATTTATTTATTTGTTTGTTTGTTTGTTCTTCCTTTCTTTCTTTTCTTCTCCCTTTTACTCTCAGCCACCTGGATGACAGGGTATTGGTGCTGTGGCTGGGTGTCAGGCCTGAGCCTCTGAGGTGGGAGAGCCGAGTTCAGGACATTAATCCACCAGAGACCTCCCAACTCCATGTAATATCAAACAGCAAAAATCTCTCAGAGATATCCATCTCAACGCCAAGACCCAGCTCCATTTAACGACCAGCAAGCTATAGTGCTGGACAATCCATGCCAAACAACTAGCAAGACAGGAACACAACCCCACCCACTAGCAGAAAGGCTGCCTAAAATCATAAGGTCACAGACACCCCAAAACACACCACAAGACACGGACCTGCCCACCAGAAAGACAAGATCCAGCCTCCTCCACGAGAACACAGGCAATAGTCCCCTCCACCAGGAAGCCTACACAACCCACTGAACCAACCTTAGCCACTGGGGGCAGACACCAAAAACAGTGGGAACTACGAACCTGCAGCCTGCAGAAAGGAGACCCCAAACACAGTAAGTTAAGCAAAATGAGAAGACAGAGAAACACACAGCAGATGAAGAAGCAAAGTAAAAACCCACCAGACGAAGTAAATGAAGGGCAAATAGGCAGTCTGCCTGAAAAAGATTCAGAGTAATGATAGTAAAGATGATCCAAACTCTTGGAAATAGAATGGAGAAAATACAAGAAACGTTTAACAAGGACCTAGAAGAACTAAAGAGAAAACAGTGATGAACAACACAATACATGAAATTAAAAATTCTCTAGAAGGAGTCAATAGCAGAATAACTGAGGCAGAAGAATGGATAAGTGACCTGGAAGATAAAATAGTGGAAATAGCTACTGCACAGCAGAATAAAGAAAAAAGAATGAAAAGAACTGAGAACAGTCTCAGAGACCTCTGGGACAACATTAAATGCACCAACATTCAAATTATAGGGGTCCCAGAAGAAGAAGAGAAAAAGAGAGGGACTGAGAAAATATTTGAAGAGATTATAGTTGAAAACTTCCTTAATATGGGAAAGGAAATAATTAATCAAGTCCAGGAAGCACAGAGAGTCCATACAGGATAAATCCAAGGAGAAACACAAGACACCTATTAATCAAACTATCAAAAATTAAATACAAAGAAAAATATTAAAAGCAGCAAGGGAAAAACAACAAATAACACACAAGGAAATCCCCATAAGGCTAACTGCTGATCTTTCAGCAGAAACTCTGTAAGCCAGAAGGGACTGGCAGGACATATTTAAAGTGATGAAAGGGAAAAACCTACAACCAAGATTACTCTACCCAGCAAGGATCTCATTCAGATTCGATGGAGAAATTAAAACGTTTACAGACAAGCAAAAGCTAAGAGAATGAAGCATCACCAAACCAGCTTTACAACAAATGCTAAAGGAACTTCTCTAGGCAGGAGACACAAGAGAAGTAAAAGACCTACAATACCAAACCCAAAACAATTAAGAAAATGGTAATAGGAACATACATATTGATAATTACCTTAAATATGAAAGGATTAAATGCTCCCACCAAAAGACATAAAGACATAGACTGGCTGAATGGATACAAAAACAAGACCCATACATATGCTGTCTACAAGAGACCCACTTCAGACCTAGGGACACATACAGACTGAAAATGGGGGGATGTAAAAAGATATTCCATGCAAATAGAAATCAAAAGAAAGCTGGAGTAGCAATTATCATATCAGACAAAATAGACTTTAAAACAAAGACTATTATAAGAGACAAAGAAGGACACTATGTAATGATAAAAGGATTAATCCAAGAAGAAGATATAACAATTATAAATATTAAAGCACCCAACATAGGAGCACCTCAATACATAAGGCAAATGCTAACAGCCATAAAAGGGGAAATTGACAGTAACACAATCATAGTAGGGGACTTTAACACCCCACGTTCACCAATGGACAGATCATCCAAAATGAAAATAAATAAGGAAACACAAGCTTTAAAGGACACATTAAACAAGATGGATTTAACTGATATTTATAGGACATTCCATCCTAAAAAAAACAGAATACACTTTCTTCTCAAGTGCTCATGGAAAATTCTCCAGGATAAATCATATCTTTGGTCACAAATCAAGCTTCGTAAATTTAAGAAAATTGAAATCGTATCAAGTATCTTTTCCAAACACAACACTATGAGACTAGATATCCATTACAGGAAAAAATCTGTAAGAAATACAAACACATGGAAGCTGAACAATACACTACTAAATAACCAAGAGATCACTGAAGAAATCAAAGAGGATATCAAAAAATACTTAGAAACAAATGACAATGAAAACACGACGACCCAAAACCTATGGGATGCAGCAAAAGCAATTCTAAGAGGGAAGTTTATAGCAATACAATCCTATCTTACGAAACAAGTAACATCTCAAATAAATAACCTAACCATACACTTAAAGCAATTAGAGAAAGAAGAACAAAAAACCCCCGAAGTTAGCAGAAGGAAAGAAATCATAAAGATCAGATCAGAAATAAATGAAAAAGAAATGAAGGAAACAATAGTAAAGATCAATAAATCTAAAAGCTATTTCTTTGAGAAGATTAAAAAATACTGATAAACCATTAGCCAGACTCATCAAGAAAAAAAGGGAAAAGACTCAAATCAATAGAATTAGAAATGAAAAAGGAGAAGTAACAACTGACACTGCAGAAATACTAAGGATATTGAGAGACTACTACAAGCAACTCTATGCCAATAAAATGGACAACCTGGAAGAAATGGACAAATTCTTAGAAAAGCACAAACTTCTGAGACTGAACCAGGAAGAAACAGAAAATATGAACAGACCAATCACAAACACTGAAATTGAGACTGTGATTAAAAATCTTCCAACAAACAAAAGCCCAGGACCAGATGGCTTCAGTGGCTAATTCTATCAAACATTTAGAGAAGAGCTAACACCTATCCTTCTCAAACTCTTCCAAAATATAGCAGAGTGAGGAACACTCCCAAACTCATTCTACGAGACCACCATCACCCTGACACCAAAACCAGACAAAGATGTCCGAAAGAAAGAAAACTACAGGCCAGTATCACTGATGAATACAGATGCAAAAATGCTCAACAAAATACTAGCAAACCGACTCCAACAGCACATTAAAAGGATCATACACCATGATCAAGTGCGGTTTATCCCAAGAATGCAAGGATTCTTTAATATATGCAAATCAATCAATGTGATACACCATATTAACAAACTGAAGGAGAAAAACCATATGATCATCTCAATAGATGCAGAAAAAGCTTTTGACAAAATTCAACACCCATTTATGATAAAAACCCTCCAGAAAGTAGGCATAGAGGGAACAAACCTCAACATAATAAAGGCCATATATGACAAACCCACAGCCAACATTGTTCTCAATGGTGATAAACTGAAACCATTTCCACTAAGATCCGGGACAAGACAAGGTTACCCATTCTCACCACTGTTATTCAACATAGTTTTTGAAGTTTTAGCAACAGCATTCAGAGAGGAAAAAGAAATAAAAGGAATCCAAATCAGAAAAGAAGAAGTAAAGCTGTCACTGTTTGCAGATGACATGATACTATACATAGAGAATCCTAAAGATGCCATCAAAAAACTACTAGAGCTAATCAATGAATTTGGTAAAGTAGCAGGATACCAAATTAATGCACAGAAATCTCTTGCATTCCTATACACTAATGATGAAAAATCTGAAAGAAAAATTAAGGAAACACTCCCATTTACCATTGTAACAAAAGAATAAAATACCTAGCAATAAACCTACCTAAGGAGACAAAATACATGTATGCAGAAAACTATAAGACACTGATGAAAGAAATTAAAGATGACACAAACAGATGCAAACAGAGAGATATACCATGTTCTTGGATTGGAAGAATCAACATTGTGAAAATGACTATACTACCCAAAGCAATCTACAGATTCAATGCAATCCCTATCAGACTACCAATGGCATTTTTCACAGAACTAGAACAAAAAATTTCACAATTTGTATGGAAACACAAAAGACCCCGAATAGCCAGAGCAATCTTGAGAAAGAAAAACGGAGCTGGAGGAATAAGGCTCCCTGACTTCAGACTATACTACAAATCTACAGTAATCAAGACAGTATGGTACTGGCACAAAAACAGAAATATAGATCAATGGAACAGGATAGAAAGTCCAGAGATAAACCCATGCACATATGGTCACCTTATTTTTGATAAAGGAGGCAAGAATATATAATGGAGAAAAGACAGCCTCTTCAATAAATGGTGGTGGGAAAACTGGACAGCTACATGTAAAAGAATGAAATTAGAACACTCCCTAACACCATACACAAAAATAAACTCAAAATGGATTAAAGACCTAAATATAAGGCCACACACTGTAAAACTCTTAGAGGAAAACATAGGCAGAACACTCTATGATGTAAATCACAGCAAGATCCTTTTTGACCCACCTCCTAGAGAAATGGAAATAAAAACAAAAATAAAAAAATGGGACCTAATGAAACTGAAAAGCTTTTGCACAGCAAAGGAAACCATAAACAAGATGAAAAGACAACCCTCAGAATGGGAGAAAATACTTGCAAATCAAGCAAGTAACAAAGAATTAATCTCCAAAATTTACAAGCAGCTCATGCAGCTCAATATCAAAAAAACAAACAACCCAGTCCAAAAATGGGCAGAAGACCTAGATAGACATTTCTCTAAAGATATATAGATTGCCAACAAACACATGAAAGAATGCTCAACGTCATTAATCATAAGAGAAATGCAAATCAAAACTACAATGAGGTATCACCTCACATCAGTCAGAATGGCCATCGTCAAAAAATCTACAAATTATAAATGCTGGAGAGGGTGTGGAGAAAGGGAACCCTCTTGCACTGTTGGTGGGAATGTAAATTGATACAGCCACTATGGAGAACAGTATGGAGGTTCCTTAAAATACTAAAAATTGAACTACCATACGACCCAGCAATCCCACTACTAGGCATATACCCTGAGAAAACCATAATTCAAAAAGAATCATGTACCACAATGTTCATTGCAGCTCTATTTACTAGAGCCAGGACATGGAAGCAACCTAAGTGTCCCTCAACAGATGAATGGATAAAGAAGATGTGGCACATATATACAATGGAATATTACTCAGCCATAAAAAGAAACGAAATTGAGTTATTTGTAGTGAGGTGGATGGACCTAGAGTCTGTCATACAGAGTGAAGTAAGTCAGAAAGAGAAAGAAATGCCATATGGTAAAACATATATATGGAATCTAAAAATAAAGAGAAAAAATGGTTATGAAGAACCTAGGGGCAGGACGGGAATAAATACGTGGACTTACTAGAGAATGGACTTGAGGACATGGGGAGGGGGAAGGGTAAGCTGGGACGAAGTGAGAGAGAGGCATGGACATATATACACTACCAAATGTAAAATAGATAGCTAGTGGGAAGCAGCCAATTAGCACAGGGACATCACCTCGGTGCTTTGTGACCCCCAGAGGTGGGACAGAGAGGGTGGGAGGGAGGGAGATGCAAGACGGAAGAGATATGGGGACATATGTATATGTATAGCTGATTCACTTTGTTATAAAGCAGAAGCTAACACACAATTGTAAAGCAATTATACTCCAATAAAGATGTTAAAAATAAATAAAATAAAATAAATGTTTAACTCTAGTAAGATTTTCTAATTTAAAAATAGTATAGAAATTATGCTTAAGATAGGAGGAAGCTTTTACAAAACTATGCAAAATAAAACATACTTGACTTAAAATAGCAGTGGGTATCAACGGAACACGGTATAATGGAGATAGTAGATGGGGTTTGGGAATGGAATAAAATTCTGATAATATGGTGGGTCCTTTTCTTACTATCTGTGTGATATTCATCAGGTTATTTAAACTCTCATGGCCTCAGTTTTCTTAAATGTGTTAAGTACAAAAAGTTAATAATATCCTCTTCTGAGAGTTAGTATAAGGATTAAAGTATTATATAATATTTGTAGGTTGAACCAAATGAAAATTGTCAAGATTCAACTTTTGGAAACCTACAAAATTGGCAGTTTTCTTGTGGTTCACAATCTTAATTATATATAAAGCTCTTTGTACACAGAAACCACTAAATAACGTGTAGCTTTTGTTATTTCTGTGGGAAACCTGGTAAAGAACTTCCCCTTCCATAATACCTCCTACTACACCTCCAGAAGCTTGGTAGTAGAAACACAGAATCTGCTTTGTTCTCTTCCCTACCTCTAAAAATGTTATGATTTCCCTACCACAAGTTTTTGGGTGGTGGTTCAAGGGTATCCCATAGGGGAGGGGCTAAGATAGAAGTAACGGAAAAGTAGGTTGACACTTCTGTGATCTAAAAAGTGAGAAACAGGATGTGTGCTAGCGTGTGCTAAGAGTGAGAAAAGATTGCTATTGATTGAGGAGAGGTTTGAAGCTCCTTGGTTTGTGAAGATGCAAACAATTTAGGTTGGGAGGAGGGATACTTGTTGGCTTTTTCTATCCCTATTTCTTTCTATTGATTCTATTGATGAAAAAATTAATCAATAGTCAATCTAAGAAAGAAATGGAAAATTTTATTCCAGCCAACCTAAGGATTATAACCTGGGAGATCATCTTTCAGTAAGCTCTGACGACTGTTCAGCCCATTACAGGTCAAAGCACAGTTATGTAAGTTTTTGAGAGAAAGGGTTATATGCTAAATGACGTATTATTGATGGTTTACACAATCCAGATCTACATGTACAAAGTGAGTACTGGGCTGTGGGTCATTGTGGCCCCTTACAAGATTAAGAAGGAAGGTTATCTGCTAAGGAGGTCTGGTTAATGCAGATGCACAATACAAACTAAATAATACTAAAGGGGAGGGAGGAGGCCCAAGCAGGCAAAGAAAAATTTTGTTTCAGTTTTTCTCTTCTTGCCATAAAATATGAATTCTATTTCATCAATTCTTTCCGTAACTGCTAGAATGACTGAAAACCCCTCCCCCCTGCAGTTCCTGTTTCGCCCATGGGTGTTTTGCAGTGCAGTGAATTAATGGAGAGCATTTGTAAAGAATTCAAGAGAAAGTCTCTCCCCTTTTCCCCTTTCCATAACTCTTCCTACAGTGAAAGGCAAGGGAAGCCTGTGAAGC
Organism: Lagenorhynchus albirostris; assembly: GCF_949774975.1. NCBI lineage: Eukaryota > Metazoa > Chordata > Mammalia > Artiodactyla > Delphinidae > Lagenorhynchus > Lagenorhynchus albirostris. The sequence continues at coordinate 108,479,985 of NC_083116.1, read as the reverse complement.
AACCAAAAGGAAGACAGAATGAATATTCCATAGGGGTAAAATAAATATGGGCCTGGGGCAGGCCAATCAGGGCCACTCTTCCCAGGTGGGGGCTCATCTATGTCTATAAATTTTCTCTCTTACCTTTAATTATTCATTTAACACACACTTGTTGTCTTCCCAAATAGACTGTCAGCAACCTAATGTCAGGGGCCACTTCACATTTGTATGATTTTCCTCCCTCATCTTTCATCTTGCTACTTAGTTTATTTTTCCCATTAATTTAAAGCAGTAGAGTTCAATAATAATACATTAACTCCAAAAACCAGTAAAGCCTCTTTTACTTTTTAAAACATCTGCCTTCAAGCTCTTTGATTCTCTCATAGAAAGAAAGATCCTACTCCTGTTTCATCTATTTTGTTGGGTCATTTCCTCTTGCTGTAGCATTTTCTAAGCAGAGCAACTGCTTAATTTCCTTCTGAGCATATCCTCTTCTACACTTCAAGACATCTATTAAGCTTGGATAGTTTCCTTTGTTATGGCTCAATAGCCTGAACGCCTTCATTTTTGTTCAGAAAAGTAATTTCCTATCCTTTAATCTTTTCAGTTGATCTTCCCTGGATCCTTTAAAGTTTCTCCCACATATTTTTATAAATGGGAAGATTTAAACTTTGCCTCCAAATGTTCCCAGGAAAAAGCTGCATAATTAAACACTTTCCTCTACCAAAGTTCAACTCCCCTCAGGACGAATAGAACAATGCCTTTGTGTATAGCTGCTTGGGTTTGGTGCAGTTCATGTTTAATCAGGGTATACCTAAGGTTTCTATAATCAGTGCTAGAGCTCTGAAGCCTTTGGTGAGAGTGCAATCCTTAAGAATTCTGACTTTGTGAAGGATTCTGACATCATGACTCCAAGTGCCAGGGCTAACTTTAGGGCTTCAGCAATCTCTACCAAAGAGAGGTGTGGTAAATTAAAGATGAACACAAATTTTTTGGTTGTACTTCCAAGAAGTTGAGTCTATATTTCTTCCCCTTAAATCTGGGCTGGCCTGTGACTACTTTGACCAACAGAATATGGAAGAAGTAATATTATGCCCAGGGTGGCTTAAACAACAAACATTTTGTTTCTCAATTTGTTTCCCAGTTCTAAAGTCTGGGAAGTCTAAAATCAAGGTGTCGGCAGATTCATTTCTTGGGTAGGACCCTCCTCCTGGCTTGTAGACAGCCACCTTTTCACTGTATTCTCACATGGCAGGGACAGAGAAAATTCTTGTGTCTAGCAGCTACCACTTCTATCCTCTTGAAGCCCCGAGAAGCCAAGACCTGCCTCAGTTTTTGACCTATAATATTTTAAGAGATAATAATAAATTGTTCTAGCAAGTCACTAGTTTTGTAATGATTTGTTATGTAACAATAGATAAGCAGATCAGGAAAGAAACACAATTCCCTTTCTCCATATTGCCACCTTTTCTGTATGTCTCTCAATATCCCCTTATCATGTAAGTATCTTTAAGTACTCCAGCTAAGAGGATGTGGTTGTGGCTGTGACCTCTGAGGTTAATGTAGAGGGTTCGATAGTTATCATATAGACAAGTATTTCTCCAAGGACTTAGATTTCTACGTTTCTTGGCCACCACAGTTAGCTTCTCCTGGGACACTGGGAAAGACCAAAATGCTAAAAAGGCAATTTTATCGCTTTATGGCTGTTTCTGCTATTTTCAGCTTGGAGCCCTGAGCTTCCATGTGAGAAGTACGACCACCCTGCTGCAAGAGACCACATGGAGATAAAATGTAACCTATCTATCATGATGGGATTAATATAAGCTCAACTCCAACCTGTTCTAAGTCAAAAGGTTAAGTGTTGTGTCTTCTACTTTTACATGGAAGAATGATTGCTAATTTAGTTTTGTTACAGGAATAAAGTTAAAGTAATGTGATGGAGAATGTGGTTACATGTGTACTGGAAGGAGAGGGGCAAAACTGCAGTATATCCCAGTATTCCTTGGTCTATCCATAAGGACCATGAATACTGAGTCCTAAATGTCAGGGTCTTGCAACAGATCTATTTATTGAGGGTGTTGTGTACATGTTATTCTCTTTTCCCATGGCTTGTCGACTTAGAGCTCCCACTTGGGTTACATTCTCTGAAAACTTTTGGAAGTCTCAAAGCTTGATCTGCAATATCACTGCAGTATTTCTAGTCAGTGAACAGGACTCAATCCTCCTAAAATAATCTTCCTCCACTGGGATTGCTCTTCACTGACCTGTCTCCTCTCACTGCTACTACATCAGAAGTAGGGGCTTATTTCCTATTGGTTCACTTGTCTAAGGTCAGGAAATCAAAAGATTTAGTTCCTATGGATCCAACTATTTTTAAAAAATATTTCAGGGTATGTCAATATAGCTACCAACACACTTTCACTATCAGCAGTCACCAGTACAAGATTTTCACTTTTCTGCCAAAAGCATGGTTGACATCTGCACTCTTTCCCCATCTCTTAAGGTGTGAAAATAAGAGATATTTAAGAAATCACATATATACACAAAAACAAATCTACACACACACCAACAGTTAGTGTGGCTGGGGCAACTGACATAAATTTCTCAGTATTTTAATCCATCCTCTTATGATGGCCTCTGGCTATTCAGAGGTATTTCTGGTATAACGGGAGCAATGATGCCCTGCCTGAGGAACATGCTTGAAGCCAATCTTTCATAGTCAGAGGCACCAAAGTAAGCTAGTCCAGAAAGTCAAGCCAAAGACATTTACAGTGTGTTACACTTAGACCCGTGGTGAATAAACAGATGACTGAGATTGTGCAGAAGTATGCTCAGGGCCTGCTCATCTGGAAACCAGAAAATTCAGCAAGGACAGTTCAGTTGAATGTTGGTGACAGAGACTGGAGGCTGGTTGAAAGTTAGGCAACCTTTGGGCTTTTCTGAAGTAGTGGAATAGCTTTTCACTCACTCCTGAACTTTTAAAATGCAACATGCAGGCGATACATTGGACTGAGGGAAACACATTTGGAACAGACACTAATCACTGTGTTTCAGAAATCTGGTATGGCTGGATATCCTTAGGCTGGGAGGGCTCTGAAGCTTAGAGAGAGCCCTCCCAGCCTAAGGATATCCAGCCATACCTGATTTCTGAAACATGTATGTTTCAGAATGCATGTATATTAAACCTTATGATTAATTAATTATTGGATTCTGTGGACTTAAAGAGCCAATACATTGGTATAAAGAAACTTTTAGGTCAAGGGGAAATATAAGATAGACTGAAAAATATAGTCATATTCATATTACACATTGACAGTGCAGGAAGGACAGATATGGGCACCTGGCAGAAGCAGATTTTCCATAAGGCTGAGGAGTCTCTAACTTCAAGGCCCTGCACTTGTTGGTGACGTTTTCAAGGGCCTTGAACAATGTGTCCATACAATCATGTGCTTTGTAAAATTTGCAAATTAAGATTATTTTTTGTAGTCACTGTTTGTTTCCATTGTGACATGTCTTCTGTCACGTTTTCCTTCTGTCAATTCCAACAGTATGGCCAAAAAACTTTGGGGATATGACTAGGGTGAAGGTGAGTTGGGAAAGATTTACTTTGGGATATATTTATGTGATTTTTAGCCATGTTCAAGAAAAGTTATTTCTAGCCATGCATATAGCAATGGCTTCCAGGAAAACTCCTCTAGTTCCCCATTCTGTCTGACCCAGTGCAGCTGTGACAGGGATATGCAGGACCAGAAGTAGTACTTTGACATTAACATGCTCTAAGGAGCTTAGGATTGAAAGTTTGTGGATAGGGGAGGAGAAAGAAGGTTTGAAATGTCTTAAACCAGGAGCTGGGCTGTGGGAAATTCTTCCACTCATCAGTCACACAATGTTGTAAGGGAAGGATCTGGTTTCCACTGATGCTTGTCAAAGCAGAAATTCTTTCCAGTCAGAAACTTATTTGATAACACAGTGTAAGCCATTATAAATGTATCATACTTTCTCCCCTGTTTGATAGGGGTCATGTGAAAAGGAATTAATCTGAATTCCTATTGGTGTGTGTAGGGGGAGAGGGGAAGAACCTGTAATATTATGTAGTATTATTTCCTTCTCCTAGTAATGTTCAGAAAGTTGCATGCTCTATGCATCCAAAGCATTTGATTGTGCCTTAATGTATCCATTCTGATGAAGCAACAAAGCATCCCCACTTTGTTGGAAAGAATTCTGGGAGATCTAGATGAAACAGTACACAAAATTGCCACACATTCAGCAAAACAAGATTCTAGTGACAATTCACCTAATACTTCTCCATTAATAAATCAAAGTATGTACGGTAAGAATAATTTGATTATACATTATTTTAACTCATTACTACGTAGCAGCAGTTTATAACGTATTTGAATTGTTGTTCTGTGGCTTCTTCATAAACATAGACACAGTTCCACCTGGATCTTACTAGCTATGTGAACTTGGAAAAGTCACAGAACTACTCTGGGCCTCTGTTTCCTTACCTCTAGAATGGAAATAATATCTGCTCTCTTCGTCTGTCAGGCTGTATTAAGAGAAATCTGGCGCTATATTTGTTACAAGCATTTGTGCACTGCAAAATGCTATCTAGTAGTAATACTAAGTCTTTAGTGGTGATGGTTTGAAAAAGGAAATATCTCCTATTTACTTCTTGGATTATCCCCACTTCTAGAAAACCTGATTATATTTTGTCTCAGCACAAATAATTACTGCAGGTTTCTCAAGACAAAATTTTAAAATTTATCTCAAGTCAGCCAGTGCAATAATACAGAAAGAAAAAAACTTTTAAAAAATCATAATGCATTGAGTATGAGTTTTTTTGAAATCCTTCCTGGGGAATAGCAATTAAGTCTGCTTCCTTGTTATATTGAAGATACATTAAGCCTATTCAAAGCAGCTTTATCTAAAGAAAAACACTATCCATTATAAGGAAATAGTGATTTTTTTCTACATAAGAGTGAACTCAAGCCATCTATTATATCTCACTTATGGAGATCATCTCAAACATATGTGAAAAGCAATAAACGACATTCTGACATATAAGTGTATTAACAGAGAGAACTGGCTGCTAAGGGCTCTCACCCAGTGGAAATTCCTTAATGCATTTATTGTGATTCAGGTCTAGAAACTCAGTGTTTTCAGTGCTTTAGTGTTGATCAGACTTAGGAATGTTGGCCCACGCTTAGCAACTCCCAGGATATTTCAGAGTAAACCTGAATGCTAATCTATTAATTTACAATAAGAAACACAACTGTCAACTTGATTGGAGAGTCAGGTCAGCCAGACCAGCACATTCTCTCCCTGTGGAAAAAAGCCAAAGGAAGCCAACTACAATTAGAAAAGCCTGGTGAGGGAGTTAACAGAATGGCTCAAATATGATAGCCCAAAGGAGATGTATCTCTTGGTATGGCCAGCCCATAGCAGGGTCAGAGTGGACCATGCATAAATCTTTGCCAAATCAAAGAAAAAATTCACAAGAGTCATGCCTGGCACCACGGCCAGATAGAAGAAAGTGTTGGATCTGTACTCCTCCATCCCCTAGAAAATGTGGCTAAAGAACGTTAACTTGTAAATGTTAGGATTACTGCATAATTAAAAAAACAGTAAAATAATTAAAAGCAAGATTTGTATGTCAGTATTAAAGATACACAATAGATAAGAGTAAATTCATAAATTAGAGATTCATGATGTCATTAAAGGAGTTCATTTATGAATGAACTCATTTTGATAGAAGACTACCTATAAATCAATTCTAGGTATGGGAAGGAACTTATGTATAAATAAGTTATGGTCATCTAACTTTATTAAAATTCATCAGTAAGTAAAATCCTCTTGTACTTGAATTTCTTGTGAATGCCTGAATTTTTAACTCATTAATTTTCATACCAGGAAACCTAATTAAGTCAATATTTTCACTTGCTAACATCTATAATCAAGAGATAGGGAATTAGGGGGGCTTCCCTAGTGGCGCAGTGGTTGAGAGTCCGCCTGCCGATGTAGGGGACACGGGTTTGTGCCCCGGTCCGGGAAGATCCCACATGCTGCGGAGCGGCTGGGCCCGTGAGCCATGGCCGCTGAGCCTGCGCGTCCGGGGCCTGTGCTCCCCAGCGGGAGAGGCCACAACAGTGAGAGGCCCGCGTATCGCAAAAAAAAAAAAAAAAAGAGAGATAGGGAATTAGTTAGTGAAAACTACAAATGTGTGAAATCAAATTTGCATATTTAGTAATTATTCATTGACCACTTACACTAATATTTATAATCTTGACCACTTACTCATTCCACTCCTTGATCTATGTCATAGAAATGATTCTCTAACATAAATAAATTTTCAAAAGGGTCACCAGGAGACCTACTGCTTTGAGAAGGAAGATTTTTATGGGAGAAGTGATAAGATAAAAAAAATGTCTGCTTTTGACCAAGATCTTTCTATGCTATGTCTATACTTAGGGAAATGTCCTTTACATTGAAAACCTAGGCATAAAAGGGGTGTCATTCAGGGAGAAAGGAACTGAGGATGTCCAGGAAAGCAGTTCTCTAAGTATGGTCTGTGGAATCCACGATACTCTTTAAAGGGAGACTGTGAAGTCAAAAGATCTAGCATGCAAGATTATAATGTAGCAAAGAACAAAAAGAGCATTGATAATGGTTTCAAATTTCACATCACATCTAACCTTTAAGAAACTGCCACTTGCCTATTTGGGTGTAGTGTTGAAGAAGTATACATATAATTATTTGAAAAGACTATTAAAATACTCCTCCCTTTTCAAACTTTATACTTGTATGAAGCCAGATTTTATTCACATGCATCAGCCCAAACTAAACGTTGCAGCAGCTTAAATGCAGAAGCAGATATGATAGGCCCATTGTCTTCTATTAAGCCAGACTTAGAGATTTTGAAAAACACTCTTCTCACTAATTTTTGTTTTAAAAATACAGATATCATTTTTCATGAAAGGGTTGTAAAAATTTAAGGGGTTTATTATTGTCATCTCATATCAATTGATAAGTGTTTTTAAAATTTCTCCATTTTAATTTCTAAATGGTAACTATAGATAGTTATAATCCATATTAATAAAAGCTCTTTTGGATCCTCAATGATTTAGATCAGAGTACAAGAGTAATGAGCCCACATAATTTAATAATAACTAATACAGGACTCAAATGAGATGTGTTAAGTATGAACTGTTAAGTTTAAATTTATTTTGCTTATAAGGCCATTGTCATGGAAGGACCAGGCAGTGTCAAGTGAAAAGCAACAAAAGAGAGTTGATTAATCAGGACTGCCTGTGGTCTGGATTTTAATGGAGAAAAATAAAAGAGAGCCTTTGAGATGGGTATGTTCTCTGTCTCATTAGGATTTGAGAACAGAAAGGTAGATAGGGTATAAAGATAAAAAGGAATAAAGTTATTTTTTCCCTTGAGTTCCTGTTGTCCTGTACCCCCCAGAAACTGGGCTAGCCTAGCAAAAGTGACAGAATCTTTTAAGAGACACTGAAACATAATTCTATGCTGGACACTGAAAGGGATGAATTTAAATACGCCACATGAGATCTGTCTCTAGAAGTCAAGTCTCCTCATGCCTGAAGGATTGGCAGGCTACAGAATCAGACATTTTAGCAATAGCTTCATCATATTCCTCCAGAACATCATCTCTTGAAATTAAGGGCTTAACAGATAGCTGATGAATACTTCAGTTTTGAAGTGAAAAGGTGGTACCAGTGGAAATTTAAAAGCAAGTATGAATGTAAGAATAAATATTAAATAAATATTAGAAAGAAATGCTAGAGTTTTACTGATAAGGCTCAATGCTGCTGAAAATACTGCTTCCCTACTCAGCTTCTTTCATCTTCTGCATAAGTGCTATCCAATAGAAATATAATGCAAGCATAAATAAAATGTGTACCACAAAAGTAATTTAAAATTTCCTAGTCACATTTCAAAAAGTAAAAAATTATGTAAAATTAATTACTAATTTTATTAACCCAATATCTCTAGAATATTATCATTCCACATGTAATCAATATAAAAATTTCATAAGATAATTCGCATTCTTTCCTTCATAGTAGATCTTCAACATATAGTATACATTTTACACTTACAACATGACTGAGTTTGGACTAGCTAGATTTCAAGTGCAAAATAACCACATAAGGCTTGTGGCAGACACACTGGGAAGCTCAGTTCTATATAGTCATAATTTCAGACCTCCATAAGCAGCCTTAACTTGAGGTCTTAAATGTCCTTTTCGGGTTTTTTTTTATTGTTCTCATTTTCCTTCTTCTCACTGTGCTAATAAAACACAATAGATGTCAAAATTCTCAGTTTCTTTTCTTTCTACTGGGTGTTTTAGGTTGGCACTTGCACTTATTTTTGGATCTCAATATCTGTGTTTCCATGAACTATTTAAGTACAGGTATTAAAATTACTTTTTCTAATTTATCTTATCTCAGGGATTAAACATATCACTGCTCCATTTGTTCATTCTGGTTTTTGTTGTTGTTGTTTTTCTGTTTGAGGCCTACTTGATAAAATGGTATTGTCTTTCTCCAACATAAAAGCTGCTGTTCCATTTGTTCTGTGTACTTTGCTTGTTCTAAGAGAACTAACAACTTCAGATTTAATACATTTTTAAATTTGATGTTTGACTTAAGATTTTCTGTTCTGAAATAAATGATTAGGAAACAGATCCCTTTTATTACAGAATTTTGGGTCACTGCTCACCTGAGGTAGAACTTTGGGATTTAGGGAAATTGTCTTTCATTATTTTATTTATTCATACATTTCACAATTATTTATTGAGGTCACTATGTTTCAGGCAATGGTCATCTCTGCTTCCTTTCCTACCATGAAGAGTCAATTATATTTTTTAAATTGTTAATGTTGAGCTAATTATATACTTACAAAAAATTTGTAAAAACAGTAAAGAGAATTCCCACATATCCCTCATCCAGCTTCTCCTAAAGTTAACATTTTACGTAACAATAATTAAAATCAATACATTAATATTGGTGCAATACCATTCATTGAACTATAAATCTTATTCAAATTTCACCAATTTTTCCACTAATTCCCATTTTTCTGTTCCAGGATCCAATGTCCTATTCCACATTGTATTTAGTTGTTGTGTGTCCTTAGTCTCCTCCAATCTCTGATAGTTTCTGAGTCTTTCTTTGTCTTTTATGATCTTGGTACTATTGATATGTACTGGTTACTTTGCAGATGGCCCTCAGTTTGGGTTTGCCTGATGTTTTCTTATGATTTGAATGAGGTCATACATTTTTGGCAAGAATACCACAGATATAATCTTGTGCCCTTCTTTGTGTGTCATCTCAAGGGCTTCATTATGTCACCATGCTTTATTATTGGTTATGTTACTTGTGGTTATTTGGTTAAGGTAGTTATTTTCAGGTATTTCCACTGTAAAGTTACTATCTCTCTGTGTGGTTAATTAATAGTTTTTGAGGAAATAATCTGAGACTACACAAATTGTGTTTCTCGTCAAACTTTCACTATTTTTAGTATCCATCAGTGGATCTGATCTACATTAATTGTTACCACAGTGTGTGCTTAATAGTGAATTTTCTATTTCCCTCTTTCTTTCTACATGTATCAGCTGGAATTCTGCTCTCATAAAGAACAATTCCTTTTTCTCTATTTATTTGGTGATTTATTTATACCTATATGGATGGACTTATGGATATTCATTTTATTCTATGGGTTTAAATCCAATACTATCTTTTTTTCTTTTTCTTTTTCTTTTTCTTTTTTTTTTTGCGGTACGTAGGCCTCTCACTGTTGTGGCCTCTCCCGTTGGGGAGCACAGGCTCCGGACGCCCAGGCTCAGCAGCCATGGCTCACGGGCCCAGCCGCTCCGCGGCATGTGGGATCTTCCCGGATCTGTCCCCTGCATCGGCAGGCGGACTCTCAACCACTGCGCCACCAGGGAAGGCCTTCTTTTTCTTTTTTTTGCACAAAATATTCCAACTTTAACTATTAGGAGCTCTTTAAGGTTGGCTACTGTGTTCTTTCAACATTCCCCATTCTTCTTTTTTAAACTACTTTATTGAAGTTTAATTAATATATAAAAGCTGTACATATTTATTGGTTTCCTGTTACCTTTAAGATAAAATTTAAACCTCTTCATACAGCATGCAAAGCCTCTCATGATCTCATGTATGCTTACTATTTAGTCTCATTTTCTTTCAGTGCTCATCCACAAACATACATCGTCATGATAGCTTCAGTTGCTCAAATAAGCCATGTCTTCCCTTCTCCTTAGGCCTTTGCATATGCTGTCCCTCAGCCTGGAACACTCTGTTCACCGCCACACTGTCCCATGAGGATGGGGGTATTAGTATTATTTGCAGTTTTATTCCCACACTCTAGCTCTTCTCTTGCTGCTAAAGAGAGAGGGCTGAAAAAAATCAAGTTTTAAATGTTTGGTTGCTGACTGAGAGAATTTTAATAATCAGGAACAAAATAGATTTCTGTAGACCACGGGGAGTTTGTTTTCAAACAATTTAACCTTAACACAATGATGGCCTGTCCATCTTTTAATTGCTCTTTCCAGGCCATAACATTCAAACATGCCATTACATATTCTTTGCACTTTTAAAAAGATCATTTATATCCTCATGATTTTAAAGTGTTATATCTCAAGTATTTTTTTATTTTCAAATTTCTTTCCAAAACATAATTAGATTACGTAGACACAAACATGTATTTATTTCCACACCATAAAACCCTGAATTAAGTCTTTAACAATGTCTTTCCAAAAGAAAAAACAAAAGCATTTTTCGATATACTATTACCAAAATATTTATGAAGGATTTTTAATAATAACTTATCTTCCACATGCTTTCTTATACTGAGATATATAGTTATATTTAAAGAAATAGATGGTATACACTTGTAAAATCCTTAGAAAATTGTCAATAAAAGAACCATACAAGAAGTTCCTTTTTACTGTGTATATTGATTTTATTTTAGAGCAAATATAAGAGGTAAAATGCAAGGTGCTGTGGTTTGTAATACAGCAACGATAAAGAGAAAATCATAAAAGTGAATGTTTGGGTTGGCTTTTGAAGAAAAGAATTAGGAGGCCCATGGGGTGGTTTCCAATACATTCTCCATCCTAAACATTTAGTATCACTTTTGGTATATTTCTCTCCTATACTTTCAATTCAATTCATTTGTACCCTGCCCAATATAAATTGAAATGCTGTAGTTTTTAAAATGTAGACATGAAAGAAAATATAAATGATTTGGAATATTTTCACGTTATTCGAGTGTACAATATTATTGGAAAACTTCCATTCAGAAATCCAAAATTGAAGTAATATGCAAAAGAATATATAACAAGAAGCTCATTAGTCGGTTGACAAAGTAACTTCCCCAAAGGGACTTAAGTGTGTTGATTTTTCACAGTGGTCAAAACCACAGATGAAAGTAAGAAGTAGTTTGAAACTCAGCCCCACAAAACAAGGCAGTGAATGAATCTTGACAATATGAGGTCTACTCATTACCCCACTCATTAAGCCTGGTCTCAGCATCCTTAATCATATAACTCGCTAGCAGGACTTTATGTGCTATGGGAGAATCTGAGAAACAACCTCATCGCCAAAGCAACTTCAGTAGTGCCTATTACCAGTAGAAAAAGGCATTAGAAGAAGTACTATTTTGAGCCACCTAAAAGAGCAACTCACACACCAAGGCATATAAACTGATTTGAGGAAGTAAGTGAGGGTGGGGAGAGGAGTTCATTGAATATACTCCCCATCCCACCCCACCCCCAGCTTCTGAGGAACTGAAAGCAATGATTCCCATTTATACAAACTGAGAATGGTTTTATTGAGATAATTTATAGAAAAGAAATAATATAAGATACATCAAAATTAGATCTGTATTTGAGTATAGATCTGTATTTGAGTATAGTACATTTGATACTCCTGAAAAATTCTAACTTTTTGAATTATACACACAGATCACTTGTAATCATTAGATAAGAGGGTAGGGCGTCTATTGGACCTACAAAATCTCTGACAGAAAATAGCACATCTTGTATTAGTCTCGTTATATGGAGTTCTTCTCTAACTCTCTCCATTGAAATGAACTTAAGTTTTCTAGATAATAAAAATAGAAAATAAAAGCTAAATAAAAAGTCACACAATAAAGTGAATAGCAAAGAGAAAAAGGACATATCTAGAATATATCTTATTACGTTTTTGGAAATCATTTTAAAGAGTCTCCTATGCTTCACTTTATTTTAGTATTTGGATTTATTTTTCTTATAAGACTTTGGAAAGCATTTAACATTTTTTAATCAGAGCTATGACATGATCAGATTTATGCATTAGAAAGAGAGGTCCAATGACAGTGGAGGAGAGTAGCCGATGCTGTCAGTGCCTTGCCCACGTCCATTTTGCACTCACCATTTCAGTACATTCCTGAATGAAGTATCAGCAGCTCTCCATTGAGGGCTTTCTCTCAGCCTGTGAATGGGGCAGGCCTGGAGTGCCAGAGTTAATGTCTCCCATTAGCCTAGGACAGAGGTAGCTAGAGGATAAATACCACAGCCTCCTTTAACCTTGAGCAGTTAACTGTGGGGCCTAGTTACCCAGATGGATTGAGCACAAGGTAATTCATGAGTTAGCTGCTCCATAATAAATAATTTACTGGTTCATTGTCTTCCCTGTCTCACTTTTTCATTCCTCTACCAGGGTTTCCAGGTTCTGGGATCACCTTCCACAGAAACTACTTTCACTCAAATTCTTACCTCAGAATCTAAAGCTGGGGAAACCCAAACTAAGATAGTTGGACATGACAGTGGTTTTAAGAAGCAGATTCTAAGAATGAATTCTGAAATTGGATCAATTACTGGTTAGATAGTAACAAGGACCATACTGCTAGTAGTAAGTGGAGTAGTGATAATCCTTGGAGTGCTTTAGTCTCATAATGCAAAAAATCTTATATGTGGAGATTTGAGAAGGTATAGGGCAAAGCGTATATATTTGATTATGTAGCAGCTCTAGTACTTGCATTTGAAAGCTATGAAGACAGTGGTAATCATACATCTCATGAAATTGGTTGATTGCTGTTAACTTCCTTCAATGCACTGAAGTAAGAAAAGTTAGGGATGCTGCTACACATCCTACAGGGCACAGGATAGCACTCTACAACAAAGAATTATCCAGCACAAAGTGTCAATACTTCTAAGGTTGAGAAACCCTGATTTAAAGTGACCATCATTCCCTGCAGCTGAAAAGCAATGATCCTGCTCAGAGAAAACACCTACAACTATCCACTTGAGGCCTGTGTGTGGGTCATGTGGATCATGTGCCAGGGACTTAATCGCAATGGGAGCTACCCTCAGCCAATGACAGATGGAAATTGAGGCTAAATACTACAAGGCCCTTGCCCCTTGGTTGGGATAACTCCCTTGCTCCTTGGTTGGGATAACTTGGAGGCTTGTTCTATGCTGGTCTCTCTGAATTCCTCAGTGGGGTCGGGTGTAGTTTGCCAACAGCAATGACCTGCCTGATAATGAAGACTTTAATGAGTTTCTTCTCTTCCTTGTGCCCCTCTGAATTCATAAAATTGCCATTATAGTGTTAGGGAGAAATAGTAATATCAGAAAATCTAATAATGTAATTCTCTATATTAGCAAATTAAATAAGAAAAATATGATTATCAAAATAAATCCAGAAGAAATGATTCCATATTCATTAAAGATAAAAATTCATATAATCCAGGAATAGAATAAAATATCCATAAATCAAGAAAAATTATGCACCAAAAGCCTACATAATGATCAAAATTAATTATAAAATTTAAGAAATATTCCTATTAAACTTGGTCAAATACACATGGATTATAGTTACAGGATTATATCATTACTTTTACATATTGTGCTGGACCTCCTAGAGAATTCAATAGTAGAAGAAAAAAGTGGGAAGTATTAAAAAAGAGAAATGAAGACACAAAATTGTTCTTAAAGTGATATTACTGATTACATATACAATTTAAAACAAACTAGTATACCTAGTAAGAATGTTCAGCAATTTTGCTAGATGCAAATCAATATACTAAAACTCAATATAGGCCAAAAATAAGCAGGCTGAAAATGTAATAGAAAACACTATTTAAATGGCAACAACAAAAAATAAGGTGCCTAGGAGTAAATCTCAAAAGTAAAGATATATGAGAACTTTTAAAAAATTTACAAAGGACTATTGAAAGACAAAAGTTACATGAGAATAAATGGAGAGATATACCATGTTCATTGATGAGAATATTGAGTATATGAAAGATTACATTTCTCTTCAAAATATTTGTTATATTCAATGCAATTCCAAAAAAAATTCTAACATCCTTTTTCAATTATCAAGCTAACTGCAAAATCCTTATGGAAGTGCAAAGATCAAGAGTAGTCAGTATAAATTTATGGATTAAAAACTATGAGTATGTGAATACCCATATAAGATAGCAAGAAAATTAAGAAACCCAAAGCATTTATAACACTATATAATTGACACAGGGGTACACATATATGGACATGCAGATCATAAATGGAAAAATTATTGAATAAGTGTTGCCAAGGCAATTGGTTATTCACATGGGACAATGAAAATTATATCACTGTCTTACAGCATGTGAGATGCATTTCATGCTACACATAAAACTTAATTTCATGTAGATTAAAGGCTTAAGTACAAGAAGCAGCAAAATCTTAAAACTTCTGAACCTCAGGAGAATGGCTTATCTTAAGGTAGAAAATGATTTCTTAAAAAAGTGACACAAAATTCTAAGAACATACAATGAGAGACATTAATTTAACCACATTAAAAATTTTTAATATGAAGAAATGATGATGACATTAACAACATTATAGGACAAGGCTCAGACTAGAAAAAAAATTCTTCAAAATATATCACTGAATAAAAATTAGAACCTATAAATTGCTGACTTCTATTAATCAATAAGTAAAAGATCAAATTTCCAATAGAAAAGAGGGAGAAGTTATGAAGAAGTAATTCAAAGGCTATGAACCACAAACCATCATATCCAAGAATGTCTTATTTCAGCATTGTTTACAATAACGAAAAAATTCAAAATAACCTGTAAGTTCATCAACATGAGAGAAGATAAATAAATCATGGTGTATTTACACAACTGAGTTACGTATATATGTGGAAAATTTTGAAATGTATCTTGCAACTTTATGAGATATTCAAAATCTCTCTGTAAAGAAAATGAGAAAGTCTAATTACCAGTTACTATTAGTAGTTGCTAACAATTTCTAAATAGTCAAGTTTATTTGCTTTGCTCACCAAACCTAAAATTTAATTTGTATTTCCATTTGGTCACTTGATCCAAAGTTGTAAGTGAGCAGGTATTTTTAATTTAAATATTTAGGCCTATTTCAAAGTCAGATGCAAAGCACTCACAATTATGACTAAAATGATATGCCATACCAGATTACAATGATAAACTAGACTATGTGTTTACTTCTTATTGTATAACTGACTTCTGACTTCTATGACAATGATTACACGGCAAGCAGTTATGTCCACCTAGTTCCTGGTCTGTGAGTGTAGAACACATGTGCTTAATGATTGTGCTTGCTTATACAATATTTTATGAAGGGATATTAATAGTCTTCAATTTTTAAAAGGACCAGAGCAGACCTATAAACTTTCTAATCAATCACACTTTTATGAGATGTACAAACATGATGAACAAAGATAGTATTTTAAAACATTTTCTTTGTTTACTTGTGCTAAAGGGATAGACAAGTGAGGGAGAAAGATTGAAGTCTCAAAATAAAGTGTATAAAATATGCTTTAAAATTTTTCCATTTTTAAAACTGTGGGTAAATATGTAATATATTAGATGAAAATTCATAATAATTAATAGGACACCATAGACTGTAATTATGATTTGTAAAACAAAGTAAATTACAATGAGGATAAAATCTTGACTTTTTGTTCATCTTGCTTATCACCCCAGAACAGAAAGGGGGATGGCTAGAGTAAACTGCTTTCTTTTCCACATGAAGATGACCCAAGTGTTTTATTTGACTAGAAGCTCAATATGAAACCAAACCAAAATCTCTCATTACAGTTTAAACTTATGAAAGTTAGACATCATAAAGTGGAGTGACAAGGTAAAGAGATGAAATATGACTGCATGGTTCTTGAATATGGAAGGATTTTTCCAGCTGTAGATGCCAGATTGCAGAACTATCAATAAACATGAACACATTCAGATGAAAAACATGATGATGAAATCTGATTATCATGGCCAAAACATTGTATCAGGTACACTAAGAGATGAGGTGATGAGCAGTTCTAGATACAAAAAGTGGATCATTGAAGACCAAATTGTGAGGATTCTCTACATGGAATAATACAAGAGTGGTGACAGTAAGGCAGAATGTGGTATGTACCTCCAAATATACTGAACACTATGGATGGAGGTCCAGGGGAAATGTGATCATGGTCATTTAGAAGATTAAGGAAAAGATTTCTTTGGTTTTCTTCAACCAGGCATTGATTAAGCTCATCTTAAAATATTCTGATTATAGTGGAACATGCATCAAGAAGTTGAAAACATGGATAGTGAATTCCATTCTGTATAGGATGTAAAATGATGAAGAATATCTTTGCTCCCATAGTTCATCAACATAAATCTAGATAAAATAGAACCCGTACATTTCTAAAGGACTATCAGAGTAGAGGCACCAAAGCTTAAACGAGGTCATTTCCAGAGAAAGGAGCCCCTCTTCAGGTAACAATGAGCCAAGGACGCTACTTGAGGGCAAATGCTGGGTTTGGCTAACAAGCTATTGATCAAGGTGTTAGCAGACAAAACAAAATGAATTCTAAAAGACTCACAAATACAATGATAATTCACTCAGCCTAACAATTCTCCCCTACACATTTTCTTAGAAAATGACAAAAAAGGCTTGACTGAAAAGCAGAAAGAATTTGCACAGTCTTATGGAGTTTTGTGGTACCTGAAACCAGAGGTCTTTGTACCAGTGAATCCAATGCTGAACCATGACCCAGCCGTCTCCTGGCTCAAATACTAAGTCAAGAATATGGGGATATATGTATATGTATAGCTGATTCACTTTGTTATAAAGCAGAAACTAACACACCATTGTAAAGCAATTATACTCCAATAAAGATGTTTAAAAAAAGAAGTCAATCTGCACTCTTGTGCTCTCTCTCTCTCTCACAGTTGATATAACATATCTGTACTCACTGAATAATCTCATTTCCATGCATCCATTTTGATCACTGCCTCTTTTCTTTCCCATTCCCTCCATCTTATAACCTGACCTCCAGAATTATACAACTCCATGAGACCATCAATCAAATGACCTTCGTGTTTTCCCTATTTCTTAACCCTTCAATCATGACTGTCAGCCTTACCCAGCCTAGCTGCCCTCACATACACTTTCAGTTTCCTTGCCTGACAAAACCCCAACCATAGCTAAATATAATTCTCTGCCTATTTCACATCTGCACCTAAGTAGCTAAACCTGAATACAAAAACACGTAAAGGTGCTAACAGGATCTCATTATAAATGCATGAGTCCAAAGGGAATTATACCCTATTTCCCTAATACATTTGTTCTTCTTTCTTAGATAACTATTTCTTCTCTCTTCACAAGGTATGAATATCTCCTTCTCTTTTTTACTTTCAGATCATGACCTTTCTTATTTGCTGATGAAATAAAATATAACTGATAAAAGATTCCACGTTTACCGATCTAACCACTCTACTTTCATCTGGATCTATATCCTTTCCCTTCCCTCCTACTGCTCTCAAAGAATGGTTACTGATGCTATCCAAGGCTAACCCTTACACTTGTGAACCAGATCCCATTCTCTCTTGCCTACTCAAAGACATAACTCTCTTTCCTCTTTCTTGAGTTTCCCTCTCTCATGGATACTTCTCATCAGCACATGAATAGGCTGTACTATCTCCTACTCCAAACAAAACTCCAACTTCATATCCTTCTACAGCTTCTTCTCCATTTCTCTGCCCCTCTCTACATTAAGATACTCAAAAAAAAGCTATTTATACCCTGTCTCATTTCCTCTTGTCCTTTCTCGAATCCACTCTAATCAATCTTTTACCCGAATGACTAACAAAACAAAATAGCTTTAGTGACATTCTGTCATGGCTTCTACTTTGCCAGTTCCAATGGTCAATTCACAATCTTTATTGTACTGACTAGTTAAGAGCATCTGACACAACTGTTCACTCTCTCTTAGTTCAAACATTTTCTTCACTTGGCTTCCAGGACAACATGTTTTCTTGGTTTTCTTCTGATCACATAAGTGCTCTTTTTCAGTTTCTCTTGCTATATCCTCCTCCTCTTCTAGATTCCACCAACTGGAAAGCTCCAGGGCTCGGCCTTCGGACCTCCTCTCTGCTCCTTTACCCAGTCCCTCATGATCACATCAAGACTTATGACTTCAAATACCATCTATATGTTGATAGTTACCAAATTTATAATCTAATATAGATGTCTCACTAGAATTCTAGTCTCATATCAAGCTGTCTAAGTGATATTTCCCTTGGGATGTCTAATAGGCACTTTAAAAGTTAATGTGTCTAAATCCAAACTCCTGATTTTTGCCAATGCTCTTCTTGTTCAGTCTTTCTTAAATCAGTTAGTGGTAATTCCATCATTTTAATTGATCAGACTCTAAACCTTGGAATCAGCTTTAACAATCTCTGATGTTCTTCCCACAGATATCCATGTTTCACTCCCTTGCTACATATTGCTGCTCAACTTTCATGTAGGAAGAGAAGGCTTTTACTATTTCCCTAGAATTTCTCTCTCACTCACTACATCCATTACCTCATTTCATTTTCTATACAACACTTACTACTACCTGATATATTATATATGTTTAATTATTTATTTTCTTTGTCTCTCCCTTAGCATGTAAGATGTAATCAGACAAAGATAGGAGCTTTGTCTTTTTAGTTCAGTGCCTAACATACAGTAGGTCCTTAAAAAATGTTAGTTGAACAAAGAAATCTATTTAAATGAAGGCAGAATTACTTTCACTTTGGAAGTTTGTAAAAAAACTTTTTTTAAACTAATTTTCCCTCAGTTATACTTTGATGACTCTAAGGATTGTTAGTGTTCGTTTTGTTGAGAGCAAGGATTTTTTTCCTACTCATCTTACTCTTGAATTATTAATAAGTTTCTATATTTTCTTTTTGAATTACATTCTACAGGAAGGCAGATATCTGGTTAATAAAGGTAAGACAGAAATATTCTAGGATAGTATTATCCCTTAACTCTTTCAAAATGAGAGACTACATTAATTTACATACTGTGTGAATATGAAAAGGCCTAGAGGTGGTAAGAAGATAATTAAAACTAGATCTGACAGGCTTGTAGAGGAACAAAACAATTCTTGTTAAATTACTATATCATTGTAGTCTGGAGGGGTTAAAGATTTGATATGATTATTAATATACACACATTTGATTTGTTTAAGCAATTACATTGTTTAATGGATGAAAAGCAATATGTTTGCTATAAAAAGTTCACCTAGCAGCCTTCTAGATTTAACTGTCATAGAATAGTCTATGATAAGAAAGATTAAGGCAAGCATGTCTAAATTAATATATGAAAAGAATCCCACAAGAAACACATGTACAAAGTAATAAGCTCTTAATATCATCTAAACTTATGTGCAAAAATTAATTATTTAAGTTTATTTATTTTCACAAAATTCTTACAGCCATTTTGTTCTTTTGAGTATCAATATTACTGTGGACACTATTCATCAATTATATTTTGTCTCCTATTTTCAATACTTTAAAAAATTGTTTTCTTTTGGCTTTATATATAAGAAGTATTTTAGGATGTGCATAAGCCACTGGTCCTAAATTCAGTATTCAAAGAATAACAGTGTTAAAAACAATTTTGGTGGGTAGCTAAAATAATTATATTCCCTTTCTGTTGGTATTAGAAAAGTGCTCCTGAAACAGTTTCATGGGCAGAGGTGCTACCTCTAAATGTCTTTGCAAAGAATACTCAAGGTGAGGCCATTTGGATTTAGAGTTAACATAAACATATTTGCATTGATTTTCACATATGTAAAAGATAAATATTATCTAAGAATGTATTTCAATGTTGATGAATATATATTTGTTTTAAATGAGATAAAATGGTTAATGTAATTAAACAGGTAGAAGAAAAAATGTTCTAATTTTCTATCAGATATAGGAAGAGAAAAGATAATACGAAACATTCATATAAACAGAACTTAAAAATTCTGAATTTTCAATTCTGATTTATTCCTAACTGTATAATGCTGATGTCTTTTCCTTGCAGTGCTTCTAGATTTCTTTTGAGCAACAGTTTCACTCAGTAGTCAATTTATATCAAAGATTATGTAAAATGTGACCAATTAAAATCAGGCCAAATGTTAATGCTGGGTAAAAAGGCCAAAATAAATATAAAAATTATGTCTGGAAGGCATTATAGTGTGATTTACTTACTAATAGAAGTAAACTATGAAAAGGAAAAACAGCTATAAAAGTAATGAATGTTTTACTGAAAACATAAGGTGTTTTCTCTTCCCATTCTCATACCATAGAAACAAGCTGACTCTCAATGAGAAGGAATCACATTCCACTTTAGACTGATGAACAGCACAATTCTTTATGCAGCACACAATCAAGCTGTGGAATTCAATTCTGCAATATATCATTGTGGTAAATAGTTTAGCAAAATCCAGGAAAGCATTAAATGTTGCTATGAATAAGAATGACATTTAGAGCCATGCTTAGTAGGTCACAAAGTTTAAAGGGCTCTCAGCCCTCTAGCAGTGGGGCATAGGAGAATTTGTGTGAAGGTCAGAAAGTAATGTTCTCTCCTCTGACATTATTGCGTATCACTCATGCATTATGGGATGTTTATGTGGCTCTTTCTCAAAGCTGGGAATGAAGGATATCTACCTGCATGTAAAGAAAATTAAAAGTACTTAATTTTCTTCAAAATATAAACATTATTTAATGCAAATTATCAATTATATTATCAATGACTGTAGTAATTCTGCAAAATATAATCAAAGGAAAGTAAAAAAAAATATTCTCCCTGCAGAGGACTAAAGGAGTAGGAAAATTTGGCAGATGTGGGAAATAGGGAAGGCAAAAATGGCTAAAAACAACAGTATACCTTGGATGTTAAAATATTTCCTTCTAAAACATAGCAAATTTCAAAAAATAACCTTGACTTTCTTATTTAACTACATAAGTAATTAGTGTCTAGATCTGTTAAATTAGAGGTTTGGACTGCTCAGTGCTTAAATTTGTTCCTCCTGTGCACTGAGACATGCAAAAGAAGAGTCTTAACAACATTATTTATAAAACGCAAACTATAGCTAACCCAAATTTCAAATCGAGTCACGTGAAAAAAGTTTTTATATACTATTATAAAGAAAACTATACAGCAATGAAAATGGATAGAGTTGCATGCAGTAACATAGACACATCTCAAAAATATAATGTAAAACCAAAGATTCCTTACAATAATATCTTTATAAAAAGAAAACAAAATTAAACTTAACTATTTAAGAATGGTTACTTATGTGGTAAAACTATGCAGGAAAGTAAGCAGATGATTGCTATAAATGACATGAGCATAGTTGTTTTTGTGACACAGGATGGTTGTAACAAGAAGGTGGCAAAAGAGAGACTTCTAGGGCTTCCCTGGTGGCGCAGTGGTTGAGAGTCCGCCTGCCAAATGCAGGGGACACGGGTTCGTGCCCCGGTCCGGGAAGACCCCACATGCCGCGGAGCGGCTGGGCCCGTGAGCCACGGCCGCTGAGCCTGTGCGTCTGGAGCCTGTACTCGGCAACAGGAGAGGCCACAACAGTGAGAGGCCCGTGTACCGCAAAAAAAAAAAAAAAAAAAAAAAGACTTCTATACCGCTGCAATGTTGTATTTTTGATCTATGTCAGTATTTACAAAGTATCGACTTTATGATGAATCACTGATTTCTACTTCTTCATTCTCTCTCTCTCTCTCTCTCTCTCTCTCTCTACATATATATATACACACACATATATTTCAGAATAAAGTTTCAAATACGGTAAAATAAATGGATAAGAAGACATTGTGTGAATACTGAAGAATGTGCTTGATAAAAATAAGTTATTTATTTTCTAATGTGCAATATTAGATAAAATAATCTATAGTTCCTTCTTTTTAGAAACTGGCTTTTCCTGTTAGGTCAAGGCAATAGTTACCAAATGAAAGTTGCTTGAAAATTTGTTTGAATTTTATAAAATAAATATGATCATCTCAGCATTTCATAAACTATAGCATGAGAGATTAATTTACATGAAACAAAAATGTCACGCTATAGATATCAGATCAAGACAATGAGTAGATTTAAAGCAAGTATCTCTGGAACATGTTCTGACACTATCTTCAAAAGGAAGAGTTTACAACATAAAGAATCTTTCTAGAAAGTATAAATCAAGATAAACGTTCACAAAAGGAAAGAGTGCAGAGTTTTATTTGTTCAGACTATCCTGCAGGAAAATTAATTTAATTTTATTTAGCATTGTGAGAATTACAGGAAATAATTTGTCATCAGAAAAAACTACAGGGCTCTAAAAATCACTTCTAGAGTGTATGGAAATCCAAAAGTTCTAAGTATTTTCGACCAGGTACTTAACTAAATGATGAAGAAGTATGTTGTCTCATGGGAGAATCATCCATCATGGAAAGTTCATTGCTCTTTGGGAAACCTAATGAGTCACTGATTCTAACCTGATAACTATCCAGGTTAGAGTGCTCTGGAAACTTAACATGGTATTTGTTTATTATTTTCTAAGTATCTTTGACAGCAGTTGATTGAAATCAGTGAAACAACCTTTCTTTCTCCACTCCCCTTACTCTCAAATTCACACCTTTCCTCACACATGCCAGTCATTTTTGAATAAAGGAAAATTTATGCAAACTACAGATATAGTAATGACATTATTATATATTATGTATATATTATATATAATATAATATAATAATAATATATATATTATATATAATATAATATATATTATTATGTATATATTATTATAATATTATCTATTTAAGATATGTATTCTCTAACTTTGTATTGATAGAGTTTTAAGAGTTGAGTCAATATAACACCAAATTTCAACAGATTCAATTTGTGATGGTTATTCATACTCATCCCTCCCCCTCCCCGCCGGCCACAACAAATTTCCATCCCTCTCTGTCAAGCCGATGCCTGCAGACTTCATCACCTGGGCTACCTGCACCCTGGTGGAGTTTGGCTAATAGAAGCCACCAGGAAGAAATTGCAGTGCAAGAGGAGAGAGGTTTATTTTTTTTCTACTGCTCACTCCTGCCTTTTTGCTACCTTACTCTTTTTTTTAAAAAAAATATCTTTATTGGAGTATAATTGCTTTACAATGCTGTGTTAGTTTCTGCTGTACAACAAAGTGAATCAGCTATATGTATACATATATCCCCCTATCCCCTCCTTCTTGAGCCTCTCTCCCACCCTCCCTATCCCACCCCTCTAGGTTGTCACAAAGCACCTAGCTGATCTCCCTGTGCTATGCAGCAGCTTCCCACTAGCCAACCATTTTACATTTGGTAGTGTATATATGTCCATGCTACTCTCTCACTTCGTCCCAGCTTCCCCTCCCCGCCCTCCATGTCCTCAAGTCCGTTCTCTACGTCTGAGTCTTTATTCCTGCCCTGCCACTAAGTTCATCAGTACTGTCTTTTTATTTTTATTTTTTTAACATCTTTATTGGGGTATAATTGCTTTACAATGGTGTGTTAGTTTCTGCTTTATAACAAAGTGAATCAGTTATACATATACATGTGTTCCCATATCTCTTCCCTCTTGCGTCTCCCTCCCTCCCACCCTCCCTATCCCACCCCTCCAGGCGGTCACAAAGCACTGAGCTGATATCCCTGTGCTATGGACATATATACACTATCAAATGTAAGGTAGACAGCTAGTGGGAAGCAGTCGCATAGTACCGTCTTTTTAGATTCCATATATGTGCGTTAGCATCCTGCTACCTTACTCTCTTAACCAATATGGAGAATGGTGTCATGGAAAATTCCTTATGACTAGACAACAGAAGAGGAAAAATATGTAGGTCTGGTTTAAAGATAGGTCTGCAAGAAATGCTGGCACCAGATGGAAGTAAAGGTTGCTGCATTTGCTGAGTGTCAATATGGATTAAGAATCTCAAGTGTGTGCATATCCTTGGTATCCACTAATGATTTTTATCTCATTTTTTGAGTCATTTTTCATTTTTATAAATTGTAAAAGTATAAGAAAGTACAAAAAGTCCGTTTTCTTACCATACAAAATTAACCACTAATTACAATTTCTTATATTCACTTTGTCTATTTTTGAATGTAATAAGACAATCAATTTATAGAAATCGTTCTATCCATCATGTCCTGCCCACTTCTCTCCTGATATCCCCAGTGATACTTGTTTATTCATTCATTTTTTAAAATTTACTGAGTCACTGTCAGGCTCTGTCTTTGGTGCTAGAGACATGGAAATAAACATCATAAAACATCTGCTCTCATGAAGCTTACACTCTAGCAGCAGTCTGGGGGAGGTTTGGATAGAGAAAATAAAAATACAAAAAAATAAAAGATATAAAAAGTCATTGCGATAATTGCTATAGAAAGGATATAGCAAGTGATAAGGAGATTTGGAGGGATTTAATTATTTACTTTGTAACTTTATTGAGGAATAACTGACAAATATAATTGTATATATTTAAGGTATAAAATGTGATGATTCGAAATGCATATACACTGTAGAATGATTACAAAGATCAAGATAATTAACACATCCATCACCTCGCATAATTAACACAGTTAACTATTTCTGTGCCATGGGAATGCTTAAGATCTACTGTGAGTGACTTCTAAGTGTCTAATACGGTATTTTAAACTATAGTCACCATCCTGTGCATTAATCTTCAGAGCTTGTACTTCCTATAACTGATAATTTGTACCGTTTGATCTACATCACCCCATTTCCCCCTCCTCCCAGCCCTGTTAGCACATTATTGACTGGGGGATTTTTGCAGAAACTAACACCTGTGGCCATAATACGTCTCCAGTCAAAAATGTGTTAGTATAGCTATAATCAAAAAGACAAGCGCTAACAAATGTTGGCGAGGATGTGGAGAAAAAGGATCCCTTAAACACTGGTGGTGGGAATGTAAAATGATACAGTCATTATAGAGAACAGTTTAGTGGTTCCTCAAAAAATCTAAAATGGAATTACCATATGATCCAGCAATCTCACTCTTGGGTATCTATCCAAAGGAATCAGTATCTTGAAGAGACACCGGCATACCCATGTTCACTGCAGCATTATCCACAATAACCTAGAGGGATTTTAAATAGAGTTGTCAAGAAAGGCAACTAATGAAGGACAAATGTAACAAAAGTTAAATATCTGAAAGAATGAGGAAAAATGAATTATATGAATTATATATATAATTATATATATAATGAATTGTATCTGGGCAGAGGGCAGTGAGAGGAGGAGAGAGAGGACATGAAATGCAATGACACTGATGAGAATGTATCTAATGCCAGTGTGGCTGGAATGGATACTGTGAAGGGAATGACAGTAGGAGATGAAGTGAGAGAGGTACCAGGGAGCCATATAATAAAGGGCCAGAAGGTCATTTTACTCTAGCTTTTATTGTGTGAGAGACAGGAAATACTGGAGAGTTTTGAGCAGAGGTGTGATAGGGGAACTCATATATGAATTTGCTGTTTGGAAGAGAGGTCCGAGTTTTTATCTTTACAATAATAACCTACATTTTGTCTAATTTTTCAAATATATTTGGTTGTATGTGTTGGTCTATAAAGAAAAGTTCTTCCTAATATGAGGTTATAAAAGAGTTCTTGTATTTTTTCATGTTTTATTTTTAATTTTTTTCATCTGTTTTAAATACTTATTTAAAACTTTTTTCTACCTAGAATGTACATCTTTTTAATCTACCTGGTATGTATGTCTTTTTATTCCCAAATGGAAAGCCAGATTTTCCAACATCTTTATTGAATAGTGTTTGCTTTCTACAATGTTTATGATGCCACCTCTCTCATATACCAAGTGTCCACATATGCATAGGTATGTTTCCTGACCCATAATTCTCCTTAAATGGTCTATGAAACAAAACATTATTTTAATTTGTATCACTTTATAAATACCTTTCTATCTGTAGGTTGAATTCCTCTATTTGTTCTTATTTTACTAAAAAAATAGCTAAACACATAATTTTACTCCCCCATATAAACTTACTCTGCTCATTAAGTACTCTGCTGGGTTTATCATTGGGCATACATAGAATTTTGAAGAAATTAAGAGAGAATTGACATTTTAAAAAGAGTGTGCCTTTGTATCCAGGAAGCCTAGTTTTCCATTTATTGAGACCTTCTTTTATGCACTTCAAACATGTTACATATTTTCTATATAAAAAGTGTTACAGATTTTAGGTTAAAATTCCTGGGGATTTTTTAAATGTATTACTTTTGTAAAGGGTTTTATTTTCCTACCACAAATGCTACTTGGTTATTTTTGATATAAAGTAATGGTATTGATTTTTTAAAGTTGATCTTGAATACAGCATACCTGCTGAAGCAATTGGTTCGTTCTAATAATGTCTCCACTGGTTTTCTTTAATTTTTATAGGCAAATATCTGACACACGGAGACAATGATTTTTATTTGTCCTGTTATTATCTAACATATGACATCCAGAATAATGATGGATTCCAGCAGTAATGGAACCAATCTGAACTTATCCATGTGTTTAGTGAGAATGCCTCTAATCTCTTAACTGCCTTTCTAATCTTTTGAATGCCTTTTTGTCAGTCTAAGGAAATTTCTTTGTTTCTAGTTTACTAAGTGCATTAACATACATGTGAAATGTTATCAAAAGTTTCCTTTTCTTCTATTAAAAGATTATTTGGTCTTCACCCAAGGCTTTGGTACCTCTAAAAAAAAAAAAGAAAAAGAATAAAAACGATTATTTGGTCTTTCTGCTTCATGCATTAATATAGTGAATCACAGTGATAGGTTTTTAAATATGGAACTCTCTTTGCCTTTCTGAGATAAATCCTATTAGGTCATGATTTTTACAGTGTTATCAATTTTAGTTACTAATGTTTTTGTATGCATACATATCATAAAAGGGAGTTTCACCAATAATTTTTTATTATTTTTTATGTTGTTCTTTTCTGGTTTCAGTATCAAGGACCTATTAACTTCATATAGTAAACTGTGTAGAGCTCTTTATTCAGTAATCATCACCTTTGGCTGCAAGCATTTATATTAGGCCAAGTGCACCCACACAACTGAAATGTTGAATAGTAAAAATCTCCATTATAAGAATGTCCACAACAAGAATTTAATTAAAGCTCAGGTTTCCAAAAAACACATATACAATTACATAGATATAGATAGATAGATGTAGATATAAATATACACATTTTGGCCCTACTTTTAAAAAAACACTCATAACATACAGAGAGAAAAAAATCTAGATTGAAATATTAACAATAATAAGTTTAGATTATATAATTATGTGTAATTTTCCTTTCCTTTTTAGAGCCCCATCATTTTCTTTATTTTCTGTATTATGGATACATTTCTTTTATGTTATGGTAAAAAAAAAACAGCAGTATAAATAAAATGAAATGGTTAGGATGGGTGACTACTTTTCTTTTCAGTTCTAATAATCCATGAAGCTATGCCAAATAAACACCAACTCCTTACTCATATATTCTGTGCTTATCTGCCTTGACTGGGCTTCTGGTTACTAACAGTCGATCATTCCACCCAAAAACGTACACTACTTTTATCACACCACCTCCAATTTCCTCCTCCATACTACCATGCTAAATATCAGTAAAAGCATCATAATCACCACCATCATTAGAAAACCAGTTTTATTATTTCTTAGTTTTAACAATTTATTTTTAATCATGTGCAGAAATAACCCAAGAAAGGCATGGATAAAAATACCAAAACATTTGATCACAAAAGCCCTGTGGTTACATAGGCATGACAAATGTTCAGTTAAATTCTGCACTGTTGGTTACATATGTTGATATTTTGTTTTGAGTGATGTTGAAAGCTTTTTGGTTAAGAATGAAAGCTTCTAAGAAATGTGAACTTTACATTTTCTAATCTTAAAGCTAAAGAAACATCTTTGAAAATATATCTGTAGCATCTAACATGATTCCAAGTGTCATAGAAATTCATAAAATCAAAATCAATCACCTTATTTCTCCATGTACTTTTACTTTATCAGACTCCTATTAACACAAAAAAGATGTGATATATATATATATATATACATATATATATCTACACACACATATATGTATGTGTGTGTAGATATATATATATATATATATGTATTTACTTTATTCTAAGAAAGTCAAGAAAGGGTTTGTGACCAATTTGTTGAAGACATCCTAGTACACATTGAAGAAGGAGAGAGAGGAGAGGGGTGGAAAGAAGAAAAGGAAAACATAAAGTTAAGGTTGTTTTTCCATTCAATTTGCTCAAATACTCTTTATGATCAGTTAATATGAATGGAAGGAGAACAAAACATTTTATATAACCACTGTTTAAAGTATTGTTTTTGTTTTAACTCTCTTGCTTAAGGAAATGCACTATTCAAATAAATAAAGACCATTAGGGTCACAGAAACTGAAATACTTGGATTTATGTAAATATTGGTAATACAACAGAAGCATATTTGAATCATGTTCTAATTATATTAATAAAACCCTTAATGATTATTGTAGAATATCCAGAAAATACAGAAAATAATAAAGGAATATACAGAAAATAAAAGATGATAGTAATTTCATAAGTAAAAATTGACAGTATAATTGTGAATATTTGTCATATGCCC
This sequence comes from Lagenorhynchus albirostris, assembly GCF_949774975.1. Taxonomy (NCBI): domain Eukaryota; kingdom Metazoa; phylum Chordata; class Mammalia; order Artiodactyla; family Delphinidae; genus Lagenorhynchus; species Lagenorhynchus albirostris. The sequence continues at coordinate 108,450,980 of NC_083116.1, read as the reverse complement.
TTTCAGGTTCTTTAACTGTTTTGAAAAGTTTTCTGCAGATTAATTATATTTAAATACAAATTATGTATTTCCAAAGTGCCAAACAGGAAGATACTGTCAGTTTCTTTGTAAAGCATGCCATAATCTTGCCATTTTCCTGGAAACAAATATTGTTATTTTGCAGCCCCACTCCTATCATTTGTGAAGCCCTGAGCAAGAGTATAAATAGAGGACCAATGCCATATGTCCTAATATTTTTAAATATTCAAGTTAAAAGAACTGCTAACCTATGCTGTTCTCTTAACTTCAAAAAGATACAAAACATATGAGGGAAATCATACAGTATGTGTCTGACTTATTTCACTTAGCATAATATCCTCAAGGTCCACCCACGTTATCACACATGGCACAATATCAACCGTATGGTGATGGATGGAAACTAAATTTTCGGTGGTGAGCACGCTGTAGTATACACAGAAGTAGAAATATATGTTGTACACATGAAACTTATATAATGTTATAAACCAGTGTTACCTCAATAAATCTAAAAAATATAAATACAAAAAAATTTGTGTTAAGCTCTGGGCTTCGTATGACTAAGAATCACAAAATAACAAAGATAATAAAATGTTATTATTACTGCTACATGTAGAAAGTTTAGCGATGTTTAGATGAGTAATAAAAACATAATAATTCATCAGTTATTTTTACATCTATTCTATAAAATAGTCTTGCCTTTATATCACAAAATTACTAGTTGTGTTATAACTGAATTTTTACATAATCTGTGTTATATTAAATGACCAAATGAAAAGATGTAATTGCATTCAAAGTGTAAATAATTTGAAATATTTACACTGAAAATATGAATGCTAGGAAATGTAAGAATAAAACAATTAAAATTATTTTCTTATGATTTAAAATATTTTTTCTCCTAATATATTCAAAATTATCTATCAAGGTAAAAGACAACCCACACTTTATATTTAATGAAACTCAAAATTATTTAAAACAGGTAAACTTTTAGATATACTTTTGAAAATGTAATTACACTTTAATGTATTTTTTTGTACTAACCAAATTACAAGTGACAGTGACACTTAGGTGTCCTCTAAGAAATGTTTTGTTTTGTGATACTTGAGACTCTGTAGGGCCCAGGGCAGCAGTCCTTCTTCTTGGTTTAAGGGAAATACAGCCTTTTTGTTTTAATTTTTATGTTCTCATTAGTGAATTTTAGCATTTTTTATTACCTTACATTTATTATTCTGTACATTTTTTTTGGAGTGGTTACCTCCTGTTTAACTGCTTTGCTTTCACACTTTTGTCCTTATTTTTGAGATCTGGATGATAACCTTTCAAACCTTAGTGTACGATTTTACACTTTATTTTTGGCCTAAAAGACAGCCTAGGAATTTAAAGTGCCCAGGGACCATATTTAAAATGCATCATTCTAGTTATTCACTTACTCACCTTTAGATGCTTTTTATGCAATCAAAGTGAATTATTCATAGCCTGCATTATGAAGTTCAACATGATATAAAATCACACAAAATATATTTGGAGGCTTTAATTCAAGCAAAAAGACACCAGTCGTACATCATTTAGTGGAGATTTAACCAAGAAGTTTTCATAGAGCCAGAAGCAGAAATCATAAAACAAGAAGTGATATCACAGACTTACAACATGTATAAAGTGTATTTCTGAAGTACAGTGCGCTGGAAAACAACCATTTCAACTATATATCAATCAACATTGATAGCCATAGGTACACATTTTTATTTTGTCATGAGTGGATATGAAATGTGTGCTGTTATCAGCTGAGGGCTTAGAGGGTTAGATAGCTTTAAAGGCTGTAAGAGTTTAAAGGCACTCTGTGACCATTTGGAATTTATTTGTTCTATTTCTTGCATGTTGGGAGATTTATCTCGAATTCTTTTCACACAATAACACAAAAACAACTAAGCAGGTGTTGATTGGCATTTACACCTTTCCACAAAGCTACGGAAAGTTGATATTTTCCAATTTCTCATTAATTGGCTAAATTTTTAATAACTATACACAGTGATATTTTATGATATTCTCTGATATCTTCTATTTGACAGCACTTTCACTGAACCCTTCCAGCAGAGATTCAAACAACATACTGCTCTTCACATTCACATAGAGCCAAGAAGTTTTTTCTACCCTCAACTTTTCACACTCTCACAATAACATCAACTATGAAGGTACTGGTTTTGGGGGCTGCTCTTTCTTAAGGTAGAAAAAACATAACCTTGTGTCTTTAACTTCCATGCATAGTAGACTGTTCCTCCATTCTATATTTGGAAATGAAATTCAATGCATAATAATAATTTGCACAGTTTAGGGCATTAAGGTGCCAGCCAAATAGAAAACTTCCTAAGTGCACATTATAATAGCAAACTGTTTCTTGATTTTATGTCATGTTCATACTCTGAACTACCAGTTTCAAGTTGCCCTTACTCAAGACAGCATTATTTCTTCACCTCAGCAATATGTGCCTGAAAGATGCAGACCACAATCACATCTTTCACTTTATTATATCTATCTTCTTCAGTGACTAGCATTAAGGTATGCACATTGCAGAAGCTCTGTAAAAATACTGTGAATGAATGAAATAAAAATGCTATGTGATATAATTTGAGAAACACAAGAAAAATCGTTTAACAAAAATCTTTGTCTCTAACTTGTACAACAAAGTGGAGAATTCTATTCACCAATTTTTTCATGATATTAATTATAAGAGAAACTGATAAAGTGAGTGTAGGAACCTTCCCTTGTATCCCTCCACAAATATTCATTCCACATGGTATTACATGCTTGATGAGCAGAGGCATAAATTCTGGACATGCCTCTGCGAGATAGCGGATAATGGAGGAATAAATAAAAAGCAGTCTGATGGTGAACAAATTCAGTGGAGAGCACTGAAGAGTAGATTCTAAGGTAAAGAGGTTGTGTTGTTTGTCTTAGCAACTTCGATGAGTGTGGAAATTTAGGAAGAAGAAAGAATGCTTAACCAGTAGTTTTAGGAGAATTTTTTTGTGAAGCATTATGGGAAACTCATACACAGCTTCCATTAAGAAAATTTAGATTAGACATACATATTGGGTCAAGGTGTCTAGAGTCAGATGGCTGTGAAGCTGGACCTGATTCTATTTGAGTTCTATCTGGGGGTGCTCTCGTCTGGGATTTTGTACATACTTTGCAAAATCTCATTGCACATAAGTGTATCATAATCATTGAAATGAGCTAAAACCACATTATTCACTCTTACCATCCCCTCTTGCAAGGAAATTATTATGACTGGAGTTCATCAGACTTGGAATATTATGTTTCATAGGATACATCCAATATGTAAAAGATACTTTGTAACTGAAAGAGGAGACCATCTGGCCCTAGATGAAAAATTTTAGCTGTATGGAGGCCACTAAATTAAAGAAGTCTTTGTGAATGCTTCGTGAGATAGAAAATTATTTATTTTTCTTCTTAAAGTCATATATATATAATTTTATATAATGTACTAGTATTTTGTTATCTTATATATTATACTAGTATTTTGAAATTCGGGGATTTGGAATCCTGTAGATTTTGGAAACACTGAAGCATATCCTTCTTTATGGGAAGATCTTCACTGGAGCTGGAATATGTGGGTTAAATTCATCCTTGTACATCTACCAAAATGGCAAAAGCACTGCCCTTGTATATTCGGATCAAGATAACTAGGACAGTAAGACACTTGCTATGGGGCATTAGCAAGGGGTTCTAATGGACTAGGTTCTTGCAGGCACGTTTCACAATGAATATTTACTGAATAATCTTGTACCTCATTTTAAATAAGAGAGACATAACCTGAATTCTCACCATTGATGGAGCCAAACAAGACTGAAGAATGAGACACTAGAGGAGTAGTGCTCTGAGGAAAACAAGCAAACAGTGAGATGATAGGGGAGACTTAAGTTCAGAGAATGTTACACATCTATCTCAAACTCTGGAAACTGGATGAAGTCCCAGGGGCCTCCAAACCTTTTCCAAAGGTGCACTTTCCAAACCTTTTACTAATCTCTTTAGATTTGGTAGAATTAAGATTGAAGGACACTGACTTAATTTGGCACTACCTTCTGAGTTCCTTGAGGAAAATTCTCTGTGCAATAGATGAAGAAAAGCAGGCATGCGCTTGATATAAACAAAGTGACAAAGAGATAGTATGCTCTTATTTTTGAAGAGATACAAAAGCATTAGTTGTGCTAAAACTTTAATGAGGTCATATTTATTACATGCATTATTATGGTATAGAAGATACTCTTTAAGATGTTGACAAATAACTATACACTATTTCCAATTCCCAGTAACATATTTTTCCAAGTTCAAATGTTGTTGTGTGAATTTTTTCTCTAGATTTTGGTAAATTATTTTCTCCACTAGCACATCATTTCTCTAGTGATTTTTTTTCCTTTGAAAACTACTCCTAATTAAGCAACAATAAGAATATTAAATTTAAAAATTTTCTGAGAAGTCAAGATATAGCCCTTTTACCTGCTTTCATGCACTTTAACCCTAGAAAACCTCTTGGATGCTGAAAGAGGGTCCACTTACTCATATCATACCCAACATTCTAATTACAGTAATTTGGTTTTCTGATTCCCCAAACTATAGTATATTAGAAACATCAAATTAGAAAATGAAGGGACTTTGAGCAGCAAGAACACAGGTATAAAAAATGATGTCATTTGGCAATATTAAATCTAGGATGGAGACCAGAAATATATTACAAAAGAGATTAGGATGTATGCCCAGAAGTAGAGTTGCTGGATCATTTGGTAATTCTATTTTTAATCTTTTGAGGAACCTCCATACTGTTTTCCATAGTGGCTGTACCTATTTACATTCCCACCAACAGTGCACAAGAGTTCCCTTTTCTCCACATCCTCACCAGCACTTGTTATCCCTTATCTTTATAATAATAGCCATTCTAACAGGTGGGAGGTGTGATACCTTATTGTAGTTTTGATTTGCATTTCTCTGATGATTAATGATATTGAGTACCTTCTCATGTCCCTATTGGCCATCTGAATATCTTCTTTGGCAAAATGTCTATTCAGGTCCTTTACCAATTTTTAATTGGATTATTTGGTTTTTTTGTTTGTTTGTTTTTTGCTATTAAGTTGTTCATTGCAGCATTACTTACAGTAACCAAAACATGGAAACAACCTAAGTGTCCATTGATAAATGCATAAAGAAAATGTGGTAAATATAAAATGGAATGTTATTCAGCCACAGAAAAAGAAGGAAATCCTGCCGCTTGCGACAACATGGATGGGCCTTGAGGGCATTATGCTTAGTGAAATAAGTCAGATAGAGAAAGAGAAATACTGTATGATATCAGCTATATATGGAATCTAAAAAAAAAAAAAAAGAAATTCATATAACTAGAGAACAACTAGTGATTGCCAGATGGGAGAGTGGAGGGTGGGGGAATTGGGTGAAGGTGGTCAAAAGGTACAAACTTCCAGTTATAAGCTAAATAAGTTCTGGGGACATGATGCGCAGCATGATGACTATAGTTAACAATATGTATTGTATATTGGAAAGTTTCGAGAGAGTAGATCTTAAAAGCTATCATTACAAGAAAGAAAATTTGTAATTATGGAAGATGACAAATGTTAACTAAAGTTACTGTGGTAATAAATTTGCAATATATACATATATCAAATCATTATGTGGTACACCTTAAACTTATACAATGTTATAGGTCAATTATACCTCAATAAAACTGGAAAAAAGACATTAGGAACTTGAAATACAGAGCAATGTAAAATCAATACAACTGAAAGTATTTTAAATTATGACAAAATACTCCTGCTTACTATGCTGTTTATAAAGGCAAAAGGGAAGAATTAAACAGTTCAGAACAGCTTACATCAGAATAGCAAACAAATAATGTGGATTTGGTTTTTATGTACTGGATAAAAGTAAACTTCAATAATTCTGAAAATACAGTGTTGTGAGACCTGAGTGATACAAGAATTAATGAAGAATGACTTACTGCGAAGTAATTTTTTTCATGAATCCTTTCCTATATGGAATACACAATTTCCTCTGAGATTTGTTCTGTTATTTTCTAGAAAAGAGCTTCAGTGGTCTCAGTTGTTGTCATTATTTTTCATAGAGTCTTCTAAGATAGGCTGAGTCTCTTCAACAAGATCTATGATTACTTAACAGAGAATTATTTAATCTCCAACTGGGCTTCACAGTGTTTTCACTTTGAATACTAACCTACCATGACAGAGGCAAGGCAAGATTCAGCACTCTTGCTGCATGTGAACCATGGTGTTAACTCAGTGGAAGTCGTCTTCTGCAGGTATTTTCACAAATAATCATGATTTTCTTTGCTATACTGAATTTAATTTTCTTTTGAAGAGCCATTCCGGTATTTCTTTCACTGTATTATTTTTGGTATTTTTTTTCGAGCCCTATTTCTTTATTGCTTTAACTGAATTATTTTTAGTTTTTGTTTCCTCTTTGACTTGTGTTAATCACCATTTAAATACTTCAGTAACTTTACCAAGATAATGGATAGAATATGGATACAATTCAGACAAATGTGTTAGAATTGAAGAAATAATTTATATCAAATTAATATGGCTAAGAAGTTCTTTGTTTTAAGGAAAAAATAGCTTATATGTTGTATGTTACAGAAAATGATTTAATTTAAACCTTATATATTTTACCATTAGTAAATATATGAAAAACTATATGTCTCTTAACAAGAGTGCTAACATAATTTTGAAGCAATTCTATTTTACTTTGTACTTATATTTCAAGTGAAAGACTTTATTTTGGTCTCAGAGTTAAACAATCAATTTTTTCTGCAGTTGCTAATTTCTTAGATATAAAATATAACCAATTAAACAGGTAATGTTACTAAAATGTTTTAAGTCTTTTACATACTGATCATGTAGATCTTAATATCATATTGTAATAAAGTAAAATAGAAGTAATTTAAAATATTAATGCTGTAAATGATACAATCTGGTAGACATTGTTTCACTTTTTGCTTTATTTTTAAAATTTTAAATTTTAATTTATTCATTAATTTATTTTTTATTGAAGTATAATTGACTGAGTTTCAGGTGTACAACATAGTGATTTGATACATTTATAGATTACGCACTATACAAAGTTATTTTAATATTATTGACTATATTCCCTGTGCTGTACTTTACATCCTTGTGACATTTGTTTTATAACTGGAAATTTGTACCTCTTAATCACCTTCCCCTATTTTTCCCATTCCCCAATCCCCATCTCCTCTGGCAACCACTAGTTTGTTCTCTGAATCCGTGAGTCTGTTTCTGTTTTGTTATATTTGTTTGCTTTGTTTTTTAGATTCCACATATAAGTGAAAAGATACAGTATTTGTCTTTCTCTGTCTTTAAATTTCTTTTGAACGCACATAATGGGGAATAACTCCAGTTAAATTATGCAACAGGGGCTTCCCTGGTGGCGCAGTGGTTAGGAATCTGCCCCCCAATGCAGGGGACATGGGTTCGAGCCCTGGTTCAGGAAGATCCCATATGCTGCAGAGCAGCTAGGCCCGTGCGCCACAACTACTGAGCCTGCGCTCTAGAGCCCGCGCACCTAGAGCCGGTATTCCAAGACGAGAGAGGCCACCATAATGAGAGGCCCACGCACGGCAATGAAGAGTAGCCTCTGCTCACTGCAACTAAAAAGAAAGCCCATGCACAGCAACGAAGACCCAACGCAGCCAAAAATAAATTTTTAAAAAAATGCAACAATGTATCTTTACAGGATGGATACTGGGGTTTATCCCCAAATCAGAGGGAGACAGCCCCTAAGGGAAAATCAGAACAAGGAATTTAAAAAGTTATAGGCATATGGGTGACCCTCTTCCATTCTATTCTTTCTGCTTCTCCATCTGATTCATTCATATTATCCTGAACATCATTTTCTTTGTGACTTTTTGCAAATAAGACTGAAGAAGTCTCCTCCTCTAAGATTTATGAGTCTCTCAGTTCTGGCGTTTACAGAACCTAACTGCATGGGAATTTCACATTCCTAGGAGAATCTGATTAACTCAGGTCAGGCCCCGTGTCCAATACTGGTCTAATCAATAGTACACAGAAAGATATCATGCACTGTTACCAATGTTTCAGCTGCCCATACAACTAGATATAGGGGTTGGGGCAATGCTCTGTTGAGGAAGGAGATTCTCTTAAACTGAGCTGACATCCCAAAAGTTACTACTATACCTATATTGTTACAGTTGTTAATCAGAAGAAGTAATGACACTGAATATTCAACAGGTATTGTGCTTCTACCATGTGCCAGAAGAACTATGGTCAAGCCTCTCATCCATTACTTCCTGTTTTCTTCACATGGTTCTTATCTCTATTTTATCCATGAAGAAACTAAAGATTAACAGTGGCTAAATATTGTGCTGAAACTCTCAGAATGGTGTGAAAAAATGCCACAAATTATAGAATGTAAATTTATTTAATGGAGAAGAGACAAATGCTTACGAAAAACAGGATAGTACCTGACCCCAGGGAGGATTTTACAGATCTCCCAATGTTCCTGATAGGCAGGCATAGCTGTGGGAAATACCACTGGACTTAGCATTGTCATTCTCATAGCAGTTTTATATCCTTCAGGTCCCCTGGTGACAATGGACTATTCTGCAGATTCTAGCTATATGACAACCCATTTGCCAGCTAGAAAACAGCTGGTATAAAATAACCCAAATGAATTCCTATGTGTCCAGGGCAAGCTTAGGTGAAGCAAAACACAGTCTTCCCCGCATGTCTCCTGGCAGGCCCCTCAAATGCTTATGGTCCATCATCAACATTTCCATTCTCAGGTCACTGGATTCCTTGCCAAATGACTCTTGGTTTTAGTGCTAAAGCTTAATACATATGTCTAATGCTTTTAAACAAAATTTATATAGCTACTCTTTTATAATAAGAAGCCAAATCACTGCTTCCCAGTAGAGAATAATCATTTCTAGCTTACACACTCACACACCCAAATCACCTTAAAATAATAGAATTCAGGCACCCCACAGCTAAACTTTAATTATGTTGTCTGATAGTAGATTGCTATATTTTGTCATCATTTCAATTCTGCCTCTATCAACACAGTGCTTTATTGTTCTCGATTACAAACCCTGTTCATTATTTACTGTTAAAGATTCAATAGTTGCATTTACACTCTGCCACAATAAATCATGCTCACCCAGCTAATGCAGCATTAAAATGAAATCAGGCTTGCAATATTGTTAAGCCATATATATTAAAGTGTTTGGGTGGACAACATAGACCAGGCATTCCAAAACTGTCTCAAGTCACACATACCACACCATCCAAAACTCTCCATTGAATGACTCTAGGTTTCATAAGACTACTCCAAGTGTTCTGTAATTATCAGATAAGAGAAAAAACACATGCACAATAAATATTCACTCTTAAGATGAAATATTTGAAAAATATACGTAAGAACCTACACTTACATGCCTGAATGTGGGATGTGAAATTACTTGAATGAGTGCTCAATATTGTTTGTGTAAAGTTGGTGTCATAGCAAATGTTATAATGGGTTTAGTCTCCAGTTCAGGTTCTGCAAACGAAATTATATATAAACACACGTATATATGTATATGTATACACATAAACATTATATATAATGTTTATTTTAATAAGGTATACACCTTGATGCTTAGAGTTAATGGGAAAATCAGTGTACAGTGCTGCAATTATTTATTTGTAATGATATCTTTCTTTTTATGGGATTTTTCCATCCTTTGATGGTTTGAGTTTAGCACATTTTTGAGGAAAGTGCTATCATAGTAGGAAAAACCAGATAGAAGCTTCTGAAAATGCCTCTCCTTTCTGGCCAAGAGAGTACATCAAAAACACCAGTGTATCTGGAGGGGATGCTGAAAAGTAGTGCTACCTTTAAAGATCTAAAGGCTACAAGGATGGTGGCCCCTATTTTATTTCTGTTTAATTCACCAGTCTGGACCCTGCAGAAACTGAATGGATCCAAGAGGACGACTGTAGACTATTGCAGATTTCGACAAGTAGAAGCCTTGATTGCAACTTCCCTGTTGGACATGGTATAGAGTAGATTAATATGGCCTCAGGTACATGGTATGTGACTGTTGATTTGGAAAATGTGTTCTTTCTATTTTAATCAGAAAAGAAGATCAGTAACTGTTTGAACTCATGTGGAACAGACAAATGAATTCATTAGCAGTTTTGCCTTAGGGCTATGTTAACTCTAGTGCTCTTTCTATTATAATAAAGTCTAAAGAGCTCTACACTGTCTGGATATCCCACAGAATATCACATTGATTCATTACATCAATGATATGTTGATCAGGCAGGATAACAAAGAAGTGACTATCACAGTGGGCACCTTGGTAAGATATGTACAATCCAGGGGATGGGATATAAATCTGAGGAAGATTCAGAGGACCATAATAGCTAAATGATTTTTATAGATCCAGTGCCAAGACATATCCCCCAAAGTAAAAGAGAAGTGCAGTGCTTCCCTTCTTCAGGCTCTGTAGGAAACATATTCCATACCTAGCACTGCTTCAGCCCATATACCAGGTGACACAAAAATCTGCCAGCTTTGAGTGGGGCCCAGAGCAAAAGAAGTTTTCTGCAGCAAGTCTAAGCTATAGTGCAAGCATCTGTGCTTTCTGGGCTATGTGGTTTGCTGGACCCCATGATGTTGGAGGTATCAATGGTGGGGAAAGTTGCTGTGTGAGAGAAGAAAGACAGTGTCCCCAAAAAGGAAACTGAAGTACTGTTATGCTAAAAAGGGAAAAGATGCTGGACATGAAAGAACAAACAGATATCCAACTTATCTCTATTGTAGTCATTGCAGTTTTTTTTTTTTGAAGATTTATTATTCTCAGTTGGTTTACCTCTAAAAGACCAATTTTTTCCCCCAATGAACACTTTTAAAACTCTAGAACACAGTTGAACATAATGAATCAACAAAATTTTAAAAACATTGTTTATCACATGATATTAAATGTTAAAAAATGGCTGTGCCATGTGAACATTTTCGAACTTCTGATGTGCCAATATATTTTATCAAAGATATAATCAAAATTGAAATATTTATCAAAAAGATACCTATTTTTGAAATTTTTCTCTTCCTTGTGATTAAACCCAGAAATAAAATATTTCATAGTAGATCACAATCCAATTAATATATAATTTTAATTTGAAAAAGTGACTAAGAAATAGATTCACTAATCCCTGACTTTGCAATGAAAGAAATCTGCACTAAATGCTAACTCTTCAGTGTAATTCTAATAAAAATAAAACTTTTGTTCATTACCACTTTTAAGCTTTTTCTAATTAACTCTGAATAGAATCACTGAAAAAAATAGATCAGAATAGAATATTAAAATCTAAGATCCTAATTCGCATAAGTCTGCAATATTCAAAGATCTACAATGTTATTAAAACCTCTTAGAGTTTACGAACTTAGAAATAAATAATAAAATAAATGGCACTAGAAACTTTCATTTTTCTTCATATCCCACATGTCTAACAGTATTCTTTTTATATTTTTAAACCCACGCACATATGGTCACCTTATCTTTGATAAAGGAGGCAGGAATGTACAGTGGAGAAAGGACAGCCTCTTCAATAAGTGGTGCTGGGAAAACTTGAGAGGTACATGTAAAAGTATGAGATTAGATAACTCCCTAATACCATACACAAAAATAAGCTCAAAATAGATTAAAGACCTAAATGTAAGGCCAGAAACTATCAAACTCTAATCAAATTCTTAGAGGAAAACATACGCAGAACACTCTATGACATAAATCACAGCAAGATCCTTTTTGACCCACCTCCTAGAGAAATGGAAAAATGGGACATATTAAATACAAAAATAAACAAATGGGACCTAATGAAACTTCAAAGCTTTTGCACAGCAAAGGAAACCATAAACAAGACCAAAAGACAACCCTCAGAATGGGAGAAAGTATTTGCAAATGAAGCAACTGACAAAGGATTAATCTCCAAAATTTACAAGCAGCTCATGCAGCTCAATAACAAAAAAACAAACAACCTAATCCAAAAATGGGCAGAAGACCTAAATAGACATTTCTCCAAAGAAGATATACAGATTGCCAACACACCCATGAAAGAATGCTCAACATCATTAATCATTAGAGAAATGCAAATCAAAACTACAATGAGATATCATCTCACACCCGTCAGAATGGCCATCATCAAAAAATCTAGAAACAATAAATGCTGAAGACGGTGTGGAAAAAGGGAACACTCTTGCACTGCTGGTGGGAATATGAATTGGTGCAGCCACTATGGAAAACAGTATGGAAGTTCCTTAAAAAACTACAAATTGAACTACCATATAACCGAGCAATCCCACTCCTGGGCATATACCCTGAGAAAACTATAATTCAAAAAAAGTCATGTACCAAAATGTTCATTGCAGCTCTATTTACAATAGCCAGGACATGAAAGCAACCTAAGTGTCCATCATCGGATGAATGGATAAAGAAGATGTGGCACATATATACAATGGAATATTATTCAGCCATAAAAAGAAATGAAATTGAGTTATTTGTAGTGAGGTGGATGGACCTAGAGTCTGTCATACAGAGTGAAGTAAATCAGAAAGAGAAAGACAAATACCGTTTGCTAACACATATATATGGAATCTAAGAAAAAAAAATGTCATGAAGAACCTAGGGGAATAAAGACACAGACCTACTAGAGAATGGACTTGAGGATATGGGGAGGGGGAAGCGTAAGCTGTGACAAAGTGAGAGAGAGTCATGGACATATATACACTACCAAACGTAAAATAGACAGCTAGTGGGAAGCAGCCACATAGCACAGGAAGATCAGCTCGGTGCTTTGTGACCACCTAGAGGGGTGGGATAGGGAGGGTGGGAGGGAGGGAGATGCAAGAGGGAAGAGATATGGGAACAAATGCATATGTATAATTGATTCACTTTGTTATAAAGCAGAAACTAACACACCATTGTAAAGCAATTATACTCCAATAAAGATGTTAAAAAAAACTAGAGGAATTATAATACAGATGGACAATATATATCTCAACATATATCTTAGATTTATGGAGTAAAGAGGATCAACATAATTGTCTAAGAAAATTGTTTTGAATTTTCAGCTAGACTATATTGTAAAAGTAAACAGAATACATTACTAGTATTCTTTTCCCTTTCTAGGGACATAAAAGATTGAATTCTTACTTTATACAGTATTTTTTAAATGAAAAGATATATGAAATTTCTGTAGAAGATACTGTGGTTGATACTATTGCTTCTATTTCTGGTATTATTGCATTAGAATTCTTCCAGTTTTTTAAAAAATATTCTCCTCAACTGTTGCAATGTAGTGAATCATCCTCTCTTAGAAAGTACATTTTTTTGTCTCCCACAGTATCAATTGTCAGTCATAATATTAGTATACTAAAAGTACATGAATTACCTCTAAGTTGGAAACATAGGTCTCATACTCTCTATGAGAACTGGAATAATTAATTCTGCTGGCAAAAATGGAAGTAGCAGATATTTTTTCACTATTATTCCAGTTATGGCTCATTCAGGTATGAGGGTAATTCAACTGAAATTAATTAAACTCAATATGGAAATTTATTTATCTATACAAAAGGAAAATGGACTTGGGTTTGGTCATAACTGAATACAAAGCTTAAACAACGTCATCACTTATTTCTCCTCTTTCCCTCCACTCTTGCCACTGCTATCTTGTTATGTTGATTCTTTCTGTTAGAAGGAAGGAATTGCTGCTGGAAGCCCTGGATTCATAATCTACAGCTTAACATCGCCATCAAAAAGAGGATCTTTATCCATGATAGCTGTGGGAGAAATTGTCTAGGGGGAGACTGATTGGAAATGCCTGATGTTGCGGCACTGGCCCAGTCATTGTTGCCCGGAAGGAAAAAGTTGGGGCAGAATTAGTCTTATGGAAAACTACATAAAATGTATTTCCCAAAGGGGAAAAATACATTCTCCTTCTAGAAGGAAGACAAAAATCCTTGACAGATGTGGAAAAAAAAAGCAAAAAAAAAAAAAAAAAGTTATACACTACAATTATGGGTACACCATTTTATTTGTAATCCATGGAACTATCTTATGGAAATTTCAAGCTACACTGATTAAATACATAAGGAGCAACAAATATGGAGGGTTCTGGTGGCTAATCTCTTTCCTTCCTTTAATAGCTTAGAAGAGTGGCTCAGTAGTCTGAGTTAGCTCATCAGAATGACAGGCTAATACCAGTTACAGGGCTTCAGAAAATTCCCATTTCTAACAAGACCACTTCCCTGACCAGAGAGCTCCTCTGTGTCTTAGCTACATAGATTTCCTGCTCTGCATTATAAATACATAACTATTTAGAGATTTGGGAGGAAGGTTCCTCCTGTCTAATACAACATGATGTGTGCAGACCTATGCCCAGCCTACACTGTGGGATAGGGAGAGTTCAGGGAAACGTGTGTGTTCTACATTTCTCTGCTTTTCAGTTTTCTCCCAATAAATCCTGTTTTATATCTGCACCACATGATGCTTTGCCTAACATAGGTTAAACATTTTCTTTCATGGAGTTCTGAAAGCTGTGAATTGAGTCACATGATTTAACATTTTTATATAGCAATTGACATGATTCACTAATTTGCTTACTCAGGATCATGATACACTTGGGAAAATAAAAGCATGTTGGAAAAGAACCTTCCATTATTTTACCCCTCTTATTAGTATTATGCCTTTTTACAAGTTTCTATTTGTTTCTATTGCAAACCATCTACTGATATTTTCATATCCCCCAAATATCCAGTTGTCTGCCATCTAGTGACTAGTCCACACGGTTATTAACTGCTCATTTATTAAATATTTTATACTTAGAGTCTTTTTTAAAAGCATTGCCTTTTCATAACTTAGAAGAAAAAAGGATCGTCACTTTTTATGGCATAAGAGAACTAAATAATTACATCGAGATGTTTATTAAAAAGTATAATGCTAACTAAATAATGTGAAAATATATAGACACTATTTCAAAAATAAAACAATTTTTATGTGCAACTTCTGTTACTTACAGTTCTAACATATTGCAGTATTCTACGTTGTAATATCATATGGCTTAGAAACTTCGTAGAGGATGCTTAGGTACATTGTTCTATTCCATCATTGGTTGCAGATAGTTATAAAGCTGCTAGAAAAACACAGTATCTTGGAGAAAACTCAATAAAATATGCAAAATGCATTCTTTTTTTTAACATCTTTATTGGAGTATAATTGCTTTACATTGTTGTGCTAGTGTCTCCTGTATAACAAAGTGAATCAGCTATACATACACATGTATCTCCAAATCCCCTCCCTCTTGCTTCTCCCTCCCACCCTCCCTATCCCACCCCTCTAGGGGAAATGTGGAAAATTCAAGGAAGGTAGAGCGATTGCAGCTCTATATGCTGCTTCCTGCCAATGAAGTGAGTCAGTAGATCAGCAACAACATATGTCATCTACAAAATGGTTGTTTCCCTTCCATTCTCCAACAAAGACTCTTTGAGAAAAGGATTCACTAGTAGCCTGTCCAAACTCCTGAAAAACCAACTTTCTCAGCTATGACTTAAAGTCCAGACTAAATAAAAGATAGGATAAATTCTATTGCTTAAAATTAAATAAAAATTTCATAGCAAGAAAGAAAGAAATATGGGCAAAGTTAATGGAAAATTACTATTTGAAAGAAAATATTTGCAGCATATGTTAGAGATAAATTATTAATATTATAATAAAGAAATCTAAATGATGACGTCTAACAACAACCACCAAAGCAAAAATTATAGACAAAACAGGAAAGAAAACATGAACAATTTTATATTTCAAAACAACTTTAAAGAGACATAAAAGTTCTTAAACTTCTAAAAATATGCTAAATTTTGCGTATAATGAGGAAAATGTAATTTAAAACCACACACTGGCAATTTCTTGCATATCACATTGTCAAAAATTTGAGAGCTCGACCGCACCCTCTGTTGGCAAGACTGTGGAAAACAGGCACTCTCATATACTGCTAGTAGGAATGCAGAATAGTACAATCTTTATGGGAGGGAATGTGGTGAAATTTAACAAATGTACTTATGTATTTACCCTTTGACTCAGAAGTACCACTTTCCTAAATTTATCCAGAGGGTACACTGCAAAAATGCCAGGAGGAGGAGAAGGAGGAGATAGAGAAAAGCAAAGGAAAAAGAAAAAAAGCACAAGTCTTTTCATTATCGCATTTGTTTCTTATTCAACAACATTGGAAATGATGTGTCTATATAGAGAAGATTAAGTAAATAATTTATGGTACATACACACAGTGGAGTTCTTTATTGGAAGGTATATTTAAACTGATATAGTGATTTCCAGGATACATTGTCGGGGAAAAAAACAAATACAAAAGAATATGTACCGCATGCTCCCTTTTGTGCACTAGGAAGAGAAAATAGGAATATAGACATGTATACAGGTATCTCCTTATTTTTGGAAAAAGAAAAAGAAAAAAGTAAAGCAGAAACTACTGAGATTTGATTACCTGCAGGGGATGAGAAAGTGATGGAAGAGTTGGAGAAGTGGAAGGTGAGTAAAATTTATCTGAGTATGCCTTTTGTATAGTTTTAACTCTCAGAATCATGTCAAGATTTTAGGTACTGGAAATATAAAATGAAAAGAAATGAATTAATCAAAATAAACAAGGATGTGGAGAAATCTCTAAAATAGAATCAAAATAGAAGTAAATGAACCCATGTTTCAGATTAATTACATAACTTTTTAGTATAGTATTTTGACTATTAAATTTCAAACAATAATTGAATTCTAGTTAGTAGGCTTGATTTTTGCAATGGTATAATTCTGAAACTATATCCTGCACGTTCCAGCATCGAGCAAATCAGTAAATATATTGTAGATAATAAGAGCCATGTTTATCACTGCTGGAAAAGGGAGTTACAAATATGTAAAGGAGAGGACTAGGGTGAACCATGTAGTACTGAACTGAAAATGGAATTACAGTTTGAACTGATGGTTTAAATACATGGATAAAGATATAGATAATGATATAGATGTTGGTATAGGTATAGGTATGTGAAAACTGATGTGAATATAGATGTGGATACAAATGTAGATATACCTATATATATAAATATATATGTATAGATATATATATAGACATAGATAGCTGAGAGGAACTAAAAGCAATGACACTCAAAGTAACAATGAGCACATTTAGAGACCAAATATTGGTTTTTAAATAGCATTATCTACTAGAAGAATTTGGACTTCTTGGGAAAATGGCAAGTCTAGCTCTGGGTCAGGGAATGTTCAAGATGAGCCAGGAACATTGTTTTGTAATAGAAAGGAGGAAGTCCACAATGAATGACAAAGATATGTCTGAAGAACACATAAATGAGTTCAAAAGGGCTTGCTGTGGCCAAATCTGGGACAATTTTAAAGCAGCAAAATTAATAATAAAATAATAATAATAGCTGAATATAAACCACTGAATGAAACAATAATCTGAGTCCTTAATGATATGAATAATAATTGAAAAAAATACAGGAGAGGGAAAGCTCTTCCTCACAGTAGAACGCCAACTAGTAAATGTAGAAGGAATGACCAAATTAGAAAATCATTATTTTAGTAATAATTGATTCAAGCAAGAATCAAACACAGATATTAATAATAGTGGGTAAAAGTTTGATGAGGAAAAGTATATTCACATAGTCTCAAAGAATCTGCGTACATTATTTACTAATTGCAAAGGGGAAAATGTTATCTTAGCAGCGGGAAACCTTGCAGATACCACTTTAACCAAATGAGCAATGTTCACATCACCACCAATGACAGGATGAGCAGAAATCATGTACTTCTTGATATGAAGTACTGAGAAGGACACAAAAGCACTCCTGTGATGTTTCTGCCGTCACATTGATGAATAATATCAATCTAGTCATAAGAAAAGTTTGGCAAATCTAAAATGAGGATCGTGCTACAAAATAACTGGCCTGTACTCTTCAAAAATTTCAAGGCCATGAAAGAAACAAAAACAAAACACTAAGGAACTGAGACATGAAAATGAAATGTAATATGTGATCCCTGATTTATATCTTGAATCTTGAACTAGGAAAGAAAAAAAAATGAGCTATAAAGGACATTGTTAGGGAGGTTGATGAAATTTGAATATGAACTCTGGATTAGGTAATAGTAATGAATCAATATTAAATTTTGTGGTTTGATAAATGTACTACAGTTGGGTAAAATAAGACACCTGTTCTTAGGAAAGACACTGTGAAGCATTTAAGGTTAAAAAAATGTATAACGTCTAAAGTAACACTTAAACGATTGCCCCCAAAAAGGCAAAATCAGGAGAGCAAAAGGCCGGTCAGCTGCTGCAATGCAAAATCCTAATCCATTGCCCAGTTACCAAAACTGAGACATATTTTAGACCCAGAGCCCAGTGTTTGAAGGGGAGGACGTATCACAGTAAGTATATACAGTAGCTATTTTCCTAGGCACTGCATAAGGAGACACCTATGGCCATTTACCCTTACGTACACTGAGGAAAGGAGAATGCTCAGAACTAACAAAGGCTGTTGAATACAGGGTATGAGCTTATACCAATAACACAGTTCAAAAACAACATTATGACCCCCTTGTTAGAGTGGAGGCTACAGAGGCCAGATCATAGATGGCATTCTGGCCCAAGACCATTTCACAGTGGATCCAGTGGGTCTATGTAACAGCTTTGTGGTTATTTCACCAGTCCCTGAGTGAATAAATTAGGTGAACACAGTACTTATCATAACACTCACTTTAAGAGTCATGATGGTAGTAAAGGTCAAGTCTAAGTGCCTGAAATGGTCTCATCCAGAAAAAATTGCAATTCAAAAGTAATACCACATCCCAAGTAGACAAGAAGAGATTAGAGTCGTGCTCAGATAATTAAAGGAAGCAGGTTCATCAGCCTGTTCCATGCAAAAAAATGGATGTATCAATAATATGACAGATATTGGACTACTGTAAACTTCAAGAAATAGTAATCCTAATCAAAGTTTTATTGGTTATATTGTCTAATATGCTATATTTACCAGTACAGATCAACATGGCCCCTGGACTTTGCATGTGGCTACTGATACAGCAGATACATTCATTTTAACTCCATCAAGAAGGAGGAGAATTGATTCGCTTTCACATGGAGCAGTATATATTCATCTGCTCTCTGTCACGACATAATTCCAAGAGACTCCAATCATGTGGCTATTCTGCAGAACATAATGCAGGTCCAAGGTGATAATACTACAAACCCCTTTCATCATAGAGGCAACGGTGATTCTTCATTACCAGGTACTGTCTGATCCACCAAGTCATAAAATTGTGGGAGATAACATCAAGTTAATAGAAGTTGAGGCAAGAAATGGCAAATAATCTGGATATTATGGTAAGACACAGGTACAACAGGATAGAAAATAAACTCTACAAAGATTCAGGAGACTGCCACTTTATTAATTTTTTAGGAGTCCAGGGATCTGGTATATTCCAGTACATTCTCTTAAAGGTTAAGACATGTTATTGCACCTTGAACATCTTACCATTAAGAAAAAAGTCTTTGCAGACTCTACAGGGGGAATATAACACATGTGAGAATGCTACTCTGATCCATTAATCTACTGACTTAGAAGACTGCGAGCTTTGAGTAGGGCCCAAAGCAAGAGACTGCTCTGGAACAGGTTCAGGCTATGATACATGGCATACATGGCAGATACCAAGGTGCTAGAGGCACCCATATATAAAGATGCCACATATATTCACAGTTCAGGCCCCTAGGATTCTGGAATAAGGACATGCCATTTGCAGCAGAGAACTATTCACCATTCAAAAGGCAATGCTTGGCATGTTGCTGGGCCCTGGTAGAAGGGGAATATCTAACCATGGGGCATCAAGGGACCATGTGAGCAGAATTGCTTATCATAAACTGGGTACTTTCTGATCCACCAAGTCATAAAACTGCAGAAGGCGGCATAGCAGGAATTCATCAAATGATAAAAGTTGTATATTCAAAATGGGCCTGGGACAGTCAAGAAAGGAACTCAAAGAGGTAGCACAGACCTATTTTATACCTACTGCTGCTGCTCTGAGGACTTCTCCAATGGCATTATGGGGGATTCCCTATAGGCCTGGTTCACAGATGAGTTGGCTCAATATGTTGGTGCAAGCTGAAAGTTAGCTACTACTACTAGATTACATTATAGCCTCACTCCAGGGTGGGCCTTAAAGACATTGGTGAGGGGAAACCCTCCCAATGGACATAGCTTTAAACAGTGCATTTGGTCAACTTGATGTGAAGGAATAAGCAGCCTGAGGTTAGAATATGCGTAGAATCCTGTGCAGTGTTGAATATGTTGGCTGGTTGGACAGCTGCCTGGAAGGAGCACAAATGGAAGATCATGGTCAAGGAGGTCTGAGAAATAAGCATATGAATGGATCTATTGGGGTGGTCATGAAGTAGGCAGATCTTTTTCTCATTTTCATGCCCATAAGGGAGCATCCAGCACTAGAAAGACAGTGAAAAACCAGCTGGTTAAGTTGACCCAACCAGTGGAGTTCAGCCAGTCTCTGCCCTAAGCCTCCTCATTCTTTGTACAATGGTGCCATAATAAGAATAACCATAGTGCCAGAGGTGCGGACCTCTACACATAGGTCTAAGTGAATAGTCTTGCACTCACCATAATGTTTCCAAGGTACATCCATGTTGTAGCATATATCAAAATTTCATTCATTTTTTAAAATTTATTTTTCATTGAAGTATAGTTGATTTAAAATGTGTTACTTTCTGGTGTACAGCAAAGTGATTCAATTATATATATATACTTTTTCATATTCTTTTCCATTATAGTTTATCACAGGATACTGAATATACTTCCCTGTGCTATACAGTAACACCTTGTAGTGTATCCATCCTATATATAATAGTTTGCCTCTGCTAATCCCAAACTCCCAATGCATTTCTCCCCCCCCACCCCTCCCCCTTGGCAACCACAACTCTGTTCTCTATGTCTGTGAGTCTGTTTCTGTTTCGTATATACGTCCATTTGTCTCATATTTTAGATTCCACATATAAGTGATGTCATATGGTATTTGTCTTTCTCTTTCTTACTTCACTTAGTATGACAATCTCTAGGTCCATCCATGTTGCTGTAAATGACATTATTTCATTCTTTTTTATGGCTGAGTAATATTCCATTGTATATATATACCACATCTCCTTTATCCATTCACCTGTCAATGGACATTTAGGTTGCGACCACGTCTTGGCTATTGTAAATAGTGCTGCTATGAACATAAGAGTGCATGTACCTTTGATTTATAGTTTTGTCCAGATATACATTCAAAAGTGGGATTGCTGGATCATATGGCAACTCTATTTTTAGTTGTTTGAGGAACCTCCATACTGTTTTCCACAGTGGCTGCACCAATTTACATTCCCACCAACAGTGTAGGAGGGTTTCCTTTTCTCCATACCCTCTCCAGCATTTTTTATTTGTAGAGAAATTTCATTCTTTTTAATGGCTGAGTAATATTCCATTTTATATACAACATTTTGTTTATGCACTCATCTGTTGATGGGTTGTTTGCTCCTTTTGACTATTGTGAAAAATGCTGCTATGAACATTGGTGTACAAATGTCTGTTTGTGTCTGTGCTTTAAAGTATTTGGATGCATACCTAGGAGTGGAATTGCTGGGTTATATGGTAGTTCTGTGATTAATATTTTGAGGACGTGCCAAACCTTTTTCCACAGCAGCTTCACCATTTTACTTTCCCACCAGCAATGCACTAGGGTTTCAATTTCTCAAGATCCTCACCAACAGATGTTATTTTCCATTAAAAAAATTATAGCCATTCTAGTATGCGTGACATGTTATCTCATTGGGGTTTTGATTTATATTTCACTAATGACTAAGGATGTTGAGCATATTTTCGTGTACTTATTGGGCACGTGTATATCTTCTTTAGCGAACTGTCTATTCAAGTCTTTTCCCCATTTTTTAATTGGGTTATTTATTTTTGTTGTTCTTGAGTTGTAGGAATTCTTTATATATTCTGGATATTAGTCCCTTATGAAATGAATGACTTACAATTTCTTCCATTACTTTCTTGATAGTGTCCTTTGATGCACAAAGTTCTTAATTTTGATGAAGTCCTATATATATATATTTTTTTCTTTTGTTGCCTGTGCTTTTGGTGTCAAATTCATGGAATCACAGACAGACCCTATGTCATGATTTTCCTTGATGTTTTCTTACAAGAATATTATACAGATCTTTTTCAACTTATGATGGGGTTATATCCCAATAAAACCATTGTAAATTTAAAATACTGTAAGTTGAAAATGTATTTAATACACCTAAACCTACTGAACATCATAGCTTAGCCTGGCCTAACTTAAACGTGCCCAGAACACTTACATTAGCCTACCCTGGGCAAAATCATCTAACACAAAAGCTATTTTATAATAAAGTACTGAATATCTCATGTAATTTATTGAATATTGTACTGAAAGTAAAAAATTGAATGGTTGTATGGGTACAGAATGGTTGTAAGTATACTGGTTGTTTACCCTCAGGATGCTGTGGCTGACTGGTAGCTGCAGCTTGTTGCTTCTACCCAGCAACATGTATGGCACCACATATTACTAGCCCAGAAAAAGATGAAAATTCAAAATCGGAAGTATAGTTTCTACTGAATGAGAATCATTTTTATAACATCTTAAAGTCAAAAAATTCTAAGTCAGGGACCTTCTGTAGTTTTAGCTCTTGTTTATGTTTTTGATTCATTTTCAGTTAATTTTTGTATATGGTGTAAGGTAAAGGTGCAACTTCATTCTTTTGAATGTGAATATCTAGTTTTCCCAGCACCATTTCTTGTAATGACTGTCCTTTCTCTGTTGTATGGTTTTGGCACCCTTGTCAAAAATCAATTGACCATATGAGGGCTTACTTCTGGGCTATCTATTCTTTTCCATTGGTCTATATATCTTCCCTTAGGCCAGTACCATATTGTTTTAATTACTGTAGGTTTGTAGTAAGTTTCAAAGTCGAGAAGTGTGAGTGCTCCAAATTCATTCTTTTTCACGCTTGTTTTGGGTATTCAGTGCCCTTTGCAATTCCATATGAATTTGAGGTTCAGCTTTTCCATTTCTGTGAAAAAGGCTGTTAGAAATTTGATAGAAATGCATGTAATCTGTAGATGGTTTTAGGTAGTATTATTATCTTATAATGCTGGTCCTCCTAGCTGTAACCATGGGCTATCTTTCCATTTATTTAGATCTTTATTTTGTTTCAGCAATGTTTTGTAGTTTTCAGTGTACAGGTCTTTCACCTCCTTAGTATATTATTTATTCCTAAGTATTTAATTCTCTTAGATGCTACTGTAAATAGAACTGCTTCCATAATTTCCTTTTCAGATTGCTCACTGCTGGTGTATAGAAACAAATCTGATTTTCATGTGTTGTTCCTGTACCCCACACCTTTGCTGAATTCATTTATTAGCTCTAGTAGCTTTCTTGTGGATTCTTTGGGACTTTCAAGTATAGGATCATGTAATCTGCAAATAGAGTTAGTTTTACCTCTCTCTTTCCAGTTTGGAAGCCTTTTACTTATTTTTTCTTGTCTAATAGCTCTGACTAGAATTTCCAGAAAAATGTTAACTAGCAGCAGTGAAAGCAGGAATCCATGTCTCATTCCTGGTCTTAGAGGGAAAGCTTTTAGTTATTCACCATTGAGTATGATGGATGTTAGCTATGGGTTTTTCATAAATAAACTTTATCACATTAACTTTATCCTACTTTTCTCAGAGTTTTTATCATGAAAGCCTGTTAGATTTTTATCAAGTGACTTTTCTACATCAGTTGAGATGATCATGTGTTTTTCCCCTGGTTCTATTAATGTGATGAATTACACTGATTAATTTTCTTATGTTGAACCACCCTTGCATTCCTGGGATGAATCCTATTTGGTCATGGTGAATAATGCTTTTAATATGCTGTTGGATTTGATTTGCTAATTTTTTTTTTTTTTTTTTTTTGGCGGTACGTGGGCCTCTCACCGCCACGGCCTCTCCCGTTGCAGAGCACAGGCTCCGGACACGCAGGCCCAGCGGCCACGGCTCACGGGTCCAGCCACTCCACGGCATGTGAGATCTTCCCGGACCGGGGCACGAACCTGTGTCCCCTGCATCGGCAGGCGGACTCTCAACCACTGCACCACCAGGGAAGCCCCTGATTTGCTGATATTTTGTGAGAATTTTTGACCAATTAATTTTCTTGAGACAATGAAAGTTCCTAATTTTAATGTAGTTCATTTAGTCAACCTTTTACTTCACTGTTGTTTATCAAAATATGCCATCATAAGAATGGCAAAGGAGATGTAGCAGTATAAGACACTTATAAAACATACAGCTGATACAGAACTGGCTTCCTTTGAAAAAATAAAGAACTAAAAATCAACAAGAAAAAGCCTGACAACCCAATAGAAAATAGGGAATAAAATTGAGCCAAATCTTTAAACTTCCCTTCCCAGAAAAGGATGTCCAAGTAGTCTATAAACATATAAAATATGCTCAGTTCATTAGTAATCAACAGAGTGCGAATTAAAATTATGAGATGCCACTAAAATTTAAGAAACATGCACATGAGCGCACACACACACATACACACACACACACACACAAATACCCGATATTGTCAAGGATGTAGGCAATGGGAATTCTATTAAGGTACTGATAAAAATATAAATTGTTTAAAGTACTCTGAAATACAGTTCGATATTATCTACCAAAATTGAAGATATTCTTGCCCTATGACTCAGCAATTCTACTCTCACATCTCTACCTAAAAGAAGTGTAGGCACATATATAGCAAGCAACATATACAAAAATATGCTTAGCATCATTATTTGTAGTATCTCAAACTGAAAATAAGCTCAAACTCATTGAAAAGTAAAATGGATCAATTATGATAAGTCAAACAATGAAATATTATGAAAGATAAACATGGATGAATTAGAACTACATGTATGTTTCCCATAAACATAATGCTGAGAAGAGAAATGTAGAACACTTCTTCTACATTACTCCAAGTAGCGTAAAAGATCAGGTACACATAAATCATACTGTTTAAGGACACATTCTAAGGAGGTAAAGCTATAAAGAAAAGCAGGAAATAACTACCATAAAATCAGATTCTCTTTGGAAGAGAGTTGTAGTGATTATGACAGAGTCTGAATGAGGTTTTTAGGTTGATGGCTTTATTTATTCCTTGATCTTGAGGATCATTGAACAGAAGTTCATTATATGAGAAAGGATTGAGTTGTAAATGCCTGCTTTGTACAATTTCCTCAATATATATTATAGTTCACAATAAAATGTGATTAAAATGTAAAGGAGTTGGTTAAAACATAATCCTGTAATATCTGGAATTGCTCTAATTATAGGGCAACACTTTTGCCTGAAACAAGGAAGTTAGAAATGTATCTGCCAATGACAAGAGGTAAGTCTCAGTGACTGGTGTCTGCAAATTGTGCTCATTGCTGGAAGATTTTGCTCATAATATTGTTTACATTTCATACCACTTAGTTTTGGGCTACCAGAGATGGATGTCTTGGTGACAATAGGAAAGGAGGGTTTAATAAAATTGTGGACAGATTTCTCCCATTGCTCTTCAAGGACAGAAAAACTCAAAACGCTAGAATATATATTTTAGTGTAAAAGATTGCACAACAGCCTGAGTATGATTTATTTTTCGATGAATTAGTCTTTTTAAATAGCAAGAATATACCCCTCACTCAACCTCTGAGCAAAATTGTAATGCAGATTTAAACACATATGAATCTGAAAGGATTAAATTTCCTTTCAGATCAATCTTGTTTGAGGTCTGCTAATTAGATAAAGATCTAAAAGCTAAAGTTACAACAGTGAAGTTGTTTCCTAAATGAAGGATGAAAACATTTTACAATCATTTGAATATTCATTGTGTATCTCCTGCTAGATATTTTCTAAGAGCACTCATTTAAATAATCTCATTCAGTATTTGTGATCAACAAATGGAATTGGAATTATTTTCCAAACTTTACAGGTAAGGATATTGAAACTCAAAGTGTGTATCTTCTTTAGTGACACACTCAGAAATTGGAATGTATGGATTTCAAGCACAGTTCTGACCCTGAGATCATTTGTTTTTGTGCCTACCTGCTACTTTTAGATACCATGCTATTGGGGTTTATCAGTCATAGTACAATTAGGAAAAGAGATGGCATGTCAGGTAGTTCAACAAAGGGAGTTTTATATGAGAAGCTAGTCTCAAATTGTTAGAAGAGCTGAAAAAACAACAGGGAGAGGGTAGATAGCCCAGAGCTTATCAAATACAAAAAACTGCTGCAATTACTACGCTGGAAGGACTATAGCAGGAGCTGATGTTACCAGAGCCCAGGGTCTGAGTTCTTTTACAGGTGCTAGAAACTTGGAGGAGGGCCTGTTTGAGGGGCAGCACAGCTAGCTGCCAAGGAGAACCTAGAAACGTGGAGGAGTGCCCGCCTAGCAGGAGCTGAACTCATAAAATGAGCTGCAAGGTTGGAGCTGGTACTGCAGAGGAAAGCGCTGCCTTGTGGGAGCTGCAACCAGAGTTACTATGGACAGTGATAAAGATACCTCAGGAAGGAAAGAGAGAGAGGAAGACATACCTTGGCTTCTTACCTCCAGCCCCAGCCATTGGTGAAGCCCCAAAAGAACCAATTTGGCAGGGATCTGGGGAATCATCCCTCTTTGGTCTGTGACATAGAGCAGAGCAGAGCACGGGAAAGTGGGGGAGGAGGTAGACCTAAGTGAAGAGGAAAATTATCAAATCCCAAGTCTAGCTTTGTAGCCTACTTCAAATTAACCTGGCCCCAAGAGGAGATGGTAAGTAGAAATTACCTGAATTACCTAAGCAGGCTCATGTTAGAATCATTAATTTAATATATAATATTTATTCTTTGTTCCCCAAGAAAATAAATCATCGTGTAAGTTGAATAAATCCACACTTGCCGCTTCAGTTAGAAAGAAGTCTAAATAAGTAGCACTGCACAAAAATGATAAGAAAGCAAGCTGAAACGTAAGAAGCAAAGAAAGATGCCTGCTATCATATAGGACTGATTAAAAATCATATAGTAGAGGAATGTGGAAGAGTCTAAAAATAAGACTAAGTCTTAACATTGCCTGTTAATGCTCATAAGGGACATTGATTTGAATGATAATTCCAATTGCTGGTTTTGCTAATGTCTGAATAGTGCTTTCAGAAATCAATTCTTTTGTTATATAAAGTAGCAGCTTATAAATTGGGGGTGGAGAATTCACATTTGAAACAAAGAGTTGATTTCTAATTCTAGGTGGTGGAAAATATACATAGCACCAAGAAATTCAAGACAAAAAAGAAAAAGGAAAAGGAAAAAAGCCACGAAAGACAAATGCAAAAGAAACGGGAAAAACACAGGGGTGGTATTTCATTAGAATACATAAGGGATACAACGTTTGTGTTTTCTTTCCTATTCCTTTTTTTGTAGTTATCCAAACTGATTGAATCTAGAAAGAGGGATACCAGGAACATCTGGTATATAATTTTCCTTACAAGCACCTAGGCAGTGCTACCCAATAGAACTTTATGGGATGATGGAATAGTTATAAATCTGTTCTCTCCAATACAGTAACCATTGACCACATGTGGCTATGAAGCACCTGAAATGTGGCTATTATGACTGAGGAACTAAATTTCAGTTTTGATTTAATTTTAAACAATTTTCACTTAAATTTAAATAGCACATGCAACCAGCAATTACATTTTTGAGGCAGCACAGACCAATGCTATTTTTCAAACTTGATAGAAAGATGTCTTCCTTCCACAGTGAATAACTTCAAGGACAGTTTTGGAGCATTGAGCTAAAAAGGTGATTCCTTTCTACCAATCAGAACAGCTAAATCATCCCTGGTAGGGTCACAGTCAAATTTCCCACATATTCATCTATCCTCTAAATTGATAGTAAACTATTCAGAATTATAGTGCAGACACTTCTAAGGCTAGGATAGGCATTTGTTACCTATTTCATATCTTTCAGTGTCTGCTATGAAACTATGATAAAAAGTGGGGACTAAATATTTTCTGACAGCATTTTGAAGACCTCAGAAAACTCCATTAAGGTCTATAGTGGAAAACTGAAAACAAAACGAAACTAAATTATAGAAATTGCTTTTTCCATTTATTCAATTTCAGCCGCTTTTCACCACCTCCACTGCTACAACTTTGGAACCATCCTCTCTTGCCTGGATTATTGCAGTACAATCTCCTAACTGGTCTTCTGTTTTTATCCTTTCCTCCTTACAGTCTCTTCTCAACACTGTGGCCAGTGATGTTTTATGCCTTTTTATTTTCCACAGTCTCTTTTTTAATAAATTTTTAAATTTATTTACTTATTTTTGGCTGAATTGGGTCTTTGTTGCTGCACGGGCTTCCTCTAGTTGCAGTGAGCGAGGGCTACTCTGTTGAGGTGTGCCGGCTTCTCATTGCAGTGGCTTCTCTTGTTGCAGAGCACTGGCTCTAGGTGCGTGGGCTTCAGTAGTTGTGGCACACGGGCTCAGTAGTTGTGGCTCGTGGGTTTTAGAGCGCAGGCTCAGTAGCTGTGGTGCATGGGCTTAGTTGCTCTGCGGCATGTGCAGTCTTCCGGACCAGGGCTAGAACCTGTGTCCCCTGCATTGGCAGGCGCATTCTTAACCACTGCACCACCAGGGAAGTCCACCAGTGATATTTTAAAATAGAAGTTAGACCATGTCACTCCTCTAGTCAAAACCCTCTAGTAACTCCATTTTATTCAGAGTCAAAAGTCAAAGTTTACAATGGCCTAGGATGCCCTACATGGTCTGCATCCCCCATTTCTCTGATCTTCTCTTCATTTTTCTCCCCCGTTCACTCTGCCCCAGCCACATTGGCTTCTTTGCTGTCACAAACACATAAGGCATCCTCTTCTCTTAGGGCCTTTGTACTAGCCGTTTCCTTTGCCTAGAACATTCTTACACCAGAGTATTGTTTATCTTTCCCATGGCTGTCTTCTTCCTCTCGAGCTTTTGCTCAATTCTCACTTCCCCAAGGATGCTACTCTGACCACTCTATTTAATTCTGCACCTTGTTCTCAGCACCTCCAGCCCTCCTGATTTCCCTAACCTTCTTCTGCTTCGGTTTCCTTTTCCTACAGTACTCATCAGCTTTAACATACTAGAACATTTATTCATTTATTATGTTTATTTTTCACCATCTTCCTTACTCCAGTAGAATGTAAACTCTAGGAAGGCAGCACATTTTGTCTGTTTTGTTCACTGATGAATCCCAAACACCTTGAAAACTGCCTAACACACAATAAGCACTTTACAAAAGTATACTAAATATAGTACCGAACGTTTATTAATCAAGATCATATGTCTATGATTTATATATATGAATGTATATGTATGGAATAATTTTAATGAATTAAACTTTTATGAGTAAATATATCTGATTGCTAGTGTAACATGAAATTTGCCATGTCAGAATTTTGTAAACGAAATCATAAAGTTTCTTTAGTAAATGTTAATTTGTTTCAAAGTGTTTTAACAGTGATATAAAATCCTAGATGTGTTCAAGTGGGCTAAGATAATGATATTAAAGAAAATTCTAATTTCCTTGATGCCCAACCCCTTCCGTCTTTAACACTTACGGCGCTTCATTAAAATGCATGTTGTATTTAATTTTCCAGGAAATTTCAGAGCATAAAAGAAGTACATACATTCAAAGCGATTTCCAGTTAAACTAGCTGAAACTTTTAAAATGTTAAGTCCATGTTTTTTTAAATAGAGCCTGTGTCTTTTCTAGATGTGGGGCTGCTCTTGGCATGCTTGCACAGGTCAGTGTGTTCAGAATAGTCAGAATACCTTTATCCTTTGCTTGGTTCTCCTATTTCCTAAACCCTTTATCACATTCTGTACCCTCTCCAAGTTACTGATATTGATTTCAAAGCCCCAAAGCAGACATAGTATTCTCATAACACTTGACCACTGCTGACAGCTGTGGGAGGAAAGCTTGCTGTTTTTAGAGCCTCTGCTTCAGTGTACACATCCCATTTTCATCCCTCCTTTCTTAAATGAATTATATTACTGACAAATTTAACTTTAAACCCATAAATAATCCTTGGAATATTTTTCTGGCAACTACTTCAAAGCTGGTTATTTCTGATTGTGTAGTCATGGAAATCACGTTTTATCCTTAAAATTATTCTATACTTATCAATGTTAAAGTTAGCATTTTTCTCTCTTTCTACTTGTGAAGGTCAATTTTCCCTCTCATCTTGTTGTCAAAACTTGTGTTTCCAGTAAAATTTACAGTCTAATATGAACCATCTCTCTCCACATGAGTATAAACCCTTTGAGGACAAGGTTATGTCCCATTCATTTTTGTATTCCCTACAGAATTTAGCACGTAACAGGTACTCCATTCCACCTAGCACCAACATAGCCTGGCCCCTCATTATCTCTCACCTGGACTGTAACTTCCTAACTAGTCTCCCCACCTCTGGTTTCTTCATAACTGACCTGGGCTACAGACATAGTAAATTACATGTAAGTAGTCTGAATATAACCTGTTCTATCTGCCAATACACATGCTACTCCCTCTCACCGAAGTGTTTTTCACCCAAATCTGCCTGGCTCAATCCTGCACATCCTTCCAGCTTCAATTATTATATTACTTCCTCTGCAAAGGCACCTTGGATGCCTCAGAGTGGCACTACAACCTTGAGCTTAAGGGCTCAGACTCTGAAATCAGATGGCTGGGGTTGGTTTATCTTGCCTCGTACTAGTTGAATAACCTTAGGAAAATTATTTAACCTTTCTGTACCTCAGTTTCCTTAACTGGAAAGGAAAATAATGGCATCAATTTCATCAGGTTGTTGTAAGGGTTAAATAAGTTAATATATAAAAAGAGCTTGGAACAGTACCTGTCTCATAATAAGCAGTAAATGAATGTTAGCTCTTATTATTAGTACAGTAGATATATTGACATTGCTAGTTTGTTACCACTCTGGTCCCTTAAGCAGAATTCAGTATATAATTTTATTATCTTTGTTTAACACTGATTTTTAAGTGGACATGTAACTGACATATAACATATTAGTTTCAAGCGTACAACATAATGATTTGATATATGTATATATTGTGAAATGATCACCACAATAAGTCTACTTAATATCCATCACCACAAGGTTACAAATTTATTTATTTTTCTTGTGATAAGAACTTTTAAGATCTACCTTCTTGGCAACTTTCAAATATGCAATACTGTGTTGTTAACTATAGTCACCATGCTGTACATTACATACCCAGACATATTTATTTTATAACTGGAAGTTTGTAGTTTTTGACCACTTTTACCCATTTTGCCAGACTCCCACCCCCATTCTGGCAGCCACCAATCTGTTCTCTCTATCTAGGAGTTCAGGGGTTTTTTGTTTGTTTTTTTAACATTAATTTTAAATTATTTTTACCTCCTGACCAAACCATGAGCTGACTGAGGACAGATATCTTTACTCAGTCATCTGCTGGATCTAGCACAGTGCTTAATATTCAAAAGAGCACAATACATATTTTTGGAATGACTTAACAAGCAATCTGAATTATCTTTTTAATGAAACCATCAACATCTAATGATTAGTTCCTAATACCTGACCAAGGAATGCATGATAATTTTAAAGTATCACGCTTAAAAAGCTGTGTTGATAGTCATCTTTCATCAGCGTCAGGAGCTATGCCAGTCACTGTACTGAATATAACGTTTCCTTCTAAACCAACCCTATGAAATAGATTCTATTAAGACATGAGAAAGCTGAGACACAGAAGACTCAAGTAATTTTTTCCTTAGCATAAAGGAATTCAAGAATATAACACTTTGTTTCCTGCCAATTCAACATTCATTCACTGGCCGTTCTACATCCATGTTTAACCCTCACAGGAAAAATAAAATGCTTCAATCATCAATGTTTCATATTGAAAGCGACACTTTTAAAGTATTATTTCAGTACTTCTGGACAATAGTCAACACCTGATGTATGCAAGCAACTTCTACTAATGGCAATAGAAACACAGGGTGTTTGAGATATTTTATTTTCCTAATGAACTGTGTTGCATGAAAACCCTAATGCTGAAATGAATTACTTTAGATAGCTGGGGCCTTATAACTCATCTGTGCTCATGGTCCATTTTCCATGTTTAGAAACAAACATGTTCCTCTGACCCTTAAAGATTTTATTTTATAATGATAATTCATTATTAACCCCATTTTAATTATAACCTAAAATCTACTACTATTATATTTTAAATTAATAACTCACATTTAGCTATTAGTAAATTATCTCAAATTGATCCAAAAATATAAGAATAGAAAAACAGTGTGTTTATTCATTCATTCATTCATGTGACTCTGGAAAATCAGACATGTATCCTGCTGAACCTGAAGGAGGAAGCGTGTAGCCCCAGGAGGTGCTGGCAGCTTTATTGGTCCAAAGATTAAGGATGAGGAACTGACCAAAACAGAGAAACCAGCTATACTAGGTGGGCCGAATGCACCTAAAACCACTTCTGTAAAATTAAACAGAGGCTCTTCATTTTCTGAGCAGCCAAAATTGACAAATGACAAATGTACATTCTACAAGGTCCCTTTCACAATGTTTGAAACTGAAGGCAATCAGAATATTCAACCCCAAATATGCCACTTTGGCATAAGGATTATTTTGAGCTGAAGGCAACTGAGAGTCAACAAACACAGGAAGAGTTCTCTCCCCTTTCCTTACCTTCCTAAAAGTTGGGTATGAATTTCCCTTTGAGGATAGTGCTCCCTCTTCCAGCCCCAGTACCAGGGAGACAAGAGGAACTCTTATCGTCAAAGACTGGGGTTGACACCAAGATGAGTTTGCATAAACAGACATTACAAAAGTAGCCTTTATCTTCCGTTATTTCCCCCATATATTTCTTAATTACTTTCCCGTAATTTATCACCCCTTGAAGCCTAACCCTCTTTCCTTTGTTAAAAGGTACATAAGCCCCCAAGTCCAACTGCTTGAGTTTCACTTCTTTTCTCTAAACTCCTGTGCATGTAAGTATTCATAAAAATTGTGTGCCTTTTCTCCTGTTAATCTGTCATTTATTAGTTTAATTCGAAGGGCCACAGGTTCAGAACCTGAAAGAGGAGAGGAAAAGTTTTTCCTCCCTAACAGGACAAAGTTAGAGTCTTACCTAAAGCTGTGGCTGTGTTTTTTTTGGTCGTTGTTGTTTTTTGTACAGTGTGATTACATGGTTTATTAGATTAACCTTTTAATTTAAGCCAGTTTGTTTCAAATTAATCTGTTGCTTTTGCCCTGAAGAGTTCTTATTAGTACTTAGGGCTTCTAAATTTTCTCCATTGTGGGGTCCCTATTCCAGGAATATAAAGAGCTCTATAGCTTAACTTTGAGGAGTGAAACCCTACTTCTTATATTCTAGTAAGGTTATTATTACCCAGCTATATATTGTTACCCAAATTATCTGCTTGACTGGACCTCTCCATGTCATTATCTGGGTTTTCCATTAGCATGTTCTTTCCATCTTTGAGCATACCACCCTGGACCAACACACAACTACAGGTGGCACCATTCACAATAAGCATCCAGTTCAAGCCATGAAGTACATAGCATATGGGACTGGTTGAACATGGCAATCCCGACCCCACCCCTTATTATTTGACCATTACTTGGGTTATTTTTACCCTGGCTTTTTTTCAGAAATTATTTCATGTAGCTTAAATAATCTATACAATTAAATTCAAAATTTTTAAAAATTTAAACTTTTATTTACAAGTGTACCCAAATTTTAAAGAAAAAATGATTAGCTCAAAAAATAGAGGCATCCTATTGTTCTCAGCTTTCTAGTAGCCAATCTGCAAAGGGGAAGTGGCCATTTACCCAGGTAACATTGTCCACGCATTAAAAACAAAACAATTGCTTATGTGAAACAAAACTACTCATGGAACTCAAACTAGACATGATATCCCCAATGTTGGTTCAGATTCTGGGAGAAGCAGACACTAAGACAGGATTAAATAAGGCAGAGATTTATTGGGAGAAATGGCTATGGAAAGGGGGGAGGGTACTGAAAGAAGTTTAGCAGACCACTATGCAATTTGGACACCTGTGGAAGACAGATGGAAGGAAGGTTGGGTAGGAAAAGTCTTAGACTGCAGTACAGTTTTAAGAAAGTTTCAGTATGGTTGATGGGGAGTCCTTGAGCCAAAGTTGCTCCTTAGAGAAGTCCTATACCTTGCAGGAATCATTGGCTAGAAGCAACCTGTGGGAAGTGCTGTGATGGATTCAGAGCTCAACAGCCGAGGCTATTGATCAATTATGTCCCACAGTAGGAGATTTGTGAGCAACATTTTCATGGCTGCCATACCCCCACCCTCATTTCTATGAGTTTGAAAAGGTGATGACCACTAAATGTAAATGATTTACTTGAACCAAGTCTGAAACTTTATGTACCTTGGAAACTGATACTTCCCAATTATTTTAACCTTTATGACCAGCTGGATTTGCCCTTACTCAAATTATACTGGCAATGAGTTTTATAAGTCCTGAAATATGAGAATCCATGCCCCATGGAACTGGCATTCTAGTGAAGGTTACAGACATGTCAGCAATGAAATATAATACAAGGTGAAAGGAAATGCATGTTTAATAAAGGTATAAACAATGTATTGTGGAGGGGCAGGGAGGAATGGGAGGTTTCACAAAGCTGGTATTTCATAAGGGACTTCACAGATGAGTAGTGTTCCAAAGCAGATTAACTGAAAGTAACTCAACTAATATGCATTTATTGTTTGAAGTAATGAGAACTAATGAGTTAATGTAGATCTGTAGTTCTCAAGCTTTAGTGCACATCAGAATCATCTGGAGGGCTGGTTAAAACACAGATTACTGAATCTACCCCCACCCACAGGGTTTCTGAATCAGTAGGTCTGGGAATAGAGCCTGAGAATTTGTATTTCTAACAAGTTCCCAGGTGCTGCTGACATTGTTGCTCTGGGCAGCACACTTGGAGAACCAAGCAAGTAATACAAGAATAGTGGTGTTTTAGAATATAAGTTAATGAGTATGAGAAATACTCATATGCGTAATGAGTAGGCACTCTCATACTTCTCTCCCTTTAATTAACCTGGAACATGTTATCCATCACTGGATTATTATCAAGAGCACAGGAGCTTTGGAACTGAGCAAGCCTGGGTTCAAGATAGGAATTCTTGGGCTTTGATTTTTTTGCTTGATTGTTTTTTGTGCTTTTGGATTCATTACCTCCCATACCCCCAACCACTGGCAATCACCCATCAGTTTCTGTCCCTAGAGTTTTACCTTTCCCAGAATGTTACACAAATGGATGAATATAGTGTGTAGATTTTGGGGTCTGGTTTCTTTCACTTGCCAACATGCATTTGACATTTTTCCATGTTCTTACAGATATCAGTATTTCATTCATTTGTATTGCTGAGTAGTATCCCATTGTATGCACACACCACACTATCCATTCATCAGCTGAAGGACATTTTCATCATTTCCAAATTTTGGCGTTATGAGTAAAGCTTCTGGAAATATAATCATTTCACTTAGGTAAATATCTAAGAGTGAAGTTTCTACGTCATGTGGCAAGTGTATGTTTAACTTTATAAGAAACTGCCAAACTGTTTTCCAACATGGCTGTACCATTTTGCATTTCCACAGTGATACATGAGAATTCCAGTTTCTCCACATGTTTGCCAGTATTTAATATTGTCAGTTTATTATTATTTTAAAATTTAAGCCACTCAAATAAGTATATGGTGGTATTTTGTTGTCGCTTTAAGCTTCCCTAATGATTAATGATGTTAGTATCTATTCATGTGCATATTCGCAATCCATATACTCTCTTTGGTGAAATTTTGCTTTGGTGTTTCTAGTATAGATAACTTATAACACTCTACTCTCAAGTAATATATCACTTCACCTGTAGTAGAAGAACCTTTAAATAGTACAATTTATTTACTTTCTCCTGGTCCCTGTGTTATTGTCATACAGTTTATTTTTACATCTGTTGTAAATACCACAATACATTGTTATTATTTTTTATTTAAGCATTCAATTATCTTTTAGTGTAATTTAGAACATAAGAAAACACCATTTTGTATTTACTCACATATTCCCGAATTCTGGTGTTATTTAGTCTTTTGTACAGATGCAGATTTTTATGTGGTATCATTTCCTTTTACCCAAAGATCTCCCTTTAAAATTGTATGTCTGGCCAGCCCCTACCCCAGCAGACTGGATGCAGTCAGCCTGCCCCTACTTCACTGTGACCAAAATGCTGTGATTAAAAATGCTGTTATGTCAGAGAAAATGCAACAGGACTTGGTGGACTGTGCTACTCAGGCATTGGAGAAATATAGAGACGGATATAGCAGCCTATATTAAGAAGGAGTTTGAAAAGAAGCACAATCCCACCTGGCACTGAATCGTGGGGAAGAACTTCAGTAATTACATGACACATTAAACCAAATACCTCATCTACTTACACCTGGGCCAAGTGGTCATTCTTCTGTTCAAATCTGGTTAAAAGCACAGACTGTCCCACACACCCAGTGATACATCCAAAAACAAGGACTACAGCCTAAATTCCAAACACCGGACTTAAATCTTCAGCCTTGCTTAAGGCAACACCTCGATCTTTGAACATTTTTTGTGTTGTTTTATACAAGACATTCTCTGTACTAATTTGTTGTGGTTCTAAAACAATTAATAAAACAACTTACATTTGTATATATGTTCTATTCCTTAACTCTCTGCCACGTATTTTCCCTCCTCATAGTCTATTCCTTTCAAAAAAAAATAGATACATCTGTTAGAGAAATGTGTGTTTTAAAATAAATAAATACAAATAAAATTGCATGTTGGCTAGTGATGATTTTGCTTTTTGTATGTTTGAATAAATATTTCACTTTTATTACTGAAATATATTTTTACTGGCTATATCATTCAAGGTTGATGTTATTTTCTTTCAGTACTTTAAAGATACTGTTCCACTGTCTCCTGATTCATACTGTTTCCAAAACAATAGTCTGCTATAATTCTTATATTTGTTTCTTTCTGCAAAATGTGTTCCCCCCTCTTTGTCACTGGTTTTAAGCAATTTGATTATGATGAGTCTTGGTGAAGTTTTCTTCATTTTTTTTCCTTGGGGTTTGATCCTTTTAAACTTGCTTTTGAGCTTTGTTAAGCAGGACCAGAGAAGCCTTTGGTCTAGGTCTTATCTTGCCCCTTAAGTGAGCCAATATCCTTCTGAATAGTCTACCTGATACCTCGCGTATTATAATTTTTCGACTCAGGCTGGTGAGAACACCAATAATTTCTGTTCCACTTAAGCCTGGAGATTTTTCTGCCTGCTTCTTGCAGGTTATTCGTCCCTTGGCTTCAGGTAGCTTCCTCATGTGAATGTTCTGATACTCAGATGAAGACTCAGTGGAGGGGGGGGGTTGGTGCTTCTGCAGATCTTCAGAGATTTCTCACTGCAACTCTCTCTTCTCCTTTACTCTGCCCTGTGAACTCCTTACCCTGATGTTCCCAAATTCCCAAGTCCATCTCTTCAACTCAGGTACACTGCTGGGCTCACCCTGACTTTCACCACCCTGTGCTCTGGTCTGAAAACTCTCTCTAGGTATTACACTGAGTGATCATAGGACTCACTTCATTTGTTTCCTTTCTTTCAGAGATCATTGCTCTACACATGTGATGAGAAACATATTTCCCATTTCAAACAATGGGAAATCAGCTCCAACTTAGCATTTCTGCTTAGAACTTTTCATTTCAGGAATGTATTACTGATATTAAGTGGGAGATATCTGTATTATGTACTAGAAGAAAGGGCTGTAAGGATCCAGAGCCTTATTAAGGCAAGAGATCTAGGCATTATTAACAATTGTGCTGCTAGCTCTTATCACGAATTTTGTGGGAAATTGTACTCTTTCCCCTTTTTTCAAAACAATTATTTTAAAGGTATTTTTAAGTTTGTTGTTGTTTTTGTGTTTTTAAAAGGGCTATTCTTTGTTTTCTCTTTTGCTTTGACGAAAAGGTCAAGGTAATCTGAGCTGGTGCTGGAGAGACGAGAAACCAAGAGAAACTGGAAAGAATCCAAGTAACTTTTGGTAAATGTTAGCAATTTTGTAAAAATACATATAATATTAGTGCTTACATATACATATAATATAGCTACAATTTTAAAGCTATTAAATTAATAAATTGAGAAGAGTATGACATGATGTTCTATGCTATTTTTCTGGAAGCAATAAGATGACAGTAATTAAAATACTTTTCATGACTGTATTACTTTCCATGAGGTTATTCCTTACTTTCCCTATTAAACTGTGAGTGCACATTGAGTTACTGGTGTTTAACTTTTGTGTCTCACGCAACACCTAATATATGAAGCACTCAATATTTTTTTATTTGGCTGAACGACTGATTTGACTATGAATAAACTGATTAGGAAACCTCTAGCTCCTCAATGACCAACTGACCGATTTAGTGTTCCAGAAGTTCTTCTTTCCCTAAAAGGATTATATTTTCCTGAGTCTTTAATTCCAGAAAAACATTTCAACTCCCATTCTTAAGTCTTTGTACTTAATAACGTTGTCGCTGTCCGGAGGACTCATACAACCCCTGTCCATCTGCTAAGATACCTCACTACTTTTCTACCTGATACCTGATCAGTGTATCCTCCTCTGAGAAACCTTCACTATATCTAAAATATCACTGATCACATGCTGACCCAAGAATCTGCTTTTCTTTGAGAGCTACCTGGGAATATGATATGTTCTTATATATATGTGTCTGTATAGTATATACCTTATATTTGTGAGATGTACACATACACACACACATTTAATTTGTCATTTGTTTCTCCCACTAGAATGTAAGCTCCTTGACAGTAGCAACAGTTTTTGATGACCACTTTATCCCCAGGGTACAGAAGAGGGAGACACAGAGGAGACATTCAGTTAATATTTGTCAAGTGAATGAATAGATGAGGTAAGAAGTGGATGATACACTTCGTTACCAGAAGCTTCATCATCAATTCTTTTAGTAATACAGGACACATCTGCTTTCAGTGATAAGGCAGGCTAACTCCTCTGAAAAACTGCCTGTTACAAATCACCTAGATATGCTGGATAAACATGACCAACCGGTATTTAATTATATAGCTGAGCTTTCAGGAAGCTAAGGGAAATCATCAGGAGCCATACAGAAATGAAGAGGAAGCTACGAATCAAATGATATAATGAAGCTGAAACTACGCTCTTTGTATTTGGGAAATTCTGTGCCTTTCTCAGTATCCAAGACACTTGCACTTCCATAGCTGGTTGAAGGAGAGGGAAACAAGTCCTTTGCTCCTAGCAAGAAGTGGAACAGGGAACAGGCAAAGGTGGAACAAGAAAAACCCCAGGCCAAGCCAAGATCTTCACCTTCAGTGAAAGTATGAATTAGACAAAAAAAAACCCAACCTCCTGTCAAGGGCCAATGACAAGTACAATTACCTATCTAGGTTTGGGTTCTGGGAAGGAAATTTTAAAATGGTTTCACTGAGATTTCACAACTTCATTCCTGCTCTCGCTTATGATATGAGTTCCTATTTTTGCTACCACATAGTCTGTAAAACTTCATGCCACAAAATTAAAGACATTTTAAGTTGTTAGTAATTTGGGCCACCTCACACAGGTAAAATGCATCGCCTTTCTGGAAGAAGTTAACCTCAAAAAAGGACTCACCAGCTGTCCTTACATAAAATTCGTTGAATTGAAGCTCCGAATAAGCAAAAGTGAGGAGGGAAGAAAAGGACAGATTTTGATGACCAAGAAATTGAGATACTAAAATTATCAGATAAAGATGATAAAACAAGTATGTGTAAGATGTTTAAAGAAATAAAAATGACTGAGAACTTTCTGAAGATGATTATCACACTTGGGAAAAACAACATAAAAATATACAAAATAATATTCTATATTGTTTAGGGCTATATAAATGTGGGAATAAGAAAATGAAAAACATTATTATAAGCACTAAATTCAGGATAATGATGCCTCTGCAAAGCAATAGAGTCAGGAAGAAGACAGAGTCATATAATCTCAGATAATATCTTGACATGGCATAATCTGTATTTTAGAAGAACCGATTTCAAAGGCCAGTAGTAGTATTTCCCAGTTAATCAGGTATAATTTTAAAACTTATCTGTGATACACTTTTAGAATTGCATTCAGTTATTAGGATATTTAGATCATGGACAAAAATACACAAACTTTTCTAAAACAGGAGTTTAGAATTGCCCAATGATTGTAGTTATCTTATAATTTTTACAAATTCCTTCTCAGTTGATTGGACACAGTACTGTTGTTATGGGTCTTGGGTATTCAAGACAGTTACCATATCCTTTCCCACAGCCCCATCCTCACACACACCTGCATTTTAGGATCATTAATGATATACAGGTAGAAAAATGTGGACAAAGCACAAATGAGTGGTATAATAATGATCCTAGGTAAGATTTATGTTAACCTAGAATTGGTCAGGATCTGCAAATTAAAATGTTTCTATTAGAGCTACTTTAATATTTCATGCATATTTGACTTGAAGATAGAATAAAAATAAGATTTACTGGGTGGCAGATGGGTTAGTATATCAGCTCATATGGGAACCAAGGCTCTCAAACACGGCTATACATTAACATCATTTGGCAAAG
The DNA here is from genome assembly GCF_949774975.1 of Lagenorhynchus albirostris. Classification (NCBI taxonomy): domain Eukaryota; kingdom Metazoa; phylum Chordata; class Mammalia; order Artiodactyla; family Delphinidae; genus Lagenorhynchus; species Lagenorhynchus albirostris. Next base: position 108,410,003 of record NC_083116.1, on the reverse strand, counting down.
TTTAAAACGTACTGATACCCGGGCCTCAGCCCCAGAGAATCTGACTGGATTGGTTTAGGGTAGAGTCTAGGCAATGATATTTGTTAAAAATTTCGCATATGACTCTAATGTGCAACCAGGAATTGAGGCCCACTTTCTTTGAGCAAAATGGCATGGACATGGCAAGTGTGTCTCCCTGAAACCCTGAGAATGAAATTGCAGTTTCAGGATCAATTTAGCACTCTGAGTGGTCACTGTCAACTTCTGTGATTAGCCTGGAAATGGTCTGAAACCTATTTGTTACCCCTGCCTGAGAACTGCAGGAATGCTTTTAGATTGAGGTAAGAAAATTAGGAATATTGGAAGATTCTTATCCCTATATATTCAGGTATCTAGAATCACCATAAATATTTTCCTGATACAAATAACGTGAATATTAGGACTAAAAGTAGACATTTTAATGTCAGATAGTTATTTTAATTTCAGAAATCCTAGAAGTATGGTGTTCTAAGAACCTAATTTTGACAGTAGTGTTGGATACTTTTTAAAAAATTAAAATGTCTATTAGCTCCTATTTTTTTCTTTTCTCCTATTTCCAAGCCCCTTCATAATCCTTACCAAATGCTTTGCTCTTTAATGTCTAATATTTTTTAACAGTTAGATGAAGTTTATAAAATGCCCTGTTCTAATACTAGTTTCTGAGAGTGAATTCCCAAATTAAATTCCTGTCCATAATAAAAATAACTTTATGTATTGATTATGATGTGACAGACATAACCACTGAATATGTATTATCCCATTTAATCTTTATGATATTATAATTATTTGCCTTTACAAATAAGAAAAAATAGACTCAGACTAAATAACTTACATGAGATCACACAGCACGACTCTGAATCTCCTGAGTCTAACCATTTTGATATATGAACACTTTTAAGTTGGTTTTGCAATCTAGCTATGTAATGTAAGCATAGATTCATTGATTCACTAATTACCTAATTACTACAATTCATTTTATTAATTATCTCAATAATATTTATTGAGTGCCTACTATATGCTAGGCACTTATTGAGCTCTGGATATACGGTTGTGAACAAAAGAGATGAAGTCCCTGCTCTCATGGACCTGTAGAAACTGAAGTTTCAAGGCAAAGAAACTTGATTAGATGTGTCCAGTCATGTCCAAATGAATCAAAAAGAGAAACAGGTATTAGCTTCTAAGATCCACCAATTAGTTGCTAGGCCATTTTGTCAATTTCAACAACCTGAGAGCATTGCATTATTCCACCACTCAGTCATGCATCAGCAGGGATGAGGACAGAATATGTAGTTATATGGAATAATGAGGACCTGGCATACTATAATTATTTCAGAGTAAAGTGATTCAAAAAATAGAACCATTGAAACCTTGGGTAAAAGAAACAAAATCAAGGAGAAAAATCTCATCCGATTTAAAGGTTAAAAGAAAACACAGGGACAAAAGATTTTCAAATTGCTTACAACTTTTTTTAGAACTTAGTTTTGTTCATCTAAATTGATCAAAGTTACTCTGAAGTGACAATGATATAAATTGTATACATATCTCTAATGTCAGAAAACAGAGACACAACTAAGCTGGCATGCAGACTGAGCACATGGTTAACTTACGGTGTAAAATTTTTCTAGATGACCATAATCTGAAGAATTCTAAACAGATAGGCTTTAAATTTAGATTATTTGGGAGAGAAGCTAATCATTTAGAAATAATTTTGTTGCAAATATGCATTTCTCTAGTTTTAAGAACAATAACAAAAAACACATTCATATAATAGTTGCCAAGATAACTGAATCCTTTGTCTACTTCAATATGGCAATTCCTATTGGCTCATTTTGTTGTAAAATATTTTGTAAATCATGGAAGCAAATCCAGGAAGAAGGCAAGAAATAATAACACAAAATGTATCACCTTGATTCATATATTTATAAACACTCCTCCTAGGGGAAATACATTGCTGTAATAAAATACTTTGAAAGACATTACATCTGCAATAGGAATAATTCATGAATACAGTTACACACTTAGGTGGGAAAGACTGTGACATATACTGTAATCTTATATTTTTCTCATCAAATGAAGATCTAAATATTTATGAATGAGGATTTTTTCAGCATCTGCTAGTAAATGTTCACCCTAATACATTTTTATTCCTCAAAATTTGAAGAAAAATATTTTAAAAATCTTAGGTAACATTTCTGCAGAGTGAGATCAATTCATTGATACATTAGTCTACAAAGCAAAGTAATCATGCATTATTCAAAGAATTCAGCCAAATTCTAAGAGACTTATGTCTCCTCTGTGTTTACATATAAATAACATGATTTATTTTTTAGAGTAATCTGGAAATAAAATTTAAAAGGGTAAATCTTCATTTTAGTAGCTGGAAAGCAGTAATTTCCAGATATTCATTTGTTCCTAGAAGAATGTATTGATTACATATTTCGACCCAAACACAGACTGACAATGTGATGAGCACAAAAATGTTGAGGCATTGTCCCCATCTCCAAAAAAATTTTACTGAATAAAATAGATATAGATAAAAAATACAACTGTGCAAAATGCTACATGAAGAAATTATCTAAATTGTATTGCATATTATATAATTATATTGTACATATAATTATATATAAATATATAATTAATATTATACTAAAGAAGTTTAACTAGAATTAACAAACACAAATAATCTTAACATCTTATAAAAACAATCCTAATAAAATATTTCTTAGTGAAAAAAGCAATTTTTAACATTTAAACATCTAATTAATATTCTGGTTAAGCTATTTGATAGCTATGTTTTTAAGTTAATGCTCATAATACAAATATATACGGTGCTTACATTTGTCAGATTTTTCAGGAATAACAATTCCCTAACCTTCACCCTAGACAAAACTAGCCTTTATACACTCATATCCACCACTGATTTTTTGCTTACAACTAGAAACACTTTTCTCTGAAGCAGCCAGAAATGAGTCACTGGTCAGTTAATCAAAAAAGTACAATACGGAAGAAATAACAACAATAACAACCAACAAACAAATAAAACTAAATATATGTATATTTATAGGTACATGTGTATCTATATATGTATATATACTTTAAAATGTTCATTTAATGTAAATATCAATATATTTTAATTTACAACTCTTCATTTTAACTTAAAATTAAGTGGTAAATTTTATTTATCATTTTTTTATGTAGTGCCAAGACTTTGATTTTGTGAATGTAAGTTCCACAGTCGTATGCGTCATCTACACATTCTAGTTTTAGCTAATTTTTGAATTAATAAAGTCAAAACCCAAAGACACTTAAGAAGCACTTTGTATAAAAAATATTTCTAGAATATGATTTTTCCAAACTTTTACAAGTATCTCTTCCACATATTTTAGTAGCTCACATTTATCAAGTGTTAGCAAAAGAATTCGACAGTTTTTATGGACAAAAATCTATTTCAGCACTTGAAATTTTTGTTTGTTTTGTTCATATTGAATTATTATACAATTAAAACAAGTAAAAATGACACAACAAACTTGAGGGGATAAAGTATGACTGACTCTTTGATAAGCAAGTAACTCAATTGATGGGGGCAACATTTGAGGGTATAGTAGACAGTAGACTTGTAGCCATGAGCATTCAGGGTGTTGAGAGTATCTGCCAGTATGTTTTATGGAGGTATTGAGGACAATTGCTCAATCCATTGAATCAATACATAAAACTGCTTAAGAGATTATTGTAAAGTATACCAGGCATTCAGGTAAGCATTTTAAAAGCTTTAGTGTATTTAATTCTCATGACAACATGAGAACTCTGTAGGACAGGCATTATGTTCTCATTTTTACAAATGAAGAAACTGAGTCTCAGTGAGGTGAAATACTTTACCTAAAGCTTTCCAGTTAATAAATACCAAAACTAGGGCTTCCCTGGTGGCGTAGTGGTTGAGAGTCCGCCTGCCGATGCAGGGGACACGGGTTCGTGCCCCGGTCCGGGAGGATCCCACATGCCGCGGAGCGGCTGGGCCCGTGAGCCATGGCCGCTGAGCCTGCGCGTCCAGAGCCTGTGCTCCGCAACGGGAGAGGCCACAGCAGTGAGAGGCCCGCATACCACAAAAAAACCCAAAAAATCAAAAAACCAAATAAATACCAAAACTAAAACTGGAACCTTGTTCTAGACAGTACTGGCTCTAACACAGCTTTGACTGTTCTGTATAATGATTAATAGTTATCTACTAGTATCTGGCTGGATTAGAAATTCTTTAAGGGCAAGACCCAGTCTTTTTCATTACAGTATCCCCTGTGTTTATATATGTATGTATGCTTTAAATAGATAGACCCACACAATAGATGCATGGGTTCTTTGGGAAAACATTAACTTATTCAGACAGTAACTTGTTAAATTGATCCTTGGTCTAACTGGGGATAGTTTGGAGCAGAATAATTAGTTTTTGTTTCTTGCTTTTTAAAAAACTCCTCTTAACAAATTTTAAGTGTACAATACATTATTGTTGACTATAGGTGCTAAGTGAAATAAGCCAAACACAGAAAGACAAGTAACTGCAGGATTCCACTTATATGAAGCATCTAAACCATAAATTTAGATGGTTTTAATAAATTTATTTAATAAATTTATAAGTTTTAAATTCATAAAATCAAAGACTGGAATGGTGGTTACCTGGGGCTAGGGGGAGGGGAAGATGAGAAGCTATTAATTAACACGCATAAAATTTCAGGTCTGTCTCTTGCTTTTTAAATACGGTACGTTAGATGGAGAATGTTATCTATTAACATTCTCTAGTTAACTAAGATTTTGCCATTTTAAATTATTATTTACAAGCTTTATTCACTTGTTATTTGTATAACATTTATTAAAAACCCCAAATCAATGGCTTCTTGCATGTAAAATGATCTTTCAGAAGATAAATTTGGTTTATATAATAAAAATGAAATAGTATATAATCTCATCATCTAAAATAATGCTATTTCTGATATAACTTGTTGATTTACTTTGATTTTTTTAATGGAAGCTCAGGTTATGATATAAGGATGGTGATTAGCAGTTATGAAAGTTATGTAGTCAATGTAAATTGTACAAAAGCAATATTTTTTTTAAAGATCATTCTATTACAAGGAGTCTACTAATGTCGAGTAGCAAAAATGGAGATACCACTAATTAATATTTAATTCTGTTGGGGATGACCCTAAGCAAATTGAACATGCAAAACTCAGGGATTTTTTTGTTTGTTTACTTTTAATAAACAGTAGCCAACAAAATATTTTATATGAATAAGGGCTAGCTACTTCCCTTAAACGGTGTAACCAGGTTATTATGAAATCAAGTCTCAGAACAAGCTCTAGAAACATTTATTAGCAAAGAGGCAAAAATGGTTCATATTACGGCTTATTCTGTAAGCTTGATGAAGTCTCAGCTGTCTGTTATTCTAGGAGTTTGACCCACCCCCCTTACAAGAAATATTGGCTCAACACTGGACAATATCCCAGAAGTAGGACACAGTTACTCTTATGGTCATCATTAAGCAACCAAAATCCTTCTAAACCAAAGGCAGGATACATGATAGTTTACAGACCTAGTCTTTGGCAACATCCCTAACAGTAGAAGCTGCAAACCTTGCTGGATTTTTTTGTCCTGTTTATTCAAGGGTGGGGAGCATCTTTATACTATTTTAGGCAATTCATATAAAATGAAAGCTTTTAGTTTCACTAATTACCATCCATTTATAACAGGTGCCATGCCAAGTAATAAGCTAGCCACTAATTTAACCAATGAAAACCCATTTCTGACATGAAATACGGTGATTAGCAAAATATCTGGATATGATCAAAGAGAAAGATAGCTAATCTGTTTGTAATCACTGCCTCTGGAGTGGGGAGGATATTCTCTTTGAAAAAGTGATATCTGACTGTCCCTGGAGTGGAGATTCCTGGTTAGGATGCATAAACTGTCTATGCGAAATTATTTTTAAGCAAATTACAATTTTCATTAATTTTTTTTACTATTCTTATGAAGTCAGTTCCTAAGAAATGAAAAATAAGAAGGAATAAAGGCAGAAAAAGTAAGCTCTTTTATAGTAACTCTTTTTTGCTTTTTATATAGTTATATTTTCTTTTAAATAAATTTATTTATTTTTGGCATTGCTGCACGCAGGCTTTCTCTAGCTGTGGCCAGTGGGGGCTACTCTTCGTTGCGGTGCGCAGGCTTCTCATTGTTGTGGCTTTTCTTGTTGCAGAGCACGGGCTCTAGGCACGCAGGCTTCAGTATTTGCAGCATGCAGACTCAGTAGTTGCGGCGTGTGGACTCTAGGGCACCCAGGCTCAGTAGTTTTGGCTTGCGGGCTCTAGAGTGCAGGCTCAGTAGTTGTGGCGCACGGGCTTAGTTGTTCCGTGGCATGTGGGATCTTCCCGGGCCAGGGCTCGAACCCGTGTCCCCTGCATTGGCAGGCAGATTTTCAACCACTGCACCACCAGGGAAGCCCTATAGTTATATTTTTAATGTAGACCTAATGCATTAATTCACAATATTGTTGACTTAACAGTAATATTCCTCTGTCTGGGACCAGCTGCATGATATTTGATGGGATACACTGAATGGAGTGGTGAGGGAGGAGGTAGCTGCTATTTAGAGAGTCTAATCAGTGAAGTCACATTCTGGAGGTTAATGGGCAATATATGTCTCTGTCTCAGCCCTGACAATTTGGCTTATTCAAACCACTACTCTTTTAATATTTGTTCAATTTTTATTTGGAGGACAAGTTTATTGTTGTGTTTAAGGGTCAGAAGAAGGGCAAATCTGCTTGCCAAAAAAACCCACAACAAACAAACCCCTGCCTGTAAATTACCCTGCTGCGCTCACTAACAGCAGTCAGATCACTGTTTACTAAGAGACTAGAACCAATGAACAATACAGCGATCCTCTGTTGTTACTTTTAAAAGTCCCTTACAGGATGTTGAGAAAAAGGAACCCTTGTATACTATTAGTGGGAATGTAAATTGATACAGCAATTATGGAAAACTGTATGAAGGTTCCTCAAAAAATTAAAAATAGAACTACCATATGATCAAGCAATCCCACTTCTGAGCATACATGCAAGGGAAAGAAAAACACTATCTGCAGTGATATGTGCACTTTCATGTTCATAGCAGCATTAGTCACAATAGCCAAGATACAGAAACAAACTAAGAGTCTGTCAAGAGACGAATGGGTAAAGAAAATGTGGCATATATATACAGTGGAATATTATGTAGCCTTTAAAAAGAAGGAAATTCTGACATTTGTGACAATATGGATGAACCAGGGAATGTTATGCTAAATGAAATAAGTCAAACACAGAAAGAGAAATACTGTATGACATAATCTCACTTATATGTGGAATCTAAAAAAAAAATGTTGAACTCGTAACAGAGTAGAATGGTGATTACCAGAGGCTGAGGAGCTGGGGAAAAGGGGAGATATTAATCAAAGGGTACAAACTCTCAGTTGTAAGATGAATTAGTTCTAGAGACCTAATAAATAGTATGTATAGTATGGTGACTGCAGTTAATAATAATATATTGTATACTTGAAATTTGCTAAGCGAGTAGATGTTAAGTGTTCTCACTAAAAAAAAAATGATAACTATATGAAGTGATGGATATGTTACTTAACTTCACTGTGGTAATAATCATTTCACAATGTATATCAAAACATTACATTGTACCCCTTAAATATATACAATTTTTATTTATCAATCATTCCTCAATAAAGCTGGAAAAAATAAGGATATTAAATGAAGGAAGATGAAAGAAAAGCCTGCTGTCCCCTTACAGCTATCTCGCCCAAGTGATGCTAAAATAAAATATGGCCTATAATTGTACTCAGTATACTTCCAAAGAGGAGTTCTGGAAAATACATTTTCTCCAATTTTTTACATTTTCATTGACATTTTAGATTCTCTTTGTAACAGATTTTCCTGCTGAGCACCTTTATGTCTAGCCTAACTCAATTCAGCTCCAAATATATATATGTACAACATTCATATATTTTGCATGTATAGTATTTTTTTAGTCAGTCATGGGGCATACAATAATAAAATACAGATACACACACACACACACACACACACACACACACATTTCTTCTTCCAGAAAGTAAAATAATACACCTCAGATTTTAGCAATTATTGAATATTTGTGGGAGTCTTATGGGGGTTTATTCTTTAATTTGAAACATGACTTTTTAAATGATTTGGCCTTTCTACTTAGAATGCAGGGATGCTATGTTATGGTGCTGAAATTATTAATGTGCATAAATATTCCTTTTCTCCTTGTCTTTGAGGCACATGAGAGCATTCTATTTCCTTCTTCACCCTTTGAAAGTAGGTGTGGCCATGTGACTCTTTCAGTCAACGAGTCATAGGCGGAATGACACATGTCACTTCAGGGGTGAGCATTTAAGCGCTAGTGCAAGACCCTCCAGGACTGCTCCTCCTCTGACATGACAAGCAGGGGAGCACGTGTGAATTGCGAGACCCCATCAGCCTAGGTCTCTAACTACCTACAATTAACATAGCTCCTCTACCAACCTGAGTGGTACATTAGCATGTACAAGAAATAAACCTTTGCTGTTTCAAACTGAGGTTGAAAAAACAAATGAACACAAAAAGCAGCGTAAGCAATAACAACAAGAAAACCAGAACATAACTGAGATGAACTATCCAGTACTTGCCCTTTAATAAAAACAGAAAACTCCTTTTTCTAGGTAGAGAGGAATCACCTAACTATATAATATTATTTTAAAGACGATTTTCTGTAACTGAAATAATTTCTCAATTAAATCAAAGTGGCTAAATGTTAGCAGAATGCTGGTTATTTCATAAACTAGTTCTCTGTATACATTCAGCAAGCTGTGGCAATTTAAAGGTTGTATCTTCATAGAAATGAGACAGTGCTAGAACATCAAAAGAAAATGACCACAAATGTTTGAGCCAATCGTAGGGCACAATAATAGAAATATTATATATCATCTTACAGTTCTTTTAGCTGTGCCACACTGATTGAGAACTAAATTAAAATTATTAACTGTATTACAAAATCCCTAATCAAGAGGTAATATGAGCCACCAAAATGTATATTAAAATTTACTTAGTTCACTTATTATATACTTTGATTTTTCTTGGTAAAAGTTATTCTTATTTGTCTGCGTTAAAAGGAATTATACAGAAATGTGAAGGTTTATTCTTTTTCCTTAATTCTTATCATTAAGAGAACATTAATGTGATTTTAAGACCAAACATTAATTACTGCTGAATATGATAAATTATTTTTTCTCTCTCCTACAACCTCCTTTCTGTCTATTCTATCTCTACACTTCAGAAGCTCTAGGATTCATCTACTCAGAACACTCTACCAACTCCTGCACCCCTGCTTTTTCATCAGGGAAAACTAATAAAGACCTAAGGAAAAATAGAAAGTGAGTGACTAATACAAATTCCACTCTGTATACTGCTCACTTATAATGCTATCATTATAATCTAAGAAGTTAAAATAATATGACACTTTAACCTCTAAGTTAATCAATTTAAGAGAATACTGGGAGTTCTATTTTCAAGAGACTGATTGAAATCAAACCTCTGGGCTGGTATAAGAATAATTAAGAAATGGTTTTAGGTTCCAGAGCAATAGTTATCTATATACAAGTTATCAGCAGCCAATTGGCTCCAATTATTCCTTCAGACATCTAAGAGAGACAAACCATAGACATAAAAAGCTCCTGCTCATTTGCATATTCATAATACCTCAGTGAATCACCAGGACTGGCACTGATGCTGCCTGAATATTAATGCAGAGCCAACAGCTGAGTTGAAGGGCAAAGCAATATATAGAAACAAATAGCAATTTCCCTCTGGAATTCACAATTTAACTTAATGGTGGACAGTTTTTAAAAACCAGTTGTTTATTATTATTATTATTATTTCATTCCTTACTACAAGATTATTCCCCATTTCTTAGAATATCTAGTCAGATCAGTGCAGGATTACAGTACTTTTTTTTTTTTTGTATTTTAAACCAGATTTGATCACGCAGTCTTCCTTTACACCATAAACCACAAACTACTCAAGCTTACATGCTAAATATCTATGCAGTATGCACCCCAAAAAGGAGGCATCCAAGTCATACACTGCATCCAGCTGAAGGACATTCTATTTTTATATGCTTTTAAAAGCTTCAAATTTGTGAGCAGTTAAAAGTTCGGAGAGTTAAGTGCCTTTGCCTTGTATTCGTCTCCCTGCTCTGCCCTTTAATTTCTTGTATAAACCTCTGTCTCCTGACCCCACCCTTTGTCACAGCTCAAATGGATGTTGCTGCCTTGGCTTCTGCAGAGTCACAGCTTGAGGCTTCCGGAAGAAATGATGCAATTCCTTCCATGAGGTACAGCAGAATATTTGTGGAAGAGTATGTAGGAGGGAGATATGTATTTGAGGTTTGCATGTGTGATGTATTTGTAGCATCCGCATTACATTTATACATCTTTGATCACAAGATTGTTTATTATAGGATTCTATTTTGCTTGGAGAAGCGGCAGATTAGACAAAACTCTCCCGAGCATTTGCATTTCCTTTTCCTGAAGAAGGTGCTGTCTGCCAACAGTGGTTTCAGAAATAAACAGGAGTAGATAAAATACTATCTTTTTAAAGACAACCTCAGGTTTAGAAAACAGAGTTCTGTACCTTACTGATTATCATACTGCTTTGCTTTATTTATTTTTATTGGGCTTCTATTTCAAATAATAGTAAATAATAACCACAGCAATAGCTAATCTATATTGATCACATACTGTATCTGTCAATTTTTGCTTCATTAACAAAACTACCTCTAAAATCAGTGGCTTAAAGCAATAAACTATTACTGCGTATGTGCCTGTGGGGTGCCTGAGGGTAGCCTCAGTTTGACATTTCTTTTCAAATTTCTGTTCTGTGGCAGCCAGGGTGGCCCTACTTCGCACTGCAGATCTATGAGTTGTTTGGGGTGACTGTTCCATTTTTCATTCCTCCTTAGACCTATAGGCCAACCAGATAATATTCTACTCATGGTGTTAGCAGAGGCACAAGGGTGCAGACAGAATATATGAGGTTTCAGGGCTTAGGATAAGATCCAGAACACTCACTACCTCTTTATTCTATTAGTCAAAGCCAAGCATCAGGAAAATATACATTATCTCTTTGGTGGAAAAGACTGAAAAGTCACATGACAAAAGGAGGGGTGAAAATTTTAAACCAATAATGCAATCTACTACACACACTATGGCCCAGGCTCCTTTGTTAGCATGCTATATATATCATTTCATTGATTCTTCAGTGTAGTCCCGTGTATTATTGCCATAATTATTTTACAAACAGATTCAGAGAGGTTAAGTAACTTGTTTAGGACCATACTGCCAGCAAGTGATAAAGCAATGATTGACATGTAAGCAATTCTTAAACACTATGCAGTTTTTCTCAAATGTTCCATCCTACCTGGTTTCAAAGAATATTTCTATATTTAATACAGAGATTATAAAGATATGGGACATAATGTGCGGTCATCAATAGAATGATAATGAGTAAGGATACAGCATAACAAATATTCTACTGGGATAATACTATTCATTTCTAAGTCATCTCATTCTTCAAATTTATTTATACATGAGACAGAATAAGGATAATGTCCTCAGTAGGGAAGAACCACAGGCATATTAATAAATTAAACTTTCATTTATGGTTCTTTTGTGATCAATGACTATTCCTTAGAACAAGAAAGACCATCTTCTTTGACAACAAACACTACATATAAAAATTATAACTGATTTTATTTTATAAAAAATGTGCACCAAACAAATAGTTTTATAGATTCAAATATCATTCATCAAAAACCACAAATGGGTATAATAATGACAGAGAGCTTTATTGAATGGAAAGTAATTGTTCCACTGCCAGTAGAAATGTAAGTACACTCATAATTGAAGTATTTTCTAATTGTCTTCTTGACAATCAATAGCACAATGGTCTTAGAATATGTTTATATTTGCACTGGTTTCTTGATTTTTCGTATTTTCATTTGTTGTCGAACAGTTGTTTTCAGAAACCTGAAGAGGTTTAGTTGAATCAAAAAAGTCAGCATATACCACAGGACTTAGTGATAATTCCATATTGTTTTCATACTGCTCCTCATTGCATAAGGTGTGGCTTAGTAAATACCACAAATTGTTAAAAGAGCTTAATTTGCTGGAATAAACATGAAAATAGGGCAAAATTAAATAAGATGGACTCTGACATAAATCCAACCTCCATGCTGCAAGATTTCTCCCAAGGGTTAAGCCATACATAGAGACAGATTTTATATGGGAGTAAGATTAGCATTCATAGAAATTGGAATACTAAAATATTGAAATGAATGTCTATGTGTAGCTTGTGAAATATTTAATATATAGAACCCTTGTCTTAGACACTATTATGTTATTCAAGATTAATAGTTGTACTGAATCTCACACTTGGTCTACTTCCTTCACTTCATACCAAAAACATTTCAGAATCTCACTAAGAGCAGACTGGAAGCTAGGAAGCTGAGAGCATTTATTCTGAGGAAAGTGCATGGTATATGATAAATATTCAATTATTATTTCTGAACAATGCAGTATTATGAGCTTTTACACCACTGGACTTGAAACAAAACTGGGTTCTTAATAATTGAATGACCTCAGTAAAGTTATTTAACACTGCAAAGGTCAGTTTTGTTTTTAATCCATAAAAATGGGGATAAAAATCTACCAATGTCATAAAGTTGTTTAGAGGAGGAAATTAAAACATTTATTTATAACCAAATTTCCCCAACCTTTATTAACTAATGAATTAAAATGGAATCCTATTATTAACTCAGAACTTAATCATTCTGGCCCCCACCTGCTGAGGCAGAATTTCAGTCCCTTCCTGCTAGATCTTTCCATGTTACATTTGGATATCCCCAGTGAGGGTCTCAAATGTGCTCATGAGAAGCCCTCTTCCATTTCTCAACCTCAGACCTTTTCACTGATGCTCATGGCCTGCAACAGCACTTGAGAATCAACTCTTCCCCAGTGGGCTGAAGCTGCCACTCAGTCCTCTGGGAAATGTTGATACTGAACCCTATCTTGCTATCTCTTGTACCTGATGTCACAGCATCTCTGAAAACCCAAAGGACATTGCATTCTCTGGGGTCCTCATTGAGTTGAAGCTCTTATGTATTCAATGCACAAGTAGAAGGATCATCCTTGCCCTTCAGCCTGTAGCCCCTCTCTCTCTAAAGGTCAATTACAAATCAATTTGCTAAATAGGAGAGTCAATATCTGAGACAGAAATCATGCTACTGCAGCACCTGGTCAGGTGAATTCATACACACACACACACACACAAATACACACCCCACCTCCAACCTTCTCAAGTCTTCTCCTTTAGGATGGATTTTAGCATACATAAGAAGAGGAAATTCATATTTTGCTGCCAATCACAACTTTTGGAATGGAGTACTTGGGGAGATAAGACCCTGTGTTGACAGGGTTTTGCATACCTAGTATATCATGGCTCACCATTAATATGGACTCCATCATCTAGAATGGCACCTTTAAGATTTTTCTGAATCTGAACCATTAGAGCATGTCCAGAGATCACAATTTATTTGGTCTGGGATGAGTTGCTGGCATAGGTAATTTCTAAAAATTCCTTAGATATTCCTAATGTGTTCAGGTTTAAGAACCACTGCTTCAGAGAATCTGCTGAAAACATATTTTACCAGATAAAATGTGCATTTGACTTTGTTTATAACATTAGTAAAATGGCAGGTGTCTGTGAGCACCCTGAAATAGTTTAAGGATAACTGACTTAGAGCCAGTAAGTTGGATTGTTTCTCCATATGAGGGAGATATTAATGAGGCTATGTCCTAGAATGAAGCAATAATCAGTTTCAACTAATACAATTTTTTTTCTATTTATCTGTGTTTTCCCAATGTTTCTGGTATTATGCTATCTTGCTGTAGGTGATTAATAATTACTGAAATTCATATTAGTACTAAAATTCAGGAAAATATTTAGATACATTAAATTAGAATAATAAAAAGAGATTTAAAATGCTTCACTTCTGGGAAAGTAGAATGACCAAGTTTCGCTGACCAGCCAATTAACATTGAAAAAAAATCTATGTCCTAGATCTAGAGAAATGTTAATAACCACTTCTCATATAATAGAGGACAATATCAGTGAGAAATGTTTCATTTATGGTGTGGCAAGAGAGTCACAGAAATACTGTGTAAGTTTTGTGTAAAAAACCACCTCCTGAGATGTCTGGAAACTTACATGAGACTCAGTTTTTATTACACTGTAATAAAATTGGCAAGGGTGTTTTCTAGCTAAGATAAGGTGAGAAAATAAAATTGCAATTAAGATCAGTCATGGAAATGTTTTGATTATACCAGAAATAGAATGAATGAATATTTTTAAATTTTGGTAACTCCAAAATCAATTGCAAGAAATACTTAAGACACTTGGAGCTAGATTTTATGACCCATTCTGGGGATTTTGACTATTACCATGATAGGCCAAAGAGAGGTGCCAAAAGTGAAGAAATGAGAGAGGGAGAGGAGGGGGGAGAGAAAGAGAGAAAGTTAATTTAACATGTTTCAATATTTGCCTCTGTAGGGAAGCAGGTGTATAAATATTTTTATAAGGAACTCTATGGATGAATATGAAGTAAAATGGCTTTTATAAAATATCAAAACATAAAAAGATTAGTCTATTGTCAGGAAGAATATATATATATATACACATAAAATGAAATATGGATAATTTTTAAAATTTTTTTCTCAATATTACCATCTAGCGGTAACCACTCTGAAGAAATACATATATTCAGTATATATGTATATATATACATATATGACATTTTCTACACACATACACACACTTTTCTTTCAAAAGTGAGATAATGTTATCTATTTTAATTTGTAATTGTTTTCATTTAATATATTATTTAAAACATTCATTGCCATTAAATATGTTCCACAGCATCATCTTAAAGGCAGCATAGTATTATGTAGTTGTGGCACTGACTCATAATCATAAGCAGTACCGAAGTGAATATTCTTTGTGCACAAAACTGTTATCTAGGGAAATTCCTAGATGTGGAAGTACCGGATCAAAATAAGCCATTTAAATTGTCAGTTCAAAACACTTGTGAAACTGTGGCCAAATACCTTACTAAATGGTTATATGAATTTACAATCTGTCTGAAGTATATATGAGTTTTTAAGAGAGATTACTCCTAACACTGTTACAGAAAATAAGAAAAAATTGATCTGATGCACAAAAATTCAGTGTCCTTCTCATGTGCTTCTGTCACTGGCAAAGCCCACTGGGGTCCCCAGGAAAAATAAGATGGGAATCTAGATGAGAAGATACGGTCTAACCTCTTCTTTTGTGCCTAGTCTAGTTTTACTTGCCTACAGGAGGGTCATGTGTGGGGCCTTGCACCTAACATGTCGGATTAGAGTTCTGAGAACCACGCTGCAGACACCACAATCAGGGGCTGGGGGGTGGCGGTTGGGGCGTGTGCAAAAGCGCTACATGTGACATCTCAATTGAAGATGGCGACAGTGTACCGAGTGCGGAGATGCTGCATCCAGCACCTTGATCTGGAGCACTGTGAACAACACGACTGTGCCCAACCTGCAAGGACTCCACTCCTCCCTCTGCCACTGACGAAAACCCTATAATGCAGGCCTGTTAGGGAGAGGGTGTGCTTTAAAGCATGAGCTCAGACCTCTCCATTCTTTGATCAAAGAATGAAACTTTTCTTTGCTTCTGAACCAAACCTGGTCTTGTTCTACTGGCTCGAGTGACACCAGGCAGGAGGACCCTTGTTGGGGTCCAGCTTGAAAGGGTCAGTAACAAATTTCGGTGACCATGAAGCGACAGACCATGGCCTTTTCGCCTGTATCTATCCACTAGACTGCCGTGGGAGGACAGCAGAGGCTTTGGGAGGTTCACGTGAAGATGGCTGACTCTGGTCTTTGAGGACACTCTGACGGGTTGCTTTGATTTGGCAGCCTTTCCCAAATCAAAGCAACTCTGCCCAGCAACCTGATACCTGGGTGGGGTGCACACACAGCGTAGCCCCCACAGTAATCTGGACTGCACACCCTTGAGGGGATCATACTCTGGCATCCTTGGGGATCAGAGCCTGAAACTCAGGGCCTATCTGCCCGCTGCCTCTGGCTGGCCTTCCCTCGGTACCGGATGCCTGGGGACGGTGAGGATCTGTGGACTAGAGGGAACCACGGCAGTCTTGCCCGCTGTCTCACCAGCAGTGCTCACCTCCTGACCCCTGTACAAGGCAGTAGCAGTTACACCAAGGCTTTTTACCCTCCTCGCCCACCTCCAGGGGTCAACAGTAGCATTCTCCATAGTCACATTCAGTGTGGTAAAGGAAAGTGGGCAGCCCCGTGAGCCAAGAGGTGAGGCCAGAATAAGGCCCAGGTAATAAGGACCACCTGACAAAACAGAATGAGGACGCTCGATCTGAGTTCAGGAAAAGGCATCGAAGACGCCCAAATGCAAACGGGTCCCAAGGTAGGTATGCGACTGGGGACTTGACCTCTTCTGGTCAGTGCTAGTTTCTCTGAACTGGGCTGGGGAGCCCTGTGAGCCACTCACAAGACCATTACTGGGAAGCCCTGTGAGCTGCTGGCAAGAACAGGAAACACCCACTGCCCGACCTCTCCCCCCCACTCTGCTTGGGAGGCGAACCTTGGGTGATTCTTTACCAACTGAGGTTCCACAGGCTCTCCTCCCGGTATCAGCACAGAATACCAGCTACTCCAGTGATCTGGTGAGTACCCTGTGGGAATCCCTCATGCTTTTAGATCTCACCTAGTGGGAAGTCAGAAAACTCCTTTTCGGCTGAAAGGAGGAAAGACAAGAGTCCTCCCTCAAACAGCTGTGCCATTCCCTAAGGGACCGAGGTGTTCAGGAACTAACATGGCTAAGCTGCTCTGGCCCAGAGGCAGGCCTGTCCAACCCCCTGTGGGACATTCTGACTGAGGAGAGACTAACTATCCCAAGCACAGCCCATTACACATTCAAGGGGGACCCCCAGCTATATCAGAGTCCATGCTATTTGGATGCCTCCTAGTTTTTTTCTCTTGAGGAATCCATCAACATTTTGGGGCTGGTTCCAAATTTCCCAAACCAGAAATCTTACTTGGATCAAATCTTGTGGCATTTGTGTGCCAACAAACCACTCCAACCACGCCCCTCAGTAGTTGGCAACAAATCCAAAACAGAACATCTAAGGTATGGGGAACCAAACGTCCACCATAGCTAAGGATAGCCCATTAGGGTGCATCCTGCAGATGGGAATTTTTCAGGTGTCACCCCTTGACCGAAAACATTTAATCTTCCTATGTAATACAGCCTACCTCCAATACCGGCTGGAAGATGGGGAAATTTGGCCCATCAGTGGGCCTTTTAATTAGAACACCATTTTACAACTGGACCTGCTATGCCAGAGACAAAAGAAATGGGACGAAATTCCCTATGTCCAGTTTTTTATGGCCTTATATCAGAACAAAAGCCTTCAAAAGGGATGTGGGCTCTCTTCCACTGACGTAATACCAGTCCTTCACTCTCCCCTTGAGAACCTCCTTGATCCCCTCCCTAGCCCTTTTACTGCTCCTTCCCTACCCCCTTCCTTCATATGTCCTGATTTGGGCCACAGGCCCGAGGGGCCCCCTCCATACCAGCCCCATCCCCCCAGATCCCAGTTCAGCAAGTACACAAAGCAGAACTAATTACCAGCCAGGGTCCAACAACCCACCAGGAAAAATACTCCCTTTGAGGCAGGTCCCCAGTGGAGAAGGATTCATCCAGGTATACGCATCCCATTTACCACTTCTGATCTGTATAACTGGAAAACTCATAGTAAAGGGGTTGAGGGAAGATCCGGAAGGGTTCCTGAATCTAATTAGGGGAAGCTTTCAGATCCATGACCCCACCTGGCTAACATCTAGAGCCTCCTCAATGTACTCCTAACGGGAAGAAAAGGCCACGGTCTTTTCAAAAGCCTGAGACGAAGCAGACAAAGAGAAGAGAAACAGCACAGGTCATGCTATTTTCAGACCGGGGAGTCAAGTAGTCCCAGATAACGAACCCAACTGGGACCACTGAGACAAAGGGGAAGGGGGTGTAAGACAGAGGCTGACCCATTATAAAAATATGATCCTAAAGGGAATCCAGGCAGCAGGAAAGAAACCTGTCAAGTGGATAAAGGAAATCAATCAGGAGTCAACAGAAAACACTTCTGCATTCCTAGAGCCTCAAGGGGATGCCTCCAAATCTATACTATCACCGACCATGAATTAGTAGAAGGGAAGGCAATCCTGAGGTCCTATTTCATTTCCCAAAGTGCCCCCGACATTAGGCATAAACTTCAGAAACTGGAAATAGAACCAGATACCCCTACCTTTTGCCTGGTTAAGGCTGCTTACTGGGTGTTTAATAACTGAAATATAGAGGAGAAAAAGTCGGAGGAGAAAAAGGCCCAGAGACCCACCTACTGGCTGTTGCTGTCCAACGTCAACTGGTCAGCACAAGAATCTGGACTAACTGCCCATGAAGACTGTTGACTCTGGTGAGTGACCTCAGGCCCCCACTGAGAGATGGCAAGCAAGCCAAGGAAACTAGGGCCCAATCAGTGTACCGTATGTAAACAAGAGGGACGATGGAAGAGAGAATGCCCAAAGGGGGATGGAAATGGCAGATCCCGGCCACTACTATCGAAGGCAGATGGTCCAAATAGACAAAGAATGACGGGGGCCAGGGGGTTCCTAACCTGGCACTTCAATTGACCCCTGAGGAACCCGACTGACATTGGACACAGGGGGAAAGCCTGTTGAATTCTTAGTCAACACCAGTGCCACTTACTCAATTCTGAATACCAGATTAGGCAAACTCAGTCACAAGAGTTGTAAAATTATGGGAGTATCAGGGAAGAAAATTTTTGCTTTTGAGTGGCAGGATCCAAACACACAAAAAGACCCTTAGACAGTCCTGCCCCAAAGGTTCAAAAATTCCACCACCATCTTTGGAGAAAACTTAGCTAAACACCTAAAAGATCTACATCTGGAGGAGGGAACCCTCCTCCAATATGTCGACAACATTCTGATAACCAGCCCTACTAAGGAATCCTCTGACAAAAATACTGTAGCTACTCTGAACCACGTAGCCGATAAAGGATATTAGGTGTCCAAGAAAAAGGCTCAAATATCACAAACCAGGATGACCTACCTAGGCTTCACTCTCACAGAATGTCAGAGAAGCCCACCCCAGGAAAGTAAAGAAGTCATTTGCAGCCTCACCACACCTAAACGTAGAAACAGCTTAGGGGTTCCCTGGGGATGGCCGAGTTTTTCCACATCTGGATCTGTAACTATGGTCTAATAGCTAGGTCACTATATGAAAAGTTAAAAGAAACGGATGATGATCCTTTGGAATGGAATTCAGAATGCGAAGGTGCCTTTCAAGAAGTGAAAAAGCAATTACTTCAGGCCCTGGCCCTGGCCCTCCCAGATTCAGCCATTCAAACCAGAGGGACATATCCTAGAGAAGGTTGGCAGATTGATTTCACTGTCATGCAGAGAGTACCGAGCAATTTCAGATATCTCTTGGTGCTAGTAGACAAGTTTTCTGGGTGGATAGAAGCATTAAACTCAAGAAAATTGGATTAAGTTGTTTCCAATCGCCCTGCTCCACATGCGGTTAGCCCCAAGGGATAAATTAAAGATAAATCTAAAAACCCGAAAGACCAACTCACTCCTAAGGGGAATGGACCCCACTCGGTGATCCTAACCACCCATTCTGCCCTGAAGTTGCAGGGATCACTCCGTGGGGACATCACACTCTAGTGAAGAGGCCCTTAATTCCCAACCTCCAGAGAAACAACCAGAGACAACGGACCCCCCCTCCCCCCGTCCCCGACTACTCTTGTGAACCTCTCTGTGACCTAAAACTTCTTTTCTGGAAAATGGCAAAAAAGAAATAACCCTATATGCCTTGCCAAGCAGTAGAGATTTTAGGATCTGTTAGCTGACCAGGGAGGGGTCTGTGCCCTGGGCAATATGTCATGTTGCTTTTATTTCAATGCAACTGGCCTGACTGAAGAAAGTGCAGACAGGCTACTGGAAACATCAACTTGGCAGACAAAGGCAGCCAGCCTCATCCGGCCAAACAAATGTGGAGTGGGGTAAAACAAGCCCTCCCCAGCACCGCCGGTTTCTACCTTTCCTGGGCCCCTTAATAACCATTGTTTTCTTGCTGATATTTGGACCGTGTATCTTAAATTGTCTGCTGTCCTTTGTCTCCAAAACGTTAGACAAATGGTGGTTGCAAAGGGATAGGAACAGGTAGGGGCAAGGCCTGGGACCAAGCTAACAGAACTAAGAGCAGCTGGGAGAAGTTCTGCTCCTCCACCCGTGGTTGGGATGATGCCCACACTCAGCAGTAAGGTTACACAAGATGGACCAGGCCAGCGCCCCTCGAGAATGAGGACAAAAGGCAGAGGAGGGGTGTGTCACCCTAATAGTGGGAAAAATAAGATGGAATCTAGGTGATAAGGTGTAACTTTAGTCTAGTTTTACTTGCCTGTAGGGGGCTGTGTACAGAGGCCTTGCATCTAACACGTCGGGTTAGAGTTCCCAGGGCGGAACCAATGCCTGGACATCTCAGCTCAGCACGCCAGACACTGCGATTCAAGATGGCGGTGGCGGTGTCAGGCCAGGTTCAGAGACGCTTGCCATCTGGAGCCTGAGCAGCACACCTGTGGCTTCGCCTGCCCAGCAAGAGCTCCGCCCCCTCCCCGCTGATGAGATCCCTATAAAGCAGCCCCGCCCACCGCCTGTCAAGGAGAACATGTAGCTCGCAGGTCTCTTTTCTTTGATCAAAGAATAAAATTTTTCTTTGCTTCTCAACTGAACTCGGTCTCTGTCTATTGGTGAGACCGACACCGGGCAGGGGTACCCTTGTTGGGACCTGACTCTAAAGGGTTAGTAATACTTCCATATTTCCTGTGATGATCCAAGGAGTCTAGTATCCAATAACAATTAAATTTTTTCTTGTCCTTCATCTCCAATTACAGTATGAGTTGTTGTGGGTAGAGACTATGTCTTACTTACTATTGCAATCACAATATCAAATGTACATTCTCCATGTAAAAGGCATTCAAATATTTCAAATATTTGTTGAAGGAATATTAGCAAATGGCAGATGAAAATAATTCTGGTCACCTCAAGCTTCAGGACACAGAATAGGATAAATTACAGCAGATAATAGCAATCTACCAATAGATCACAGGGGTATACCATAGGGTGGAAGTAGTGAAATGAAAGCAAATATAGCAACAACAAGAACAACAAAAACTCATTAAATGTAGGGATTCTCTGAAAATATGTACTATTAAGAAAAAAAACTCGTGCATTGTGTGTTCAAACTAATTAAATAAATAGTAAAAATTAGTGATATTCACTTTCATTAATAATTTTATATTTTATTGTGATTTGATTCAATGTGTCCTTTCAAAACAAATATTAAAATTGTGAATGTTTACAAAACTATTCATTCAGTAAAAATAGGAACTAATCTTCTCTTAAGGTATATGCAACCTATGTAAAGCCGCTAACATTTCAGACAATAAGAACAAATACAGTATTTAATAAGAAGCCTCAGAGAAAACTGGAAGTTATTTTACGACTCTTTCTTCTGGAAAGACCAGCATTGTATTTGAATACATTTGGTTGCTTTAAGAGACAATGATTACTTTATAAAATAGTAAAAGAAGTAGCTACTTAACATTACAAGTAAACAGCTTACATGATTTTAGGTCATATCTATCCAGTTAACAGATATCACATTTCTGCTTGGATGGAAAATATTCTACAGTGTAAAAGTGTCAAGATAGTCTAAATAATTTAGATCTTTCTAACACAGACAAACCTTGCGGGTAACACAGCATAGTTGTTTTTCAGTACTATTTTGTGGAATATGCTATGTAGGCAATTGAAAGATTATAATTTTTTTTTGAATTCTGGTTTAAAAGATAATTTTGTTTTCTATGCTTCTATGATGTAAGGCAAAAATCCTACACAATTTGTAGCAAAATGATTTTCAGCATGTACCATCTTTTATCTCTATAGTATATTTATGCCTTAAACTAATGCCATTTTAAAAAGAATACAAGTCCAAGGCTATTTCTTTTAATTGTAACACAATACCCACATAGGAGATGAAAAGGGCTAATTGGTTTCAACGGTTAACACTATAGCTGGTCCTCTACACCAATGCTTCTCAAACTTTAATGTACATATGAACCTACTGAAGAAGCCTGTTAAAATGCAGATCTTGATTCAGTAAGTCTGGGGAGGGCCAAACATTCTGAATTTCTAATCAGCTTCCTGATGATACTTTCAGGTACTGCTGATCCAAGCACTACACGTTGAATAACCAGCATCTATGGTGAAAAGGTCCATGATGAGGGGTGGTGGGAAGAGGAGGGGAGTTAAAGGAAAGACACAAGGCAACTGATAAAAAATGTTAAAACTATCATTTGACAGGCACAGACATTGATCTAGTGATTTTTGTTCTGTGAGTAGTTGCTTGGTTATTTTGTTTTTTAATGATTTGATTATTAGGACTAAGTAAAATAATCCTTATCTGGTAAGCAACAACTAGGTTAAGATGTACATAAGTTTCAGTGAGTGAATATGTAAACCATCTGTTTTTGTAACCTCAAAATAAATAAATAAACAAACAAATGTACTAAGCAAAAAGGAAGCAGAAACTAAGATTATTTCTAGGAAAAAAATAAGCCCAACAGTAGTTTCAAAGGTCTGTTTTATAATATAAAGGAGAGTCAGTCAGAGAAGGACACAGTACTAGATAGCGTATGCACAGCACGAGAGCAAAGACAAAATG
Source organism: Lagenorhynchus albirostris (assembly GCF_949774975.1). Lineage (NCBI taxonomy): Eukaryota > Metazoa > Chordata > Mammalia > Artiodactyla > Delphinidae > Lagenorhynchus > Lagenorhynchus albirostris. The sequence goes on along the minus strand of NC_083116.1, from coordinate 108,386,974 downwards.
CAAAGTCTAGTTCAGCTTGAACAAATCAAATTCTGACAGACTCAAATATTTTGCTAGTAAGTAGTTATTTGGAGTTACGGTTTGATTTTAAAAATACTGAGTAACAATGGAGATTATAAAGGAGAATATTTGCTTGTCCAAATACTTAAAAAGTAATCATTTTTATTATTCTGTGAGCATTTTATGTTATGAAAGAGAATTCCCAGGAATTCTTTTCTTAAATAATCATTTCCAAACCTATTAATTTATCATTTCAAATATTCCTGTTTGGTTATTTTACATATAAAAGATACAGGCTTCTATGGCATGAATCAGTGCTCAAATTTATAAACTGAATTGATAGAAACCATGATGTTCTTTCACTAAAAATAATGGATTTGCAAGGCATATTTTATCAGCCTGGAGTGTTCCTTCTTAAGGTGTCAGCTGTAGCTCTGAGAGCTTTCAAGATAAAGAAGTGGTTCCAGTCAGTAAGGCTCCTTCCCAAGCAGAGAAAAAGGTCCCCACCCATATAATCAGTCATTGCATTTTTACCAATGTAAAAATCACAGGATTACTGGACATGAGGAAAAAATATCCTTATTCGGAACAAATAACCTCCAAGAAATACTATCATAAGTAACAAAATACTAGGACAATCCAGGATATGTCCTGCCAGCTAAAATATTGTCATCCAATAGGATACATCCTTTTCTCAGTTTGGTCTTCCAAAAGCAGGTTTTCCAAAAAGACGAGGATTTGCATGAAAGTGATTTATAAGGAAGTCTTTTGAGTTGAAAAACAAACAAATAAATAATGAAAAAAGAAAAAGGTCGGTGAATATAGAGAAGTGGGATAGGGAAAAACAAAGGGCCGAAAAAAAATAAAGTGAATATATCAAGTAAAGTCCCACAGAGGGTAACTTTGAATTAATGTCAAAGTTACTGTTCTCTGGACACAGCGTAGATCACACCTAGAGTTGGTCTCAACCAGAGGGCAAAGAAGCTGGAGTATTTATACCCCTGCAACCAGCTGGCCAGCCTTCAGTACTTAAGCACTGCACCTTGGGGATTATAAACTACCAGGAACTTCTGGCTCTCTCTGTTCAGGTAAATCAGTTCTGCAGCCTGAGGGGAGTTTTCAGACAACCCAAGTGCTGGTAGATAGGAATGAAAGCTTACTGGGAAGCCAAGGGCACACAAATAGTAAAGGGGGCTCCAAAGGATATGACCAGAAAACAGAATAGGCTTCCCTTCCCAGTTATACAAAACAAGATCATCAAAGAAATGCTTATTTTTTAAAATAATATTTGTGTTGCCTCACTCGATCAGAAAAAGGTGACACTGTCAAACAATAATGGAAAAATATTCATGTGTTTGCCAAATTAATGACAGGAAACGTCTACAGTTACTCTTTAATGTAATTTTGCTTATCTACAGATGTTTTCTGTTAACAAGTTATCCCTGGTCTTGGCCCTTCCCATCCCCAAAGTTATCGGTGCCTCTGTGTTGAACTCTCTTTCAAAGAAGAGCTTCATTCACTTTACTGTTTATTTTTTCTTGGAGAATGATTATTTAATTACCCAGAGTTGCTTAATTACCTAGAGTTGCTTCCAATATTTCTAAAAAGAAACCCAGAAGCAAGTTTCTGTAGTCTCAATTCCATAACTCTTCCATCTTTGTTTCATAGTGGTTTTTAAATTTTTGTTGCTACCATACTTTCTGAGTTTTATTTTGTTTTTTGTTTGTCTAATGCTTCTTAAAATCTTCCCTAATATTTTAGATTGTTTCTATTTTTTAAAAAATTTTTATTGGAGTATAGTTGCTTTACAATGTTGTTAGTTTCTACTATACAGCAAAGTGATTCAGCTATACATATACATATATCCCCTCTTTTCTAGATTTCCTTCCCATTTAGATTGTTTCTAAATTGCTTGGTTTAGTCAGGACTTTGATTTCGAGTAAGTAGCATACAACTGAAACTCTTAAGTGGTCTTTGTTGGCTGCAATATCTGGGGAGGGTAGAGTTGGAAGCTGGCCTGAGAGCACTGGAATAAGTAAATGAAATGCCACTGGGCTTTCCCTTTCATCTCTCATCTCTGCTTGTCTCCATGTGGCAAATTATTCTCTCAAAACAATATCTGCACATGAAGTAGTATGTTGCTGCAGGCTCTTCTGAGCTTACAGTATTTTAGTGCTGTGATTGGTACTGAAAGGATTGGTTTATCTTTTGCAGCACCAGTTTGAAGAGTATCAAGGGAAGGAATCCACATGGCCCAGCCTGGATCATGTGCCCATCCTTTAGGTCAAATACACTGGGGAGAGGGTGGATGAGGTTCTGAGATTGGCTCAATGAGGGTCATGTTCTTAGTCACAAATCCAGATGATTCTGCTATGTTGTCATAATCTCAGACATGGCCACCAGACAAACTAACACAGGTGGTATACTAATTTGTGTCTACCACAATAACAGGGCAAACTCTATTATTTGGTTACTTCTGAGTACCTCACTATAATCTTGTAACTGTTAAAAAATAAAAACCTTCTATTTTTACTGACAACTCTTATTTTTTCACCTAAGTCATCCTCATCCTGCCTCAAACACTGCTATGAGTTTTCCATTTACTTACTAAATCTTAAGTAACATTAAGTAACACTGCATGAGTCTTTAGTAAGAATAGTCTATGAGGAATTTCTAGGATGCTTCAGAGTTTAGGCCTCTCATCTCTCCCATATTCCAAATTTGCAGCCTTAAAAGGGTAACACTTCTGAATACACAAAAAAGAATCCGTTTCTAAACACAGTGAACACTTTTTATCTATCCAGCATCTATTCCCTCTTCCCTTGATAATAGTTTCAGTTGGGTGACAACCTGCTTTCAATGATATCCACACAGAAGAACTCCAAGGCCCAGAAATATTCCTGAGTTCTTGAAAAGCCATACCTGGTCTTTGCATTTTCTTGAGACTGCACGTTCCTATTTGCTAAGGCTAATTTTGGCTGTTTTCTGTCACTTTCAACTGAAATAATTCTAACTGAAATATACAATCACTCAGTAGTATTAATAAATTTAGGGAGCATCATTTTCAAAATAAGTCATGAATTGAGTTCACCGAAATCTCACGGCATGTCAATTTTTAGAACAATGAACCCAGAATGAAGTATGTGAAGTACTGAATTTTACATACTATACTAAAGGAAGTTTAAATTAAGTTCATAAACAGTCTATCTTAATATAGGACTAAAATCTTCAGAATGAAAGTAACTCCCTAAAGGAAAACGAAATTATGTATGCAATGTTAGGATGACATGACCTAGACAATAGCAGGCTGAAGCATTATATCAAAATAAGTTCAACATGTATAAAGATTCCATGTCAAATAGAGTATTTGCTTTTCGTTGAATTGCTATGAAATAATCTGTTAATATTATTAGGTGTGAAATATTCTTTGAGAGCTCTAATTTGTGCAGTTCAGCAGGTAGTCATGGAACTGAGGTATTGCAAAGCATAGGTCCTGGGTTATTTGGGTAATCATTTTCGAACACTGCATTGGCTAGGGTTTCTAGCCTATCCTAATTAATTATTCAGTGACATTCACATCATTTTTCCTGGCTTGTGATCAGTTAAAATAGAACATCTGCCAAGCAAACACTCAAGAAGATGAAGAACACTACATTTTCTCAAACATTCCCAACATTATATTGGAGCAGTTTCATTAGGTCTAAGACTTTCATTTTTAAGAAACTTCAAATTCAAGTTTTCACAGCTACTGCCTATTTGTAGCTTCCCAGAGAAGGGAGACTATTGCAATGCATTACAATAGAGGAGCCTAGGAAGGATAAATGGATTGAGTACTACTGCCAGTTAATCACTTTGAGAAAATGGCCTTCACCTATAGCAGGAATAAACGTGGTTAGCAAAAAGTTATTTCTGACTAATGCAGTCTGAAGTCTTGAGGCCAAGACAACTACAGGGTAAACCTTTGTACTTGATAAATAAAATCCCTCAATTTCATATAAAGTGTAATTCATGGTTATTTCCTCAAAATCTCTCACGTTGCCTTTTTATGTGTCAAATTTGGATTTCCAGTTGGAGCGATAAGAAAAAAAGTCTCTGCATATTATATGAATTAGTTACGAAGCTAGCAACTGCTTCTATACTATTTTAGATTGAAGAGAGATGAAATTTCTCCGCAGGACATCTTGACTTAAATATATAATTGAGGACTATCAGAGTCCCCACAAGCTCCTGAGAAGTTTTGGGTAACTACATCTTCTCTGCCACAGGCACACAGTCACATACGTACGCATGCTACTCCTAAAGCAAGCAGCTAGGAATTATTCTCATATATATTAGTTATACTTATATGACTATAATTTATTTTCTTGAAAGTTCTAAAGAATCCAAAGATCACCCTGAACTTTAGATAAGACTTGAGAGTAGGAGTAATATTAGCAATCATAATAATGATAATAATAACAATAATAATTAATTTTAATGAGTCCTTTCTATATGCCAAATATTTTTGAGCCACTTTATGTGTTACATCATTACTATATGCCAAGCATTTTTCTAAATGCTTCACATGTAATTAACTCATTTATTTTTCATAACAACCCTTCAAGAGGTATAATACTCCTCTTTGTGTATCCCTATTTCTTAGATAAGGTAGCTCAGGCACAGTGTTTAAATTTCTTGTCCAAGATTGTAAAACTAAAAGGTAGAAGACTTTAAATATCAAACCAGGCGGCCTACACCTGGAAACCACATGCTGAATCACCCATCCTAACGCACAGATTTCCATACTTTTCCAAACATGGATGATTGCTAGAATCGACTCACTTATTTTTTTAGTGAATTAGGATAACATAACAGTTAAAAGCATGGACATTCAGTCAGACATACTTTCCCACTTAATATGCTGTATGACATTTGGCAAGTTAACTTCTTTGTGCCTTAGTTTAACAATTTAATTTTCTGTAAAATTCTAATGCAAATGTATCATTATGTAAGAGATAAATGAAAGAAAACAATATATGTATTTGGGCGTATATGTTTGTGTGTTTAGGTAACATCACATTCCCAAGCATTTATTATTTTCACTAGATGGTATTTATTTTATTCATTTTGCCCTCTCTGTCTATTTCCAGGAAGAATGTAAGTCATGTTAGTCAAAAATATTAATTACATGGGCTTTCTCTCCTTAGACAAAATTAGAAAGAGTGGAATACTAGAAAAGCAGGGCCTAAGGTAGGGAATAGAAGCTGGAGAAATAGAATGTATTACCTCTGCCAAAGGAAAGATAGAGAACCCAGCAGTAGCTCCTCTGAAGAACTGATAAAAGTACACACAGTGACTTCCTCACGTTCAGGTTCAGAGAGTCTGTAGCCATCATGCAATAATGCCAGTCAGGAAAGAACTTCCCTATTTGCCTGCTGTTCATCTCTCCCAATGCTTTGACATGGGCAGAGTTTATGGAGGCTGAGGGAGGAGTTGAGACCCTAGGCTGTAGAAAGGTGAAAGATTTGTCTACAAACTGACATGGAAAGATTGAACAGTATTCTGGACTGGCTGCTTTCAATTACAGAATTGAAGGTTTGTTTTTGACTTGGAGTAACCATAGGGCTTTATGATTCTTAAGAGCTGAGAAATCAAGGGGCCTGCCCTTTTAAACAAACAGTGGTAAAAGGATCACCTGCAACAAGCAGGTTTATAGGTACTGAAGAAGACAAATATGGAATTGCCTTTGTGAATATTCCAAGTGATTCTTTCTTGTTCCAAGTACTATATATATATATATATATATATATATATATATAGCCATTTAAAGTCAAAGTTTCAAAGTGTAAAATCTAAGACCTTGATCTGAAAAACAGTAATATTTTAGTAAATGTAATGGTAAGATTTAGAAGACAGAGAAGATCTTGAAATATCCAAAACACTCTCCAAAATCCCACTATGTAACTTTTGCCGTGGGAAGTAGTTCCCTGTCTCTTGGTGGAGGACACTAACAAATTCTTTTCACCCCCTACTGTTGCTGCCTGGGTACCAACATTCAAATTCAACATGGTCTGGTAAGGGGATGCAGTGAGGTATAAAGTAAAAATAGTGAAAAGAAGCATTCAAGCAAAAATATTTTAGGGTGTTTATTAAAAACATCAACAAATCTGGTAAATAATCATGCAAATAAATTGTGAAAAGACTAAACCAAGGAAGGTGTAATACATCTTTAGATCAGACTGATTATTTTACATGTATTAATTCATAGAGGTTATGCATCCAATGTGCTAGCCGGGCAAATGGCTGAAGCGTTAATAGTTTTCTGGTTGGCTAATGCAAACTTCGATGTTATTATGTTAAACACTTTAAATGACAATGATATAGTGTAGAAGGTAGTCAAATCCTTTGAGGAATAGGAGTGCTGTGTGGTACTCACACCATGTGCCCCACAAATTCACTCTCAAACCCAGAGTCTTGCTTCACCAAGGTCCTGAGGAAGACATAGGTGATGACAACACACAAATATTTAGAGTGCTTTATTGGCTTTAGGCCAGGAACGCTGGTATGATGAAATGCAATTTAATTGGCTTCCCAATCTCGATGAGATCAAAAGGTTGCAGAGGGACTTCCCTGGTGGCACAGTGGTTAAGAATCTGCCTGCCAATGCAGAGGACATGGGTTCGAGCCCTGGTCTGGGAAGATCCCACATGCCACGGGGCAACTAAGCCTGTGCGCCACAACTACTGAACCTGCATGCCACAACTACTGAAGTCCGTGTGCCTAGAGCCCATGCTCTGCAACAAGAGAAGCCACTGCAATGAGAAGCCTGCACACCTCAATGAAGAGTAGCCCCTGTTCGCCGCAACTAGAGAAAGCCCGTGTGCAGCAACAAAGACCCAATGCGGCCATAAATAAATAAATTAATTAATTTTTTGAAAAAACGTTGCAGAATGGAGTTAACCTCCAAAAACAAAGTGGACATACTTAACACAACAGGCAACAGAGGAAGAATGGTCATTAGCTGTCAAAGGATGCCCTGACTTCCAAAGATCTCTGGCTATGCCTAATTAATCATGATACCTTAAGTCTGACTTAATTTGCATAATAAAATGCAGCGCAAAATGAAACAAAACTTTAGCCCTGCCTTAAGGCAACATGAAAGAGAGTCACAGTTTATCGCTCCATTTCCATTCTTGAGTCAGTTCCCAAGCCCAGAGGAGTCTGCGATACCACTGAGGTCACTCTTGTAACACCAAAAGTGAGTAATTACTCTGTATCTCTTTTTAGGCTTCCCGAAGTGACTTATACTGATTATCCCGAGTCACTAAGTGCTGAGAAAGTGAAATCTAAATATTGTAGGTACAATTGTGAAAGGTATTGATTAACACTAAATTTTGAAGACACAAATGTCACTGTAGTCTGAAGTAGGAATTTTTGTGCTCAGATTTCAAAGGAAGTTTCAATTTAAGTCTGTATGGTCTGATATATAAGTATATATAAATATTTGTGTATGTGTGTGTGTATGCATAAATGCACACCTACTTATAAAATAACAGGATATTAACGTGGGGTGCTTTGTTACCTTAGGAAGTTTCAAGGAGAATTCTTTGAATCTTCTATTCCTAGCCAAAGTAGTGAATAAAACATCCCTGGGGGAATGGGAAAGACTGGAACCACCATGAAGGAATCAAAAGAAGCAGGAGTGGTAATTGTCAACACTTCATTTTGGTCAGCACAGAATGTTTATGGGACTTGGAGAAGGACAATAGATTACCATAACCTTAATGAGGAAATGACTCCAACTGTAGCTGCTGTTGCAGATGTGTTTTCTTAACTAGAGGACATCAGTGTAGTTCTTGGCATTCAGCATTCATCTATTAATTTTGTTAATGCATTTTTCTCCATTTCAACAAATTGAGACAATTAGAAAGAGTTTGGGGCTTCCCTCGTGGTGCAGTGGTTGAGAATCTGCCTGCTAATGCAGGGGACACGGGTTCGAGCCCTGGTCTGGGAAGATCCCACATGCCACGGAGCAACTAGGCCCGTGAGCCACAACTACTGAGCCTGCGCATCTGGAGCCTGTGCTCCACAACAAGAGAGGCCGCCATAGTGAGAGGCCCGCACACCGCGATGAAGAGTGGCCCCCGCTTGCCACAACTAGAGAAAGACCTTGCACAGAAACAAAGACGCAACACAGCAAAAATAAATAAATTAATTAATAAACTCCTACCTGCAACATCTTCTTTAAAAAAAAAAAAGAAATAGTTTGCATTCACCTTGGGGCAAGTTTGCCTAGACTCCCTCTCTTTCGCAACTCTCCCCAGACTTTTTTTTTCCTGCTTGTCTTAATTTCCTGGCCTAAACAAAATGTCCCTTTCCTTTGGGAAAACAAAAGAGTGAGCCAATCACCCTGCAAAGGAAAGGGGACAGAGTTTGTAGGATTTTCTTAAAGAGAGGGGTAGAAACATAACTGTGGACAAGGGTATGGTTATGGCTAATTTTTAAAGCTCTGCTGAACTTGCAATCAGGGTGTTCAGTTCAGTAAACATGATCGATCCCTAAACATACTAGATGCTGGGGATACCAACATGAATAAGGCAATACCAGACCCTTATCAGAGAAAGGAGCTTGAATTCTGGTGATTCCACAGAGACATAAATCGATTCACATTTTTATCCCACAAGCACTGAGGGTTACTCTGTGTTAGGAACTGTTCTATCTGTCAGATATACAGAGGTTTGAAAAAATAGACATGGTGATGACCTCCTGAGACTTATTTTATTGGGTAAGATAGATTTTAATAAAAAACCTAAACAAATAAAATTCGGAAATACTTCTATGGTAAGATGTTAGGAAAAAGAGAAATGCATTAATGAAAGCCTATGAGAGGGAGTTTAACTTGATCTTAGAGGTGAAGGAAAGCTTCCATGTGGTGATGATGAGGAATAGAGGGTAGGTTCCTAGTTAGAGTGAGTATCATTAACCATATAACCCAGGTAGGAGATCCATTAAATACCCAAGGAAGATCAGAATGATGGGAGATCAGAGAAAGAGGCAGGCTTTGTGAAAGATGAAGCTTAGGAAGTGGAGGCCAGATCATGCAGGGCTTTGCCAGCCATATTAAGAATTATGCTCTTGGGCTTCCCCGGTGGCACAGTGGTTGCGAGTCCGCCTGCCGATGCAGGGGGCACGGGTTCGTGTCCCGGTTCGGGAGGATCCCACATGCCGCGGAGCGGCTGGGCCCGTGAGCCATGGCCGCTGAGCCTGCGCGTCCGGAGCCTGTGCTCCGCAACGGGAGAGGCCACAGCAGTGAGAGGCCCACATACTGCAAAAAAAAAAAAAAAAAAGAATTATGCTCTTTATTCTAACAATATTAAACCACTGAATATTTTTCAGCAGATGGGTGACATGATTACAATATGAACTTTCAGACTGTATTGTAGAGGAGTATTTGTAAGGAGGTCAGGTAAGAAAGGATGTGAGTAAACCAGTAGGAAGGCTATTGCAGTAATCAAAATGATAATGAGAATTCTTTCTACAGAAATGCTGATAAGGATAGAAACAAATAAGTGGATTCAAGAAATATTTCAGAGTTAAAACTGACAAGACAATGATATGAAAGGTGAGGAAGAGGATTATATTAAGAGTGACTTCTTATTTTCTGGTTTATATACCTGCCTGGTTGGCAGTGCCATTCTCCAACAGAACACTAATGAAGGACAATATTTGGGAAAAAGACAAAACATTTTATTTTATTTTATTTATTTTGAAGAGTCTATGTCACATTCAAATGTAAAGGGAAATGTATCAAAAGTATATGGTATGGTAGTTCCCCCCAAAATTAAACATAGAATTACTGTATGATCCAGCCATTCCACTCCTGTGTATATACACTAAAGAACTGAAAGCAGAGACATCAAACAGATATTTGAACACAAATGTTCAGAGGAGCATTTTTCACAACAGCTAAAAAACGGAAACAACACAAATGTTTGTCAATGGGTAAATGGATAAACAAAATGTGGTATATGTATGCAATATTTTTCAACCTTAAAAATGAATGAAATTCTAATGCATGCTACAACATGGATGAACTTTGAAAATATTATACTAAGTGAAATAAGACAGACGCAAAGGAACAAATATTGTATGATTCCACTTATATGAAGTACCTAGAATAGGCAAATTCAAAGAGACAGGAAGGAAAATGGTGGTTGCCAGGCATTGAAGGAAGTGAGTAATGGGAGTTATTGTTTAATGAGTATGGAATTTCAGTTTGGGAAGATGAAAAAGTTTGGAAGATGGATAGTGGTGATGGACGCATAACAATGTGAATGTACTTAGTGCTACTACATTATACACTTTAAAATAGTCAAAATAGTAAATTTTATGTCATGTATATTGTGTCACAATTTAAAAAAGTATGTAGATCTAAAGCTGAGAGTCCTAGGCTAGAGATGGAAATGAAGGACTCATTGAGGTACGTATAACAATTGAAGCCATGTAAAATTGCCTAGTGTGAATGTAGCATGGAAAGAAAAGAGAGTATATAACTAAACGTGATAAACTCAATATTAATTATATCTGGAGGAAGATTGGTCTTCAAAAGGGACAGAGAAGGGCTGACTAGAAATCTGAGAGGAAGACAGAAAGAGAATAATATCAGAGAAGTTAAGGGGAAAGAATCTTTCTAGGAGCCAGTGATCAACACTGTTTCAACCTGACTTGAATCCCTCTTGGTGGTAGGATTCCATTTCTCACTTATCTTAAAGGTTCCTCCTGGGGCTGTAATGTTGTAGGAGTTCATTTTTGCTATAAGGCAGAGCTCTCTATAATTCCAAATTGAGCTTTTTTCCCCCCCTACTTAATTTGTCATAGGGAATTCCCCATCAGGCCACAGATGTGGTTTGAAGAAGTAATTTGGTAGGAGTAAGGCACTCTGGAAGTATCAGTTAGCTACTTATGCAAATTACTTATGCTTTTAGAACTTGCTCAGGCTCACTGCTGTCCATGTATCTTTTCACTTGATATTTAAGAGCTTCTGTGTATACCAGACTTTATGGCTAGGTGCAACAGATGTATCCAGTTTATGATAGTGGCTAGGGGCAGGTATTCCCAAGGTTTCCTGGGCCAGAAATTCAGTCACTGTGAATTGATCTACAGGTTCTTCTCAAGAAGAAAATAGTTGGTAAAGCAGGCATAACTTTGCCCCCAAAGTCTTGGATCTTCCTCCATGATTCTTCTTTCATGGTTTACAACAGGCTTGATAGAACATCCACATCTGCCTTTGACAATTCAAGCAACACAGCATGTGCTGTTTTATCAGGGCCAGCTGACAAAGTCACTTGTCCTGTACCTTGAACCAGCTAGAAAGTCTTTGCTCAGGGCCCCACTAAAACAGACAGGCTTTGCTTTATCCAGTAAATAGATCTAACTAGAACAAAGTATTGTGGTATATTTCTCAAATATCTTTAGAGGTCACTCAAGCATGTTTAGTGGTAGGGACATCAAGATGTGTAAACATATTATTTATTTGTACCAAATCACTGAGATTACAAAAATTTTCCTACAGACCAGGAACCAAGATGGCGGAGTAGAAGGACGTGCTCTCACTCCCTCTTGCGAGAACACCAGAATCACAACTAGCTGCTGGACAGTCATCGACAGGAAGACACTGGAACTCACCAAAAAAGATACCCCACATCCAAAGACAAAGTATAAGCCACAAAGAGATGGTAGGAGGGGTGCAATCATAGTAAAATCAAATCCCATAACTGGTGGGTGGATGACTCACAGACTGGTGAACACTTATACCACAGAAGTCCACCCACTGGAGTGAAGGTTCTAAGCCCCACGTCAGGCTTCCCAACCTGGGAGTCCGGCAACGGGAGGAGGAATTCCTAGAGAATCAGACTTTGAAGCCTACTGGGAATTGATTGCAGGACTTCGACAGGACTGAGGGAAACAGAGACTCCACTCTTGCAGGGCACACACAAAGTAGTGTGTGCTTCAGGACCCAGGGGAAGGAGCAGTGACCCCAAGGGAGACTGAACCAGACCTACCTGCTAGTGTTGGAGGGTCTCCTGCAGAGGCAGGGGGTGGCTCTGTTTCACCATGGGGACGAGGACACTGGCAGCAGAAGTTTGGGGAAGTACTCCTTGGCGTGAGCCCTCTCATAGTCTGTCATTAGCCCCACCAAAGAGCCCAGGTAGGCTCCAGTGTTGGGTTGCCTCAGGCCAAACAACCAACAGGGAGGGAACCCAGCCCCACCGATCAACACTCAAGCAGATTAAAGTTTTAATGAGCTCTGCCCACCAGAGAAACAGTCAGCTCTACCCACCACCAGTCCCTCCCATCAGGAAACTTGCACAAGCCTCTTAGATAGCCTCATCCACCAGAGGGCAGACAGCAGAAGCAAGAAGAACTACAATCCTGCAGCCTGTGGAACAAAAACCGCATTCACAGAAAGACAAACAAGATGAAAAGGCAAAGGGCTATGTACCAGATGAAGGAACAAGATAAAACCCCAGAAAAACAAGTAAATGAAGTGGAGATAGGCAACCTTCCAGAAAAAGAATTCAGAATAATGATAGTGAAGATGATCCAGGACCTCACAAAAGAATGGAGGCAAAAATCGAGAAGATTCAAGAAATGTTTAACAAAGACCTAGAAGAATTAAAGAACAAACAAACAGAGATGAACAATACAATAACTTAAATGAAAACTACACTAGAAGGAATCAATAGCAGAATAACTGATGCAGAAGAACGGATAAGTGACCTGGAAGACACAATGGTGGAATTCACTGCTGTGGAAAAGACTAAAGAAATAAGAATGAAAAGAAATGAAGACAGCCTAAGAGACCTCTGGGACAACATTAAACGCAACAACATTCGCATTATAGAGGTCCCAGAAGGAGAAGAGACAGAGAAAGGACCCGAGAAAATATTTGAAGAGATTATAGTCAAAAACTTCCCTAACGTGGGAAAGGAAATAGCCACCCAAGTCCAGGAAGTGCAGCGAGTCCCATACAGGATAAACCCAAGGAGAAACACGCCGAGACACATAGTAATCAAATTGGCAAAAATTAAAGACAAAGAAAAATTATTGAAAGCAGCAAGGGAAAAACGACAAATAATATACAAGGGAACTCCCATAAGGTTAACAGCTGATTTCTCAGCAGAAACTCTACAAGCCAGAAGGGATTGGCATGATATACCTAAAGTGATGAAACGGAAGAACCTATAACCAAGATTACTCTACCCAGCAAGGATCTCATTCAGATTCGATGGAGAAATCAAAAGCTTTACAGACAAGCAAAAGCTAAGAGAATTGAGCACCACCAAACCAGCTCTACAGCAAATGCTAAAGGAACTTCTCTAAGTGGGAAACACAAGAGAAGAAAAGGACCTACAAAAACAAACCCAAAACAATTAAGAAAATGGTCATAGGAACATACATATTGATAGTTACCTTAAACGTCAATGGATTAAATGCTCCAATCAAAAGACACAGGCTTGTTGAATGGATACAAAAACAAGACCCATATATATGCTGCCTACAAGACACCCACTTCAGACCTAGGGACACATAGAGACTGAAAGTGAGGGGATGGAAAAAGATATTCCATGCAAATGGAAATCAAAAGAAAGCTGGAGTAGCTATACTCATATCAGACAAAATAGACTTTAAAATAAAGAATGTTACAAGAGACAAGGAAGGACACCACATAATGATCAAGGGATCAATTCAAGAAGAAGATATAACAATTATAAATAGATATGCACCCAACATAGGAGCACCTCAATACATAAGGCAACTGCTAACAGCTATAAAACAGGAAAACGACAGTAACACAGTAATAGTGGGAGACTTTAACACCTCACTTACACCAATGGACAGATCATTCAAAATGAAAATAAATAAGGAAACAGAAGCTTTAAATGATACATTAAACAAGATGGACTTAATTGATATTTATAGGACATTCCATCCGAAAACAGCAGATTACACTTTCTTCTCAAGTGCGCACGGAACATTCTCCAGGATAGATCACATCTTGGGTCACAAATCAAGCCTCAGTAAATTTAAGAAGACTGAAATCATATCAGGCATCTTTTCTGACCACAACACTATGAGATTAGAAATGAATCACAGGGAAAAAAACGTAAAATACACAAACACATGGAGGCTAAACAATACGTTACTAAATAACAAAGAGATCACTGAAGAAATCAAACAGGAAATCAAAAAATACCTAGAGACAAATGACAATGAAAACACGACAATCCAAAACCTATGGGATGCAGCAAAAGCAGTTCTAAGAGGGAAGTTTATAGCTATACAAGCCTACCTCAAGAAACAAGAAAAATCTCAAATAAACAATCTAACCTTACACCTAAAGGAACTAGAGAAAGAAGAACAAACAAAACCCAAAGTTAGCAGAAGGAAAGAAATCATAAAGATCAGAGCAGAAATAAATGAAATAGAAACAAAGAAAACAATAGCAAAGATCAATAAAACTAAAAGCTGGTTCTTTGAGAAGATAAACAAAATTGATAAACAATTTGCCAGACTCATCAAGAAAAAGAGGGAGAGGACTCAAATCAATAAAATTAGAAATGAAAAAGAAGTTACAACAGACACTGCAGAAATAAAAAGAATCCTAAGAGACTACTACAAGCAACTCTATGCCAATAAAATGGACAACCTGGAAGAAATGGACAAATTCTTGGAAAGGTATAACCTCCCAAGACTGAACCAGGAAGAAACAGAAAATATGAACAGACCAATCACAAGTAATGCAATTGAAACTGTGATTAGAAATCTTCCAACAGGGCTTCCTGGTGGCACAGTGGTTGAGAGTCTGCCTGCAGATGCAGGGGACACGGGTTCATGCCCTGGTCCGGGAAGATCCCACATGCCGCGGAGCGGCTGGGCTCGTGAGCCATGGTTGCTGAGCCTGCGCGTCCAGAGCCTGTGCTCCACAACAGGAGAGGCCACAACAGTGAAAGGCCCGTGTACCACCAAAAAAAAAAAAAAAAAAAAAAAAATCTTCCAACAAACAAAAGTCCAGGACCAGATGGCTTCACAGGTGATTTCTATCAAACATTTAGAGAAGAGCTAACACCCAACCTTCTCAAACTCTTCCAAAAATTGCAGAGGAAGGAAAACTCCCAAACTCATTCTATGAGGTCATCATTACCCTGATACTAAAACCAGACAAACACTACAAAAAAAGAAAATTACAGACCAATATCACTGATGAATATAGATGCAAAAATCCTCAACAAAATATTAGCAAACAGAATCCAACAACACATTAAAAGGATCATACACCACAATCAAGTGGGATTTATCCCAGGGATGCAAGGATTCTTCAATGTACGCAAATCAATCAATGTGATATACCATATTAACAGACTGAAGAATAAAAACCATATGATCATCTCAATAGATGCAGAAAAAACTTTTGACAAAATTTAACACCCATTTATGAAAAAAATGCCCCAGAAAGTGGGTATAGAGGGAACCTACCTCAACATAATAAAGGCCATATATGACAAACCCACAGCAAACATCATTCTCAATGGTGAAAAACTGAAAGCATTTCCTCTAAGATCAGGAAGGAGACGAGGATGTCCACTCTCACCACTATTATTCAACATAGTTTTGGAAGTCCTAGCCACAGCAATCAGAGAAGACAAAGAAATAAAAGGAATACAAATGGAAAAGAAGTAAAACTGTCACTGTCTGCAGATGACATGATACTATACATACAGAATCCTAAAAATGCCACCAGAAAACTACTAGAGCTAATCAATGAATTTGGTAAAGTTGCAGGATACAAAATTAATGCACAGAAATCTCTTGCATGCCTATACACTAATGGTGAAAAATCTGAAAGAGAAATTAAGGAAACACTCCCATTTACCATTGCAACAAAAAGAATAAAATACCTAGGAATAAACCTAACTAGGGAGACAGAAGACCTGTATGCAGAAAACTATAAGACACTGATGAAAGAAATTAAAGATGATACAAATAGATGGAGAGATATACCATGTTCTTGGACTGGAAAAATCAATATTGCGAAAATGACTATACTACCCAAAGCAATCTACAGATTCAATGCAATCCATATCAAATTACCAATGGCATTTTTTACAGAACTAGAACAAAAAGCCTTAAAATCCGTATAGAGACACCGAATAGCCAAAGCAGTCTTGAGGGAAAAAAATGGAGCTGGATGAATCAGACTCCCTGACTTCAAACTATACTACAAAGCTACAGTAATCAAGACAATATAGTACTGGCACAAAGAGAGAACCATAGATCAATGGAACAAGATAGAAAGCCCAGAGATAAACCCACATACCTATGGTCAACTAATCTATGACAAAGGAGGCAAGGATATACAATGGAGAAAAGACAGTCTCTTCAATAAGTGGTGCTGGGAAAACTGGACAGCTACATGTAAAAGAATGAAATTAGAACACTCCCTAATACCATACACAAAAATAAACTCAAAATGGATTCCAGACCTAAATGTAAGACCGGACTCTATAAAAGTCTTAGAGGAAAACATAGGAAGAACACTCTTTGACATAAATCACAGCAAGATCTTTATTAATCCACCTCCTAGAGTAATGGAAATAAAAACAAAAATAAACAAATGGGACCTAATGAAACTTAAAAGCTTTTGCACAGCAAAGGAAACCATAAACAAGACGAAAAGACAGCCCTCAGAATAGCAGAAAATATTTGCAAACGAATCAACGGACAAAGGATTAATCTCCAAAATATATAAACAGCTCATGCAGCTCAATATTAAAGAAACAAACAACCCAATCCAAAAATGGGCAGAAGACCTAAATAGACATTTCTCCAAAGAAGACATACAGATGGCCAAGATGCACATGAAAAGCTGCTCAACATCACTAATTATTAGAGAAATGCAAATCAAAACTACATTGAGGTATCACCTCACACCAGTGAGTGGGCATCATCAGAAAATCTACAAACAACAAATGCTGGAGAGGGTGTGGAGAAAAGGGAACCCTCTTGCACTGTTGGTGGGAATGTAAATTGATACAGCCACTATGGAGAACAATATGGAGGTTCTTTAAAAGACTAAAAATAGAATTACCATATGATCCAGTAATCCCACTACCGGGCATATACCCAGAAAAAACCATAATTCAAAAAGATACATGCACCCCAATGTTCACTGCAGCACTATTTACAATAGCCAGGTCATGGAAGCAACCTAAATGCCCACTGACAGACGAATGGACAAAGAAGATGTGGTACATATATACAATGGAATATTACTCAGCCATAAAAAGGAACGAAATTGAGTCATTTGTTGAGACATGGATGGACCTAGAGAATGTCATACAGAGTGAACTAAGTCAGAAAGAGAAAAACAAATATTGTATATTAACACATGTATGTGGAACCTAGAAAAGTGGTACAGATGAACTGGTTTGCAGGGCAGAAGTTGAGACACAGATGTAGAGAACAAACGTATGGACACCAAGGGGGAAAAACCACGGTGGGGTGGGGATGGTGGTGAGCTGAATTGGGCCATTGGGATTGACATGTGTACACTGATGTGTATAAAATTGATGACTGGGCCTCCCTGGTGGCACAGTGGTTGAGAGTCTGCCTGCCAATGCAGGGGACACGGGTTCATGCCCCAGTCCAGGGGGATCCCACATGCCGCGGAGCGGCTAGGCTCGTGAGCCATGGCTGCTGAGCCTGTGCATCCAGAGCCTGTGCTCTGCGATGGGAAAGGCCACAACAGTGAGAGGCCCACGTACCACAAAAAAAAAAAAAAAAAATTGATGACTAATAAGAACCTGCAGTATAAGAAAACAAACAAACAAAAAAACAACTAATACTAAACTTTCTTTGGGTTATTTGTATGGAAATATGTTAATATAAATGTTTCAGACATTACATGAAATTTCTAAAAATCTTATATGTTCTGATATAATGTTATAAGTCATAATTTTAGTTATTACTTTAAAATGTATACCTCAGAAATAACTAAATTTCCTTGTCAATTGCAAAAAAAAAAAAAAAATTTTTTTCCTACGTGGCAAAACCCATCCCTATCAATCTCTGGCGCCACACTCAGGCATTTAACGTGCTGTTTACTTCTTTCTTCCTAGATTCTGTTGCAAGAAGTCATGACTATAGAGGTTCATCACAACCATGAGTTAGTCAGGGTCCCTATGGACTAAACAGTGGCACAGAGTCTAGGAGTGGATATAATTCTATGGCAAGATTGTGAAAGTTTGCTCCTGCCCTGCAAATCCCAAAATAATAAAACTGCTCTACAATGAATGTGGTTAAGTTAGAAAAAATAAACTTCACAAAACACATCGACTACTGTCAACAGTAATGCAGGGTCTTAATAATAGTGCTAAAGTAAGCATGAGTATGAATGTGCATGAGGAAAACCACTAACATTCAGAAAATCATTTCTCTCCTTTTGCATAAAGTTAGAGGTAAATAATAATGAAAAAAGTCTCTTAAATACTGGACCTTGTATTCACTGATTCTTGGTCTTTCAACATTTTTTCCTACACATCACAAGCTATCTACTCCCTTTTCTATTTCTTTTTCCCAACCAATTCCTAGTGTCCAATTCCTCTCTGAAACAGGGAAGTATCAATATTCAAGCATTTAGAGTAGTTGAGCAATTGGTTAATTGACCTCCTTCCTCAGCCAAGAATTGGTACTTTAATGCTTTCAATTGTAAAGTGAAAATCTGTGTCCGATAATGAAGGAATTCTAGGCATTGCCGAGCAAGATGAAATATACTGAGTTGTTAATACATTTGAAAACTCTTTATCTATGAAAATAAACTTGATTTAGTCAGTTTTATGTGTTTGAATAGCTGGAACCAGAAGATTATATCTGCATTCTCCTTGTTCATCTAGAAACACACCACAGGGAGGTGAGGTTAGTAAGGGATGGCTTTGCTAAAGGTTAGACCCAAGATATTGCTGGAGGAAAAGCAACAGCTTCTCTGACCAACGTTTATTACCCAAAGATGGGGTCCTGTCTTACAAGTAAATATATATAGATTGGTTAGTGCCCCTGAGCTGGGCTAATGGAGGAGCTCTTGTACTCAGCAGTGAATAAAAGAATCCTTTGTTTGGATAAGGTTGAATGGGAGTGATATAGCTGTTTATAGCAAAGGAAGAAATAAACACATGTACACGCACCTGTGCACACACACTCATACACACGTCAGTTAGCAGAAGCAGTGAGTCACTATAGACCTTGCAATAAAGGTAAGAGTAGAAAGAGGGTAGAGTGTGGCAAAAGCAGATACGGTAAGTAGGAGTAGAGACAGCGAATAGTCCTTGCATAATGTATCCCTAGATTGTGAAACACTAGGTCTCTTCTCCTGAATGGGTGACAAGACAACCAGGTCGGGCTTCCCTGGTGGCGCAGTGGTTGAGAGTCCACCTGCCAATGCAGGGGACGCGGGTTCGTGCCCCGGTCCGGGAGGATCCCACATGCCGCGGAGCGGCTGGGCCCGTGAGCCATGGCCGCTGAGCCCGCGCGTCCGGAGCCTGCGCTCTGCAACGGGAGAGGCCACAACAGTGAGAGGCCCATGTACCGCAAAAAAAAAAAAAAAAAAAGACAACCAGGTCATTAGAGCTGCACCACCCTGAATGGCATCATGTTCTTTGGGAGGTCCACTCTAAAATTAAATCCCATTAGTCCAGCCATATCTCAAGTGCTTAACAGTCACATGTGGCTAGTGGCTACCATATAGGCATAATTCTAGAACCTCTAGGTTGTCATGCTTACCACAGTAAAATTAGGAATTCATCTGTTAAAGTCCTTTAATAAATATTTTGAGTTTAAAAAGTTAAATCCCATTACCTAAAGCAAACTGAAGCAAAAAATTTTTTTTCAGTACATTAATTTCAATCAGATCAATCATTTACTGTACAACCTTTCATCACATAAAAATATATAGTTATATTAAAGTTATATAGTCATAGTTAAAGTTATATAGTCATAGCTGAAATGGTATATCAATTCTTTGAACACTTTGCTATTGAAATATCTTTCAGAAATAGTTCACATTTTAAGCCTTTACTCGGAATCTTTGTTGATACTAGGTTTCTTAACTGTACAATAAGTGGTCTAAACTATATGATTGCTCAGATACTACATACTTTCTAATTTGAAGTTCCCAGAGTCTATGCTTATACCACAGAATTAATTTTACTATATAACTGACATATTGTAGAAATAAAAAAAATTATTTCTGGTCATAGAATACTAGAACAAAACCGCATCACATTTTTTTTGGTTTTAATATTTAAGTAAGACTTATCAGACACTTAAAAATATTTTATTAAGGTCAAACTTCTGGTATATTTAATAAATGCATTCTAATAATTGTCTCTGAATATAGGGATTTCCTATGAAATTAGGGAAGAAAGACCAGTACTGAAAAGGATAAATGAGAAAGCAAAATACAAAAATTTGTTTTAAAGAGTGTCCAATAAGGATGGATTATTGCCTTCTACTTTAGAGTAACTTATTTTATATGAGGTTTAAATCTTCTTGAAAGGTTTTTCTGTCTTTGTTTAATGAGTAAACGTCTCGTATTTACCAATGAAGTTAATTTATGTAATGTTATTATATTGTTTGTAATAGCGATTGAATTTCCATATGACAAAAGATTATGGGTCATTGTGATTCAGGTCAACTTAAGTTCACAATGTTGGCAAAATGAGTATTTTTATATGTTGTTGAAGCTGCCAAGAGTCTTCCCAGAGTGCTTTATTTAAGGGCAGAAGACTATTTCTCAAGAAAAAAATCCTGTAAAGTTTTATGTACTTTATACTGACTCTTTGTCTTCCTGACATATTTAATAGTTCCTGTTAAAGCCACAAGATATTGAATGAGATGTTCTGAGTTGGGTCACCGCTCTATTTGAACAAACCTTTAAAGCTTTAGTCTCCAGGAACTGGCAACTGTTACAATGAGACCCATCTCACACATAACATATAAGAGTTTGTCCAAAGATCATTATAATCACATATGAGACTTCTTTGAAGCTAAGGTCTTTAAATTGGACTAATTAATAGCTGAGGATTGAGTCCTTCTGTAATGTTTTTTCCTCCTAGCTTTAAGCATGGCTTACCAAGATTTTGATTTTATACTGGAAACTTCTTTTTGTGACTCGCAAGAAAAGGAAAAGTAATTGACGTTATCTGTGTTGATTTGCCAGTAGCAGGTGCTGAGAACTTCAAATGACCTTTTCCACTGTCAGTCCCTGCTCTCCACCACTGTGCTCCAGATCATTCATTCAGCATGCAAGAAGTGGTGTGTGGCAACTGTGGGATTCGAAGCCTCCAGCCAACCAGTTTAGGGACGTGAATAGCATTTGTTCACTATGACTTCAGTTTTAGTTTCACTTTCCTAATTAGGTTTCTACAAACATTAGCATATGCAGTAGCAACAGAGCCCTCCCAATAGCCAGCTTATAGATACCCTGTGGCTGTTACTGTTCCTGCTCCAACCAGATTCCCTCAAATCTCTTTTTACCATTTTTTTTTTTTTTGCACCATCCATTTCCTTTTTCCTACCAAGCACCAGTGCCAACACACAGCTCTTCTGTGCTCAAGCTCCTGGAGCTGTTTTTGCCCACAGGTGCAAAGATTTTGAAGCACCTGGGAGTTATTGTGCCCACCCCCTAGGGTGGCCCTTAACCAATGACTGAACAGTGTAGTGGTATGAAAGTGCAGCTCCCTTGCCTGGGATAATCTCCAGAGTTCCTCAGCAGAATCAGGCTAAAGCTACCACTTGAGGGACTTTCACCCTAGACTGCACCCTTCCTTGGCTTCCACTATCTCTTACAGGACACCCCTGGGAGCACTTCCTTAAATTATATTAACAAACATCCTCATCTCAGGGTCTATGTGTACCTTAAGACACACCTACGGTAGAGATCGCACTGTCTTACCGAAATATCTCCTCCAGGTGGCAACACTAAGAATATCAGAGTTGTTCTTTGCCTTTGTATGAACTTTTTATGGAATACCTGCTCTGTAACAGGTAGTGAGAAAGATAAAATTAAGACAATGGCATTATTTCTACTTCAAAGAGGTAATGATCTCTGGAACCAAAAGAGAAGTGAGAGCAAATGTGACCACAGGTAGAATCTGCATGGTTGATATTAGGGAAAAAAAAGGGGAAGCAGCATGGGAAGGAGAGCAGTTTCTGAGCATCAGAACCACAGAATCTCATTGTCTGAGACGCATCAGATACTTCCAGTCTTATCCCAGCATCTTTTTTTTTTTTACATCTTTATTGGAGTATAATTGCTTTACAATGGTGTGTTAGTTTCTGCTTTATAACAAAGTGAATCAGTTATACATATACATATGTTCCCATATCTCTTCCCTCTTGCATCTCTCTCCCTCCCACCCTCCCTATCCCACCCCTCTAGGTGGTCACAAAGCACTGAGCTGATCGCCCTGTGCTATGTGGCTGCTTCCCACTAGCTATTGATTTTACATTTGGTAGTGTATTTATGTCCATAGTACTCCCTCACTTTGTCACAGCTTACGCTTCCCCCTCCCCATATCCTCAAGTCCATTCTCTAGTAGGTCTGTGTCTTTATTCCTGTCTTAACACCTAGGTTCTTCATGACATTATTTTTTTCTTAAATTCCATATATATGTGTTAGCATACGGTATTTGTCTTTCTCTTTCTGACTTCACTCTGTATGACAGACTCTAGGTCCATCCACCTCATTACAAATAGCTAAATTTTGCTTCTTTTTATGGCTGAGTAATATTCCATTGTATATATGTGCCACATCTTCTTTATCCATTCATCCGATGATGGACACTTAGGTTGTTTCCATCTCCGGGCTACTGTAAATAGAGCTGCAATGAACATTTTGGTACATGACTCTTTTTGAATTATGGTTTTCTCAGGGTATATGCCCAATAGTGGGATTGCTGGGTCATATGGTAGTTCAATTTGTAGTTTTTTAAGGAACCTCCATACTGTTCTCCATAGTGGCTGTACCAATTCACATTCCCACCAGCAGTGCAAGAGTGTTCCCTTTTCTCCACACCCTCTCCAGCATTTATTGTTTCTAGATTTTTTGATGATGGCCATTCTGACTGGTGTGAGATGATATCTCATTGTAGCTTTGATTTGCATTTCTCTAATGATTAATGATGTTGAGCATTCTTTCATGTGTTTGTTGGCAGTCTGTATATCTTCTTTGGAGAAATGTCTATTTAGGTCTTCTGACCATTTTTGGATTGGGTTCTTTGTTTTTTTGTTACTGAGCTGCATGAGCTGCTTATAAATTTTGGAGATTAATCCTTGGTCAGTTGCTTCATTTGCAAATATTTTTTCCCATTCTGAGGGTTGTCTTTTGGTCTTGTCTATGGTTTCTTTTGCTGTGCAAAAGCTTTGAAGTTTCATTAGGTCCCATTTGTTTATTTTTGTTTTTATTTCCATTTCTCTAGGAGGTGGGTCAAAAAGGATCTTGCTGTGATTTATGTCATAGAGTGTTCTGCCTATGTTTTCCTCTAAGAGTTTGATAGTTTCTGGCTATCAAACCTCTTTGGCTATCAGACCTCTTATTTAGGTCTTTAATCCATTTTGAGCTTATTTTTGTGTATGGTGTTAGGGAATGATCTAATCTCATACTTTTAAATGTACCTGTCCAGTTTTCCCAGTACCACTTATTGAAGAGGCTGTCCTTTCTCCATGGTACATTCCTGCCTCCTTTATCAAAGATAAGGTGACCATATGTGCGTGGGCTTATCTCTATCCCAGCATCTTTTAACATCAGAAGAGGCTAAAGAAGAATTTTCCATATCTTTAAACTCAATAAATAGTTGCAGACTTGGATTGCAAAGACTGGCTTATGCCCAGTTAAAGTGGCAAAAATGAGTGAAGTGCACAGGTGGACAATAAAAAGAAAGGTTGAAGGACTAGTCTAGAGACTGATAGCAAATAAAATACCTCTAAGGGCAGAGACATAAATATGCTGCACGCAGGACATTCAGAATTTAATAGCAAATCCTACTATATTAGGTGAAACTATGCATCGTTAATATAAGTAAAAAACGTTAAAAAAAAAAAGAAGAAAAAGGTAATCAATTTCATATGATTCCACCTAATACAATGTTCTACCTGGTAGCACACCTTTGATATGAATTAAATATATAGAATTATATAGGTCATCTAATCTAACATATCCATCTACACAAATATAAGAGTTCTTACACTTGATTCTACAGACTTTCTTTCAGCGTTTTAGTGATAACAAAGCTCACTCACTCATGAGATTAGTGATCATTTGCAGGCCTGCTCAATTACAAACATTGTAACTTTCATCTGATAATCCTACTTAAAGTACTGGGAGGTAACAACTGGATTCCTGTTTAATTTTCTCTTCCTAAATTACAAACTCATGCTTACTTTAACATCCTTTTTATGATGAGACCCTTTTGATCACTCTTCTCTGAAATCAATGTAACTGACCAGTTTTAGAACAGGATGAAATATATCATCAGCACTGTGTACTGAATTTATATGTTGTGGTATTTTCCCTGCTACTGAGGGCATTATAAAGAAACTTCATGCTTTGCAAATGATCCCTCATGAATAAATCAAGAATAATTTTTGTTTTCCAATTTCTAACTGAAAATAATATGTAAAATTAATCTAGTTGGGAAAAACAAAGTGACTAGATAAAGAAGTTTGGTATTGCCTCTACCATTTCTAAGTAAGCAAAACACTAGGGAAAGACCACACCAAAAAAATATCTGTCAAAAGTTTGACAATAATTTTGCGTGAAGGAATAAATAATTTGTGTATGACAAGACTTTGTCCAATAGTACAATTTCATTCTATGACTACATTAAATACATATATAAGGGAAATAAAATATAATTATCAAACTTCTTGACCACATCCTCATTGTTAGAATAAAATGTATTTGGGGGAAAAACTTGTTCAAGAATTAATAAAATCGAATGAATAAAAAACCCAGAGATATTCTTAACCTCAAAGTAAGATAGCAAGAGAAAAATAACTAGATACAAATACCTAAAATATTTTTATTTTATTTTTAAATTTTTATTTTATTTATTTTTATTTTATTTATTTATTTTGTGACAAAATTTATTACTATAGTTGCACACAATTCTGAAAATCAAAAGAGTAATTGTGTTGCCTGCTATGCCAGCATTAGTTGTTTTTTTTTTAAATCTTTATTGGAGTATAATTGCTTTATGATGGTGTGTTAGTTTCTGCTGTATAACAAAGTGAATCAGCTACATATACATATATCCCCATAACTCCTCCCTCTTGCGTCTCCCTCCCATCCTCCCTATCCCAACCCTCTAGGTGGACACAAAGCACTGAGCTGATCTCCCTGTGCTATGTGGCTGCTTCCCACTAGCTATAAAAAGATTTTTAAATCAAAGAGATAACAGAGTCATCTCTAAACTATACCAGCAATATAATGATAAGAATGAAATTCACGTAAGTCAAAAACATGTTAAAAATACAATGATATTAAAGCGTTAAGAAATCACTCTTCCTTCATAAAGGTATTTGGCTTTAGTTCCCTAGTTAAAACTCTATTATTCGAGTATTACGTTTGATTTGAGTCTCTATTTTAATAAAGGATATGAAGAAATTGAAGTGTATGACAAAGAATTTTTTTAAATTAATTAATTAATTTATTTATTTTTGGCTGTGTTGGGTCTTCATTGCTGCACGCGGGCTTTCTCTAGTTGTGGCGAGCGGGGGCTACTCTTCATTGCGGTACGCGGGCTTCTCACTGCGGTGGCTGCTCTTGTAGTGAAGCACAGGCTCTAGGCATGCGGGCTTCAGTAGTTGTGGCTCACGGGCTCTAGAGCGCAGCCTCTGTAGTTGTGGCGCAGGGGCTTAGTTGCTCCGTGGCATGTGGGATATTCCTGAACCAGGGATCGAACCTGTGTCCCTGCATTGGCAGGCAGATTCTTGACCACTGCACCACCAGGGAAGCCCAAGAATATTTTTAAACACTGAAAGGGAGAAATCTAGTTGTATTAAAATGCTAAATAAAGTTTTTGCCTACTCAGAAAATTGCATAAAAAGAATGTATTAAGTGTTGTTTTTGAGTGGACTATTGTTTTGTCTTCAGAGGATCAAATAAATGGAAATGGGCTTACATGAAATAGAGGAAAGATCTCAATCACACACGAAGAATAACTGGTCAATTATCTAATTGATAAAGAGCAGAATGGCCTCATTATGATGAGGTTTAGAAAAGCTTTTTCAGCAATTACTTTCACAAATACTAGAACTTCAAGGTAGCATATTACCACCTGATCTTTCTTTTTCTTTTTTCAGACCAAGAAATACAGACACAGAAAATTAAATTGTTTAAATCACCTCAACAAGTCAATGGCAAAGCTAGGACTGGAGCTCACAGTTCTCAAGTTCTAGGCTAGGTCTGTGGCCTTGGATAAGCTATTTAAAACTTTTATGCATTAGTTTGTTTTGTTTGTTTTTCATTTGTACCATGGAAATAATGCATAACTTAAAAGGACAACTATGAATATAAAATAAATACTTGGAGAGCACTTAGCATGATGACCATCAATAATAACTGCTCAAAAAGCAGTAGCTTTGGGCTTCCCTGGTGGCGCAGTGGTTGAGAGTCCACCTGCCAATGCAGGGGACACGGGTTCGTGCCCGGGTCCGGGAAGATCCCACATGTGGCGGAGCGGCTGGGCCCGTGAGCCGTGGCCGCTGAGCCTGCGCGTCCAGAGCCTGTGCTCCGCAACGGGAGAGGCCACAACAGTGAGAGGCCCGCGTACCACCAAAAAAAAAAAAAAAAAAAAGTCATTCTATTTAGAACAACTAATATCCCTAAAATATAACTACTTTGAAGTTTTTCTTGACCTAGACGGAAACTACAAACTAAGAGCATAAAGGCTCATGTCCATTAATATTCCCATGTGTCATCAAGTACCACTGAAATAAGTTTTTTAAATGAAGGACAAAAACGCATTTCCCTGTGCCAAGCAATTTTTCTATATTTCTTTGCACATTTACCTCAAACTTCTTTAGATTATGCACATTTATCATTCTATGAGAATGACATTTAATGTATTAAGGAAAACAGCTAACAAAATACCACATTCAAGATCCAAATCAAATTGTAGCAATTCATTAACTTTATGAATCTAACAAGGTTATAGCTCTTCATAAAATATCTGATTTTATACTATTAATTATTTTTATATTAAATAGATGTGATTTTTTTGCTTTATTTCTAGAAAGTTGTTTTAAGAGAAATAAGGGTATGATATTCCAGGTTTCCTAAACACTTATAGAGTGAATTTAAATCCATGTCAGGAAGGAAAAAAAAATAGATACAATTGCAATTCATTAAGGAAAAAAATAAAGTTTTAAATTTATACATAAATCATTAATATATGTCAAGACTACAGTACCGATTGTCAGAATGGAAAGATATATGTAATAAAAATATTTTAAAATGAATAAATAATGATAGCTAATCTTCACTGAGACTTTGATTTCTGTTTCTTTGTCCTGTTTTCATTATAAGTATAAATGTTATTAAGATATTGGGCAATGGAATATCCAAGGAATTTTCATGAAACACGCTTATAATATAGGTACTATTATGTTTATTTTACAAATAAGGAATGGCTCAGAAAGCTGTGTCCATAATGTGCCAGAACTTTCATGCCAACAAATGGCAGAGACTGAATTCACACTCACATTATCAAAATCTAAAAGCCATGCTACTATGTGAGCAGAGTGAACAAGGGTAGATGGTGAGAGAAAGTAAGTGAAATACTCTTTTTAGATATGAAACCTAGGAGATTAAAATATGGAACTGTAAATACTGGAAATATGACTATCAGAAGAAGAGACATTTGGGGAAGTGTTAATCCCATTATCAACATGTTGATTGTAATGTGCTTCTGTTGAAGATACGGTTAATATAACTGACATAGTTGAAGATATTTTGCAAGTAGCTGGAAATATAGAAGTATTGATTTAGAATATCATTCCAAGGGGAGGGCATGGTGTAGGTTAAAGGACTGACTTATTCCAAATACCTTCCAAATAGCATAGTGCTCCTCTTTGCTTTATTTGTATGAACATGCCTAGGTTTCCTATAAAATTGCTTGTCACTGGAGGTGTTACATTCAGATTTCTGGTTTTTGAGAAATATATACTTAAAGTTGAACCTTAACTTAATATGAATGTCAAGGGAAAGAAATAACAGCCTGACCTGGACTTTCCATAGTATTGTGAGAGAGACAGGACTGACTTACCTAGACATGCAGAATGGGACTTGATTGGCAGTTAAAATGAATCCTTGAGGTACCAAGGGGTTTTGTAAAACAGGGATCCCCAACCCCCGGTCCACGGACTGGTACCGGGCTGCGTCCTGTTTAGAACGGGACCGCACAGCAGGAGGTGAGCAGCAGGCAAGCAAGAGAAACTTCATCTGCTGCTCCCCATGGTTCGCATTACTGCCTGAACCAACCCCACCCCTCCCCCCTCCCCCCGCCGCGGAAAAATTGTCTTCCGTGAAACGATTCCTGGTGCCAAAAAGGTTGGGGACCAATGTTGTAAAAGGATTTAATGTGTGAAGTGGCTAAAGAATATATATTTTCTCTCATTTTCACAATTTGTTCTTTATTTTCATTCAAATAATTATTTAGAAATATCGCCCAGAGTAGTTATTTTAAACAAGAGTATTGATGGCTGCAAAGGGTAATAAGGAAAATGTTGTTTCTGCACAGAATTTTTCTGAGCAGTGTTAGTTAGATTCTCAGATGGATCCGTGACTCTAAACGGTGAAGAATCAGAGGCTTAGAGAAAACAGTTTCTTTACTTTGGCGATATATTTTATACTGGGAGGAATTATGTCCTCCAAGGGACATTTGCCAAGTATCTGCAGGCACTTTCAATTGTTAGGACATTGGGAAGAAGGGGAGGGTGTTCTATCAACATCACTTGGGTAGACACTAGCAGGCTGGTAAACATCCTACAGAGCACAGGATAGACTCCAACAACGAAGAGTTATCCAACCCCAAGTGTCAGTAGTGCTGAGGTTGAGACACCTTGCCTTAACGTATGTTGGGTCCTAGGATAATATAAAAGACACAGACTGCAATATTTTGTTATGCAACTTATGTGCCAGTGTAGGAAACAACTATTTTAACCAGATCATTGATGGATATATTTCAAGTGTGATTTGTATTATGAGCCTATCATTTTACTAGAATTTTCTGACATCACATGATTGTCTCATTTAAAAAAAAATACAGATATTTGACAGGATCTTTTTGAAGCTGTTTAAACTATATGGAAATTAACCCCCGGGATGCTTTGTTTCATCAGTAAAACTGTGGAACTACAGAAACTTAGCTCTATAAATCAATAAATTTATCAAGTGTAGCTACTACCGCATGTCTGTGAGTGTCTGAATTAACTAAAAATTAAATGTTGGGAATAAAGGAAAGCCATCTCTCCATAAGTTATTCATTTCTTTTTTTTCTTTTTTCCCCCATTTTACTGAGAAATAATTGACATCCATCACTGCATAAGTTTAAGGTGTACAGTATGGTGGTTTGATTTATATATATTGCAAAATGATTTACTACAATAGGTTTAGTTAACATCCATCATCTCATACAGATACAATAAAAAGAAAAGAAAAACTTTCTCCTTGTGATGAGAACTCTTAGGATCAACTTTCTTAACAACTTTCCTATATATTATACAGCAGTATTAACTATAGTTATCATATTCATTTCTTTTACTAGTCTTCATATTAGAATCATTTAGATTTCTACCTGATATATAACCTCTATTCCTTTCTATTCTGCCCTAGTTAAATAATGTATTTTTAAAATAATTATTTTCCTTTGTTATGTTCCTGTTCACATAAAAATCTGCTTTACACTTTTATCACTATATTTTTAATAATTTCATTTATTTTTGTTTAAAGATCTCCATTTAACTATGCTTAAATTTATTTGAAAACTTTTAAAATATTAACATTTCTATGAAACTAATCTTTCTTAAATAAATCAGATAAGCAATGTTACTTATCAAGTACACAATTCAAGATTAATGCATATTTGAAAGATGATGTTACTGTTGTTTCTTTTTTTTAAAATAAATTTATTTATTTTATTTATTTATTTTTGGCTGCATTGGGTCTTTGTTGCTGTGCGCTGACTTTCTCTAGTTGCAGTGAGTGGGAGCTACTCTTCGTTGTGGTGTGCGGGCTTCTCATTGCGGTGGCTTCTCTTGTTGCAGAGCATGGGCTCTAGGCACACAGGCTTCAGTAGTTGTGGCACACAGGCTCAGTAGTTGTGGCTCATGGGCTCTAGAGCGCAGGCTCAGTAGTTGTGGCGCACTGGCTCAGGTGCTCCGCGGTATGTGGGATCTTTCCGGACCAGGGCTCGAACCCATGTCCCCTGCATTGGCAGGCGGATTCTTAACCACTGCACCACCAGGAAAGCCCACTGTTGTTTCTTTAAAACATGTCAAGTGGGCTTCCCTGGTGGCGCAGTGGGTGAGAGTCCGCCTGCCGATGCAGGTGACGCGGGTTCGTGCCCCAGTCTGGGAAGATCCCACATGCCGCGGAGCGGCTGGGCCCGTGAACCATGGCCGCTGAGCCTGCGCGTCCGGAGCCTGTGCTCCGCAACGGCAGAGGCCACAATAGTGAGAGGCCCGCGTACCGCAAAAAAAAAAAACAAAAAAAACATGTCAAGTAATAGCTTCTGCCAAATTAACATTGAAAGTTTATTTGAAAAGATCATCTTTCTGTCTACCTAAGACTTAGATTTATATTTTTTTCCTTTTTTAATTCTATGAACAATTAACAGAAAACAAACCCAAATTTTAAAGTAATATTCTATACATACTTTTCAGGTATTCAAAGATATCAACTAGATTAGAGATGGTCACATACATTATTTCTTTTCATGTATTTATGAGGTTTTAAGCATCCCATGCCAGCCTTGTTTCTCATTATTATGACAACAGAAACATGACTGTACTTGAAATGTAAACATGCCTAGTATAATAACACTCCAACTACACTATAGGACATTTTTATTCTGGAAGGACCACCTCATAGAGTTGAATTCTGCCTACATAATGTGTTGTAAATTGCTCTTTTTTTCTCCTTTCCTACCTCAACCACACCAGTTTGCACAGCATACAGAGCAGACAGAAGAGTTTGATTTGCTTTTCATACCTGGCTCTCTGAGAGTTCACACCCTTCTGAAACTTAATTGGCTTCATGATCACATTAGTAGGTCTCAGTTTCCCCTTCTAAAATTGTTGGTTTATATCTGGTAAACTCTAAGGATCTTCCTATGTTTAGTTAAGTGATGACTAAGGGGTGCCCTAAGGATCACTTTTTATGAAGGTTACATTTATTTTTGCAGGTTGGATTTATAGTAATGTATAGAAATTTATGCAGAGCAACTTTAGCTGCCAATAAAAAAAAAAAATATATAAACAAATTTTAAATTAAACCAGAAGAAAAATAGGTTTGATTCACTATTGGCATGGGCTACAGAGAATGGCATTTTGGAGTTATCAAAATGCATAAGAGCTTAGGCTTTGAAATCAAACAGCTCCGAAATGAGATCAGTCCTTTGTCATTAATTAACTAGGTGTCCTTGAGATGCCCTTTGACTTTTTGAGTGTCAATTTACTCACCTAAAATATGTGTATAACAGTACCTACTTTTCAAGATCAAATATATGTACAGTCTAGCATAGTGCCTGGCAGATAATGTAATCATAGTGAATAACAGTTATAAGTGTTATAACACTCTCTATAATTAAGACAGCAATCAACATTTATGTCCTGATTAACATAGATATTTTAATGCCTACTTGTAAGATTTATAAAGCTCTCTAGCTTATTTTCAGAGTACCAGGAACTATGATTCAAATATTACATTTTAAAATTTACATTTGAATTTGCATGTAAATGTAAATTTTTACAATTCAGTATAAGTAGACCAGGATTGCTATCAAAAATTAAAATGTAGGGCATTGGGTGGCATACTAGAAAGAATACAGCCAAGACTGACTTTAGCTAGCTGTGGGGCCTTGAACAAGATGCTTCACTTTGTTCAGCTGTGTTTTTCAATGAAAGAGGATTTCAGCTGTATATCTAAACAAGCCACTTTCTGTTTCAATTCTATCATAACTAGTCCTCATAGTTACTATTTAAGGAATGGTTTAGTTTGCCGAAATCTATATAGTTTAACAAGAACAAATACTTTAAGGCATATAAACATGGACAAGTTTATGAGCAAATGGCCCTCAAGATTTGCTTAACTTTTCATCCTAAACACTAGTTTTCTAAACAAAAGGCCTCCAGAAGATTGATAAGCCACTTCCTGTCAAGTGCAATAGCAAATCCTTCTGAGAAACCATCTGTGGGTTTGATTCTTTAATCTCTCTTTAAATAGACTCTATAGGGCAGTCCTGACAAAGAACACAATGGCAGGGAGACATTTAGAGTCAAGTTGGAAAGCCTCTCATCTTTTAGAAGTAGTAGCATTTTTTTTTTTAGTATAGTATTAATACTATCCCAAAAAAGGAGATTTCCACAACTAAATTGGGATGCTTAATCTGCCATTATCAGTTTATCGGGTCACAAGGGGTTGAGGGCACCATCACATGTGGTATGAAGAGTCTGAAAATATTTTCTTTTAAAAAATGTATACAATATTCTCTTAACCTGACCTAACCCCTAATACCCAGTTAAAAGCTGACTGGCACTTCTTTTGAGGTAAAAATTTCCAGCAAAATAAACTGAGGTCACAATTTTGCACTAGTCTGATTGACAGGGAAACGGCCCCGAACAAACTTAATAGAGGTGATAAAAAATATGCAGTGGTTGAGTTATTAAATAAATGCTAAAGCAAATCTACTTATGTCAACTTCAATATTTGTATTGTATAGCATTTTTTCACCATTTACACAATCCTCCCCCTCAAAACCAAAGGTCTGGATATGTACAATCTTTATGTTTCCTGGTGGCTTTTTGGGCTGAGAAAATGACAATAATGTCCAATAATGTATGATAAAAAGAGATGCACACATATTCTATATACTTTAAGTGTTCTCAGTGCTCAGTTAAATTTGTATACTAAATGCAGAGTTGGTGGATTGTAATATTTTTCAGAAACTATAAAACAGTTGAACTGAAACAAACCAGTAACATAAATTTTAAAGCTAGTCTATCAATTATTCTGATTTTTTTTATCCTTTACTAACCACAATTAAAAGTTAGCTATCAAGTTGTCAATTTTTACCAAAAAAATATCTGCTGAATACAGGGATTTTGTTGAATACAGAGTACAGATAAATTTGAGCTAATTGGTATATTACCTGTTTTGAGTCTTCCAATCCAGAATCATAGTATATTTCTTAATTCATTTAACTATTCTCTAATTTCCTTGTCAGTCTCTAGTTTTAATTGCTGTGTTTTACATATCTTTTGTTCAATTCATTCCTAAGTATATGGTGATTTGGGGCACTATTGTAAATGCAATATTTTAAATTTTATTGTTCTTTGTATATTAACTTTCTACCCTGTGACCTTGCTAAATTCTCTGACTTGTTTTCTAGTAGTCATTTGAAGATTGCTCAGGATTCTTCTATCAAACACTAATGTCATCTGCATATGGGCACAGTTTTTTTTCCCTTTAACATCTTTATGACTCATTTCTTTGCAATGGCTAGGGCCTCCAACACAAAGTTTCCTCCAACACAAAGTTTAAGACAAGTGGTGAAAGGGAATGTTGTTGTTCTATTTCTGAATTAGGGAAAAGCACTCGTCCTTTCACCATTAAGTATGATGTGAGCCACTAATTATTACAAAAATGCATATCAAAACTATAATGAGATATCACCTGACACCAGTCAGAATGGCCATCATCAAAAAGTTTACAAACAATAAATGCTGGAGAGGGTGTGGAGAAAAGGGAACCTTCCTACACTGTTAGTGGGAATGTAAATTGGTACAGCCACTATGGAGAACAGTATGGAGGTTCCTTAAAAAACTAAAAATAGAACTAGCATATGACCCAGCAATCCTGCTACTGGGCATATATCCGGATAAAACCATAATTTAAAAAAATACATGCCCCCCCTATGTTCATAGCAGCACTATTTACAATAGCGAAGACATGGAACCAACCTAAATGTTCATCGACAAATGAATGGATAAAGAAGATGTGGTATATACATACAATGGAATATTACTCAGCCATAAAAAAGAATGAAATAATGCTATTTGCAGCAACCTAGAGATTGCTAGGTTGGACCCAGAGATTGTTATACTAAGTGAAGTGAGACAAAGACAAATATCATATGATATCGCTTATATACGGAATCTAAAAAAAATGATACAAATAAACTTATTTACAAAACAGAAACAGACTCACAGACTTAGAAAACAAACTTATGGTTACCAAAGGGGAAAGGTGGGGGGGAGGGATAAATTAGGAGTTTGGGATTAACATCTACACGCTACTATATTTAAAATAGATAATCAACAAGGACCTACTGTATAGCACAGGAAACTTTCCATTTCGGTTATTACAACTTTCTGTAATAACCTAAATGGAAAAATAATTTGAAAAAGAATATATATATGTATATGTATAGCTGAATCACTTTGCTGTACACCTAAAACTAATACAACATTGTTAATCAACTGTACTCCAATATAAAATAAAAAATAAAAAAGTATGATGTTAGCTGCAGGTTTTTCAGTTTTTATAGATGCCCTTTATCACTTGAGAAAGTAGTCTTCTACTTATAGTTTGATGAGTATTTTTATCATGAATAGATATTCGTCTTTGTAAAATAATTTTTCTGCCTCTCTTGCAATGAAATTTTCTCCTTTGTTCTCTTAATATGCTTTTGAATTACATTAATTGATTATCTTAATAGTAAACAAAACTTACATTCTGGAGATAAACCCTATTTAGCCATGATTTGTTATCTTTTTATATATTGCTGGGTTAGATGTACTGATATTCTGTTTAGGATTTTGCATCTAAATTTGTAAGGGATATTGAGCCATAGTTTTCCTCTAATATTGTTGTGTGGCTGTGGCATGAAGGTAATGCTGGCCTCATAAAATGAGTATGGAAAGTGTTCCCTCACCCTCTATTTTCTTTAAGGTTTTGTGATTGGTATAATTGCTTTCTTAAATGTTCATTATGATTCAACAATGAAATCATCAGAGCCTGGAGTTTTCTTACTGGGAAGATTGTTAACCATAAATTCAAATTCAATAGTACATAGATATAGCATTATTCAGGTTATCTATGTATTCTTGACTGAGTTTGGTAGCTTGAATCTTTCAAGAAATTTGTCCATTTCATCTCAGTTTTATAATTTGTTTGCATAAAGTTGTTCATGATATTCTCTTATTATTCTTTTAATGTCTGTTGGATCCGCAGTGATATCCATTTTTCCATTCATGATGCTGGTGATTTGCATCCTATCTTTTTAAATTCTTGATCAGTATAGCTAGAAGTTGTGAATTTCGTTCATCTTTCCCCAAAACCAGATTTTGACTTTATTACCTCTATTATTTAATGTTTTATAATCTTTTGATTGCTACACACACCTTTACTATTTTCATTTTTCTAATGGTTTGGGGCTGACTTTTTCTTGTTTTTCTACTTTCTTGAGATGGAATCTTAGTTCAAAGAATTTAGACCTCACTTCTTTACTAAAAAATGTGTTTCAAGCTATTAAATTTCCTCTTAGCACTCTTTCGGGTGTGTGTGTGTGCGTGTGCGTGTGTGTGTGTGTGGTGCGGGTTACCTAGATGTCTTCTTATTGATTTCTAATTTAATTATGTTGTTAAAGAATATACTCTGTATGATTTCAATATATTTAAGTTTTGAGGCTCTTTTTATGGCTCAGCATATGGTTTATCTTTGTGAATTTACATTATGCATTTGAAAAAAAATTGTATATCCTGCAGTAGTCTGGTATAGTGTTCTATAAATATAAATTAAGTCACAGTGGCTTATAGTATTGTTCCAAATAGCCATAATTTAACTAAATTTTGACTAGTTATTCTGTGGGGTTTTTTTTGAGAAAACGAGTTAAAACCTCCTTACATGGAAGTATCCTTTTTTTCTCCTTAGTGTTCTCAATTTTTATTTTATTTATTTTGAGGCTCTGTAATTAGGCACATACACATTTATAACTGTTATGTCTTCCTGATAAATTGATCATTATATCTTTATGAAATATCCCTTTTTGCTTCTGGGAACAAGCTTTGTTTCAAAGCCTATTTTATCTAATATTAATATTACAGTTCCAGGCATCTTAGATTTACTCTGCATGATATATCTTTTCCTTTTTATTTATTTAAAATCTATCTTTTATTTATATTTAAGGTGTATTTCTTACAAAGAGTGTATAGCTGGGTCTTGCTTTTTGTCCAATCAAATAATATATGCTTTTACTTGGAATATTTATCTAATTAACATATTTCCATCATTTGGCCCATCTCAGGATTGGCATCTGTCGATAGCCTTTTCCTTTAAAGTTGGATCTAAACTTCCTGGCTCTTCATATGTCAAATAATTTTGGATTATATCATGGCCATTACGAAAATCAGATTTTGGACACTCCGGATTCTATTACTCTGAAGAGTAGTGATATGTTTTTTTTTTTCTTTTAGTAGATAGTTTACTCGGCTAGACCCAAAGTGAAAAGTGCCCTGGCTGAAGGGAAAAGTGGCTCAGGTTTCAATTCTATTCTTTTAGCCTAAGGTGAAAACTGTTTCTAGTTTGCTCTATCCATGCATGTTTTACAGGTTTGGGCTGAATTTAAACACAAAATTTAAGGTTTCCCTTCTCTGGATCTCTCCTTTCCAGGGTTCCTTGCCGACTCTCCTACCAGAAAATCTTCAGATTTACTATAGGAGTTTTAGCTGCTCCAATGTGCCATGACTGGTATTACTCTCAGACAAAGCTGTAGAAAACAGGGAATTCACTCTGTGCTGGTCATTTGGTCCAAGTTTTGATTCCCCTTTACAAATCTGTTTGTATTTGTGCAGTTCCCAGGGCTCCAGGTATTTTGATTTGTTTGTTTCCTTTTGTCTAAAATTCATAGCTGAGTTTATGGAATGATCAGCATATTAGTCTCTTACGCCTCCATACCAGAAACAGAAACCTCTAGTGGAAGCTTTAAAATAGATAATTTCTCTGTTTCTATAAAGGCAGACTGCATTCACTTGGAATTGAGTGAAGATATAGGCCCCAGCAAGGTGGAGCCATCAGAATATGTGCATAAAGAGTTCTGTCTTGGACAAATTAACAGTGAGATGCCTATTTATGATCCAAGGAGATATGCTGAGGCAGTTAGATAGGTGTCAGAAATTGGAGGAAGAAGTCTGAGTTGGAAATATAATTTTTAGAATCATCAGTGCATAGAATATATGGTATTTAAATTCATGATCCTGGATGAAATTATGAAGGAAATAATTGTAGATAAAGGTCTGAGGACTGAATCTTGGAGTACACTTCCGAGTTGAGGAGTCATAAAAATAAGGAGGAACCAGGAAAGGTGACTGAGTATAGAATAACTGGCCTGTAAGGTATTAGGAGAATCAAATAAATGTTCCAAGAAAATTGGATTAAAAGATATGCCAAAGGTTGCTAATGAATGAAATAAGATGAGGACTAAAAACTGGCCAGTGAAACTGGAATCATGTACATTATTGATGACCTTAAAAGAGCAGTTTGTAGGGCTTCCCTGGTGGCGCAGTGGTTGAGAGTCCGCCTGCCAATGCAGGGGACACGGGTTCGTGCCCCGGTCCGGGAAGATCCCACACCACATGCCACGGAGCGGCTGGGCCCATGAGCCATGGCCGCTGAGCCTGTGTGTCCGGATCCTGTGCTCCGCAACGGGAGAGGCCACAACAGTGAGAGGCCCACGTACCGCAAAAAAAAAAAAAAAAAAAAAAAGAGCAGTTTGTATAAAATGGTTGAAACAAACTCTTCAGTGGATTCAAGAAAAAATGGACAAGAAAAGGTGGAAACAATTAGGATAGTTACAAGCTTTTTGAGGACATTTTCTGTAAAGGGAAGTAGAGAAACGGGACAGTAATTAAAGGAGTAAAAGAGAGTCAGGAGATTTATCACTTTTAATGAGAAATATATTACAGAATGTTTATTTGCTAATTGGAATAATTTAACCAAGAGGAAAAAAATATTGAGGATGTCAGACATCAGTTGGAAAACATTTTCTCTAAAGAACCAGATACTAAATATTTTAGACTTTCTGGGCCATATGGTCTCTTTCACAGAGACTAAGTTCTGTCATTATAGCACAAAAGTAGTCATAGATAATATATGAGTGGTCATAGCTGTGTTCCAATAAAACTTTATTAACTAACAGATGAAAGGCAGAATTTGGATTGCAGGTCATAGCTTACTGGCACCTGATACAGGAGAAAAAGGATAATATAAAAAATTAAGTTCTTGTGTAGGCAAGCCTTGACGGGATCCAGTGTTCAAGTATATAGACTACCATTGGATAAACACAGAGAGGACTTCCCTGGTAGCACAGTGGTTAAGAATCCGCCTGCCAATGCAAAGGACATGGGTTCGAGCCCTGGTCCAGGAAGATTCCACATGCCGTGGGGCAACTAAGCCTGTGTGCCACAACTACTGAGCCTGCGCTCTTGAGCCCGTGCTCTGCAACAAGAGAAGCCACTGCAATGAGAAGCCCACGCACCGCAACAAAGAGTAGCCCCCACTCACCGCAACTAGAGAAAAAAGCCCGTGGGCAAAGACCCAATGCAGCCAAAAAGAAATAAAAATTAATTAATTAATTAAAAAAAAGAGAAAATTCATTCATACTAATAGCATGTAAAGTGAAATATGGGTTTTGATGAGGATAGAATGGAAGATCATGGTTGTAGAAGCATGTATAGAACTTTTCTGATTGTTTCTATTTTCCCATGTTAGGAAATGTTAAATCATCCACCTGACCTTAATTATCAAATGTCTCTGAATTGAACATCTTCACCTTTATCTACCCCAATCACACCCTCTGCTACCATTAACAGAACTACTATTTTCTCCTTGAAAATGTCTTTTCTCTACCTATAAGGCTGTTAATCATGAATATGGCTTTATCAAAATGATAAATGAATACCTGCAGGTCATTCTACCCTTTTCTCCACATCTAAGCTCAAATTTCCTCTGTATTAGTTTCAATGTTAAGCAGGGAATAACTAGTGGCAAACATGGCCAGTGGCAGGTACGTCTGACTTATATCATCATTACAGAAAGTGTTTTAAAAATTAATGCCTCTTTCTTCCTACCTCAAAAAGAAGTCAAGGCTGGAGATAAGCGGTTTATCCTGAGGCATGGTGATGGAGCATGCATATTTCTTGCTTGGGTCCTGTGACCCCTGTATGTAATGTTAGCTGATATCAGCTGATTTTTTTTGGCATACGCTTCACACATGCTAATTGATGCATATGCTAATTTTAATTGATTAAAGGAATCTACATCTACTTTGATATTGACATTTATTTGTATTTCAGTGAAACGACACAGTGATTTGGGCCATCTCTGGCCTGGAAAACTATTAAATGCCTGAGTAGTCAAAGGGAAACATCGATGGTAATCCAGTGATGGTATTTAATGCAATAAATGTGTTAAAACTATACTTTTCCAGAGTTTGTTTTCTCCTGGAAAGCAAATTCATTTTATGCTAAGGGAAAGAAAGGAAAATGAAAATGATGCCTTTTAATGGGTTCTCCCATAACCTTATTCATTAAGTATTTTAAAAGATACATTGGTCTAAGAAATCAAGCTGTTGGAATTATTTTTAACCCTTTATTGTACAAAGCAGATTCTAAATATATGCTAATCCATTGCTTTTCCCCCCTTGAGACTGTTTTAAAGTATGCCTACCACTTCTTTCTCCTAAATTTACATATCCTAAGAAGACAAAGGAGCATGCTTAGCAATTCCTTTCCTAGCCATTTGTTTTCAATTCCAAAGAAGTTTTCTCTATGTGTGCTCAGTTTAGTAGGGAACTGTTTATTTCTATGGTATAAAATGACTGTATTTCAACATCACTAAGATTTAGAAAGCATTTTATTTTGTTGAAGGAGTACTTTTTTGGTAGCCAACATTATTACAGAAGGTGCTGTAAACTATGGAGATTGCAAAAGTAATAGCAGTGAGGGTGCAGATAGTTGAGAAAATCATGTTTTCTGAGAGATGGAATATATTGACAAGTGCTTTCCAACCGGCCCATCTTCCCTACTCCTGGAAATTTTGAAGTAATTGCAAATGTTGGTGCCCTGGATTCTATTGGGTTTGAGGCCATATTACCTCAGTCTCATGGATAAAAAGCCTTCAGCCACCTTATAAAACACGTTTAAAGTAGAAAAACAAAGATAAAATAGAAAAAAAAACTTCAAAGGCATATATTTCTGGGTAGAGGCAGTTTTCTGAAAATACCTCCTCACCTGCATACTGGGGACTTAAA
This sequence comes from Lagenorhynchus albirostris, assembly GCF_949774975.1. Taxonomy (NCBI): domain Eukaryota; kingdom Metazoa; phylum Chordata; class Mammalia; order Artiodactyla; family Delphinidae; genus Lagenorhynchus; species Lagenorhynchus albirostris. Next base: position 108,346,352 of record NC_083116.1, on the reverse strand, counting down.
ATGCTTTTACTGTGGCAACAATATATTTTTACCTCCACAAGGCATGATGCTCCGTAATTCCTAAGAAAATAACATATATGGGGGGAAATGGGAGTCATAAGCAACTAATGTCAGATCTACTCTTGATATCAGGAGTAGAATTTGTAAAATGTAATAAAGCGTCAAGGCACTTTAACTCAATGGTTAAGAGTACAGATGCATATACCCTGAGAAAACCACAATTCAAAACGAGTCATGTACCACAATGTTCATTGCAGCTCAATTTACAATAGCCAGACATGGAAGCAACCTAAGTGCCCATCAACAGATGAATAGATAAAGAAGATGTGGCTCATATATACAATGGAATATTACTCAGCCATAAAAAGGAATGAAACTGAGTTATTTGTAGTGAGGTGGATGGACCTAGAGTCTGTCATACAGAGTGAAGTAAGTCAGAAAGAGAAAAACAAATACTGTATGCTAACACATATATATGGAATCTAAAAAAAAAAAAAAAAAGGTCATGAAGAACCTAGGGGCAATATGGGAACAAAGACACAGACCTACTAGAGAATGGACTTGAGGATATGGGGAGGGGGAAGGGTAAGCTGGGACAAAGTGAGAGAGTGGCATGGACATATATACACTACCAAATGTAAAATAGATATAGCTAGTGGGAAGCAGCCGTATAGCACAGGGAAATCACCTCGGTGCTTTGTGACCACATAGAGGGGTGGGATAGGGAGGGAGATGCAAGAGGGAAGAGATATGGGGACATATGTGTATGTATAACTGATTCACTTTGTTATAAAGCAGAAATTAACACACCATTGTAAAGCAATTATACTCTAATAAAGATGTTAAAAAAAGACAAAAAAAATCAATATACATCTTCTACATAAACAAAATCCATGTAAAAATCAAATAAAAAGACTCTATAAAACAGCAACAGCAAAAAGAATATATAGAGAAATAAATCTAAAATGAAACTCAGATGTTTTCTGAAGGACTGAAATTGAGTTGAACAAATGGTAAAATATATACCATGCTTTAGCTAGGAAGATTCAACAAAAAAAATATGTCTATTCCTCTTAAAGTGAATTTGTATAACATTTAAATAACAAATTAATGTAATCTCTAGTACTAACAGTTTTGTTGCTATGTTTGTTTTGTTTTCTAAAATTAAGCAACTATGGTTAAAAGTTTATTTGAGAAAAGAAGTAGGCAAAAATGGATAGTAAAACATTGTTAAAAATCAATTAAGGGATACTAGCCTTATTAAATTAAAGTATATCATAAGATTTTAATAATTAAAACCATGTTATATTTGTATATAAATAAAGAAAGCAATGGAATAGGATGAAAAGTTCAGAAATAGACTGGAATAAATATGGAAATTAGTATATGATAAAGGTGGCATCTAAAAAATCAGTTGGTAAAAGTGAATTTTTAAAATATATCTTGTTTGGACAACTGGGAGCCAATTAGAGGGGAAAAGATAATCTTTAGTTCTATATCTCACAAAATACACCAGAATTAACTCCAATTGTATTACAGATTTAAGCAGGGAAAAAGAAACCCCAGAAGTATCAGAAGTAAATATAGGTGCATTTTTTATAAGTCTGTAGTTGGGTAGTACTTTCTAACAAAAAAGTCAAAATCCAGAAGGCATAAATGAAAAGAGTAATAAGAAATTTTACTAAATTATTTTAAAAATCATAAGCAAAGTCAAAAGACAAATGAAAAATACTGAAACATCTTTACAGTTTATACCACAGACAAAAGACCAACCTCCTTAAGATATAAAAATCTTCTAGAAATCAAGGATAATAAGACAAACAATTCAATAGAAAAATTAGCAAGGAACATGAAATGGCAATTCTCAGAAAGACAAATACAAATGGGCTTTAAACAAAGAAAATGGTTTTCTGATTTTTCACTTATAGCAAAAGAAATGAAAACACACACTACAGAGTTGCTTTTTCTCACTTATCATATCCCAAAATCGTTTAAAAAACGTGGTTGGTGAGGCTTTGGGAAAACATTCTAATACATTGCTGGTGAGAGTGATAAATGGTGTAATTCCTATTCAGGGAAACTGAGATTATTTACCAAAATATGACTACAATTATCCTTTGACCCATGATATCCACTTTTGGGTATTTGTCCTACAAAAATGCATTCTAAAATGATATATGAATGAGGTTACTCATCAAGGCAGTGTAACAGTAAACAACTGGAAACAAACGGTGTGTATATTGATGGGAAATTGATTAAATAACCCAGGCTACATCTATACAATGGAATATTATACGTCTATAAAAAGAATGAGTATAGTCTTTATGAGCAAGATAGAGTGATCTCCAATAAAACTTTAAAGTAAAAAAAAACAAGATGAAATACTGTATATGCTACCTATTTTCTATGGCATGAAGCTAGTGAATGTATCTTCATATTTGCATATATTTGCATAAAATACTGAGAAAATAAGAAAATCTAATAAAAATATTTATCAGTAAAGTGGAGTGGAATGGAATGGAGGGTTGGGATAGTAAGAAGACTTCTGAACATGTATTTTATATTCTTTTGATTTTTGAATCATGTACACATCTTACCTATTCAAAAATCTTTTAATGTTAAAAATGATCAATAGGAGTATCTTCCTGCTCTCTACATTTGAAGTACACTTTAAATAATAGTTTAAATTTATTTTTCTACTTTATTTTGAATCGTATAGTTACATGTGGAAAAATTTTTGTTAGATAATTTGGTATTACAGGATTTACATGTTTCCCAAATATAAGACAAAAATGTTCTGTTAATGATTGCCTCTACCTCTTTGTGAGGAACAATGTTCCTTGTTTATTTCACACATCACTGAAGACTGGGATAAACTACTGGGAAACTGAATTTGTAACAGTTTGGAATACAGAAATTGTTTAATTTTCTGCTAGGAAGAACAAGGAAAAAAATTTTTTTACTCCAGCTGTAATTGCAGTATAATTCAGTGGGTTACTGTCTACTAACTTTCCTGGAATATATTAAATTCATCAGGCAACATAAAAGCAGGTTATAAAAACCCATTTTGTTAATTCACTTTTTAAAATACAAAAAATCTAAGCATGTTGAGTTCTTCACTGCTACACAATGGATTCTCCAAATAACACAACTATATTCATGCTTATTAACATGATAGATAGTTGCCTGATTTTTAACTAAATACAGTTGATTGGCTTGCATATTCTCGGTATATTTCTATTTTAAATTAATCCATCTCACATACACTTTAAAATGGGAGAGAAACAAGTATTATTTCAGCCAGAAGAAACTGTCTTTGAAATAAATAAGTGTATACGCGCTGTTTCTGAGAAAATGGATTAATACCTTGCATATCTAAACATATTTAACACTAAGTAACTATTAAGGAAAAGAAATAAAATATTAATGTTGTTACAGGATTCAAATCAAATATTGCATTCAGATTCCATGTTTGCAATTCTATATTAAAAAAAAATAAGAGACATGATAATAAATTGTAGCACATGCTAATTGTAGGATGGAAGACTTCATCCAAAAAGACAAACTTCACAGATCAAGTCCGAATCTTTAGCTGAATCTTTCAGTAGCCCTTCAAGATTCATCCCTTATGACAGTTAAATTTGTAAAATGCAGGAAAACAAAATCCAATACTAAGCTCATTTCCAAAGGATGTGCAAACTGTCTAAGGGATGCATTCCCCTTCTAAAATACTTCAAATGACTTAAGTATTAAGATAAAGGCTCAGATCAGCAATCGCCAAATGGAGACTACACTAAGAGTTAATAGCAGATAGGATTGAAAATTTTGTTTTTCTCCACCCAAGAACAGATTTATTTGCAATAATTATAAATAATAAATTTGACCCACCAACTAGAGATGTAGCATTTTAAAAAGGTAATATATTTATGTTTTAACTTTTTATTTTCAGATTTTATGTTTTATAAAGGTCTAGATGAGCCCAATATGTGGTTGGAAATTGTAAAAGTAAAGATCATACACTGCATTTTAAATGCCACTGAATAAACACACATGCACACACACATACACCTGGCTAGTTTTACAGAGAGAATAATGTAATGTAATTTAAAATTATTATAAATGAACTAAATTTAATGTTAATATATAAATATCTAGGACTACTTCTAAAGTATATTATAAAATTGCTCACAATAAGAAATAAGTTAATCTTTTAAGTGTAAATACATAAGATAAACAAAGTAAATATATATATATATAAAATATATAAATCAGAACATTTGTTAAAAAATAAAATACTGCAAATGCAAATGTCCTTTCCATCAATAATGTAGTTATCTTTGAAAAGAACAAGAGGAATGAGTTAGCAGCCCATCTTAGTGATTCTGTACTATCTAAATCAATATAGCACTACCCTCTGCTTGTGTACCCTATTCAGTCTAACCAAAGCTTGGTAACTTATATATCACAACATAGACCAGAGGCCACCCTCTATTATCATGTTTCAGTTCGCATTAGGGCATTCTTCTGCATTCCCCCTCTCCATAATAAATTTTCTCAGGGGCAGCTAAGCAATCATTTTCTCTCTTATCAGTTCTCATGACCTCTGACTCTCCTCTTAATCTGAATCAGTTCTTAACAACCCTTTCTTTTTCCAGACTAATTCACAGTCCTACTTAAGATCAAATATTACGTAGTCCCTTTCTTTATGTCTTTAGCTAATATTGATTATATACCTACTTGGTGACAGTCATTAGACATACACCATCTCATGTATTCCTAAGAACACATTAAGGTAGGTGCAAAATTTTAAATAAAATTTTAAAGTTTTAGTATTACATATACAAAACTAAACAAATCCTATGTGAACAGCATTAGTTATTCACTGAGTGAACACATCTACATAAAGCACACAGAACCAGAAATACTGTATTTTCATCACTCCAGAGGCTCCATCGTACTCCCTTGCCTTTTCCTAAAAGATAATGACTATCCTGACTTCCAGCAAAAGATTATTTGCCTGTTTTGGAACATGTTACAAATAGAATCATATAGTATGTATTCTTTTATATCTGGCTTCTTTTGCTCCATGTGTTTGGTAGATTTATCAGTGGTGTTTTCTGCAGTAGCACTCTCTTTTTCTTTGCTGTATATACCATTGTATGAATAGATGACCCATTTATCCACTTCATTGTTGAGTGGCATTTGGGTTGTTTCCAAGTTTGGGATATTATGAATAATGCTTTTATGAACTTTCTTTCCTACATGTTTTATTAAATATATATGTGCCTTTCTGTTGGGTATATACTCAAGAGTGGTATTGTTGGATCAGAGGATATGCATATCAACAAATTTGGTAGATACCGCCAAATAATTTTCCAAGGTAGTTCTATCAACATACACGCTAATAAAGAATATATGAAAGCTCCATTTCCCTATATCCTTGCCAATAATATTGGGCATTTTCAGTCTTTTCAATTGTATTCATTCTAGTGAACATCTACATTGTAGATTTAATATGAATTTCCCTAGTTACTAATGAGGTTGTGCATATTTCCATAGGATTATTAGCTATTTTTATATTCTCTTTTATGAAGGCTATTAAAAAATCTTGTCCCTTCTTTACTTGGGTTTTCAATCTCTTTTCATTAATTTAGAGATCCTCTTTATGTATTCTGGATACACTGCTTTGTCAGTTATATGGGTTATAAATACACTGGCTTTTTAAGTCTTAAAATGGTGTCTTTCAATGAAGAGAATTTCCTGCTTCTAAAATAGTCCAACATGCCGATCTTCTCCTTTATAGTTGGTAAAATCTTCCCCTTTAAGCTCATGAAGATATTCTTCCAAGACATATTTAGTGATCACTTTTTCAAAACTTGAAAACCCTTATGCGTGTGGGTATGCTTCTGGACTTCTTGTGTTGTTTCATTGATCTACTTGTTTGTCTCTGTACCAACACTATACTGTCTTAATCATCAACTTGATATCTATAAGTATAAATCCTCCAATTTTGTTGTTCTTCAAAGTTGTTTTAGCTGTACATGAATTCTTTATAAATTTAGAACCAATTGTCAATTTCCACATTCCCCTTACTCCCTACACATACTGATACACACATTGCTGGGAATTTTATACAGATTGCATTGATTTGGGAAAGTTTACAGATTTTCAAAAGTGAGTCCTCCAATCTATGAAAATGTATAGGCCTTCATTTGTTATCTGTCTTTTAAAATCTCTTTTCATAGTGTTTCATTCAGTTATAGATTTCTGTGTAGAGATTTTGGATATCTTTAGTTATATTTAGTCCTAGGTATTTGGTGTCTTTTGATGCTATCATCAATAGCATAATTGTTATATTTCATATTAAAATCTACACTTGCATATAGAAACACAATTGCAATGACCAGTTTTACCTGGGCTCCCACCAACTTCATGGAGCAGTAATCTGTTAGCATTTCATTTCACACTTACTCAGCGTGTCCCACACCTCCTGCCTTAGGCTTCTCTACTAAATCCACACATGGGGTGCAATAGTAACACACAACACAGTAATGCAGATGAGTTAATACCCTTTTAGGGAGGTTTTACCAGAGTGCTGATAAAAGCTTTCCACTTTTACTCCCCAGAAAAGACCTCTGAAAACATTTAGTGAAGTTTTTAAGATGATCCCATGGATGGAGCAACCAGTCACTTGTAGCAGTGGCCAGCTCAATTATATATATATATATATATATATATATATATATATATATATATATTTTGCACTCCCTTCTTCTCTGCTTGGATTCCTCTTTTCCTCACCACTGCTTCCTGAGGCACATTCCCAATAAAGAACTCACACGTAAGCCTTTTTCCCCAAAGTCTGCTTTCTTGCCGAGAAATCTTACCATCACGTTTAAGGGAAAGCCACAGACCTTTTAAATGGGCCATATGGTTCTAAATAATCTGACATCCTGCTACCTGCCTGACCTTATCTCTATCTACACTTCCCTTTTTGCAGATGGCCACTCCCACTCCAGCCATTCTTGATCCTGTGCTTCTTCAACCATTCCAAGCACCCCTTCTACTCAGGAAAGGCATACTTGCTGCTTTCCCTGGAATAGATAGGTAGATAGATAGATAGATAGATAGATAGATAGAGATATATCTCTATGTGCCTTACTTATTCTCTTTCTTAAAGTCTATGTTCATTTAATACATTCTTCATGATGTCTTATTTTTTGTCCAGACTTTGCAAAAAACATAACTCCTAGCACTCCTATCCTCATCTCTTGCTTAATTTGTCTACTTAGCATATCACCTAATATTAACATATCAGGACATGGGGTTTCATCTGTCTTCTTCACTCTTTTATCTATTGCATCTATAACACTGCCTGACATTTAGTAGGCATTCAATAAATACTTTGTTGAGTGATTTTTTTTGAAAAAAAGTGTGAAGAGCACGCTTCCATTTATGTAGAGAGCAAAATAAGAAAATATCTGAGTAATAAGTATTGAAAGGCCAATTTATTAAATTTAAATTAAAACCTAAATTTAAAAATAGATGGAATATAAAGCTCCCTGGACGTAGAAAGAGAATTCTACAGCACACTTCAGGTTTAGATGATGAAAATGAGGAGTCTGGCTCTCTAGGGTGAGGGAATAAAGAATGGTAAGAAGTGGCTTTAGGGAGGTGTAATTCATATGAAATGTAGTTCATCCTTTTTTCTTTTTTTTTTGCGGTACGCGGGCCTCTCACTGTTGTGGCCTCTCCCGTTGGGAGACGCAGGCTCAGCGGCCATGGCTCACAGGCCCAGCCGCTCCGCGGCATGTGGGATCTTCCCGGACCGGGGCACGAACCCGTGTCCCCTGCATCGGCAGGCGGACTCTCAACCACTGCGCCACCAGGGAAGCCCCATCAATTTTTAAGTGTATAGTTTGATGAGTTTTAGCAAATGTATTCAATCATATAACTACCACAGCAATCATGATATAGATTATTTCCACGATCTCTCAAAATTTCCCTTATGCAACTTTGCATTCATTCATTCCTCTCCCATGACCCCAGCTCTAGGCAAGCAATGACTGATCTTTTTTTAATTTTAATTTTTTCTCTCTTAATTAATTACTCTCTTAAACCAATTTTGGTGCTATACTCCTAGCTGGTATAGGATAAAAAATACTGAGTCCTAAGAAGTATATCCACGGGTACCCAAATCAGAGGACTCCATGGGTGAGCTAAGTATTGTAGGAATGAATCAACCTCCCTTGAAGATTCTCACTGGTGGCTTTTGTAGGGATTAGCTATAAGACTGTAAGATTTTAGTTGTCAAAATATCTTCAGGGGCTTCCCCTGGTGGCGCAGTGGTTGAGAATCTGCCTGCCAATGCAGGGGACACGGGTTCGAGGCCTGGTCTGGGAAGATCCCACATGCCGCGGAGCAACTAGGCCTGTGAGCCACAACTACTGGGCCTGCGCGTCTGGAGCTTGTGCTCCGCAACAAGGGAGGCTGTGACAGTGAGAGGCCCATGCACCACGATGAAGAGTGGCCCCCGCTCACCTCAACTAGAGAAAGCCCACGCACAGAAACGAAGACCCAACACAGCCAAAAATAAATAAATAAATAAATAAAAATTTAAAAAAATGTCTACATGTTGCAGTGGTAAGACAAAACATTAAGGAATTTATCAGATAATCCTTATTGGGGTTTATAAGTTGGACTGGGACTGACCTTCCTTCCCCATGATATCTGCCAACATTTAGTTCTACATAAGTCATATGTTTTTAACAGATTAGAATGTGAGGGGTCGTTAGGGCAAGAACAGAGATGTTGGATTTTCTGATAATTTAGTCCTATGATATATGAAACCGCATATTTTATTTTTTAAGAAAATCTAAAGTTTAACTGTATTTGCAATTCAAGCTGTGTAACAGATCACAACATGGTACTCATATATTTAAAGTAAATATATCGTAATGTTGGCAAATATTTGGGACGTAACCCTTTGTTTTTTGAGCCTAAATATATTTCATTCCATAGGCTTTAGACTGGCATCAGATTTATAGCTCCCAATATTATGTCACTGGCCTTTAATGTCATTATTCAAGTTGTTGATACAAATGTTGAAATCCATAAAATCAAGTACAGAGTGTTCGTTGAACCTTGTGACCACAGAATTTACTTTAGGCCGGAACCAATAATAATGACAGCTAACCTTTACACAGTGCTCACTTTGTACCATGAAACATTCTAAGCATTTCAAAAGTGTTAATTTATGTAATATTAATTAAATAATTAATATCAATCTGTATTAATTTTTTAACACACAATTCTCTCTAAGATAGTTGCAATAATTAATCCCACTTTATATCCAGGGTCACAGAAGCAGAGAAATGTCAAATAGCTTGCCGAAGATTATATAACTAGAAAAGGGCAGGGTCAGGATTCCAATCCAGACCCTGGATTCCAACCCAGACCCTGGATTCCATGGCTTTAGCAACCATGTTTTGGGCATATCTATTGTGGCAGTTTCAAATCTGACAGCACACATCATTGCATTGTCTTATCTCCTCCATCTTGGCTCAGAAATACTTTAAAGATGCTGTGAAGTGCCTTGCTGACATTAATATACACACACATCCCCATATTAGTTTCCTATTGCTGCTGTAATAAGTTACCACAAGTTTATTGGCTTAAAACAACACAGATTTATTATCCTATAGTTCTGCAAGTCAGAAGCCTAAAATGAGTAGGCAAGGCTACATTCCTTCTGGAGGCCCTAGGGAACAATGTGTTTATTTTCCTTTTCCAGCTTCTAGAGGCTGCCTACATCCCTTGCCTCATGGCCCCACATATCTGACCTCTGTTTCCACCATTGTGTCTCTTTCTCTGACTCTGACCCTCCTGCCTCTCTCTTGCAAGGTCCATCTGGATAATCCAGGATAATCTCCCCATCTTAAAATCTTTAACTTAATCACATCTGCAAATTCCCTTTTATTATTTAAGTTAACAATATTCACAGGTTTGGGGGAAGAGGCATTATTCTGCCTACCACAATTCCCCTGTTCATATGAAAAGGGACTTCATCACTCAGGAAAATCATGTTCCATGATCATGCACTTAAAACATTTGTGTTGAGTAACAGTGCATTGTCTTTCTATAGCTTCAAGAATATTTAACAAACATTGGACAATCTCATCTTCAAATGATTTTTATTACTGTCCTTATATTGAAGCATCAGCCTGATGAAAATGTATCTGTTCGTGTTCTAAAAGAAACAAGCTTTGTGTATTCTCAATCCTGTGGCTTTTTAACCTTTGCCAGTTGTTCAACGTCTCTCTTTCAACTCTTTCAAGTTGTTTCCCAGCTGCCCACACCTTTGGGACCCCTCCCTATTCTGGATCTCTTTGGTTATAAACTGTCTTTACCGCTCACTCAGTAATGAACACATGCTATTTGAATGACTTCCCCTTGGGATATAAATGGTGTAACTAAAATGAATGACAATATGTACTAATTTTTAACAAACTCACTAAATACTTTCTGTTCCAAATGAGCACTACCTTTCTAAGTAGTCACCATGGAAAGCCATACATTTTTTTTCAAAGAATATGATATTAAACTACATCTGTAATCTTATTTATTTATTTATGAAATTGACGTTAGGGTTTATTTAGAGACCATATAAGAAAATCAGGAAACTCCCTAGTGGTCCAGTGGTTAGGAATCCACACTTTCACTGCTGAGGGCCAGGGTTCAATCCCTGGTCTGGGAACTAAGATTTCACAAGCCACATGGCACGGCCAAAACAAACAAACAAAAAAGAAAGAACATCAGCCATGTTGCTTCACAGCTTCAGCTTGTGTTTGGCTAAAATTGGCCATTGAAATCATGTATTCTAGCCCTCTCCTTTGCATTTTATAAAACTGAATCCAAGCAACCAAATCCTACCATTCACCCTTTTCCCCATTAAATGGATTCATTAATTTTAAAAGCACTTTATAACCAGTATTCTCCCGATCCCCATAACAACATTCTCCAGAAAAGCTGGACTAGAAAACATGGTTAAAGTTGGAAGCTGAAGTGGGTATCTCCTAACTCACCCAAAATCTAAATCTTTGAACTGAATATTCATGGAAAGTGGATGGGTTGGTGGGAGGAAGGGAGAAGAAAAAAACAGAGAAACAGAGTTGATGTGACCTGCAGAGCAGTGAGTCTATGTACCCAAACAGTGCGTAGACAAGGATACCAGGTCCAACTAACACACAGATTCAGTGGTGAAAGAAAACACTAGCAAGAAGGATGGCCAGCATTTCTATTAAAGGCAGGCCCTTATCACTGTCCATACATGCTTATCGTATGTTGAGAAGAAGCCCAAGAGTGCTCACCATGTCTGAGCATTGAGGCAAAAGTTTGGACAAGAGAGCAAAATGGTGTGTCACACGTGAGCAGTGAGTCTGCTCAGCAGTGAAATGTGGCCTGCCATATGTTTCAGAGTCTGAATTATCACATTAGGAGTAAAGGCAGAAGTTTTCCAAAAACAGAGAAGAGTAGAAATTCCCCTCTGCGTGTAAATGAGAAGAGAAATAAATAGTGGCACTACTCCCAATAATATGTTTAATAAAATATACCTTCGATTACTTTTAAATCTATTGTGCTTAATTCTCTATCATGGGCAAGGGTAAGAATTCCATTAGATTATACCAGAATCTTTTTGTATTTTTGTTTTATAGCTTTATTTCACACATTATCATGGATATCCATCTTACAGATCTTTAGAAGTAATGTTCTGCTATTCACTTAAATTATATAAATATTTCTAGCGAGATGCATGGATATTCAGTTTTCTATGTTGACTATGTGCTTTATTAATGTACAATTAATAATTGATGAAAATCAAAGATAATTTATTTTTCAAAACTATATATATATATATATTTTTTGAATGGTACACTTTCTGTAACTCACTGAATTATGCAACCAATAGAAGTGTCTGATATATACCAGAGCTCAAACTTTCACTGACCAGATTTTGTTTTAATTTGAAGAAAATAAAATAATTAGAGTTGGGGGGCTTCATTCAGGTTTTAGGCAGGTGGTAGTCATTCATTTTTTGAAGATATTGATACATTTCTGGCATAAGTAAAAGACAGACAGATAGACTAATTATAATGAAATGACTGCTATTTTCTATCTATGCAGATGCTTCCCTTTCTAACTTTAAAATTATTCACATTCTCCTGGGACAGGGCAACAATTAGCTTTGCAGAGTAGATTGGAAACAAAATGTAAAGGCAGGATGGTACTAAACAGGAAAGTACTGGATAAAATAGCAACTCTGGCCAGATGGAAAGATGAGCGGCAATAAAGGACATGAGAACTGAATCACTTTAGTGTTTGAAGTGTTCTTCCCTGTCTATTGGGGCTACTCTCTTGAAAACATGAAGCCAGATTGTTTTGTTACATTCTGAATTCATTTTAAGTTGTTCACAACACATTCTTTGCATGATGCTTCTTTATTTTCAATCACATGATGTCTATTTAGTGAATTGTGAATTACAAAAATCCATGCTTGCTGATAGGCATACTTTTAAATGTGTCATCAACCCTAGTTGGGGATTGTAAAGTAGGAGGATGGTGACAAGCGATCTCATCAGTTTCTGTGAATAAGTCAGATACTGTGTCTCCTGCTTTCTACCACATGCGGGGTCAGCAGATTCCTTCACAGAGCTGTAGGAGTAGTTCAACTTCCCACATTATGGATGAAATTTAGAAGTAGTGAATTTGAAAAGAAGCCACTGTGCAACAGACAAATTAATCCCACTTGTTTGGCAGTAACTCAGCATCCACGAATAGAACCGGAAATTTAGGACAGCAAAAATCCAAGAATTCTGATTAAATATTAAAATACTAAGACATTAAAAATACACTAAAACATCAAAAGTATTAAAAACAAATACTAAAATATTAAAGCACTGAAAACAAATATTAGAATATACTGTGATCTTGGCTTAAATAAGATACTATGTAGCTTTAAAACCGCTTAAGGTGCTACGAGAGGCCCAAATCCCACAAGCATCTGCAATTCATCATATTCAAAATGAAACCAGAAATCACCCCTTCAAACCCCACCCCATTCTATCTCCTATCCTCCCTCAATCAGGGTCACATAAGGTAGATGACAGAAATAATGGTGTTCCTTATCTTTCTTTCACAGTCCTTATCCAATAAGTAGGTCAACAGCATTTCCAGTCAGTCAACAGTGAATTGAGTATATCTCTCGAATCTACTCCATCTTTGTTGCCACTGCCTTTAAGCTGAAGACTAGATCATCATTTATCTGCAATAGTCTGACAGCCATTTAGTTAGTTCTTTCATTTATTTTTAACAAATCTTTACTGGGTTCCTACTCTGTATACTCGACTAAAAGCTGTAGTTATAAAGATGAATCAAAAGCAGTACCTACTTCCAAGTAACTTACTCTTAAGTAGAGGAAACTAAACACATTAAAAAGTATAACCAGTATTACACATGTGTTTGTAAAAGAGTCCTATACTAGACAGAATGTGAGAAATTATTCAAATTTAATTAGTTTCCAAACATCTAACCTTGCCTTTATCCAACTTATTTCCCACACTGGGAGTAATCATTTTAAATGCAAATCCAATCCTTGCTTAAATTATTTGTTTCTATGCATCATCTACTAGATAAAATCCAACTTGTTCTCTATATGCCTTTATAAGAAAGCAGCAGCTCTCAAAGTATGCATGGGGACTCATGGGGAGTGAGGATGGGTCCCTGAGACCCTATTAGTAGATCTGAAAGGTCAAAATTATGTTCATGATAATCCTAAACTGTTATTTGCCTTTTTGGTCCTCATTGTCTCACAAATGTACAGTCGAGTTTTCCAGACACTGAATAACCTGTGATATTGCAACAGATTGCTTGAAGAAGCAAATATGAGAATCCAGATGTCTTCTATTAAACCAGACAATTAAAAAATGCAATATTGTAAACAATGCCAATCTTCTCATTAAATTTATTTTGTTGGGAAAAATTAATTACCTTTAATAAAAATATATTATTTATGTTAATATGTAATGGATTTATTATTCTTGTTTGAAATAATAAATTAACAAATAGTTAAATATTTCTCAGCTCTCATTTCTAGTATGGGCAAATATCAGTAGATGTAAATCACATAAGTACAAGTACTTTGGGAGTCACAATAATTTTTAAGCATGCAAAGGAGTTCTGAGGCCAAAAAGTTTGAGAATTGCTGCAATAAAGTATTCCACATTACAGGCTGGCCTGTTGTTTACGCTGACTCTGTGCTCCAATCATACCAAGACTTTCTATTTCCCAAAATATGTCATGCCATCTCTTCCCTCCCGCCACAGACCATGTGTTAATCTCCAACTGCTTCCTTGCCAGATTCCACACAGAAAAGGGCCTGAGGCAGAATGAGGATGAGGCAGAGGATTGTGAGCACACATACACAAGGGCCCAGAAGAAACCTCATGTGACGTGGCTGTGTGCTGCTACACTGTTCTTCCTTCCATGTTATGCTCAAATACCTTTCCTGGAAACCCATCTAAACTCTATGTCTACACCAAAACAGTCTCTCCTGTCACTCTACTTTCACTCTAGGACCCTCTGATAATAATCGATTAGCATACATTTAGCTATTTTAATTATTTGTTTATAATGGAATTTGTTCTAGAATATAAAGTTTTTTTTTCTCTCTTTGGCTCCAAATGGCATCCTGAAGTTTCTGGGCTTCCTAAAATTTTGAAAAGGTAATTCTAAAATCTAGGAAGCACATTTACATGTAAGTTTTGCCAGAATCTTATGAAATCTTCATAGAAAAATCTCTATTAATCTTGGTATGGACTTCATTTCATGATACTGGTTTACAAATCTGTCTCCCTCAAGGGGGTGTTACATCCATGAGGGCAGAAAACAAGACAAGCCCATTATGTGACAGGGGTCATTTTAGAAATGACTGTCTCCTGCATCCCCAAACCCAGTGAGGCAATCAGATAAAGGCCCCTCTTTGCCACTTTCAGAATCAGGCTGACACATCGCTGGTCGGTAAGAGTAGTTGTAATAATTTCCTGGGGTATTCAAATGGCTCTGGAAGGTTTCTTCTAAAAAATATCTGTCCTAGAGTAGGAAGTTCCTCTTATATTAAGGAAATAGCTTCTGGGAAAATTAAGCTTATCAGTCAGCCATATCTTAGAGTGAATTACTTTAATCTTTTAATCAAATTGCTTTTGCTTTAATAGCTTGGGTACAGATTATAGGGCTCTGGGTCACCCTGTTCTCCCAAACTTCATATATACTTACAGGCCATAAAGTAGTGAAGCAAAAGGGAACTCTAGTTCCTCTATGGTTGAACACACTTGCTGATCCCATCAAAAGCTGACTCCACTGGGACCTCCAATCTGCTGACCCTATCAAATTTGCCCTTTTCCTCTTCCCCCTCTTGTTCTCAATTGTCTTTTTTTTTTTTTAACTTATTTATTTTGGCTGCGCTGGGTCTTAGTTGCGGCATGTGGGATCTTTTATTGCGGTGTGCAGGATCTAGTTCCCCAACCAGGGAACGAACCCGGGCCCCCTGCATTGGGAACATGGAGTCTTACCCACTGGACCACCAGGGAAGTCCCTCAATTGGTTTTTTTTATAGTTAAATTTCAAGGTTCATTATTATAATAATTTCATTATGTAGAATCTAAGCTCCTTTGCCCCCCAACTCTCCATTATCCTCAACCAGCAAAAAATTCAGAATTTAGTTGAATCCAGGTATTTGCCTACTCTACTTCTGTCCTCAAGTGTCTAAAATAGTTATGGGCTTCCCTGGTGGCACAGTGGTTGAGAGTCCGCCTGAAGCACAGTGGTTGAGAGTCCGCCTGCTGATGCAGGGGACACAGGTTCGTGCCCCAGTCCGGGAAGATCCCACATGCCGCGGAGCGGCTGGGCCCGTGAGCCATGGCCGCTGAGCCTGCGCGTCCGGAGCCTGTGCCCCGCAACGGGAGAGGCCACAACAGTGAGAGGCCTGCATACCGCAAAAAATAAATAAATAAATAAAAATTTAAAAAATAAAATAAAATAGAGAAAAACAATAATCATGCTATCTTATTTACCTTTAGGGTATGAAACCACAAGTGGACCCTCTCTTCTTCCAGGCAACTATTCTCCATATCCCTGTTGGACTCATTCTCCCATTTTCTGAGTTGACTATTTCACAAGTTTTTTGCCTCAAAGATCCAGCACAGCTTTAATCTCCCTCATTCATAGCTGATATCCTTCCTTCTTTGTTCACTGGGAGAATGGAAGCAACTACAAGAGTGTGCACATTCTTCCACCACCAGATCTAACAACCTACTTCCCTCTGTACTAAATATTTTGTCTCCCCTCCTGTTACAATTCCTCTATCTGTGCATTGAATCCTATTCCGTCTCCCCTATTTAAGGCTTTCCTACTAAAGCTTCTCCTATCTTCACTGCATTATCAGTTTTCACCCATACTACTAAATCATTGTCACTAGCATGTAACATTGTGGTAATGTATGGTAACAGGAAGGTAACAAGTCGCAAATGACTTGTTACCTTCCTGTTACCAAATCCAATGGTCAGTTCTCAGGCCTTATCTTAACCTCTTAGCAGTATTTGGCACAGTTGATCAATGCTTCATTTGTAAAATAGTTTCTACACTTTCTTCATGTTCTCATGTATTTCTCCTACATAATTGGCCACTCTTTCTGCTCCATATAGTTGGATTTGCCTTTTCTTACTAAAATAAATATTTGAGTGTTCCAGTATCTAATCCTCAGATCTTTGCTCTTCTCACTGTGTACTCTCCCTAAGTGATATACTTTATTCTCAGTGGCTAATGACTTCCAAATTTATATTTATAATCTCTCCTATAAACTCCAGACATCTGTATCCAGTTGTCAACTCAATATTTCTATTTTCCCAGTGTTAAGTGTGCATTTTTATACTTGATATAAATAAAACAGAACTCTTGATTCCTCCATCGCCATACCTAGCCCTCATTTTAGTAAATTTCACCGCCATTCACCTACTGTTCCTAGAAAACACTTAGGAGTTATCATTGATTCGTATTTACCCTCCAGGGACCAGGTAGCTTATATTTGCTCATCCAGATTTATTCTCCTCCTTTTTTGAAATTTAATTTAAAAAATTTTTATTTATGTGTTTTTATTTTAGTAAGAACACAACATAAATCTACCTTGACCAATCTTCAAGTGTAAAATACAGTATTGTTAACTATGGGTCCAATGTTGTAAATAGATCTCTAGAACTCCCCATATGGACTTGAGGTTTGGTCTTTCCACCTCTGAATAAAAGACTGTTGGAATTTTGATAGGAATTGCATTGAACCTGTAGATCATTTTGGGTAGTATGGACATTTTAACAATATTAAGTCTTCTAATACATGAACATGGGATGTCTTTCCATTTATCTGTGTCTTCTTTAAATTCTTTCATTAATGTTCTATGGCTTTCATTATACCTCCTCGGTTAAGTTTATTCTTGAGTATTTTATTGTTTTGATACTATTGTAAATGGGACTGTTTCCTTAATTTCCATTTTGAATATTTCATCGTTATTTACCCTGATACCAAATCCAGACAAAGACACAATGAGAAAAGAATACTGTAAGCCAATATTCCTGATGAATACAGATGCAAAAATCCTCAACAAAAAGCTAGCAAACCAAATTCAACAGCACATTAAAAGGATCATACATCATGAACATCTGGGATTTATCTCTGGGATGCAAGGATGATTCAACATAAGCAAATCAATCAATGTCATAAACCATATTAACACAATGAAGGATAAAAATCACATGATCACAATAGATGCAAAAAAACTTTTGACAAAATTCAATACCCTTTCATGATAAAAACTCTTAACAAACTAGTTATAGAAGGAATTTGTCTCAACATAATAAAGGTGATATATATGAAAATTCCACAGCTAACATCACACTCAACAGTGAAAAACTGAAAGCTTTTTCTCTAAGATCAGGAAAAAGGCAAGAATGCCCACTCTTGACACTTCTATTCAACATAGTACTGGAACTCCTAGACAGGGAAATTAGGCAATAAAAAATGAATAAACAGCATCCAAATAGGAAAGGAAGAAGTAAAATTATCTGCTTGCAGATGACGTGATCTTATACAGTACATGAAAACTTCTAAAGACTACACACACACACACACACACACACACACACTGTTAGAACTAATAAAGTCAGTAAAATTACAGGATATAAAATCTTACCTTCTTCACATGACTCAGCGGGAAGTACCATCAGGAGAGCAGAGGGAGAAAAATTAATCTGGGGGATATGTTTCCCTGGCTCGTGCCCTGCAGGTGCTCTGAAGGATGGCTAATGATAGCTCCTGTCAAGTCAGACTCTCCACACTGCCCTTTCTGTCTCAGGTCTTTTGATAACTGCTCTCTCTCCTCCACACCTTTAGGCCTAAGGGTATAATATCTTCCTGTTCATAATATCCTTGACATCCTGATTGTTCCCTTGTGATTTCCCTACAGCCTTCTCTCACCTTTGCAAAAAAAACCCACCTATTGAACTGCTTAAAACTGCCCAAGAGACATGTGTTTCTTGCTAGTAGCCTGACTAATCCACTTCACACTCACATTCAACTCATTAGTAAATGTCGTAATTTCTACTTTCAAAATGTATTCCAAATCTAACCAGTTTTCACGACATGCACTATCCTCATCCTAGGTTAAGCCACCTTAATTTCTCACCTGGATTAGATCAATATTTTAGTACTTCTGCTCTCTCTTGCTACCCCATTCTATTCTCCACATAGCAGCCAGTATCATCTTTTTAAAAAGCAAGTCAGATAATGCAATTGCCATGTTCACAAGCTTCTAAAGGCTTTCCAGTACACATAGAATGAAATAAAAATAAAAATTATTTATTATGGATAACAAGGCTCTGTTTAATTGGCCTTTGTTTCTTTCAGTCCCATTGCCTGACACTCTCCCTAGTGCTTACTTGCATTGTTTCAGACATAGTGGCCTCCCTGAAGTTCCATGAACACTCATATTGTCCTACAATTTTAGAGCATTTGCACTCAATGTCACTGTATAAGGAATGTTCTTATCCTAGGTATTTGCATGCTGCATTTCTCTTTTCATTCAGCCCTCTACTTAAATGTCACCCCATAAAGGAGACCTTTCCTGAATGCACTATCTAAAATAACAACCTCCAGTCTATACCTACTTACACACCTTTATTTCTCTCCACACCTTTATTTCCCTTTATACATTTCACCACTGCTTCATATGCTCTATCTCTATATTGACTTGTCTATTGTCTCTTTGTTCCACTATAAACTCCATGAGTGAAGGGATTAACACTTTTATTCACCACTGTATTGTCAGGACCTAGAACAGTACACGGTGCATAGAAGTGCTAAATAAATTTGTGGTGAATAAATGAATGAATGGGAATGGAAATATACCAAATGGATTAATTTAATTCAAAGCAAACTTAAATGAAAATTAAATGAAAAGCTAATTCATAGCCAAAGTTTGTTTAACGAGCATGTAGAAAAAAGTCAAACTAATACAATAGCATCAGATTGAAATAACCTGACTGAACCTCTAACAATGGAACTGCTCCTTGCAATGAGACATTTCCAAAGCCAATTAATAAGGCTTCTTCTCCTGGACAATGCCAGGATGGGCATACTAGGGTTTGATACTCTGGTTTTCCTGTTTTTGAACTCCATGGCCGAGCAAGACCCTTGTGAAAGAACATTATCTCTTTAAAAAAAACTACTATGCAATATATATAATACATAGAAAAGGATACACAAATGTGTAAGCCAGGCAATAAATAATTAAAAGAATAACAACATACCTATATCCACAGTTAGTTATAAATATTACCAAGAATTATTGGAGCTTCCTCTCTACCAGATCTTAACTTCCTTCTTTCCTCCATAAGTAATCATTATGCTGAATTGTGAGTCAATTGTTTTCTTGCCTTTTAAAATAGTCTTATTACATAAGAAAATTATAAAGATAGGTATGAAAATGAAATTATTAACCATTGTTCTGTCACTTGTGTTTTGACTCATCATCGTGTTTTTAAGATCCATCCATGTTGATGTATTTAGTTTAAATTCATTAGTTCTCACTTTTTTACATTATTCCATTATAGAAATGTATATGCTAGTCTACTTATCCATGCTACTCTTGATGGTCTCTCAGGTGGTTTTCAGGTTGCTGTGCTACTCTTTACAAATTGCTATGAATATTCTTTTATGTGTCTTACCATTACTATTAGCCTTGGAACCATTCTCTCTCTTTAGAAGACTTTATGCTTCTATGTTTAATCAATTTTACATTGATCTTGCAATTACTCTGAGGGAAATCTTGTTTTCCTCATTCCGGCATTTTTAGTCAGCAGTTTACTGTAGCCCTTCAAACATTTACTGACATCATCTTAGATAATTCATCTGGAGAAGCTCTGAAGTTAATACAGCAATGCCAATTAACTGCCTCTAAAAGAGCTGCCTTTTTTTCCCTAAAAGCCCCCAAAAAGCCTCTGACATATTTTGGGAGATATTTAAAATATTTTGATAGTTCTATAACATCACAGATTTTTTTTCATAAAATTGTGTTGGTGTTCCTTAAGTGTCTTAAATTGAATTAACTCCAAATAAATATATAGAATCTCTGCTGGAAAGAGAAAAAAGGTTGTGCTTCTATCTCAAATTGGTGAAGTAGTTACTCATTTCAATGTCTACTTTAAATTGACCAGTTGATTTCAGCTTTGATTACATTGAAGGAATAAACTACTCTTCTCACTAAGAAAGTCTGCCAGATATAACAAATAAAAATACACGACACAGTTAAACTTGCATTTCAGATAAATAATGAATTTTTTTAGTAGAAGTATGTCTAATTCAATATTTGGGATCTACCCATACTAAAAAAAAGTATTCATTTTTTAATCTAAAATGTAAGGAACTAGTCATCGTGTATTTTATGTCATCCCTATGCCATTTCTACCAATTAGAGCTCTCAAGGTTTCCCTCAAGCTGCTTGATTTGCTGAAGATATTTCTTGTATGTCAGGAACTCACTAGCTTGGGGACCTTAGCAATCTTTCATTGCTTTTGCCTATTTCTTCATTTCATAATGTATGTTATGTTCAAACAAAGCACTGAGAGTCTTATGGTAACGCTTTGCCTAAGGAAGATCACTTTTGCTGTGAATCACTTTGGAATGTCTTCCAAAGCACAGTATGTTTCAGTCTTCAATAGGTATGCACAGCAGCAGACAATGTCAAATGGTTTGGGGTCGAACTCTCCAGGTTCTGGAAAACTCTAAGCAGTCTCAAAATACCGCGAGACTCGAGATGGGACAAAGTCTTTTCAACCTCACCAGCTCCCATACTTGAAACTGCCTCAACCAGAAATTGCCCCTCACCTTTGGCCTCCTTGGTTGGCGTCTTGGCGCTAGGCCTACCTTTTTTGCTGCCGGCCTGTCTCACCCGGGGCAGGCCTACTCCCTTCCACAGGCTTCTACGACTTTTACTCACTCCAGACCGACTAGAGCATGCATCATTAAAGATGTCTGACAACGTGAGCAGCACATATGGCCTACCAGACTTAGAGAACAGAAGCCTGTCCCATCGCTCTGAGGAGCGTTCTGGAGCGGAGGCAGGGAGGGAGGCCTGCTCAGACGCTGAAATGAGCTCGATCAGAAATGGTGACGGTACTGGCGATGGGGGTACTCCCAGCCACGCCAGGTAAGAAAGTCAAAGCACAGCCATGGAAAGTTCAAGAGAAGACATCGACTTCGAAAGCATAGAAGACGCCGAACATTTCTTAACATTTCTTGCTTGTGCTATAAGAGGCATTTGGAGAGAGATTTGGAAGCCAAAGGTAAAATAGTAACCTTATTTGTTTTGTGCTCAGAAAGTAGGGTCACGGGCACATTATTACTGATCTGGCTTACCTTAGTGTGAGGCAGCAGCCAGGTCCACAGCTGCACCAGCATTCCCTCATATCTTCCTTCAGCTTCACCAGCTCCATAAAAAAGAGTGCCCACTTCTCCTGCAGGGCACTCATGTCCTCAAAGTTGGAGGTTTGGGCAGTGAAAGATCAACACGACTTCCAGTCTGTCCTTGTGGGTTCCAAGCTATTCCTCATGGCTTCCAGTCTATCCTTGCTTTCCCCACTTCACATCCATCTCTCCTTCCTGAATGCCGTGCTGACTTCGGGCTCCAGCGCCTAAAGCAAAGACAAAAAAAAAAAAGCCTTATGAAGACTGCTTAACCAGCTCCCACAATTACATACTATCAGGTCCCTATTATAAGTCACCTGTTATATGCATATCACCCCCGGTGTTTCTGTTTTTCTGTCTGAACCCTGACTGATGAAACCACCCCCAACTACTTTGAACCACGTTAAGTCCCCAGACTACTTCGATAATTTGCCATTTGGAGGAGTAAAAGTCCTCTAAAGAGAAAGGTTGGACTTGATTAAGATAGACAGATAGGTCTTCCCTGGTGGTGCGGTGGTTGAGAGTCCACCTGCCGATGCAGGGGACACGGGTTCGTGCCCCGGTCCGGGAAGATCCCACATGCCGCGGAGCGGCTGGGCCCGTGAGCCATGGTCGCTGAGCCTGCGCGTCCGGAGCCTGTGCTCCGCAACGGGAGAGGCCACAGCAGTGAGAGGCCCGCGTACCGCAAAAAAAAGATAGACAGATAGATTGATATAGATAGATAGATAGGGAGTCAAATAATTAATTTGAAAAATAAAGTTATGATTATAGGTGGAAATCCAGCTGGTAGTGTAGGTCCCAGAAAATGGAAGTAATTGTTACAATTTTAATTTATGCAAATATTGCTCCTATTAGCATACAGAAGAGAGCAATACAATATTTCTTCAGCCTTCCATGAGATGGCGGGCATAGCTAACAATTCTATCAAATAAGCAGGCAAAACTGCACCTTTAAATTTAATTTTTCAACATCAATTGTTTTCATTCCAATATGGAATTTCTACAGGACAGTTCTGTGTAGGCCCTCGTAGCCTTTATGCAATATTATAATTGTCTCCTAATTATGCACAGAATTTAACTGCATTAAATTGTGACAGATGCCAAACTATACTTTTAAAAAGACATCTTCT
Organism: Lagenorhynchus albirostris; assembly: GCF_949774975.1. Taxonomy (NCBI): domain Eukaryota; kingdom Metazoa; phylum Chordata; class Mammalia; order Artiodactyla; family Delphinidae; genus Lagenorhynchus; species Lagenorhynchus albirostris. The sequence goes on along the minus strand of NC_083116.1, from coordinate 108,323,158 downwards.
GGCAGCCATTCCTTAAAAGGACAGGTGTGGAAAAGAATAGAGATGGAAAAAAATATATAATGGAACCTAATTGTTAAATGGCAGGCCAAAAAAATTTTGGTGAGTTCTGTTAGTCCAAAAGCAACCTTCAGCAGTGCTCATTCTACCATGTTGTGAGCCAAAAGAATAATCAATAAATTTACAATAGACTGGATCTTAGCCATCCTGTGATCAACTTCTATGAACTTCACTATCATAATTTACCTCGACTTCAGTCTCTTCAACAATAAAATGAGAGGTTTAGATTTTTAGATTTAGTTAGCAAAGTCTTATGGAGCACTTAATATATATTTCTTCACTGGACAGGGAGAGTTCAGAGATGGATATATGACAGACCAGGTTCACAAGGAGCTTAGTACACTAGTCTCAAGCTGTGTTCTGGGGAGAACTAGGGGTTTTGGATGTTTTCATTTGAAGGGGATTGGGCAGTTTCCTATCCTGCTGCTTTATTCAAAGTATAATGTTAATTTTTCTTTCTTAGCTTTAGCAGCCTCTTTATCTCTAACCCCATTATGTAAGCAACCATCTATGGAAATAAGATACACATAAACACTATCAAGTATACTGAAGTGTAATTTCTCAACTGTTCTACATAAAAACCGTTACGTTTCCTGTCTTCCTGTTAAAAGAAGTTAACTTTCCAAAGTCATTGAGCTAAAAAGGTGCAGAGTAGGGGCTCACATAAAATTTACAACTAAATTATTGCAACAAATAGTTGTTTTGGTTCATGGTAATTTGGTTTAGTTGACAACAGAAATTAAGAACCTACATCTCAAGATTCTTTCATGACATTTAAGAGTCACCTTTCATCTATTAAGGTGGCTATAGTCTCACCTTGGACTTCTGTCAGCTATATGGCAGGTATGTTAGCAACTCAAGCCCCTGAAACTGAATTGTAGGCCTCCGAGGAGAACAAACAAAACAACAACAGCAGTGAACCAAAGAAAAACAAAAAATAAAATACAAAATATTAAAACAGTACATGCTGTGGAATGGACAGTACTTCTACCCTCAGCTACCCATTGATCTGGGTGGTATTAGCTGAAAAGGTTGTTGCTTATGAATCTCTGTCTAGAATCAAATTCAAATTATAGCTGAGCCTGAGTAACTGGTTCTTTTGATTACTCTGCTACAAAGCTATAATGACCCAGATATTTTAGGGACTATCTTTCTCAGCTGATAGGTACAATCATCACTCTGAAGGACTGAGATCAATGATACATAACTATTAAAATCTTGGATCATATAGAGTAGTCTCTCTTTTCTACAGTGTGTTGCTCTCTAAGTAAGAGACAAGGCTTGGGTCTCAGATGTTATCCTCTGAGATTAGTAAGTGGTAATTGGTAGTCACACTCATGAACATTGTTTAAAAGCTTACACTTATGAATTCTTAGTGAGCAAGTGTATCTGAAATTTTTTTTAATGTTTTTAGAAATATGGAAATAAATTTAACTTAACATCATCAGATAAAACCAAATATTTGGGGGGAAGGTTTTGTTCCATGAGCTGTCTCACAGTAGCTCCCTCTCAAAAAAATCCCTGTAGAATTTTAGGGTGATAAAACTACTCTATATGCTACTGGAGTGGTGGATATATGATTCAATGCATTTGTCAAAACTCACAGCATTGTACATCAAAAAGAGTAAACTTTAATATATGCAAACTAAAAGAAATTCAACCAGGATGTCAGGGGATCTCAGAATGGAATACACACTATGACAAATGGAACTAACTGTTATAAATGTATGACATAACCTCACTGAAGCAAGTGAGAGGAAAAGAAGTCAGCTAAATAACTTTGTCAAATGGTGTTCTGGAGGGCAACTGTAAGGCTAAAGACAAAAGAAGTGTATATAAAAACTGTACTCTAGTTGGCAAATTTGTTTCTCACAACAATTCAGGTTAACTAAATCTGCTTTACATATATGTCTCAGGTTGAATAAATAAGTAAATGGATGAAGGATGGTGAAAACCAGGTTTCTTATTGTCAGAGGGGGGAAATTATAGATATGCAAGGAGTAAAAGTTAGACAAACTCTGCAGTACTGAATTAGAGTTGGAGATATCATTATGAATTCACTATTTGGTTAGCATAATTTATATAAAAGTGGATAAATGCAGAAATAATTATAGAAATGTGTGTATACATGGGTCAGTATACTGACATATATTTCATAGCTCTCTCCAGTGAGAGGCCCTGGCAGCAGTGACACCCCAGAAGTAATGAGTACCACCAAGCACCCAGATTTCTAATACCATTCTGCAATAAAAGGCACCAGGGAACCTTGGAGAAATGTCTGATAAAAACTATACTGGTCCCTTCAAGGCAGGGTATATTCAAGATAAACCTGGAGTATCCTGTAGTTCCAGATAGCAAGGAAGAGGGATGAGGGTATATCAAAGTGTCACATGGAACAACTGAGAATTCCCAATGGCCAAAGCTGGAACAACCTGACCAAAACCAAAACAAAAACAAAGCACCCAAATAATGTGGTACGACATCACAGCCTAATGTATTAGATAGAGATCCATGAGTCCATCCTGATATAAATAAATGAACAAATAAATAAACTGAGGGTAAGAGATAAATCCCCCTACAGAATAATTCCAAATAGCATAAGTAGATAATCCTTTTGTCAAGAGATGGACTTTGATTCCCTTCTCACTTTGAGTATGGGTGGATTTAGTGTCTTGTGTTAAAAAAATAGTATATAAAAAGAAGAAAAAGAATAACTTTACAGTAAAGAAATCCTGCACCACTTAACCAAGTGTTGGTGGTTCATATCACCAGCATGAAAGTCACATTGATATCATATGCCTCCAGTATGCTACAAGAAAAAAACCATAACCTCTGTATAGCCATGAAGAAAATAGCAGACAACCCCAAATTGAGGAACACTCCACAAAACACCTAGCCAGTACTCTTCAAAACTTTCAAGGTCATAGGAGACAAGGAAAGGCTGAAAAGCTATCACAGAACAGAGGAGCTTAAGGAGACATGGTGACTAAGTGCAATTTGGTATCCTGGATAAAATCCTGGAACAGAAAAAGGACATTAGTGGACAAAGTGATAAAATCTGAATAAAGTCTACAGTTTAGTTAATAGTAAAGAATCAACGTTGGTTTCTTAGTTTTAACAAATATACCAAAGTAATACAAAATGTTAACATTAGGGGAAACTGAGTGAGGGGTATGTGGAAACTCTGTATTATCTTTGGAACTTTTCTATAAATCTAAAATTATTTCAAAAAATAGAAAACTATTTTTTATTATTTCAAAAATCCATGATAAAATCTTTAACTTTAGTAGCCATAATAATTCTGGTAATGTTTATCGTATCAGTCGAAATAATTCAGCTCCCTTGGTTTTGCAAGTCTCTGCTTATTTTGTGATTCATGCTGAGGAACTTCCATTATTTGTGACCTTTTAAAAATGTTCTTTCTTTCATCGTTTCTTTGACTGTTTTGTTCAATGCTGTGCTTCTGGTAAGCTGCTTCTAATAAAAGTGCAATAAAAAGTGTAAATTGAAATAAAGATGAAATTTTTAAGGACATTTAGTAAATTCTTAAAAAAAAGAAATTTCACAAAGGGAGACATTTTGCCAGACTAAATTGTAAAGTGCTTAGTATTTAGGAACTGTACAAAATATTCATGCATAGCTTTCTTTAAACCGCTGATCTTTTAACAGGAAACGTAACTCTGTAGTAAGTAAAAATTTATGGACATTTTTAGAACAGAGGTAGAGTATAAGCTATATTTGCACTGGTTGAAGGGTATACAGGAGGAGAACAAGTAAAAAGGTGAGCATAGGCAAGTCTTCCCAGAAGTTTTGCTATGAAGAGTTTAAATAATGGAGTAACAGTTGGAACAAGATGTACAATTAAGGGATCATTGTTATACTTTATTTTTAAGGTGAAGAATATTAGAAAAAATTATACTGACGGTAAACATCTAGGAGTGAGAAAGAAATGAATGATGTAGGGAACTGTGGAAAATACTAGGATTCAAGCCCTTGAAGGAGATGTGATCTAGACACCAGTGGAGGGATGCCCTTTCAGAGGATCAGACCAGATGGTATGAATTCAGTCAAGAAAACTGGCAGGTTTGGTGGTGTGAAGATGGGCATGGGGAGCTTGATGTTATTGCTTTGACTTTATGTCCTGTAAAATATGAGGTAAGGCCATCAGTTTAGACTCCTGGAAGAGGGAATTTTGCAGTTTTGAAAAGAGAGAAGACAACTGAACTTAATTTTCTCAGAAAGTAGGGGAAAAAAAACTTCCTAGGGAAATGTTAGCTTTTCAAGGAGTTTAGAGTTTTTAAAATAAAAAAGTAACTAAAGAAATTTGCCTTGGCCAACACATCAGTGATATTTTATTTGAAATTCAAATGAAGTTTGTAAGTGGATAAAAAAACAATGTGCAGCAAAACCTCCCTCCACTGGAGAGAAAAGAAGTGCCTCTGTCTGATTTAGAAACAGTCATCATCATGGCATCCATGATTTCTGTGCAGTGCCAAGTCAAATTCATTTAAGATCCAATCTGAAATCTGCACTTCCTATCAAAATGCTTATAAAACTTTCTGTTGATTACTCTTACACATGTACATAGAGTGATTACAACTACAGTGCTACACAAATCTAGGCCCTTCCTAGAATTATCAAGGAAGAAGCCTCCTGCAGAGTACCGTAGTGGAGAGCCATGCTCTCGTACTCTTTTAGAACCTGAGACACATCTGTGATGAGTATTAGATGCCCTGACATGAGAAAAGAACCATTCCAACATAGTTCAGGATGCTGCATAAAGAAAAAAATTAGCAAAACAGTTGCCTCAGTTTCTAAGTGAGTAAAGATGTTTTAAAAAGCAGAGTGAGGTTTAATGGGATCATCATTGAAGGCTGAAATTGTCTTCCCCAATGGGGTGTATACCTTCCTGGTTCACCATAGGTCTGGTTTTGTAGCCCAGTGTGTTCACAGAGGAAAGAGCATAGGCTGAGAGCAGGGGGAATCAAACAGTCAACTGCTAAGAGGTGCTCAAGGAGCTCCCCTACTTCAAGAACCCCTCTTTCTCACCCCAACCCCAGCACACAATTTGAGAGCAAAAAGTGATTTTTTTGGCCTGGTGTATAGCCTGGCCTTAAGGTAAATGTTCTGCTTTGCAGGAGCACTAAAGTAGGTTAGGGTCAAGGACCTTTATCAGTCACCAGCTGAATGGGAACAGAATTTTGGATGCCATGAAGGAAAGTGTTAAAGTTTTGAGTTTCTTTGGCAAGCTCACTCTGTCCTCTCTCTGTGGCGTGTCGGAGTGGGGAGGAATATACACACACACATATATATATACATTTTTTAATATATACAATTATATTTTTCAATTATTCCTCAATAAAGTTGGAAGGAAGGAAGGAAGGAAGGAAGGAAGGAAGGGAGGGAGGGAGGGAGGGAGGGAGGGAGGAAGATAGAAAGAAAAGTACTTCTTGTCCACCCACCAGAAAAAAAGCTGAAATCGTCCACTGAAATCAGAAGCCAGTTTAGGGCAATTGCTATATTAGAGAAAAGACAATAAGCTATTGTTCTTAAATTTTAGTGCAGGAATCACATATGAGCTTTTTGTAAATAGTCATTTTGTTAAATTCTCATATTAGTTCCAATCATTTATTAATGAGAGGCTCTCAGATTATGTGCTTATAATATCACATGGGCTGCAGGATGGATATGTAAACAGGCATGAAAACAACATTAACCTCATTGTACATCTTCATCACAGCTCTTGGGTGACCAGGTGCATTGCCAATAAGCAGTAGCGTTTTGAAAGGAATCTTTTTTCTGAGTGTTAGGTCTCAACACTGGGCTTAAAATATTCAGTAAACCATGTTGTAAACAGATATGCTGTCATCCAGGCTTTGTCGTTCCATTTACAGAGCACAGAGTAGATTTAACATAATTCTTAAGGGCCCTAGGATTTTGGAATGTTAAATGAGCATTGGCTTCAATTTAGTCACCAGCTGCATTAGCCCCTAACAAGAGATTCAGCCTGCCCTTTGAAGATTTGAAGCCAGGCATTGACTTCTCCTCTCTCACTACGAAAGTCCTAGATGGCATTTTCTTCCAATACAAGCCTGTTCGTTTACACTGAAAATCTGCTGTTTAGTGTAGCCACCTTCACTACTTATCTTAGCTAGAATTTCTGGGTAACTTGCTGCAGCTTCTACATCCACACTTGCTGCTTCACCTTGCACCTTTATGTTATGGAGACGACTTCTTTTCTTAAACCTCATTAACCAACCTCTGCTAGTTCCAAACTTTTCTTCTGAAACTTCCTCACGTCTCTCAGCCTTCATAGAATTGAAGAAGATAAGGGCTTTGCCCTGGATTAGGCTTTGGCTTAAGGGAATGTTGTGGCTGGTTTGCTCTTCTATCCAGACCACTCAAACTTTTCTCCATCATCAGGGTGTTTCACTTTCTTATCATTCCTGTGTTCACTGGGGTAGCACTTTTAATAACTTCAGGAACTTTTCCTTTGCATTCACAACTTAGATAACTATTTGGTGCAAGAGGCCTAGCTTTCAGCCTATCTCAGCTTTTGACATGCTTTTCTCACTAAACTCAATCATTTCTAGCTTTTGATTTAAAGTCAGAGATATGCAACTCTTCACTTGAACACTTAGAGGCCATCATAGGGTTATTAATTGGTCTAATTTCGTTATTGTTGTGTCTTAGGGAATAGGGAGGCCTGAGGAGAGGGAGAGAGATGGGGGACTGGTAGGTAGAGCAGTCAGAACACACAAATTTATCAGTTAAGTTCACCGTCTTATATGGGTGCAGTTTGTGGCACCCCAGAACGATTACAATAGTAACATCAAAGATCACTGATCACAGATCACCTTAATATAATAATAATAATGAAAAAGTTTGAAATATTCTGAGAAATACCAAAATGTGACTTAGAGACATGAAGTGAGCAAACGCTGTTGAAAAAATGGAGCTGATAGACGCTCAACAAAGGGTTGCCACAAACCTTCAATCTGTAAAAATCGCAATATCCCCAAAGGCAAGAAAATGAAGTATGCCTGTACACATGATCTAGTTTGCCTTATGTCTTTCAGTATTCCTTTACTGACTCTGTTCCATCATGGGCACTCCATATACTTTCCAGTAGAATTGTAGATTTTGGGGGGTAATTTTTGCACATTATTTTCTTACACATAGCATTTTATCAGTAACCTCTAGACTGGTATTTTAACAGTTCTCTAGTTTGCTATACGATAATTGCAAATATTTTCCTCTATTAAATAGAATAATTAGCATGATAAGCTGAAGACTTATTTTTTATGGAGTAACCATTCATATTTTTATCTCTGTTGGGGATTTTTAGAAATTTCATGAATAGCAACACTACCACTTTAAATTGTAAAATTCTACATTTTTCTTGCCACTGCCCTCCTCCATGTACTCTTCAGGAAACTTTGACATTCCACCATCCTTTCATCAAAATGGCCCAAGATATACAAACAATTCACTTGGTTTGTGTATTTTTTATTTTATGAAAAACATATTCATAACTTTTTTCCTATTATGATTTTTTTAATGAAGAAAATATTTATAAACCTAAGGTATGTGATGGTCATGACTCAAAAAAGATAGGCACAACCCTTCCCTACTATTGTTAAGTAGGAAACTACAGGGAGAGCTGGGACAAGAAAAAAAGTTAACATGTGTTCTATACTGAGCATTTGGCTTCAGAGTGCCCAGTAACAGATTAGACTTAGTGCCTATGAGACAACTAAATGAGGACCTTCATTTGTTGGTGTTTTCTCAGTTTGGAATCTTCTTTTTTTTTGCGGTACGCGGGCCTCTCACTGTTGTGGCCTCTTCCGTTGTGGAGCACAGGCTCCCGACGCGCAGGCTCAGCGGCCATGGCTCACGGGCCCAGCCGCTCTGCGGCATGTGGGATCTTCCCTGACCGGGGCACGAACCCGTGTCCCCTGCATTGGCAGGCGGACTCTCAACCACTGCGCCACCTGGGAAGCCCGGAATCTTCTTTTATACAACTGATAACACCATCATGGTCAAAAGAACAGGCTTAAAAATATTTTTTTAAAGGTAACTATATGTAGATATTAAACCTAAAAAGGATAAAGCGAAAATTACCTTTTAAGTATAAAATTAGAGGAGTAAAGCAAGTGGACGCAGGCCAAAAAAATGAGATGTATCTCTGGTTCATCAGTGCAAACAAGAAAAATGTCAGAAGGAGCGTTGAATTTGTTTGGGGCTCCAAAAAAATCACCTTAAGTGGCTGAGGCTGGGTATCTGATGTTCAGAAAGTTCTAGGGGATTTTGATCTCCTAGATTAGATAGCCTCAATTAAAGAGTGAGGTGCTGAGCTTACGGCGATTCACCCTGGTACATGGTCTTTATTTAAAGATCTCAAAAAGATGTTTGAAAAGGGAGAAGATAATGCAGAACTGAAATTCTTAGGGAGTCACTCTGTTCAAATGTTACGAAACCTGCTGAGTCTTATAGCCGTGGACAAGGCTGCATCTTCTGTTTTTGAGGCTGACAGGACTTCCCTGAAGAACTTTAGAAGATCATGTGGAAGAAGGTTGGCTGGTGTCTATAAATAATGGCCTTTTGGAATAACTGTCCAGACATACTTTCATTACACAGGAAAAAAAGGAAATCCCAGGTCATGCTGCACTCCAAAATTTTCTTACTTGATTTCTTGGAAAAATATTGAAGATAATAAACTTAATCTCTTTCAGAGATATCATTCACAAAAAGTCATTATTTTAAAAATACATGAAAAAATGTTTGTAAGATTTGTAAAACTTATTTAAGGGACATCTTGCATCACCCCATATAATTACTATTTCTTTGAGTGATTTTATGATAAATAAAAAATATCAAAATTTCATTTAAAATATTTCCTCTGGCCTAATTATGGATAGTTGCTTTTCCCATATAATTAATGAAAATGGGATTTCAGATTTATTAGGTTTTGCATTTAAAAAAATTTCCTGGGAAAATTAGTATGGCAAGCCATTCAAATAATGACTGTACTGCATATAGGAAGAAAACTGTCCCTGTCCTTAATTATCAAACTAGGTCGTAAACAAACCAATTTGTGGTAGATACAAAGAAAAATACAGGATGCAGCGAAGGGTTTTAACTACTGTAAAAACTTTTAATTGTGAAAACAACAACTTATCTGTTAACTTTTATGGAAAGAGAGTGCTAGTCCCCCACCACACCACCTTGATTCACTGCCTGGTAGGTGCACAAGAATAAATGCTCAGCAAAATTTTAACTTTAATACAAGGTTCCACTCCAAATAGGCTTCAGCAAAATTGTTATATTAGGAGAAATTTATGGAAATAGTGTCACTGGTCACAATGGTAATAAAAGATAAGGCTTTTGTTATCCCTAAGTTGCCTCCATGCATTTGTTTCAGTTTTGACTCCCATCAACAATTTTAGACATTGTTCGTATCCTCACACTATAAACACGAAAACCATGTTTTGAAACTTTTCTCACAATATTTAGTTTCCCTCGTTATTCTTTTGTTTCTGTCTGATATTTTTATAACAGCCAAAATATATCGTTTTATTTGGCTTAAAACAATGAAAAGAATCTATATTACGAAGTGAGGAAAATGAAACTCGGTCTTCTCTTTCTGTCATCACCTATATGCTCATTTGGGCTTAATAATGAATCCCAGAAAAAGAGAGACAGAGGGAGACAAAGAAAGAAAGAGACAGAGACAGAGACACACAGAGAAAGGGGAAGGAGGAGGAGGAGGGAGAGAGGAAGGGAGGGAGAGAGGAAGGAAGCGTGAATGTGCATAGCTCTACAAAGAACTTCGTCTTGGTATCTTGGATATCTAAAGGATATTTTCCTCCCAGGGCCATAACCCTAATGTGCAAATGGTACCTTTAATTTTCTAAACAAACTTGCTAACTGCCACAGTGCACCACTTTGTCTTTATGTAAGGAAGTGTGGTCCATAAAATCCATGGTCGGCCAATCATTAAAACTGCCTTCTCTAAGACAGAAGAGGATGTCGCATCATAGGATATTCTCAGAAATAAATTCATCAGATAACATTCTTGGTTTTTTTCTCCAAAGACTTTTCCAGGTAGCACCATTACTCATAAGCTCAAAATAAGAAAAGCCATCTAAGCTATTTTTAGTTAGTGATTATAATCAGATATTGGTAAGAGAAAACCAAAATATCAGGGGCTTAAACAGGATGCAAGTTTGTTTCCTCTCATTTAAGTCCAAAGAAAGGAAGATCACAGCTGTTATAAAGTCTACATGATGCTCTTAATATTCCAAGCAATTTGTACCTTTATGCCTTGCCGTTCTTATCATGGTGGGGAGATGGTCTATGAAACTTCAATAAGCTACTGTGTTCCAGGCAGGAAGGACAAAGTGGGGAAAGCAAGAAGCGTGGATATCTATATCAGGAATCAAAATCTTTCCCAGAAGTGCTTAACTAACTTCTTACATCTCATCACCTCCCCAAAAGCAAATGGCCATGATAATTTATATATTTTAGCTGATCACATGGTCACACCTGAGAGTTCTTATTTGTAAGGAGAAAGGAAATGGAAGAAGAGATATTGGGTAGACTCACCATCACAAAAGCCAAGAGTGTTTCATAAAGCAAGGAATTCCCAACAGTGGCAAGGATAGCTGAAGGATCAAGATAAAAGTAGAAAAACATCCATTAATTTTAATAACAAAAAAGTTATTAGTAACCATGGCAAGGAAAGGTTCAATGAATGACATGGCAGAAGTCAAAAGGAGTGAGGTAAGAAGAGTACTAAGAAGTGATCAAGTTAAGACAATGGTTCTTAAATAAAAACAGATTTACAAAATCATTATTTTATAGACTGGGCACATGCTCAAGGGAATTCTGGGGAGTAATGGGAATATTTATGGATTTTGGTGTTGGTTACACACATTCATAAATTCACTAAAAAATTCATCGAATTGGTACAATGTGTAAATTTTATGATACGTAAGTTATACCTCAATAAAATCTAAAAATAAAAATAATGATAATCTCCTTTATAGAAATTTGGCTGTGAAAGAAAAGAGAAAGACGTGGTATTTTTTCCTTCACTGCCAAAGCCAAACACTTGGTTTCTTTTTTTATTTTGTTTTATTTTGGCAGTTTTTACTGGACGCTAAGTTATTTTGAAGAAATGAGAATCTTGTTTCTCTTTGTCAGGGAATTAAAAAAAGAAATAAAAAGCATAATGTAGTAAATAATTATGAAGATATGAGAGGTAAAATTTGAAAAACCTTTCTCTACTTGGTCTGCCATAGCTACTTTCCAAAAGTCAATACACTCATCAGCCTGTTGTATATTTTTCTCAAGTTATATGTATATACAAGCACATCCAAGGGTGGGCCCAGGTTAGGTGGAACCTGAAGTTTATACAATATGATGATCTTATTTTAAAAAAAGAATACGAAATTATGTAGTTATAATTATGTTCAAAAGTATATATATTTTTAAATGAAAACATAAACCACAACAAATAGCTGGCTCCTTAACAATTCAGATTCATTTCCTTTCAGGTCTCTTTAGACAATTTTCTAGAAATGCGTATAGATAAACGTTTTCTGTGCAAACTGGTTTCCAGAACATACCAGAACTGCAGGCACTCCTAGAACCCAGGGACTTGTGCAAGCGAGACCCTGAAGTGTAAGCTTCATTACTCTCATAGAAAATCTGTCACTGGGTATATATATTGTGGGTAGCCAGTATATAGAGCTTAGTTGTGCAAAAAATACAGTTCTTTTATTTTTCTCTTAATTTTTATTTAAAATCCTCATTCTACTGGAGTAGTAGAAACTTATTCTCAGTTAGGGATTTATCCCTTTTCTTAGAGATTTGATCAAAGTTCCCGGGGACTTGAAGATGCAAAGGAATTAGAACAGACTTGTGGTATAGCCACTGAAGACCCAACAAATGTGCCTGATATGTTGACAGCAGACTCATACTTGTTATGCTATATTTTGGGTATCACTCTATTGTTTTTTCCCCACCCTCAAACTTGGAAGATATTTTGTGTAGAGAATATCAAGAAAATGAAGAAATGTTCCTCATTCTTATGATTTTTTCCCATTTTCATCAATGCTCAGTATGTCCTCTACCTAAGGGCTTTAGATTTGGGATGTGTACATCCAGAAGAAACTTGAATTCTCTTTTCTGCTTACTCATTCCTCCCTCCCCTGAAGCAATGAACTTAGGCATTCAAATGGGGTAGGTAGGGGAGAGAGTGGTATAGGAAGTAGAGGATAATTATCAGGGAAATAACTAGTTAAAATTTAATAAATAACCTAACTGTATGTTTTCCAACATACAGAAGATGTCATCTATTATAGGATGTTATTATATCAAATACATGCCATCGATTTAAAAAATTATTATCACTTGATTACATAATCTATGCAATACCTTGCTGATTTTTTTTCCATATCACAACTAAAGTCTGAGTATTAAGTAACTTCACATGGAGAATATAAAGATTCTACTACATCACTTTTGGCCCCCAGCAGTGAATGCATCGTATTACTCCTTTGGTATATATTGAGAACCTATTATGTGACACGATGTTCCAGGTGATGCGAGTGCACTGGTTCGCAAAAAAAGTCTCTCTCCTAATAAAGCTTAAATTTCATTGAGAAGGAGGACAATAAAGAAGCATACACATTTTATAATGTCAGGTATAGAGGAATGCTTTAGAAAAAAAGTAAAAGGCAGGTGAAGGGCTAGAAAATGAAGGAGGTAGTCAGGGAAGGGCTTTTATCAGGAGCTCTGAAAGAAATTAAGGGAGTAAGCCATGTGACTATCTGGTGGAAGTTCCCTGATAGAGGGAGCAAGTGATAGAGGGATGGTGAGAAAGATAAAGGTAGTGGGAAGAAGGAGCACAGGCAAGAGTGACAGGAGACAGACTTAAGAGGTCCAGGAGGCAGCTCATGCAGCTAGGGGCAGTGCTGTAGGCTGGATAAGAGCTTTGGAGTTTATTCTCAACAATTTGATGGCCTTTGAGAGTTTTTCTTTTTGTTGCTTAGCTTTGTTTCTTTTAACCAGAGTATCATATTTTTCATAAACAGTGCAGTGTCACTACTTTTGGGACTGACAGCTTAATTTCAAGGCATACATACTGAAGTATAACCAGTTCTCATTTGCATTTTAAATTTAATAAAAAATAGGATAAAATAAAAATAAAGTTCATAATTTTTTTTTTTTTTTTTTTTTTTTTTGCGGTACGTGGGCCTCTCACTGTTGTGACCTCTCCCGTTGCGGAGCACAGGCTCTGGACGCGCAGGCTCAGCGGCCATGGCTCATGGGCCCAGCCGCTCTGCGGCATGTGGGATCCTCCTGGACTGGGGCACGAACCCATGTTCCCTGCATCGGCAGGCAGACTCTCAACCACTGCACCACCAGGGAAGCCCCCATAATTTTATTCTTAAGGCTAGCAGTTTACAGCACATGAATTTGGTCACAAACATGTATTTAGCTTAGAATATGCTCTATATCAAGCAAATAAGCAATTTTTCCTGCTTTTAATCACATTGCCTGACAGGTGACAGACATAAAAAATGTAATTAAAAACCCTTTAAAAACATTTGTTTATAAAAAGAAGAACCTTTCAAGTCAGTGTAGTCACCAATAATGTCATATAAAAGTGTTTGTGAAGATATTTCAAATGGAAGTTGCAAATTCAACAATGTAGAGGTTTTCCAAGTTAAATGACTCAACTGGAGAGACAATCAGAATACCAGATAAATTTTTTGCATGATTAAGTTGTGTTGTCCAAAAAATGATAAATATGTCACAGCTTACTCCTCTAATTGGCCACTGGAAATTACTTTTATATCATCTATATTAAGTACCTCAGTAAACCTCTTGGACTGTGTCCTAAAGAAATGATCTGAAATATGGAAAAAGATCTAGGTTCAAAGAAGTTTATCCTAGTATAATAAAAGAAAATTTGACAAAAATCTAAATACATAACAATAAGGCAATAACCAATATCCTGTGCTATTTTTATCAAGAAGTAGTACTGTGACAATGAGTATCTAAAAATATTCAATACTCTAAATATAAAATGAAAGAATGAAACTTTCTCTGTGTTTTTTTTTTCATTCTGGTATACCAAGCTGTCAAGTTTGATTCTTCAAGAAGTTTATCTTTTAATTTGACAAATCCAACGTTTGCTTTTACCAGTGCTACTGTTATTAATCTTAATTTTAGGAATACAAACACTATTCATTGACTTACTTTACTTGGGGTCTTTTGGGGGTACTTCCTGTATTATTTTTGTCTACACGTATATCATTTTATTCTAAAACTTAGAAAGCTGAGTAAGCAATCATAAGGACTTCCTGTCTCTGTTAAAGCAAAATGTACGATTGGCCCTATCTTTCCCTCTACACTTATTATTGATTTATTTGATATTACCTAATTTTCTTTCAGTTCTCCAGTCAGATTATATTGAAGATGTGAGTGCCATGCCAGTCTCTGGGACTATTATTTTACTTCTATCACTTTATTTCAATCTTATTTTATCTTCCTCTCTGTATTTAAATTAAAAGGAATTACCAAGCATTTGTTTCTGAAATTATCACTACACTTAACTTTAGAGCTTTGTAATTTCATGATAATTTAGAATTATAAATTTATAATTTTATTTATTGCATAAATAAAAGTTACATACTTTCTTAGATGATTTGCATGTATTGGTAGTAAAATGTATGACTTTAGAAAAAACATGATAAATTATAAGTTTTCTTTCTCTGAAATGAATAGTAAATTGAAAATTCAAACTCTGTAAACTGTAGACATGTTATTGCCAAATTTGCCTACATCAATGTCATATGTTCTGACATTAAATCTTGGAATGGTAAAATACAATAAAAGACTAAAAGGTTAGAATATTTAGTACCATTACCTACGAAAAGTGTACGAAGAAATAAAACAGAGCAATGAGGCAAATCAACATCATTACTTCTTTTTCATGGTTTGGGTAGTACTTCATAGAAAGAAGGACCATAAAGCAGATGTAAGATCTCAGCTCTGTAGATATCTGTAACATAAACAGCCAGCAATAATTAGGCATCTGCACCAGAGCAAAGTGGAAGAGATTCTTCATGGCAGAATATTTTCTATGAAATGTATAATTTTGATTTTCCAGCAACTGCCAAATGACAGTGAAAGGTAGTAGGTGTTATAATGGTTAGTAGAGGAGCCTTTGGACCCAGTCTTTTTAGTTCAAATCCTGTATCTTCCACTCACTAGCTGTTTCTCTGTAAAACAGGAATGACAATAATAATATTCACTTCACAGAATTTTCTCCATCTTAAATGAGTTACTAATGTGTGTGAAGCACTGAGAACTATAGCTGACAATTATGAAGTTTTCTTCACATATTTGCTGTTATTATGATCTCTCTTTTTGTTACCCATTCATTTCCCCCTGCTTCAGAAGCATTATCTAGGGCTCTTGGTGTGCTGGTGAAATTTCAGAAAACAAATCAAACAAATTGAAAACAAAACAAACACCTGTAACCAGTCTTTAGAAAATTTTACTGACATTCAAAAATTATTCTCACTATCTAATTCAAAAAACATCTAAGCAAAAGGCTAGCTTTTGTTTTGCTTTAAAAGCTTAGTTTTGTGTAAATCTGATCAAAATAAAGGTGGAAGAATATAGAATTGGTTAAACTATAAAAACGCTAAAATGTTTGGTCTCCTTTTCCATTTGTCAAACAGTAAATTATACAGAATACACCTTCATTCAATGCCCCTGAATTTTGTCCAGTTCTTTAACATAATCTAAAGTACCAGAGATTATTTTACTAAAAGCATAACTACAACTGACAAATGATCTTATTTTGTGTTTTTAAAGGTTCTTGAGACCACAAATGTGAAATAATTTCTTATTTTATCTATTATGCCAAACTTACATAGATGATTTATTTAGAGAGCTTTACTCAAAAAAATGCTTCCTATAAAAGGTATAATGTTATTTTCATCTGACACGATGGAAAAGGAACATCTGTCCCATCAACTGGTTTTTAAACTCTGTATTTTATGCATCCCCATGGAGTCTTTATTCTGGTGTCTGAAGTTTCCTGAAATTTAATATGTATATTGAAAGATTATTAAAATTTAGCAAAATCAGATCCCATTGTAACTACTTTAGTTGTGTTTTTTAAAATATATGCTTCAGGTTAACTCTAACTATAAAAGTAATACAAAGTCATGGTAAAATTTTTGAACACTGCAGGCACTATTTGGAAAAATAATCTTAAGCTAAAAGTCATCTTACATGGGAAGCAACATATTGTTAGTAAATTTGCTTCTAGATTATTGATATATCCATCAGAATCTCCCACTATATATTCATATATCTATCTCATGATCTTGGGTCCCTAACATATACTTACAGCCATTTTCCCCCTCTTTTCTAAAATTTAACATAGTTCCATGAACATTTCTGTGCTATTCTTTATTTTTAGAAAATATGATTGTAAGGATTCCATGATCATTATCCATCTAGATTTTACTGGGACTCCAGCCTTGTGTGCCTTTTCATATTTCCTTGACCATCTCCTTCTTTCACTTTCCTGGCTGGTGGCCAAGCCATTCCAGATTATTCATCCCCTTTTTGAACTTGGATGAAACAATACATTGTGAAGAGCAGAGTCCAGCTTCCAGAGTGTTCACCAAATTAGAGGGGGATTAGCCACCCTGAGATGGACTTTGGCCAGCAGGAAATAAGAAACGGAAGACAGCAGGGCAGATAAGTATCCCTCCTTTCTTTGGTGGTCCACTCCCAGGACTGACTACCCTTCCCTTCTATATGCTAAGTAAACATGCCTCCAGAATGATCTCCTCTGTCTCTGTGGCTTATTTGAAGCAGTAGCAAATGCAGCAATGCACTGCTTGACATTGCTTTGAATCTTAACTCATTTCCTTTTTTTCCTCACCCCCAATACACTGGGCTGACATCTCCTGAGTGAAACTTAAGCAACTTAATCCTTGCTTCAGTTTCTACTTTCTTAAGAAAATAGATTTTTCTTAATTTATTTAAACACTTTCATTTCTTGGAGAAGCTATTTCCACTATTTTGCTATTATAAAGAGTATAATAGTATAATGGCCATTTTTTGCATGCTTTTGACTTCATTTCTTTATATTTCACAGGACTGATGAGAAATGCCTTTGTTAAGGCTCTTAAAAATTCATTTAAAATGGATTTTCAGGAAGGTTATGCTTACATACACCCCTACAAGAAAGTGAAAAGAATGCTGATTGCCAAAAATATGTTTATAATTTTTAAATTTCCCAATCCAATGATCCTAAATGGAATTAAAAAAATATGTGGGCATTACTGAAATTGAATATTTTTTTCATATATTTACTTGGTCATCTATATTCTTTCATAAATTGTCAGTTCATGTCCCAATTATTTATATGAAAGTAGGTTTCCTTTGCTTTATAAGTGTTCTTTAATAATGATAGCGTCCTTTACTCATTTTGATAAGAATATATTTTATGTGTTTATATTTGCTCTCTATTTTTATGTTTTTATTTAAACTACATTTAACAATATTTACCATTCTGTCACTAACTATTGTGTTCATACATAGAAAATTCTTCCCCACACTAAAAATATATTCATATTTGTTTCATAAGGAATACCTCTATATTTATTGCTTTTCTAAGTATGCTGGCAATTTTTACTTAATAACACTTCTTTTCCCTGACACTCTGTTAGACTCTATCAGGAACTTCTCTTTTTTCCACATAGTCCATTTGTTCATCATGGAACTGGTATCACACGGTTTAAATAAGACAGTTTTTTGACACATTAGTAAGTTCAAACCTTATCAAATTATGTTTTATGAAGAGACTACATGTACATATTGAAGAAAACATTACAGAAGAGACTAGGATTTTTTTAAAAAAGTCTTCTTTCTAATACCACACACACACACACACACACACACCCTTATGCACAATTTAGAGTCATCCATGGTTAATGGTTTTTTAGTTTACCTCTTACAGTAATTACCATTATAACTTCAAACATAGTTTTCTTTACCAAATACAAAATGTATACAGTTTTATTATCTCTTCTCTAGGAAAATAGAGGGTGTATTGCATTTACTTTACCCCCTACCTGTATTCACAGTATTCTTTTTAGTTCTTCTGATTTTTTTTTAATTTAAACAATGTACTTGATTTACATAATACCTCACCTCTAGAAAATAAATGCCTGTTATTAAAAGAGGAAATTAGAATTAACGTGTTCCCTTCTTTGCACCTCTTTTTTCCATACTTCCCAATTTTTGCACATTATATATTTTTAATGTGACATTTATAGTATTTATACTCATTTCCCTATAATTCTTAAAGATTTTCTCTATGTGTTGATATTAAAGCATGAAAAGCAAAAAACAGCACTTTCCAGTCAACTACTCAAATGTTTATTATCACAGAATTAAGTAGTACAACTGACTAGCCCTCGAATCATTACTGTTTCCTGCTGAAAGGAAAAAAATATATGTTATATATAAACATATAATGGATTTTCATTTATTTCTAATTTTCTAGATCATACTCTGACGTTAGTGTGTTTTATAATTTTTCATAGGTATTAGATTTATCTGTTCTTAAGTACCTGAAAATATATTTATTTGACAGGCATGGCTGATTAATGATATGATTGGATATAGAATTCTAGTTTCAAAATATTTATTTTTCATAAAAATTTAAATATAGTCTTTTTTTCTTTTGAACAGCTTATACTTTTGATGAGAATATTACCTCCTTACAGTTCTCCTTTCCTTGTAAACAAAATTTCTTTTTCTCTTTGAAATCTGTAGGAGTTTTAGTTTCATGTTGATGATGAAATTTTCTAAGTGTAGTCTTATTTTATTTATCCTGCTGGGCAGTGAATGGGCCATTTAAATCTGAAAATTTATGTCTTTCCATAGTTCAAGAACTTTTTTGTCAGTTGATTAGTTCCTCTATTTTCTGGGGTTCCTGAATCTGTGTACCATGTCACACATTTTTCCTTGACTTTATCTCATTTATTATGAGAGAATTTCTAGATCTGCAATTCAAACATAAATTATGTACATTTGTAATTTAGTCAGTCCACTGAATTTTAAATTTCCAAGAATGTAGTCTACATCTCAGATTTTTTTTGTTTTCATGGCCAATTATTCTTGTTTTATGGAAGCAATATTCATCTCAGTTTTCTCTCAGGAGATGAATTAAGTTTAATTTATTTTCTCTTCTTTGAATTATTTTTTTCTCTGAAATTTTTGGTCTGTTAATTCTGTTATTCTCTTCGTTCTTCTCTGTCCATCTCCTTCACAGTTCGTGTTTTCCTCAAATGTATTGTCATGTGTGTTGATCTATTAATATTCATAAATGAAGTACAGCATTAATTGGCATTGGTACACAGCATGCTGGATTCCACAATGGTGGTGGTTGTGTTTCGCCAATAGGACCTTCCCATAATTAAGGCTGACCACTGATCTGTGTAAGTAAACAAGTTATAGTCTGTGGCAGTTAATGACCTTTGTATGGATGGTGAGCAGGCAAGCAAGCATGCCCAAAGTCTTCATAACTGCTAAACCAAGGAGTTTTACTCTGGGAATGAAAATATCTAATATTTTCTTTCCCTTTCATCCAACATTTTCGTTTCATATTCCTTTGAGGACTGTCTCAACTTCAGCTTAGCTTTCTTCCTAAGCCACATTACACTTACTAGCAACCTTGTCCCAGAACAGACTATTTTATCCCAAAAAACTTCTTGAACTTCATCCTGAGGACAAAATTACTACAGCCAGCTGTTGTGTTTATGAGCTATAGACAAAAGAGCACACATCCCAAGTGTTCTCAATAAAGTTCCTTAAAATAATTATTTTGACAATTGACCCACAGCTCAGTCTGGCTTTGATATCTGTTGACTCTCAGCTTAATCCTCCTGCTGTTTCCTTGAGAAGATCTGCTTACTTCTGGTGTTAGTTTCACTTTCAGCACTTCTGAATCTGCTATTAATAGGAACCATCAGGTTTCTATCTACCAATAACCCTCATCTAAAAATAGGCTATTTTCTTAATTGACAATTTTATTATGGTTTATATATAATATGTATAAGTATGTAATTATATATAAAACATATACATTTATATATAATATGTAAATAAATAATTATATGTGTGTATGTATAGTGACAGAGAGAGAAAATTTACTATGAGGAATTGGCTCATATGATCCTGGAGGTTGAGAACTCCCATGATCTGCCATCTGCAAACTGGAGACTCAGGGAAACTGGTAGTGTAATTCAGTCTGAGTCTTAAGCCTCAGAATCAGGGAAGTAGATGGTATAAATCCCAGTCTATGAGCCAGAGAAGATGAGATGAGATGTCCTAGTTGAAGCAGTAAGGTAAGGTGATAGAGGGAAGTGTAAAAAGCTGAATTCCTCCTTCCTCTACCTTTTTTTGTTCTAGTGAAGTCTTCATTGGATT
Organism: Lagenorhynchus albirostris; assembly: GCF_949774975.1. Classification (NCBI taxonomy): domain Eukaryota; kingdom Metazoa; phylum Chordata; class Mammalia; order Artiodactyla; family Delphinidae; genus Lagenorhynchus; species Lagenorhynchus albirostris. Next base: position 108,302,560 of record NC_083116.1, on the reverse strand, counting down.
GGATGATGCTCACTCATGTTGGACAGGGCAATTACTTTACTGAGTCTTCCAATTCAAATGCTAATCTCATTAGGAAACAGTGTCACAGACATCAAAGAAATTATATTTAATCTGGGCACCCTGTGGCCAGTCAAGTTGACCAGTTAAAGTTAACTATCACAAGCCTGATATGAGTCTATTTACTCATAAAGTATAAAGTGTATAGAAATTTTCATGAAGTTCACATCCATGTTTTATACCAGAGTATTACCAACTTTTTGTTATTGTTATGAATGGAGTATATTTTTCATTATATTTCTATGTTACTTTTGATAATACATAGAATTTTTCACAATATTTACTTTTTATTCTTAATAATAAAATGCATTTTAAGTTGTGATAACTTTTTTAGACAATTTTCTGAGTTTTTATGCAGATAATATCTTTTGCAAATAATGGTAATTTTCTTTACTATTTTACAATAGCTATATCTCATTTTGTTTTCCCACATTATTCCATATGCCAGGACTAGCAGTGCAATTCCAAGAAACATGGTAGTAACATCACTTTTGTCAAATTTCAGAGTTAGATGCAAATTCATTGTTTTGTAATATAGATAATACAAAGGTATTCATCATTGCGTTAAGCAAGGATCATTATATTTTCCATTTGTTCATTTTTAAGTAGAGTTAATACTTCCTTTTTCAAATACTTTTTTGGTGCATTGTTTCATTTTTATATTTTCAAGACTTCCCACACTACCTTGAACCCCTATACGTATTGAGTTTGTCATCTGTAGTCTGGTTATTTTCCAACCTTGTACAAATTTTAGAATGTGATGTTATGCTAGAAAAGAATGCCATTAGAGGTACTAACTATTTAGAATGTATTGATCTGTTTATTGGCCAATATGCTCTAAGGGCCACGTCCTTCTTTTCTCCTGCTGTACTCTGTGTCTCAGGGGACCGAGCCCCACGACTACATAGCCCATGCTCCCTTACCAATTAGTGACTAACTGAGTTCTGCCCATGGGAGCCAGAATCAGAATATTTGAGGGTGAGTGGAGAGTGGAAACCAGATTCTAGGGTATTTCTCCCACCTCTCTGCTTTAGATTGCCATCTTGATGTGGCTGCATCTCCTCGTCATTGTAACTTCCAGCAACTCTCCTCCATCCTAAGTCCCAGTTCCTATCAGAAGGCCTTTACTCCCATTCCTTTGTGCCACTGTTTCCTATCCTTGACTCTCTAGCACTAAGTTTAGCAATGGTAAACTGCTAACAGTGATAGTAATCCTCCTGGCTAATAGCCAGACTGCCTTGTAGTCCCTTGTTTGCCCTTTCAGTTCTTCTAACACTTTTTGAACATTATATTCCCAGTATTAAATTCCCTCTATTGAACTCCATAGCTTAAATTCTTTCTATGCCTGGTCCCTAGCTGATATATATTTTTTAATTAAAATTATTATTTAATAATCAGCTACACAGGAGATGGAGCAGAAATCATTCAAAAGTTATCATTATAAGAACTTCCCTGGTGGCGCAGTGGTTAAGAATCCGCCTACCAATGCAGGGGACACGGGTTCGAGCCCTGGTCCAGGAAGATCCCACATGCCGTGGAGCAACTAAGCCCGTGCGCCACAACTACTGAGCCTGCGCTCTAGAGCCCCTGAGGCACAACTCCTGAGCCTGTGTGCCACAACTCCTGAAGCCCGCATGCCTAGGACCCATGCTCTGCAACAAGGGAAGCCACTGCAACGTAGAGTAGCCTCCGCTCGCTGCAACTAGAGAAAGCCTGCAAGCAGCAGTAAAGACCCAATGCAGCCAAAAAAAATTTCTTTTAAAAGAATTCTTTTTTTTAAGTCATCATTATAAGAAACAAGTGTAAGTTGAAAATAAAGACATTAACATTTCCTTCTGCTCCTCTTTATATCTAATACTTCTATCTTCCCACTAAAAAAGCACTTTAGGGCTTCCTTGGTGGCGCAGTGGTTGAGAGTCTGCCTGCCGATGCAGGGGACACGGGTTCGTGCCCCGGTCTGGGAAGATCCCACGTGCCGCAGGGCGCCTGGGCCCGTGAGCCCAGGAGAGGCCACAACAGTGAGAGGCCCGCGTACCGCCAAAAAAAAAAAAAAAAGAGCACTTTAATATCTAGTAAATGAAATAACTATAAAAAGGGACGTACAAAAGTTCATATATATTGATTTGTGTATCTTAATTCTCAGCCTAGATGTATAAAGTGGATTGCCTCATATATACCAGAAAATCATTGAGCTTAATTTATTTATCTTTGATAAATAATACATAATTAGTGGTCGCAGAAGAACATTTTATGAGGTTATGAGTATTAGAAAAGCTTTCATACTTTAAAAGTATATTTTCATCAAAAGTCCTCAGGATATATAAGTAAACACAGATATGATGAAAATAAAGTAACTCTCAACCAAACTGTTTTTGTACTTTTTAATATATAAACCTATATTTTTAATATACTTGTCTTAGATTAATGTTAATATTTTAAAAGCTCATTTTCATATTTTATTGGGAAGGCAGACTGAAATTAACAGATGCAAGTATATTTTAAAATGAGATTCCTTTGCTAATACTTTCAGAAGAAGAATGGAAGGAAATTAATATGTTAGAATACATGACTAGTTGGAGTACCAGCATTGATCTAAGTGAACTCATTTTATTACTTTTCTTTTTTTTGTTTCAGTGAAGGATTACAGATAATTTGGTTTCATATTCCTTTATTTGTTGAAGTAGATTTGTTTTGAATCTGTACTGTCCTTAAAATGTTGGCCTTTTATCTTTATTTAAATAATCAAAGCCTTTTGCTAATATATCCAACTTCTCTAGGACTAAATTTCATTAAAATTAATTAAAGTTATTCAAACAACATACTTTATAAACTTTTGAGCTGAAATAATGCCATGAGTTAGTTTATTTCAAAAAACTCACTTTTACATGAAGGTTCAATTTTTTAGAGAATTTGAATTCAAGATATTGTATAACAATAAACTCAATATCAAGAATTTCAATTATCAGTAAAGTTTTAAATGGGATCAGCATGTAAATTTTCATAATGGATAAAAGGAAATAAAATTTGAATTGTTTCATCAATGTATTTGAAAGTTATTTGGAAGGCTGTAAGATTGTCACAGAAAAGAAACAATAGCTGCCATCTCCTTGATGCATTATTCTTTCTTTGACGGTTTTTCAAAAATATGTATTTGTTTACTTTCACCTCTTTTTTCCATATTTGTACATGTCATTTCTTCCCATGGCTTTTTTTATTGGAATCATTTAGGGATTCTATTCAAAAATAAAGATGCAGTAGTGGAGGAAACTTAGGAATGATGCCATTCTCTCTTGGGAAACAGAGGAGAGAAGAAAGGAGGAATTGCACATGGAATTGGCTTTTATGCGCATCCTTAACTGGGATGAGGGGAAAGACACACTAATTTTTCAAAGCCGTGATGCTGTCAATCAATCCTTTTACCCCCAGGACTCTGAGAACTTAATATCATTGTCTCTACCAGATAACTCACCACACTGTTGCACAAGTATCTATTAGACAGTTGCTACCATGGGACTTTGGTGTCTTTGAGAACAGGGACAGCATGTTCTATATCCCCAGTACATAGGATGGTGCCTGCCACATACAGATATTTAGTAAAAGTTGTTGAATTAAAGTAATTAAATGATCAGCTAAGAAGTGCAGCATGGTGCAGTATTTCCACTATGTCAGGTTGTTTTTTTTTTTTTCCAGTTGGTTCTAGCATTGTTTATAGTATGGTTTTCTAGAGGTAGACATGAATAACCATCTATCCTGCTGCAGCAAGTGGGTTTAAGCTTTTTGCTTAGCCTTTTTATTGTTATATATTTCAATATTTACATTTAAGAGGATTAACCTAACAATAATAAATCTTTTCACAGTCAAAAAGAAAGGAAACACAATTTGATGGCTCAGAAACTTACAAAGAGCTTTCTTACATATTATTGAATAAATAATCCTTGCTAAACTTGCACCAATTTCTGTACTTTCCAGAGAAAGTTTCATACATAGTTTTTGCCCTAGAAAATTTACATGCAGGGGAAGCCTAATTAGAGATGGAACATACACTCTTTGCCAACACTCATGTGTCGATATTATAAGATCATGACTAAAAAAGTCCCCTAAAGTTGATTGAAATGATAGACTGCATAATCCATAACCTGCACCCCAATAAGCATAACTAAAAGATCTGGACAAGAAAAAAAATACAATCGGAAAGCCTACAAGATCATGAGGAAATAGAGAGCCAATATCCTGGAGAAGACAGAAATCCAAATAGGTGAAAGCAGTACTTGCAATACTACATGTTCTCCTTTGCCAGCAGCTGAAAGGCAAATAATGCCTATGATAGGCTCAGAGGCTATGTGACCAAAAGATGAATTCCAGGAGAGGAAGGATCAAAATGGCAGACTAGGAAGACCCTGAACTCATCTCCCCACATGAACAATCAAAACTACAACTACATATAGAGCAACTCTCTCTGAAAACAACCTGAAGACTAGCAGAATGGCTCTTCTACAACCAAGGTTACAAAGAAAGAACCACACAGAGTCTGGAAGGAGGGGAGGAGAAAAGATCTAGTCAGGACCCACACCCCTGGCAGTTGAACCAGAAGAGGAGGAGGATATCACAGGCTCGGGAATCCTTCCTAAGAAGTGAGGGATTCAAACTCCGTATGTGGTAGCCCAGCCCTGGGGTCCAGAACTAGGAAGATGAGCCCCCTTGGCTGGTTCGAAAACCAGTGGGGTTTACTAGAGGGCTGTAGAAAATAGAGACTCTGCATGTGCACAGACTTGCTCTCAGTCCTAGTGTGAAAGCCGCAGATTGAAAACTGCCTGATGCTCCAGTTGGCCTACCAGGACCACCCCAGAATGCCCCTTAGACTGTACCAAGCTCCTGCTCCATCCCCTCCTGCTCTGGCACTGCTCCTGACCAAGGCACAGACTGCTATCTGTACAGGGGAGAAATGGAGCTAGCTCAGATTTGTGGCTCTACTTCCTGGGGTACAGCTCCAACCCCAACCAAGGCAGGGACCACCATTGCACCAGGGAGCTAGCTCATATTTGCAGCTCTAGCCCCTCGGACCTTGGCCCCAACCTCATTAGGGTGATGCCTGCCATTGAGCCTGGGAAAAACAACCACACACACCTGGCTCAGGCTCTGGTCTCTCTAACTCCAGCCTTACACTCCACCAAGATGGCAGCTGACAATGCACTTGAGGAGATGTGGCCAGTGCTGACTTCAAATTCAGCTCTCCCACCAAATCCACTGGACACACCAAGACTACATAGGGATGCTTCCACACAAGGATACACTATCAAGACAATTAGATAAACAATTGTTTCACCTAATTTCATACAGAGAAAGTCAAACAAAAAGAAGATAGAGGAGTAGGTTCCAAACAAAAAAAGATGAAACCCCAGATAACAAGAAACCCTAATGAAACTGAGGTAAGTAATTTACCTGATACAGAATTCAAAGCAATGCAACACAAATGCTCACTGAACTCGGGAAAAGAATAGAGGAACATAATAAAAATTTCAACAAAGAACTGTAAAATATAAATAACTGAAATGAAAAATACACTAGAAGGAATTAACAGCAGATTTGGTGATACAGAAGAATGCATAAGCAACCTGGAAGACAGAATAGTGGAAATCAGCCCATCAGAGCAGCCAAAAGAAAAGAAAAATGTTTAATTACGATTGTTTAACGGACCTCTCACATAATATCAAGCATACTAACACTCGCATTATAGGGGTCCCAGAGGGAGAAGAGAGAGAGAAAAGGGTAGAAAACTTACTTGATGAAATTATGGCTGAAAACATCCCTAACCTGAAGAAGGAAACAGATATCCAGTTCTAGGAAGCACAGAAAATCCCATATAAGATGAACCCACACCAAAGTATAACAAAATGGCAAAAGTTAAAGAGAGAACTTTAAAAGCAACAAGAGAAAAACAAAGAGTCACATGTATGTGGAATCCCCATAAGGCCATCAGCTGATTTTTCAGCAGAAACTTTGCAAGCAAGGCAGAAGGGCGTGGCATGATATATTTAAAATGCTGAAAAGAAAAAAACCTACAACCAAGTATACTCTACCCAGCAAGGTTGTCATTCAAAATTGAAGGAAAGATAAAGAGTTTTCCAGACAGGCAAAAACTAAAAAGGTTCAGCACCACTAAACCAGCCTTGCAAGAAATGATAAAAGGTCTCCTTTAAGTGTAAAAGAAAAGGCCATAGCAAGAAATAAGAAAATGTTTGAAGGAAAAAATCTCACTGGTAAAGATAAATATATAGTAAAGGCAGTTGGTCAACCAGTTAAATAAGATAGTATAAAAACAAAAATTGTACATCAAATATAACTACAATAAACAGTTCAGGGATACACATAAAGATGTAAAGTATGACACCAAAATATAAAATATGGGGGCGTGGTAAAAAAGGTAGAACTTTGAGAATATGCTTGAACTTAAACAACTATCAGTTTAAGACAAGTAGGTATATTTATAGGTTGGTATATATGAAACTCATGATAACCACATATCAAAAACCTACAATACATACAAAAAATTAAAAAAGAACACAAACATAATATTAAAGAAAATCATCAAGCCACAAGGGAAGAGACTAAAAAAGAAGGACAAAACAGAGAACTAAAAACACAACCAGAAAACAAGTAACAAAACGTCAATATGTACATACCTACCAATAATCATTTTAAATGTAAATGGACTAAATGCTCCAATCAAAAGACATAGGGTGGCTGACTGAATTTTAAAAAGACCCATCTATATGCTACTTACAAGAGAATCATTTCAGAGGTGAAGACACAGAGAGACGGAAAGTGAAAGGATGGAAAAAGATATTCCATGAAAATGGAAATAAAAAGAAAGTTGGGGTAGCAATACTCATATCAGACAAAGTAGATTTTTTTAAAGTCTATAACAAGAGACAAAGAAGGGAATTATATAACTATAAAGAGGTCAATCCAAGAAGAGGATATATCATTTGTAAACACATATTTACCGAATATAGGAGCACCTAAATATACAAAGCAAATATTAACAGGCATAAAGGGAGAAATTGACAGTAATTCTGAACAGACCAATTACTAGTATTGAAATTGAATCATTAATCAAAAAACTCCCAACAAACAAAAGTCCAGGACCAGACAGCTCTACTGGGGAATTCTACCAAACATTTAAAGAAGAGTCAACACCTATCCTTCTCAAACTTTCCAAAAAATCAGAGAAGGGAACACTTCCAAACTCATTCTATGAAGCCAAGACCAAAACCAAAACCAAAACCAAAACCAAAAACACCACAAAAAAACAAAATTACAGGCCAATATCTTTGATGAACACAGATGCAAAAATATTAAATAAATGAATTTAATAATGCATAAAAAAGCATACATCATGATCAAGTGGGATTTATTCCAGGGTTCAATATACACAAATCAATCAAAGTGATACACCACATTAACAAAACGAAGGATAAAAATCACATGATCATCTCAATAGATGGAGAAAAAGCATTTGGCAAAATTCAACATCCATTTATGATTAAAAACTCTCAATAAAGTGGGTATAGAGAGAACATAATAAAGGCCATTTATGACAGATCCAAAGCTAACATCACAGTCAATGGTAACTAACTGAAAGCTTTTTCTCTAGGATCAGGAACAAGACAAGGATGTCTTGCTACTGCTATTTAACATACAGTTGGAAGTCCTAGCCACCGTAAGTCAGAAAAGAAAAAAAAATAAAAGGCATCCAAATTGGAAGGGAAGAAGTAAAACTGTTACTGTTTGATAATAACATGATCCTATACATAGAAATCCTTAATATATTTAGTATGCCTCTCTGAACAGATAGATCAAGCAGGTAAAACATCTATAAAATGCAGGACATCTTAACAGTTTTAAATTTGAGGTACAGAATATATAAAGAACATTTTATCCAATAAATTCATCACACGCATTTTTTTCAGGCACACAGGGAACATTTAAAGTCATTGACCATATACTAGACCACAAAGTAACTTTAAGGAAATTCCAAAAATTTAAATAATGTAAATTATAGTCACTAATCACAATGTAATTAAATAAAACTATCAATAATGAATAAATAAATCAAAACCTCCAGGGAGATAGGGAAAGAAGATGGAGTATTATATATTAGAGTAGCATAGAACAGTTAATTAGGAGTATGGGATTAACAGATACAAACTGCTATACATAAAATAGAGAAGTAACAAGGAGTTACTATATAACACAGGGAACTATATTCAATACCTTATAATGATCTATAATGGAAAATAATCTGAAAAAAATATATCTAGATGTATAACTGAATCACTTTGATGTACACCTGAAACTAACACAATATTGTCAATCAACTATACTTCAATTTAAAAAAATCCTGAGGCAGAAAGAATGCCATTTAAAAGCAAGACAAAACAAAACCAAAAAAACGTAAGGACACATACATATATACATACATTAAGACATAAGGATTCAAAAGAATTATTGCCAACTTTAGGAAGACCCTATCAAGTTTTTTTCACATATGAACGATAAAATGTGGGATCATTTCAAGTTATCTTGTACAATGACTACTAAAGACTTTCAGTCTAGCTGCACTAAGCTCTGCTTATAGGGAACACCCAAACTTCATTAAGTAGAACAGGTAGCTTGCAAATAAATCAAGGACTATTCAGCCCTGCTTTTTTCAAAGAAATGGAGAAAGATAATGTCTTAGTTTAAGTGAACTCAGGAACTCAGGAACAGAAGAAATTGAAAGCAGGAATGTTGATCCTCAGAAGTAGGAGTGAAAGAATAGGGTCAGTGAAACAGAAAAGGGGGAAATCCCAGAAAAAGTACTCCCAGTTTTGGAGAATCCTCTGAGGTAAAAAGCAAGCAGAGAGATGCTGGCAATGTGCAAAGGAAATATCCATCACACCCCAGCTATGTTAGAGGTGATGCCAGCCACCAAGTGTGTGTTACAGGTGAGATATTTGGAAAGCAAAACGGGCTTTGTTCACGCTATTACTAAGGCGTGGCTGCTTAAAGGCTTCAGGTCCCCCTTTCACTCTTCTTTGGAAGCCTACTTTGTTATAACTCTATTTAAAACTATTTGTCCCTATGGAGTAACTTCAGTACTCCATATCATGGTGCACAGAACTCTTCAAACCCGACCCATCTGCCACCATTTTATTACATACTCCCTTCATAACTAGGGTTGCAAGAATTAGCATATGGGCAGAAGACCTGGACATTTTTCCAAAGAAGACATACAGATGGCTAACAGGCATATGAACAGATGCTCAACATCGCTAATCACTAGAGAAATGCAAATCAAAACCACAATGAGATATCACCTCACACTGATCAGAATGGCTATCATCAAAATGTCTTCAAATCATAAACGCTGGAGAGGGTGTGGAGAAAAGGAAACCTTCTTACACTGCTGGTGGGAATGTAAACTGGTGCAGCCACTATGGAGAACAGCATGGAGGTTCCTTAAAAAACTAAAAATAGAGCTATCATATGATCCCGCAATCCCACTCCTGGGCATATATCTGGAGAAAACGATAAGCTGAAAAAAATACATGCACTCCAATGTTCATAGCAGCACTATTTACAATAGTCAGGACATGGAAATAACTCAAGTGCCCATCAACAGACGATTGGTTTAAGAAGATGTGGTATACATATACAATGGAATATTACTCAGCCATGAAAAAGAATGAAATATTGCCATTTGCAGCAAAATGGATGGACCTAGAGTATATCATACTAAATGAAATAATTTAGACAAAGACAAGTATTATACGTTATCACTTATATGTGGAATCTAAAAAATAATACATATGAATCTATACACAAAACAGAAACAGAATCACAGACATAGAAATAAAACTTATGGTTACCAAAGAGGAAAGGGATGGGGGAGGGATAAATTAGGAGTATGGGATTAACAGATACAAGCTACTATATATAAAATAGATAAGCAAGAAGGAGATACTGTATAACACAGGGAATTATATTCAATATCTTGTAATAATCTATAATGGAAAATGATCTGAAAAAATATATATATATATATAACTGAATCACTTTGCTGTACACCTGAGACTAACACAATATTGTCAATAAACTGCACTTCAATAAAAAAAGACCTAAGGATTCAAATGAAAGAATTAAATGGTTATTAATTGCAATTAAAAACCATAAAATGTTTTACATAAAACTTTAAAGAATCTATAGACAAAATATTTACAAGTAGTCAGTAAAATCATCAAGGCTGGGACACAAGTTGAAGATAAAGAAATTACTTGTATTCCTATATTATCCTTTAAATAAACAAATAAAAATGAGATTAATAAAAACATTTACTAAGTCATCTAAAAAAAATAAAATATCCAGAAGTAAATTTAACAAATGTGAGCAAGATGTCCTTACAAAATATAGCTGAGAGAAATTAAAGAAGATCTAAATAATTATTCATTGACTGGAGAACAGAATGTTTTAAAGATGTCAAGTCTCCTCCTACTGAATCAATGCACTACCAATCAAAATTTCTGCCGCTTTTTAAAACTGGAAATTGACAAGCTGACTCTAAATGTATATAGAAACATGAAGAGCCAAGTATAGCCAAGGCAATCTTGAAGAAAAGCAAAATTTCATTACCTACACTACCAGATATCAGAAATGATTAAAAAACCACAGTAATTAAGACAATATGGTATTTATAAAAGAAGAGTAAATTAGGCCAATAGAAAAGACCAGAGATCTTTGAAATAGATCCACATATATATGAGCACTTGATTTATGACAACTGAATGTATTAAAAAAGAAGTGCCTATTTGTAAAAGGTACTGGATCAACTGAGTATTTATGAGGGAGGAAAAAACTTGATTTCTACCTCACATAATAAAAAACTTAGTTGTAGATGAATTGCATATCTAACTGTGAGAGTTAAAACAATATGTCAATTATACTTCAGTGAAAAATACACATATAGTGCTTAGAAGAATATGTGGTAGAATATCTTCATAACCATGGAATAGACAACAATTTCTTAAATAGGACACAAAAACAATAATCAAAAATTTTAAAAGTGATAAAATAAGGTACATTAAGATTGCCATACTTTTGGTATCAACATACACTATTAAGAGAATGAAAAAGCAAGCCAAGAAATAGGAAAAGATAAGTTCAGCACAAGCTTCTAAGTCCTTATGTCCAAACTACAGAGAGAACTGCTATGAAACAATAAGAGACAGACAACCCAATAGAAAAATAGACAAAAGACTTCAATAAGCACTTTATAAAAGAGAATATCCAAATGGTCAATAATCATATGAAAAGCAGTTATTTTCATTGCTTCAATTTATATAAAGCTCAAAAACTGGCAAATTTATCTCAGAACTTTAAAAAATTAGGATAGTAGTTATGTTTTGGAAGGAGTAGCAACTGGAAGGAGGTATGTTGGGGACTTCTGAATTTTAGGAACAGATGGCATTTCTGCAACTTTTTTTTCACAGTACTGTCTCTGCTGTGGTTCTTTTTCTTGATCTGGATGACAGTTACATGATGTGTTCAGTTTTTGAAAATACACTGAGCTGTATCTATGATCAGCTCACTGTTTTTGTTTTTATGGACACTGAATTTCAATAGTAAGTTTCTAAACACACACATTAACAACTAAAGCAATAGAAACAACAAAAACTTCACTTCATGAATAAAAAAAATCCAAGAAAAATTGCAGACCAGCTGTTTATGATTTTGCCTGGTAAATATATTATAAATTTAAGGGTTAAAAAAATAGAAGAATATTAAAGATAATTTGGGAGAGAAAACCTTTATAATATGACTCCAAATTCAGAAATCTTATATGAATGATAAATATGATAGCTTTAACTACAAAAAAGTAAAATTCTGTATGTAAATTAAATGAACAAAGTAAAAATACAGACACAGAAAGTGTTTTCCACAAATATTATAGAAAATGTAAAATACCGTGAATAAACTTTTAAAATATATCTTTATAGACTATCTCTCGATATGAAATTATGGGCAATTTTTTTTTCTTCTTTGGGTAATCCCTCTTTTTTTTTGGCAAAGAGGGGCGCTCGGCCCCACCGCGGGGCGGTGCACCCCTCCAGCGAAGGCGAGGGGCTCTGCCTACGTGCTATGGCAGTCGCCATGGTGGCCACTGCACGCTTGGGAGGGGCAGCAGCTGGGGGGGTCCGGTACCCCAAGGCTCCCTCTCGGATCGCTAGAGAAGGCTTTCTCACTGAGGGTGCATAATCCCCCACCCATCGTCTCCCCTTCGGGTCCACGGAGGCACTCCACGAGCCGCCAAGTCCTCGACTGGGTGGGGGGAGGGGTCTGCGGTATGGGTAAGCACAAGGCCCACAGGAGCGTTGGCTGCCACGGCCGGCGCACAACCTCTGCTGCCCCTAGGCTCGTCCACCTGGCTCTTGAAGGGAGAAGCAAGCCTGAGAAGCGTGACAGCCCCCCTGTAGCAGGCCCCTGCCCACCACGATGGCACCCAAGTCCGCGTGCGACCCTCCCACAAGGAGGGGCACACGTGGCGTTCGCCTGGCCAAAGTCAGTCCCCCACAGTGCACCGTGAGAGGACGACCACGATGAGGCGGCACCTGGCCTCACCGAGGCGGGGGGGAGGGGGGGGACAGGCACGCCTTCCTTACCTTCTCGACCGCCGCAAGAGAGGCACTCACAGGACACACCACCGTGGCGGGAACCCGAGGAGCACGCTGGGAAAGGGGAACGACACCACCGCTCGGCCTCGGGCACCTGAAGGACGACCTGGGACGCTCCAGGGGCACCATAGAGGGCCAGGCAAGGCACGCTCACGCGCCGACCGGGGCACGCAGCGCGGCGGCGGGACCGCCCCCTCTAACGTAGGGCGGACACCTCGCAAGGCGCATGCGAAGGACGTGAAGCGAGAGCGTCTGCAGCGTCAGAGGACGACGGCCTGCAGACAACGCGAGGCAGGGGCCCGGAGACCTAGGGTAAGGGCGGGATGCCACACCCCTGCCTTCCACACATCCCTTGACCGGTGGGTGGGGGTGTGTGTGAAAAGAGAGGGGAGGAGCCCGCGGACAGAATGAGAAGAGAGGTCCCATTCGCCAGGAACGTCCGTCCCTCGTCTGGCGCGGCTTAGGCCCAGCCCAGGAGAGGGCAATCCCTTACTTTTAAAAGTAAGCATGCTTAATTTTAATATCTGAATAGCTTATAATGAATTTTTAAAATATATATATATAATACTTATCCACAAATCAAGACATCTCAACTCCCCCTTAAATGTATTCTTATCTCCTAATAGCAGTTGATTTTTATTTCACAAATTAGTATTTTAGTTGACCAATTATCATCACCCATTCTGGGTGAGCACATCTCTCAAATATTGTGTGTGCCTTGAAATCTTAAATATATATGTATCTAACATTTTACTAAAAACACTACATCTCATAGTGAAGAAATGAGCAGCAGACTCTCTTGTAAAAAAAAAAGTATTTTAAATTGATAAAAATCAGTTACCTTAATCACGCCATAGTAAAAGTCAATAAAAAGGTGTGCGCTCCCAGAAAATAGTCTTTTTGATAGATTTTTGTGTAGCATGTGAAACAAGGTCACCTAAAAAGTTTAATCTTTCTTAAACATGAATATCATAGAGGGATAATGATGTTGTATCTTAGAGTCTCTTCCAATTTTATGAGCTTTGCTCCATTGTGACTGTCATTGACTGAAGTCTTGAAAGTTCTGTGATTCCAGTATTTAATTGTCCCATCATTCAAATATTAAGCTATGTGATCTCACTACTTGTGCCTATAACAACTTAAAAACTTGTCCCCTTGAATAGCTTTCAAGTTACTTTCATAAAACACCCTTATTAGTTATAGTTGTTATATTCCATGAACCAATACCAGCTATCCATACCAGAGTTTGTAGCCTTCTTCCAATGCCCCTTGTTATAATCATCTGCACATCAATGTGCTTCCCATGTGTAAACAAGGAAGTCATGGTGAATCTGAAATACTTTAATGTGGAGTTCTAAGTCTCTGAAATAAAAGAGTAACATCTTTGTCCTGGAATTCATATGCGGTGGGGGGACCACACAGATCATGAGTTTAAACTCGGCGTTCGTGTATCAAATGAACCATGAAAACCACAGAGGCTAAGCATTTTAGAAATAGATGGTATGTCTGCAACATTTTTCTTATAAAACTATATCTGCTGCAGTTTCTTTCTCAGTTATTAATGTCACCATGACACTCAGTTGACATTTTAAAGTTATTAATGACACAGCCACATGTCAACAAACATCTTTTTTCAGGGTATCGACCAAAACATACAAATGTGAATGACTGGATTCTAACCTGGCTGTTTTCTTCTCCATTTTGGTTTCCACCTTCTTTTCCAGGATCTTAAATTAAGTAGTCTGATTTGCTAATGAGAGTCAGGCCATTCACTTTTGTCTTTCTGTTGACTCTAGCCCCCAATATGTAAACAACTCAAAAAGGAGAGTTAATGTGAGGGCAAAATACTGGACTTTCATATGCTAATAAACATCATTCTATTATGCAATCTACATAATGGATGAGGATTATTCCCTGAAGTATTCCAGAAATTCTAGATAAAGTTAAGGATTCGAGGGTCTGGCAGCGGCATTTATAATTCATTTTTTTCTGAGTGTTCTATTCAGCAAATATGTACTACATGGTTACAATGTGCATGACACAGCAATAGATATTGCAAAAAATATAAAGGTGAGTAAGGTACAATTCTTACACTCTAAGAATGCAAGTGTGTATGTGGATTTGGTTCTTAAATGAAGTACATTTTCTAATCATTTTCTTCTTCTAAATCACTGGCATAGTACCTTCAATGCATTCATATTTCTGGAACCTCTAGTTAGAAATGAAAACCAGCTCCTCTATCACATTCTTATCATCCAATTAATGTATTATGTAAACAATATCTTTAATTAGTGAATGAATACTGTGTATGTCCACATTACATCAAATATTTTGTCATTCCCCAAATTTTAATTCTTAATAAGTGAGTTGTTAAACTTGTTTCCAAACTACAAGTTGTTAAGAAATGTAAGTACTTAGAGGATAAAAGGATAGATTAACTATTAATGTAAAGTGTCTGCAATAGTTGACACCCTACTTAGCATGACCATTATATACTACAGCCTACAAAATTGTTCTTCATGCTCCCACAGCAGAGCTACAGTGCCATATGGCCATGCTTGTTTTTCATCAAATAATTTTACATAAACAGTTGGTGAACTGTTTTCATTGTAACAGTGCACATATTTTTTGAGACGTTGGGAAGGATTGATGCAACTCTAGTCAATGCTTGTTTTTATGTCAGTGTTAAGGAGAAATTCAAATTCATATTTTTAAAATGTGGACTTTTGTATCCTTGTCGCCATGGTCAGTTCATAAGAAAGATTTTTTTTAATGTAGTGCAGGAATTATTGGCATGTTTATAAACTTGTAGCAAAAAATAGAGATTAATCATAAGGGATCTTCAGTTTAACATGGCATATTCAGTGTTTTTATTTTTAAACTCATGAATTTTTAGAGGGAGAGCTGATATGTTTTGGACTATTTTATAGGCAATTTTAATATGACTATATTTGGTTTTGAATAACAGCTTCAACACATTCTGATAAGTGATATAATAACCAGAAGATTTTTAGAAGTTTTGTATGTATCTGTGATTTGAGTTGATTTAAAGACTATTTGATCCAAAAGCACCCCCATCCTCCTTGACAAGAAATTTCATCTGTTAAAATACTAGTGGTTTCAAAAATGCAAGTAGAGGCATTTTCTTTTGAATTCTAAGGTAATGATGATCACTCTTCAGGTTTTTGTAAGGAGATTATCACAGTGCTTAGAATGCTAAATGGTACAGTGGCTGCTGGAGAGAATACTGGAGTTCTGGGAGCAGAAGCGTAGGAAGAAAGCCATGTGGCTGACAGGGCCTTGGTGCTCTGGCTGGGTGTCAGGCCTGTGCCTCTGAGGTTGGAGAGCCGAGTTCAGGACATTGGTCCATCAGAGACCTCCCGGCTCCAGGAAATATCAAACGGCAAAATCTCTCCCAGAGTTCTCCATCTCAACACTAAGACCCAGCTCCACTCAAAGACCAGCAAGCGACAGTGCTGGACACCCGATGCCAAACAACTAGCAAAAGAGGAACAAAGGGGCTTCCCTGGTGGCGCAGTGGTTAAGAGTCTGCCTGCCGATGCAGGGGACACGGGTTCGTGCCCCAGTCCGGGAAGATCACTCATGCCGCGGAGCAGCTGGGCCTGTGAGCCATGGCCGCTGAGCCTTCGTGTCCGGAGCCTGTGCTCCGCAATGGGAGAGGTCACAACAGTGAGAGGACCGCATACTGCAAAAAAAACAGGAACACAACCCCACCCACTAGCAGAAAGGCTGCCTAAAATCATAATAAGGTCACAGACACCCCAAAACACACCACCAGACGCAGTCCTGCTCACCAGAAAGACAGGATCCAGCCTCATCCACCAGAACACAGGCGCTAGTCCCCTCCACCAGGAAGCCTACACAACCCACTGAACCAAACTTAGCCACTGGGGGCAGACACCAAAAACAACAGGAACTAAGAACCTGCAGCCTGCAAAAAGGAGACCCCAAACACAGTAAGTTAAGCAAAAAGAGAAGCCAGAGAAACACACAGCAGATGAAGGAGCAAGGTAAAAAACCACCAGACCAAACAAATGAAGAGGAAATAGGCAATCTACCTGAAAAAGAATTCAGAGTAATGATAGTAAAGATGATCCAAAATCTTGTAACTAGAATGGAGAAAATACAAGAAACATTTAACAAGGACTTGAAGAACTAAAGAGCAAACAAACAATGATGAACAACACAATACATGACATTAAAAATTGTCTGCAAGGAATCGATAGCAGAATAACTGAGGCAGAAGAACGGATAAGTGACCTGGAAGATAAAATAATGGAAATAACTACCATAGAGCAGAATACAGAAAAAAGAATGAAAAGAATTGAGGACAGTCTCAGAGACCTCTGGGACAACATTAAACACACCAACATTCGAATTATAGGGGTTCCAGAAGAAGAAGAGAAAAAGAAAGGGACTGAGAAAATATTTGAATTGATTATAGTTGAAAACTTCCCTAACATGGGAAAGGATATAGTCAATCAAGTCCAGGAAGTGCAGAGAGTCCCATACAGGATAAATCCAAGGAGAAACATGCCAAGACACATATTAATAATACTATCAAAAATTAAATAGCAAGAAAAAATATTAAAAGCATCAAGGAAAAAACAACAAATAACATACAAGGGAATCCCCGTAAGGTTAACCGCTGATCTTTTAGCAGAAACTCTGCAAGCCAGTAGGGACTGGCAGGACATATTTAAAGTGATGAAAGGGAAAAACCTACAACCAAGATTACTCTACTCAGCAAAGATCTCATTCAGATTGGACGGAGAAATTAAAACTTTTACAGACAAGCGAAAGCTAAGAGAATTCAGCACCACCAAACCAGCTTTACAACAAATGCTAAAGGAACTTCTCTAGGCAGGAGACACAAAACAATGAAAGGACCTACAATACCAAACCAAAAACAGTTAAGAAAATGGTAATAGGAACATACATATTGATACTTACCTTAAATGTAAATGGATTAAATGCTCCAAGCAAAAGATATCGACTGGCTGAATGGATACAAAAAAAAGACCCATATATATGCTGTCTACAAGAGACCAACTTCAGACCTAGGGACACATACAGACTTAAATGAGGGGATGGAAAAAGGTATTCCATGCAAATGGAAATCAAAAGAAATCTGGAGTCACAATTCTCATATCAGACAAAATAGAGTTTAAAATACAGACTATTACAAGAGACAAAGAAGGACACTACATAACGATCAAGGGATCAATCCAAGAAGAAGATATAACATTTGTAAATATTTACGCACCCAACATAGGAGCACCTCAATACCTAAGGCAAATGTTAATGGCCATAAAAGGGGAAATCGACAGTAACATATTCATAGTAGGGGACTTTAACACCCCACTTTCACCAATGGACAGATCATCCAAAATGAAAATAAATAAGGAAACACAAGCTTTAAATGATACATTATACAAGATGGACTTAATTGATATTTATAGGACATTCCATCCAAAAACAACAGAATACATTTTCTTCTCAAGTGCTCATGGAACATTCTCCAGGATAGATCATATATTGGGCCCCAAATCAAGCCTTGGTAAATTTAAGAAAATTGAAATCATATCAAGTATCTTTTCCGACCACAACACTATCAGACTAGATATCAATTACAGGAAAAGATCTGTAAAAAATACAAACACATGGAGGCTAAACAATACACTACTAAATAACAAGAGATAACTGAAGAAATCAAAGAGGAAATCAAAAAATACCTAGAAACAAATGACAATGAAAACACAATCACCCAAAACCTATGCGATGCAGCAAAAGCAGTTCTAAGAGGGAAGTTTATAGCAATAAAATCCTACCTCAAGAAACAAAAAATATCTCAAATAAACAACCTAACCTTACACGTAAAGCAGTCAGAGAAAGAAGAACAAAAAAATCCCCAAAGTTAGCAGAAGGAAAGAAATCATAAAGATCAGAAATAAATGAAAAAGAAATGAAGGAAACCATAGCAAAGATCAATAAAACTAAAAGCTGCTTCTTTGAGAAGATAAACAAAATTGATAAACCACTAGCCAGACTCAACAAGAAAAAAGGGAGAAGACTCAAATCAACAGAATTAGAAATGAAAAAGGGGAAGTAACAACTGACACTGCAGAAATAGCAAGGATCGTGAGAGATTACTACAAGCAGCTACATCCCAATAAAATGGACAACCTGGAAGAAATGGACAAATTCTTAGAAAAGCACAACCTTCTGAGACTGAACCAGGAAGAAATAGAAAATATAAACAGACCAATCACAAGCACTGAAATTGAGACTGTGATTAAAAATCTTCCAACAAACAAAAGCCCAGGACCAGATGGCTTCACAGGCGAATTCTCTCACACATACAGAGAAGAGCTAAAACTATCCTTCTCAAACTCATCCAAAATATAGCAGAGGGACGAACACTCCCAAACTCATTCTATGAGGCCACCATCACCCTGATACCAAAAACAAATATGTCTCAAAGAAAGAAAACTACAGGCCAATATCACTGATGAACATAGATGCAAAAATCCTCAACAAAATACTAGCTAACAGAATCCAACAGCACACTAAAAGGATCATACACCATGATCAAGTGGGGTTTATCCCAGGAACGCAAAGATTCTTCAATATATGCAAATCAGTCAATGTGATACACCATATTAACAGATTGAAGGAGAAAAACCATATGATCATCTCAATAGATGCAGAAAAAGCTTTCGACAAAATTCAACACCCATTCATGATAAAAGCCCTCCAGAAAGTAGGCAGAGTGGGAACTTACCTCAACATAATAAAGGCCATACATGACAAACCTACACCCAACATCGTTCACAATGGCTAAAAACTGAAACTATTTCCTCTAAGAACAGGAACAAGACAAGGTTGTCCACTCTCACCACTATAATTCAACGTAGTTTTGGAAGTTTCAGCCACAGCAATGAGAGAAAAAAAAGAAATAAGAGGAATCCAAATCAGAAAAGAAGAAGTAAAACTGTCACTGTTTGCAGATGACATGATACTATACATAGAGAATCTTAAAGATGCCACCAGAAAAGTACTAGAGCTAATCAATGAATTTGGTAAAGTAGCAGGATACAAAATTAGTGCCCAGAAATCTGTTCCTATACATTAGTGATGAAAAATCTGAAAGAGAAATTAAGGAAACATTCCCATTTACCACTGCAACAAAAAGAATAAAATACCTAGGAATAAACCTACCTAAGGAGACAAAAGACCTGTATGCAGAAAACTGTAAGACACTGATGAAATAAATTAAAGATGATACAAACAGATGGGGAGATATACCATGTTCTTGGATTGGAAAAGTCAACATTGTGAAAATGACTATACTACCCAAAGCAATCTACAGATTCAATGCAATCCGTATCAAACTACCACTGGCATTTTTCACAGAACGAGAACAAAATTGCAGTTTATATGGAAACAGAAAAGACCCTGAATAGCCAAAGCAATCATGAGAAAGGAAAACGGAGCTGGAGGAATCAGGCTCCTGGACTTCAGACTATACTAGAAAGCTACAGTAATCAAGACAGTATGGTACTGGCACAAAAACAGAAATATAGATAAATGGAACAGGATAGAAAGCCCAGAGATAAACCCATGCACCTATGGTCACCTTATTTTTGGTAAAGGAGGCAAGATACAATGGAGAAAAGACAGCCTCTTCAATAAGTGGTGCTGGGAAAACTGGACAGCTACATGTAAAAGAATGAAATTAGAACACTCCCTAACACCATACACAAAAATAAACTCAAAATGGATTAAAGACCTAAATGTAAGGCCACATACTATCAAACTCTTACAGGAAAACATAGGCAGAACACTCTATGACATAAATCACAGCAAGATCCTTTTTGACCCACCTCCTAGAGAAATGGAAATAAAAACATATATAAACAAATGGGACCTAATGAAACTTAAAAGCTTTTACACAACAAAGGAAACCATAAACAAGATGAAAAGACAACCCTCAGAATGGGAGAAAATATTTGTAAATGAAGCAACTGACAAATGATTAATCTCCAAAATTTACAAGCAGCTCATGCAGCTAAATATCAAAAAAACACACAACCCAATCCAAAAAAGGACAGAAGAGCTAAATAGACATTTCTCCAAAGAAGATATACAGATTGCCAACAAACATATGAAAAGATGCTCAACATCATTAATCATTAGAGAAATGCAAATCAAAACTACAATGAAGTGTCACCTCACACCAGTCAGAATGGCCATCATCAAAAAATCTACAAACAATAAATACTGGAGAGGGTGTGGAGAAAACAAGAGGGTGTGGGAACCCGCTTGCACTGTTGATGGGAATGTAAATTGATACAGTCACTATGGAGAACAGTATGGAGGTTCCTTAAAAAATTAAAAATAGAACTACCATATGACTCAGCAATCCCACTACCGGGCATATACCCTGAGGAAACCATAATTCAAAAAGAGTCATGTACCATAATGTTCATTGCAGCTCTATTTACAATAGCCAGAACATGGAAGCTACCTAAGTGTCCATCAACAGATGAATGGTTAAAGAAGATGTGGCACATATATACAATGGAATATTACTCAGCCATAAAAAGAAATGAAATTGAGTTATTTGCAGTGAGGTGGATGGACCTAGAGTCTGTCATACAGAGAGAAGTAAGTCAGAAAGAGAAACAAATGCCATATGCTAACACACATATATGGAATATAATAAAAAATGCTTATGAAGAACCTAGGGGTAGGACAGGAATAAAGAAACAGATGTAGAGAATGGACTTGAGGTCACGAGGAGGGGGAACGGTAAACTGCGATGAGGTGAGAGAGTGGCATGGACATATATACACTACCAAATTTAAAATAGATAGCTAGTGGGAAGCAGCCACTTAGCACAGGGAGATCAGCTCGGTGCTGTGTGACCACCTAGAGTGGTGGGATAGCGAGGGTGGGAGCGAGGCTCAAGAGGGAGGAGAGTTGGGGATATATGTATATGTATATCTGATTCACTTTGTTACAAAGCAGAAGCTAACACACCATTGTAAAGCAATTATACTCCAATAAAGATGTTAAAAAAAATTGTGTGCACTTTGTTTTGAATATTTATATCTGTATCAGTTAGCTTTTGCTGCATAATAAATCACTCCAATTTAGTGGCTTAAAACAAGAACCATTTACTTAGCTCCCAATTCTGTAAGGCCATCAGTTTAGGCTGGGCTAAGCTGGAAAGTTCTGGTTTAAACTCTCATGGACTTGTGATCAGCTGGCAGATTAGCTGAGGGCTGGCTGGCTCACAATGGCCTTGGCTAGTATGACATGTCTCTGTTCCATATTCTCCAGAAGGCTAGTTCTGATTTGTTCTTGTGACTGGGGCAGGGTTCCAAGAGAAAGAGCAGAGGCACCAAAGGCTTCTTTGAGGCTTAGGCTTGGAAATAGCACTATGTAATTTCCACCACATTCCATGAGTCAGGAGTAAGTCAGGAAAGCAGCCCAGATTCTAGAGTTGGGATAATAAATTGCATCTTCTAATGGGGGAAACATCAAAGTTACATTGTAAAGAATGTGTATTCAGGAAGGAGCAAATAATTGAGTTTCTATTTTTAATCTGTTTATGTAATACCAAATTAAAGCTAGATAATGATCAAATAAAAAATGAGGAAAGTGGAAACAAAACTAAACTTATATGTTTTGTCTATATTTCCATATTGTACTTTATAATGGTTATATATTAGTTGTGATGAAATACAAGTATTTCCCAAAATGAATCATAAATTTGAGATATTTTTCTGTGAATACTTTTGGAATTACCTAGGGAGGGCCGTGTTAGCCACACTTAAGAAGAAAGAAAAACCTTTAATGTAGAAGTTGATCTCACTTATCTACAAGTTAAAAATGATCAATGTGGCACCAACCAAATTTGTCAAGGAGAACATGTCATTTAAAATCTCTTTGAATATTTACTATGTGTCTGAAGGATTATTTTCTTTTAATAGCTAAATGGTAACCCCTGGAAAAGATGAAAATTGAGTGAAAATGCTGACAGGTCCTTAATTCTGGTGGAACTCCTGGGTACTCTCTAATTATAATTCCAATTGGCCTATTAAAGTAGGAATAAAAGCATTGGTTTCATTCATGCAACTTACTATATCTTATCTTTTAATATGTATGACTGATGTTTGCAGTTTTTCCAACTTCTTAAAACGTAGTTATATATTCTGGACAAAGAATGAGGATCAGTTTAGCTTTAGCTTTCCTAAACTAGCCATATAAATCAAATTGGTACCGCAAAGGTGAAGAGGTAGGAGTGATGTTTGTAATAGTCATTTAAATTGTAAAATATAAAAGCATTTTGGACTCCTCTGTAATTCCTGTTATGTGTCAGATAAAGCAGTTAGGTGTTAGAAAATAGATACTTTCTTTACGCCATAGAGAGTCACCAGTAAAAGTGAATCCTTCCCACACACATAAACCAGTTTCACATAGTAATCTCTCTGTTAGGCATTCTGTGGCCTGATGATGGCAAGTAAAGTATTTTTCTAGTATGAAATGAATTTCCTCCAAGATAAGTGGGAAGAAATATATGATTATTGGGTGGATAAGAAGCCATAATAATAATAGATGCCCTTTGCTGTCCACAAAGGTTACAGAGTTTGCAAGTGGTAGAATAGAATAGAATTAATATTTTATTTAATCTGTGTTGTCCACAGTAATCAGAGATCTTAAAATAATCCTTAAGTATGAAGAGATCATTTATTTTGGAAGAATGGGACTATTTAGTTTGTTCAGAAATTTTGGTTTCCTTTTTCATTGAGACACAACAAATTTTATGTATATGAAAAGGATTACTTTTCAGCTCTTAAATTTTGTATATAATACAAATATTTTTTTCTCTTTGCACTTTTGCTTTTCCTATGCTTCAGACATCTTCTTTGCCACTCCATGTTACCTTCTTACTTTAGACGACAAACTAACAAACAAAATTTCCGGGATAGTCAACATTCTCATTGCTTGACAAGAACATGAATAAACATTAGTTTTGAAGAGCTATAAGAGCACATAGGACAAAACACTGGATCTATAGGTAAATAGTGTCTATATTTTTTTACATCTATCCATTATCTATTTCTGTGTATATGAACACACTCTCTCTCCCTCTCTCTCTCTCTCTCTCTCTCTCACACACACACACACACACACACACACACACACACACACACACAGCAAGTGAGAGAGAAGGAAGGGTTTAAAATTTATTTTGCTATATTATATTTACTGTATAATTTATTTAAAACTTTCTATTGATATTTAATAAAAGAGTGAGTTAATTTCTGACATCTCTATATTGCTTGATTTTTCTCTTCTTGGGACTGAAGGCAAGGAAAGGGACTTAGAATGAAGATATGCAATTTGCTTCTGCCAAAGAAAAATACTTTATTGTGATAGATGAGATTTTGTTTTTCTTTTTAATTGTATTTACTTCTGGCAATGTAAAAATTCAGGAGCTTCATATATTAGTATGAAAAAGAGCAAAGTAAACTTAACGTCTTGAAATTGATCCTATCAAATTGCAGAATGCCAATTATATATTTATAAGGAAAAAATAGTAGTTACAACTCTTCCCCAAATATCTTTGCATCTGTAATTCAGAGCTTTTACAACTACAAAACAATTCATTTTCTACTAACCCATAGCAGAAATAGGAAATCTTTCTCTGCATACTTACAGGTTTACTACCTAAATAACATCCTTTAGCAGTTCTACAGATGACCTCATTTTGAGAACTGACTTGGGGTATTAAACTGTAGATACTGCAAACAACTCCAAGCATCCTAAATGATACATACAAGTCTGTGCTGAGTGGTTGAGTGAAAAGGGAAATAACACACTGTTTTTGAACATGTCTATACCATTGCACACATTGTGACCTCTATCACGGTAGTGTCTCTGACTATTGAAAGATAATCACTTTGGTAGCTTAAATTCAGTAAAGATATAAACACTAACAGACTTGAAGATGGGGAAGTCATCAGCATCTTACAACATTATGATGATAAATGATTGGTTTGTTAATCATTTCTTTTCTTACTGTAAAGCACAAGAAGATATGACCATCAGAAGATTTAGCTGTCCAGTTGCCTTTCTAGGACAGCTGTGGACCTGACAAAGGAGTAAGGATTAGAACATGATATTATGTAACTATGGAACATCAAATAATTTCCCTAGTAATATGTAGACCTTTGAATGTTGATATGGTCCCTCTCTAAACCCAATGTATAAAGTGCATTAAGCCCATGGTTTCTTTGTTTCTTAAAACTTGACAGATTCCTCACTCCCTGTGGGGTACATAGATTTTCAAACTCGAGATTTGCTACCAAAAAGAAATATGGATACACGGAAATTTGGTGTCTGCATCCCCTCAAATTTAACTGCTTGTTTGTGGACTCAGTCGTAAATATGAATGAAGGCAAATCTGAACTTGGTTGGAATCAACATTGTTTGAAATTTTTTAATCTAGACCAGCCCCTTGTCTTTTGCCCTAGCCCCAAGCTTCTTAGCCATTTTTGCTAGTTATCTACTACTTGCACCTAGTTTTGTTCCCTAAAGTTCTTGATAGGAACAGTCAAACCAATGGGTGTGTCTGTCTGGGTTGTTACTAGAAATAATAAGTTTAGATTCCCCCCACACACCAGTATATGTCTGTGAAAATAACCAAAACTGTGAAAGTCATGCGGCTATATTCAGTTCATATCAAGCAAGGAGCCTTACCATTGTCATTCAAACTCTACAAGTTATTAATGATTTCTACTTTTATCCTTTGGCCAGTCATAGACATGACCCTGGTTATCTCTACATTGAAATATTTCTTGGGAATTTTCCTTCAGTGAGCTCCAGTATAATTCCTTTCAAGGAACAATCGATTTTCTTCCCCTTTCTCCCTTTAAAAATATTCTTATGGACCACAGTGACACAAGGATACATGACAAAGGATTTCTCTGCTGCAGTTACATCTCATAGAAGGTGAAATTTGATTATGTAATGTTGGGAATTGAAAGTCATTTATTGGTTTGTGGAGAGAATTCAATTTGAATTTGTATGGGATGCTCTTCTAAATCCAGTTTTATATGGTTTATCATTACCTTTGAATGCCTTTTTACCCTTTGTTCACCAAATATTATTTTTTTCCCCAGAGCTCTTACCTTTTGTCTAAATTCTTACTACTTGAACTGTGGTCCACACACCAGCATCATCATTTCCTAGAAGTTGTTAGAAATGTAGGATCTCAGACCTCATCTCAGACTTACTGAACTAGAATCTGTATTTTTAAAAGACTGTCCCCAGGTGATTCATATGCACATTTAAGTTTGAGAAGTATGGTTCAAAAATATTTTATGAAAGGAAAAAGAACATTCCAGCTGGTTATTCTCATTTGCATATCATGTACTCACTACTTCTTTTTCTTGCCTACTCACTACTCTCTTTCATCTTTGCCTGGATGCTAAGTTCTCAAACTGCCTCAAAAATATGCTAGTTTTCTTGTGGACACTAGATTGGAAAGACTTCATTTCCACAAAAGTACTTTTTCTACATTTACATTTGACATTTTATTTTCTGAGTCTAGAGCTGCACCCTCCAATAGAGCAGGTATTAGCCACATGTGGCTATTTAGAGTCAAATTAATTAAAATAAAAATTAAATTAAATATTTGATTCTTCAGTCATTATAGTCACGTTTCAAGTACATACTGTGTATTAGATAGCACAGATATTGACCATTTACATCATTAGGGAAAGTTCTATTGGACAGCAATTGTCTAGAGATGACTATATTCTAAGTTAGGCTTTGAAACTGTCAGTTTCAACAGCCTTCAGATCAGACTGGCAGCTTTAGTGAACCAGAATAACCAGTTGAAAGAGAAAATCTAGTTAACTCAAGGGATTATTCCCAGTGTATTTGGTCTATTTCTGAAATATCAAGCTATTTCATGTAGGTTAGAAGTGTGAGAGGAAAGGTGGTATAAAATGCCTCTTCTCCTTAAATTCCTTTACCATTATAAGGAGATCATAGTAAGAGCATCCTACTGGAATTGGGAGACTTGGAAATGGGAGCCTAGGCTCCAGTTGGCCATCAATCACTGAATGTGTGATACTGGGTAAATCACTTGACCTGTCCGAGTTTTAGTTTATTTATCTACACAATAAGGATATTCTGTTTGGTGGTCTTAAGTTTCCCATCTGTTTCTATAATTCTTAGTTCCATGAATTAGACACTTGAAATCAACCCAGTGGGTATCAACCTATGGATAGCATTTAATGAGGGATGCACATTTGATATTATCAAGCACAAGTGCTGGGGTTACAGATAGTTTTTTTAAGGATCTGCTTTCAAGGAAGTAATAATCTAGAGGAGTAGCCTATAAAGTGGAGTGCTTTACCTCAGAAGAGACCAAGTTGATTCTCAAAACTAAAGGAATGATATGTTAAAATTTTCTATATTCATTGTTTATTTAAAATAAGCCTTGGGGGCTTCCCTGGTGGCGCAGTGGTTGAGAGTCCGCCTGCGGGTGCAGGGGACACGGGTTCGTGCCCCGGTCGGGGAAGATCCCACATGCCGCGGAGCGGCTGGGCCCATGAGCCATGGCCGCTGAGCCTGCGCGTCCAGAGCCTGTGCTCCGCAGCGGGAGAGGCCACGGCAGGGAGAGGCCCGCGTACCAAAAAAAAAAAAAGCCTTGGAAGAATTTGTTGTATGGATTATCAGTAGTAAGCATATTTATGAATGAAATATTGTCAAGAAATATGTTTATCAATAAGTTAAGTATACATGCAAACATACACATCATAATGCACAGATTTATTGGTAGTGCATGTTCAGATAATTTTAAAGTTTTGGAGTGAGTAATCGTAGAAGTTTGGAGAGCAGTTGTCTAGAGAAGAGATAGGAAAATAATAATACAGTATGTGTGTGTGAGAGAGAACTGCTTTAATGAGAATATAGGATTCAATAAGTGCACAAAATGGAGCACATAACCGTGAGTGGGGGTCAGGGGCAGGGCAGCTTTTCAGAAGATGTGCTACTTGAAATGAATCGTCAAAGTGAGAAGCAAAGGTAGTCTGGGCAGAATCAATGGCATGTGCAATGACACATGTGCACTAACCAGCATGAAAAATGTAGGAACCACAACTGGTTCCACGGGGCTGGAAGCTACATTATATGTCAAGGAGGGGTAAGAGACAAGGATGAAGAGGAGGACATAAGCCACAAACATATATGTATATGTATATGGCTTTCCAGAATAAAGGGAAGTTTTCATTTTAAAATGTTCCTCAAAGTGCTTCAGCTATGCTACCTTTTTCTTTTTGCCAAAATTAATTGTTTTTTAAATATTAATTTTAAAAATTGCTGTTATATATCTTTCTTTTTAATAATCTGACTCATTCCAAAATTATTACACAAAGAAAAGGAACACTTTGATAATTTTGTAGGTTTCCATGTTTTATTAAGCTAGTTCAAGTTAAGTGCAAACATTAAAGAAAACTTAAGACCTCTGAGAATCTCCAGGACTTTTCCAAATGCTTCCAAACATTGACCTATTCTAAGCAGTAGACATCATAGTTGATCTTTCTAATTTCTAGTGTTTAGCTTTATTTTAATTTTTACCTTCCTTTTATTTATTATTTTTTAATCCTAGTATTTAAAGAAAAATAAATAACTTAGGATTATGACCCTGATTTTTCTCAGGATAAAAAGGTAAAATTATTATTTTTCTACAACACTTTCTCAGTGTATTCAAGGAAAATATTTGAATGTTTATGATACCAACAAGTATTCCAGCATATACCAATAAAGTATAATTTTATTAACCTATTAATTTAATTAATTACTATTAAATTCATTAATTTAACAATTGTGTCTGATTAAACATAGATGCTATTATTTTTTTCCCAGAATTTTTTGATTAAGAAATATTGTGAAAATCAGGGAAATTTCAATATAGATGTATGTTTGAATGATCTCACAGGAAATAAATATTTCCCTGGGAATATATTGCTTACTCATCTGACATACTTGAGTTTATTCAAGGCATAAGGGCACTAGATGGTTAACTGTCTTCTGCCAGACTCTAAGTATTATAAGAAACACGATTACAGTTCTCTTTTTTTCCCCTTCACTAGTTGCAGACCTCTGGGCTTGGAAACTCAACTAGAAAGTACAAAGTAATAATAGGATTAAGACATAAGTTGCCCTAATCTTTTGATTGGCTGGTCAACAACATCAATTCTTTCCTGTGTTTGTATTGGAGAGGAATTATATATACCCTATTAGGAAAATATCCACTACTGATTATTTCTAATTTTCAGGTACATTGAAAATAATAGTAACCAACTCTAAATATTCTACATAATAATGAAGTTCCATAAATTTTACTTTAACTTTAAGAAAGACATTTGTATTGTAGTCTACAGGTTAAAAAGTTGTGTCAATTATTAATTTGCATCTCAGCAGAAGATTCCTTTAAATAACTGTGAAAGTATTTCATTTTGAGTTTTATCAACTTTGTTGACCATGAAAAACAACGTTTTTGTGGTGTTTTCTATTAATTATACTTAAATACAGTAAAGGAAATTTTCCTTTCAAAAATTGTTAAAGAACAGTTGCATTTCTACTACTTCTATTATTGATTCCAGGAATAGCAAAACTCTGAAAATGCTTTAAAGGACAAATTCTTTACAATTTGTTTTTTAAGACATATTTTGTCATTTGTTCTCCATTCTACACAATTGTTTTGTAATATCAAAGCATTTTCAATAATGCTTCCTAAGAGAATTTTTTCTCTCTCTGTTAGCAGTAGATTGATATTTGGGAATATAAAATTTTATTCACTTTTAAATTGATGACACATGCCTTAGATTACAAGCTCTAGAGAGGAAGACGTGATCAACTATGATGTACCAAAATCAACAACGTTCTAAGTATAAATGAGCAATAAGATATTTTAACTCACACAGTATCTTAGGATGTTAAAAATATATATTTGATACAAAATATTGATTACATACCATTTGCCTGTCACTTACAAGACCATTACTTAAAATATCTTTTTTTCACAGACCTTCTGAAAAAATCATGTTAACTCTTTTTAGCAATTAAACGAACTGAGGTTCAGAGAAAATAAAGAGCAGAGCAGTGATCAAATACATGATAAAACACTATGTGGATAGCTAACCCAGAGTTTCTGAGTTCTGGTATACTCAGAGCTGCCTCTGTTATTTTCAATGGATATTCAAAGTTTAACTTTTCTTTCTTCCCAAAACTTTAAGTTGTAATTTGTGGATGCCATATATATGCAGATATATATATAGGAAAGTAAGTTACTGTACCTAGCAAAAATATAATATATTAGTCAAGGTTATAAAGTACTTGGATTAAATGAGACTAGCTAGGTTTTACCTTGAGTGTCTTGTGACTTGCTATATAACCTTGAGAAAGGCCTTTTTCATCCTCTGAGCCTCAGTTTCCGCATTTCTCCTTGTGTCCCTCAGGTCTCTGTACAATGATGCTGCAAAGCAAATAGCTCCAAATCTCAGTGGTTTGAAACAATAAACATTCTTTTTTCTTGCTGACAAGTTTGCAGGTCAGTCAGGGTGGCTTTGTTTCAGGCTGTGGATTGGGTCTAGGTCTGCTCCACAAGTCTTTCTTCCTGAGAGGAGCAGTTATTTTTGTGGCACATGCACAGAAGGACAAGAGGCCAAGCCAGACCACACCAGCCCAGTTAAAGCTTCCACTTGCTTCATATCTACTATTTATTGTCCAAAGCTAGTCGTACGGTGAAGCTCAAAGTTAATAGGGCAGAGATGTAAAATCCACCTATTCTGTTAATAGGCTCTACAAAGTTGCACAGCAAAGGGAATGTGTGCAGAATTCTGTTAAGGGAGGGAGTGAAGAATTAGGAACAATAATTGAATATACCCCATTCCTCTTTAGTCGTCAGAAGTGTTGCTGTGCTTTGTTAAACAAGACTGTTCCAACCAACTTTATTTTAAGGTGCTACATATTTCCATGTAGCTTTAGAAATGGTGTATATATGTAAGGATACTTTAGTAGAATTATGGTATGTTGTTTATAGGCTAATGAAAAAATTCACATTAGAAAAATATGTTTGCTTTTAGAGGATTAAATTTTAAACACATACTATGAGGCTCTGATAACATTAATTATTCATTTCTTCTACACTGTCATTTTATTTACATTATTTCAAGAAATAGAAATCTTACAGAAGCTAAGGGATTGTATGAGTAGACACATGATTTTTAATTTAGTTTTACATACTTCCTTTGCTAAATAGGGCAGCAGTTTACTGGGCAGTGCATAAAGCAAAGCTCTCCCTATTGGTACCAAGTTGGCAGGCAATTTGGTTTTAATCCTGTCTAAAGATTGCTTTTGCGTTCCCGTACATTTCAGCTCTGATCCTCTAATGGTCATCTGTTATGCTGTGATTACATAGATGAACTGCAAAGAGATCATCTGACTAAATTGTCAAGTTAAGGGCACGGTAAGGAAAATGTTACAATTCAGAATAAAATAGGCTGTGATTTACAATGAAGTTTGACACTTTAAAAATAGTATGAAAAATTATTAAATAAATAATTTATTATCCACTTAATAAATTCTGCCCATGAAAATGTTCTAAGGAATAATTTTCTGTATTGTTGACAATCTCAACAGAATGGCTAGATTTAAGATGGGTTTGAGGAGAGAAATACCTTTCACTCCTGTAGTTAGTAATATTAAAGCTAGAAAGTACTGAGAGTTCACATCACACCTTCTGTAAGGACCGGTAGACTTGAGTTTGGTGTAGCATTTTTTTGTACTCTATTAACAGGAGAAAAACTGCCTATTACAAGCTTTTCCAAAGAATATTATATTTCTTGACTCAAAAAATCACTTCCTTCAATGCTTCCCCTTACGTAATAATAATCAAAAGTAAATTTTTACAGAGACCCACTGGTTCCTCAATGATAGATACAAGAGGTTGAGCCAAAATCCAAGGTGGGCAATAATCTCTCTTGGTATATGGGACTTGCTACCACATCACCTTCGGCTAGCTTTGGAGAAGCATGAAATGCCTTTTTAACTCATGTTTCATCTAGAATGTAAACAAAGGTTGCATACTTCTAAACATCATCTTGCTTTTGATATCCTAATGTTCAGTTCCCATGTATAAGACTTTATGGACAAAACCTAACACCTGAGTTCCTCTCGGAATCTTAACAGCAGTTAATTCCATGATGCCTTTTATCCTTTTCTCATTATTAGCTGACATTTAGTGAGAATTTTTTAGATTAGCTAAATTCTTTACATGCATCATGTCATGTGTACTGTCTACTAATTAGCTGACCTCTGCTTAATTGTCTTCGTCTGAACATTGGAAATTATCATAGTACTGATCTCCTGGGGTTGTTTTATGAATTGAAGAAAATGATGGGTGTAAACTGCTTAGAAAAAAGTGTGCATCATACGTAAACAAAAAATATAAAGTATTTCCATTCATACCTTCAAAAGCATGTAATAAACATCTACTGCATGTTCAAGCACTGATCTATAGGGACTGGGAATTCAGTTTTGAACGAGACAGGTAAGGTTCCTATTCTCGAGGAGTTGACATTTCAGTGAGAGATGACAAGCAATAAATAGATAAAACAAACAAGATAGGTTCTAGTAATAAAATCATTTTACAAATGAAGAAATTTAATTTGAACTAAGGCATGTAATTTGCTCAAGATCTCAAAGCTAAAAGGTGGTAGAGCCTGAATTAGAGTCCAAGATTATGGTACCCCAAAGACCGAACTTTAAGCCTGCCATCCTCCCCGTGCTGTTATGCTTATTATGATCTTTGAAACTTTTCCCCACTGCAGCCTTCCTCTTTTGCGCTTTCTACTCCATCCTCTGAAATCTCTGTATCATGTCTTTACCTTTAGTGAAACTTGATTCTCCTTGAAAGTGAGCATATCAGTTATGATGGTGGTTCTCAAACTTCACTGCCTATTGGAACCACTGGGGATCTTTAATAAAATACCAATATCTGGGTTGCCCCCAGAGATTCTGATTGAATTATTCTGGGTTGTGGATCAAGTGATTCCACTGTGCAGCCTTCCAGAATGATGGCTGCTAATACTCTGCATGTATCCCAAAAGGTTATCACTAGGTTGCCTACCTTTTAACTTTAACTTCTCTCTTGGGACAATTTCCTGAATTCTTTGGAAATTCCTATTATTAGGGGTCACTCCTGCATTTCCCTTGATCCAAGTGGATTTCTCTCCCAGATCATCACTTGCAGCTCTTTTCAAAGCCCTAGTATCAAAAGTACATCCCATTACTTGATGGTGGTGTCTGCCTCCCTCTAGATGGCCCTATTGGATGGTCTCCTGATCTCTTTATTACATTAAATAAAATCCTCCTTGCATTTTCCTCCAGTGAACACTCCATTATTCTGGCCCCATCACAGCCAAATTTCTGAGAAATGTCTCTCCACTTACTCATCTGCAGTCATCTTCAACAGCTGTATTTCTATTCAATCTGTATCTTCATGTGTTACTAGAATATAGAACACACAACTCAGGGGATGTGAGCACAATACAATTTTGTTTTGTCCTCACCTTGCCCATTTTATTCAGTGGCAAAATGTAATGCTACCTCTGAAGAGGACTCAATACAATGTCATATTGGCTCTTTCTTATATCTAGTCCACAGGACTCTCTTGAACATTTCATGCCCCAAAGATTATAGGCTGATCCTAACACAGCCACCCAAATCCTGTGGTTAGAGACACTTTAAGCTTTCTCAAGCAGGAATCAAGCACAGGTTCTCCATATCTCAGGACTACACAATTGAGTGTCCGTATGGAAGTTCCCATTACTAGACCCATGACAAAGGAGGGGAAGGTGATGAATTGCAAATCTCCAAAGAAATCTATTCCTCCTCTATTATTTAACTCACTTTTATGATGGAATGAGATCGAATACATTCCACATTTATAATGGAATACATTCTCACATTATTTCCTTCATTGCTTCACCTGGACCCACTAAGATCAATCTTAACATCACTACAAGTAGTACAACGAGACGTCATGTGTCTCATGATGTGATGTAATGAAGTATTCTTAAAAAAATTGAATCTAAATCAAATCAGCCTCTAGATTTAATGTAGAGTTTATACAAAATACATGGCTTTAAGGAACAAGTTAAACGATACTACCAGAAAGCATGGAAGTAAAAAAAAAAAAAAATGTAAGAAGCTTTATAGGACAAATGACCTAGTTTTTCCAGAAAATCAATTGCAAGGGGAAAAAGGAGTGGGGATACGCAGCTCTTACAGAATAAAAGAGATTTAAAGGACAAAAGAGCCAAACATGATAAGCAGATCTTGTTTGGAACCTAATTAAAATGAAAAAAACTAACTGTAAAAATACTCTTTGAGAGAATCAGAGCATATGAATATTGTCTGGTTATTTAGATAGCATTAAGAAACTATTGTAAATTCTGATATGTATAAAAATAGCATAATCATTATGTTAAAAATCAATATATCTATCATTTATGCATTATAGCAAAGTATTTATTTGTAAAACGACATAAAGTCCGGTATTTATAAATTTCTACCTCCCAAAATTTTGGAGAAGATCAAAAAGTGGGCTAGTACTAATCACGGGACTGGGTTTAGTATACTAGTTTCTCTAACTTTGTGTATGCTTGAAAATTTCTATAGTAAATTTGTAGTATTGTTTTTGCCGTTTTAATTTTAGTTTTGTTGTTCTTGTTGTTACTGTTGAGTTTTGTTTATCCTTTCATAGCTCAGGGGTCTGTATATTTAAAACTGCCCCAGGTGAGTCTGCCCATTGGCTAGTTGTAATTACTCAGTTAGGGGATTATTCCCAATTGGGTGTTCAGCATCATTTCCTCACCAGCCCAGGTCTCACATATTAATCTGAAGTTAGACCTATTTAAAACTTCAGCCTTGAAAGAAGATTTCTGGATGTGTGACTATGCAAATCACCCCACTTTTATTTTGGGGAATTAGGAAAAATTGATAATTGTTGGGGTTTCCTGGCACTGTTGTTTTTTAACTATTAATTGGTACAGAGAGTGCACAAATCATTAAGTATATACATAAAGTTTTAAGTAGTGTCTGAAAATGAAATTAGCTTGGTCTTTCTCTTTAGAATAGGTCCCCTAAAAGAATTAGTCATACTTATTATCCCAGTTCTGCGAAGATGGCTAAAGCCTAATCAAAATGTGGCATCCCACTTTCCTTTTGACTGTATGTCTTAGCCCTACCTCAGAAAGTTACCAGATTTTATGGAAGGTAGACTGCGTCCATATTCCTATGTGATAACAGGATGCCTTCTTGGAAAGACAAGAGATATTGAAGGTCCAATATCCTAATCAATAATAGTGATTCTTCCAAAGCAGTATTTAGCAAATTGGCCTCACCATAAAATTTACCTCGTTAAAGACGCAAGCTCTGGGCTCCTCTCCTGGAGATCCCTAAAGATTTTGACTCAGTAGGTTGTGGGTGAGCCCCTTAATGTATTTTTTAAAAGTTCCTCAGATGATTCTTATGAAAAGCCAACTTTGAGAAACATTGCTCTACAGTAATGCATTTCACTTTAACTAGGTATGGAACATGCAGGCACATTTTTAATGCCACCAGTGAGCTCTGCTTCTGGGACGTGGCTCCTGCAGAAAGTCTACAAAATATCCAACTGCAAAGAAATAGCTAGAATGCTTATATTCCTGCCCAGGTTTGCTCAGCCTGACAGACTCAGGATGTGGTAGTTCTCAACTCTTACGTATTAACAATCACCTGGGTAGCTTGAAAACTACCAGGGCAGAAGACCAAGCAGCCCAGAGGGTATTATTTAATTGGTATGTCATAGGGCCTCGATATTTTTATTTTTTAAGGCTTCCCATGTGGTTCTAAAATGAAACCAGATTTGAGAAGTACTGAGATTGAGTTATACAGTAGGCAGTTGCAATTTTAGCGAGTATTGTGCTTCTTAAAGAGAATGGGGTTAGCACAATCTATGTGTCCCACAAGATCTAAAAGAAAATAGCTCAAATTCCAAACCCATTCTTCTCCCATAATGTATACTTTCATTTGTGTTGTGTGCGGTAGATGGGATGGTTTGGACTTAATTTCTTCTTCGTCACCTTTGATTATAATTTCCCCTTTACTGACATTTTGTTCTCTATTCTCAGCTTTAAAGTTTTTCCTTTTGTGTTTCTAGGAATCCAAATTAAATGTGGAATTCAACCTATTTCCTCACTTTTCTCAATAAAACTTTATTAAGTTAAAGTAAACTGTACTAAGAGAAGGTGAAAGGATTGGTTTGATGCCTAACTATATACAAAAAAATCTTTATTTGTATGGCCTTAATACACTCAGCTTCTCTGCTGCATTACTTGGGTCTCTCTTCTCTCATCTTGGAAGTAGAAAACCATAGAAAACCAAATCTGGAATTGCCCTGTTCCTTTAAATATAATGAACATTAGCTCAAGATGCCATTCCGTGGTATGCAGAAAGTCCAATTTCCATTTGTGTGAAGCTCCTCAGATTGGGTTCTCATGTTCACTTCTGACCCTAAATTCCATTTCCCCTCTAAATCGGTCCAGATGATGATGATCTAAAGAGTCATTCACACTTTCCCTGTTCTACATCATGCTAGCTTAGATATAGAATTCTGTTCATTTCCTTTATCCATACAAAAGGCTGTTGTGTAGCAAAATTTATTGAAATATGGGACAGATGGGGGGATTTACAGAGCTGAAATGTAAAAGTAAAAGCAAATAATGGAATATCTGCTCTTTAAAAAAGTCTCTCCATAGTTGCTCCAACAGAAGCTTCAACCTCCCACATTTTGTCTTCTATCGAACACTGCACATTGTCTGTCCCTGTGTGAGTAAATTGAAACCAATTACACTTGATAAAAATCTATCTATCTATCATCAGTCATCTATCCATCTATCTAAATTATAAAATTTTGCTATGTAGAAAGTTTTGTTTTAAATTTTAAAACTCTGACCACTTTCTAAAATGTATAGGTTCTAAAGACTGGAATACCTTTTGTCTACTGATAACCTGGGTTTGTATATGTAAGATTTGAGAATATTGGACAAGGTCAAAATTTATGTGTATGAACATGATGAGAAAAAATTCTTTGTCATTAAAAAATTTAAAATGTACAAAAAGTCCATAAACAAAATTAAGTATAAACCACATGATGGGAGAGTTCACAGAATAGAAACTCAGATGGGAGAGTTCACAGAATAGAAACTCAAATAGTCAATAAACATGATGTTCAAACTCACTAGTTACTGGGGAAATGTGAATTAAGCCCCAATAAAATGCAAATTAAAAGCACAGTGAAATACTATTTCAGTGTCCATTATGCTTAGAAAAAAATGACGTTACTAAGTTCCATCAAGGATGTAAAGAATACAATTGAGTTGACATCAACTTTTCTTTAAATTAAGGACTTCAAAAATCCCCCACTGGATTAATTCTGAATCAAGGTAAGAGGCTCTTAGATTCAATAGGCACTCCATTATTTATTATAGAGAAAAGATCGTATAATTATCTTGGCTTTTTTTCTCTTTAATTATTGTCAATCTTCCTCTCAAGAGCATAAGCCCCATGAAGTCAGGAATCATATCTATTTTGACCACAGGTGTGTTCCTATCAGTTAGCAGAGAAACCTTAGCAGAGAAAATGGTTGCTGATCAATAATATTTTTGAATAGATAAATGAATAATAGTTTCGACATGTGTGTATTATTTGGGGAGAACATGTGGATATGCTGAGGTCTGTATTGAAGCTAATTGAGGAAATAGCATTACATGTCTCTTTCAACAAACATATAGATTAGAATTCTTAACCAACAATTCAGCTAAATACAATTCAGTTCAGTTAATAAAATTTCTGGGTTTTGTCAACATAATAGCTTTTTAAGTATTTGAGAAATCATATACTCGACCCCTAAAATTCTTCCTGACCACATATAAGAAAGCCAACTTAAGGTCTCCCAGTAAAAATGTGTTTTGCATTCATTGGCAACCAGGAGCCCACCCCAATATCTTGTTAGCCTCAAGTAGAGACAAAATTAAAAAGAACATCTAATAAGTGTAGTTTGCATACATTATTTTTGCTAATTATTTTGCTATATTGGATGCCCAATATAGCTTTTATTTCTAGGCTTACCCTTGTCATCCCTTAATGCTTTAGAGGTAAAGATGAAGTTCTTAAGAGAGTAAACCCTGAGGAGCTAAGAGTTCTCATCACAAGAAGAAAATATTTTTTCTTTTCTTTTTTGCTTTTCCTTTTTATTGTATATATATGAGAAGAGTTATGTTAACTAAACTTACCGTGGTAATCATTTCACTGTATACACCATTATGCTGTACACCTTAAACTTATACAGTGATGTATGTCAGTTATATCAATAACACTAAAAAAAAGGTCAAAAGTATACTCTTCATGGGCCTTGTAATTAGCTGTTTTTTACAGAGATAGTACCTGGATTGTTCTAAGTGTTTAATAAACATTTGTTGAATGAATGAGTGCATGCATTAATTTAATACATTGAGTTGAATTGTTTCTGAGCATTCCAAGACCAAGTCATAATTGGATATATTTGTTTCTCTGGTACCTTTCTTTATATACTTAAAATAGCATGTACCAATCCAAAGTCCCATCAGGGAAATGTTATGCTGTAAAATGACAATTTGATGTTTTAATTATACTTTCTTTTTCTTAGAAGCAGTTAACACCATCTAGAGTACCTGATTATATTTCATTAGGGCTGTGCAGCCTCCTTCATGGGATTTATTGCACTAATATTTTCAATGGTGAATTTTGATGGTTTTCTTTTGTAAAAAACCATTTATTCATGTTTTGCATTTGATTAAGAGTCTCATTTTGAATAATATTTTTTCCTTCTTTTTCTCTTTTGCCTTCTAGAGCATTTGTAGTTGCTACCTGAGAGCCTCCTCAGGAATCTTCCATCGTACTGACGATTTCAGTGTTGCTGCCTCTGCAGAAATGGTGGGTAACACAGATCTAGTCAGAAAGCCAGAGAAAATGTTGTTGCCACTTTCTGGTGTTAAATATATATATAAATATATATATAATATATTATAGAATATCTCCAGTGTGCAGAAAATGTGAAAGAATTTTACAGTGAACATTCATATACCCAACATCAATACTTGACACAACATTTTGCTCTACCTGTTTTATCACGTTTCTTTGTCTAGCTATCCTTCTACCCATCGTATTTTTTGTAGGCATTTTATCATAATTTGCACACATCAGTATACTTGTGATAAACATTTTAGTATGCAACTCATAAGCTAGAGGTCAGTATTTTTTTACAGTTTTTTTTTAATTTGAGGTAAAATCTACTTATAACAATATGTACAAATTTTAAGCAGGCATTTTTTTTTAACATCTTTATTGGAGTATAATTGCTTTACAGTGGTGTGTTAGTTTCTGCTTTATAACATAGTGAATCAGTTATACATATACATATGTCCCCATATTTCTTCCCTCTTGCGTCTCCCTCCCTCCCACCCTCCCTATCCCACCTCTCTAGGTGGTCACAAAGCACCGAGCTGATTTTCCTGTGCTATGCGGCTGCTTCCCACTAGCTATTGATTTTACATTTAGTAGTGTATATATGTCCATGCCACTCTCTCACGTCATCCCAGCTTACCCTTCCCCCTCCCCGTATCCTCAAGTCCATTCTCTAGTAGGTCTACATCTTTATTCCCATCTTGCCCCTAGGTTCTTCATGACCATTTTTTTTTTAGATTCCATACATATGTGTTATCATATGGTATTTGTTTTTCTCTTTCTGACTTACTTCACTCTGTATGACAGTCTCTAGGTCCATCCACCTCACTACAAATAACTCAATTTTGTTCCTTTACTGGCTGAGTTATATTCCATTGTGTACATGTGCCACATCTTCTTTATCCATTCATCTGTTGATGGACACTTAGGTAGCTTCCATGTCCTGGCTATTGTAAATAGAGCTGCAATTAACATTGTGGTACATGACTCGTTTTGACTTATGGTTTTCTCAGGTTATATGCCCAGTAGTGGGATTGCTGGGTCGTATGGTAGTTCTATTTTTAGTTTTTTAAGGAACTTCCATACTGTTCTCCATAGTGGCTGTATCACTTTACA
Organism: Lagenorhynchus albirostris; assembly: GCF_949774975.1. Classification (NCBI taxonomy): domain Eukaryota; kingdom Metazoa; phylum Chordata; class Mammalia; order Artiodactyla; family Delphinidae; genus Lagenorhynchus; species Lagenorhynchus albirostris. The sequence continues at coordinate 108,262,520 of NC_083116.1, read as the reverse complement.
TTCCCACCGAAGGCTTAAGTAATTTTAAAGCATATTTTAAAAATAAAATTATCTGTTCCTTTACTATAAGCTTTCTCTGATACCAGAGATTCTGAAAAAAATCCTAGTGAAAAATTATCCAATGAAACAGCTCTGAAGACCATTGCCATTTAAATGTTAAGCATCTTACTAAATTAATTTTATTTAGGATTGGGATAATCTTTGAGGGAAAAAGTGAGATATTTATTATTTTTAGAAAATTCTAATGCCAAAACGTAGGCTGGTTATCTTGCAGAAAAAAACATACTACTCCCTGGTAAAAAGCTTGTTGGTACCAAAAGCCTCTGTCACCATTAAGAAATGACACTACGTATATGAGAAATTAAAGGAAAGCAGAAGAAAAATGTTAAGGTGATACTCGTAAATTCCAGTCTTAAAAAATTCCAACATTTCTAAAAGACTAAGTAGTTTTCAAAGTCATGCTAAAATTAGTAAATTTTGAATGGTTTCTGTTCTTCTACAGTACTTTAGTGATGGTTACATATGTAACAACACACACTTCTTTACATAATGCCACTGCTGTTACCTGGGTCCTTCTGTGTTTGCTCATACCTTCCTCTCTAGACAAAGAATTTTGGTTAAAGTTGGTATCCATGGAATTCTTACTTATATTTTTGCTAAATTTGGATAAATAATTATTATGTAAATAGACAATCAAAAACATTTTTTAAATATCAGTATTATAAAATCTATTAAATAACTTAAAGTGTGAGTTGATTTAATGAAAAAACAAAACATAGCCATACGAATATATTTACCAATAAAATTCTAGAGCAGTGGTTTCCACCAGGGGACATTTGGAAATATCTGGAGACATTTTTGGTTGTCAGAACTGATGAGGTGTTACTGCTGGCATCTAGTAGGCAGAGATCATGACCTTACTAAACATTCTACAGTGCACAAGACAGTTTCCCAACAACAAATAATTATTCAACCCAAAATGTTAATAGTGCCAGGGTTCAGAAACCTTCCTCTAGAGAAGCTTCCTATTCCAATGTGTAAAGGCCAACATATGTAGTTCATAGTAAAACTGCTATCACATAGCTTTGAACCATCTCTGGAGACTGTCTTGCTGCTTGTGGATGAATTCAAACTGTGGAGTCAAAATAAGATATAGTATACAATTTCTTTGGCCCAATCACAAGGAGGCCCGGTTTGTGATCCTGACCTTTGCCAGCACAATGAATCTTCCAGAACAAATAATTATGAACCAATATCTAGCTGACTGTGTCTTCCAAATATGTCCTTCCATTGCTATACTTAACAGCCAATTACAGCGTATTTTAGTGTCCTGACTCAAGTACTTAAAAGCCTTTGAGGATGGTGCCATCTGCTTGGTAGCCAGGAAGATAGTAACTCTCTCTGGGGATCCATGATGGCTATCTGGACATTTATAGGCATGCCACAAAGATCTGTGAGTTCTCCCACCAGGAGCCTAGGTCCCCTGGCCTGGTTACTGTAGCCAACTTAATGGAAGTTGTGGATGAGATGTTTTCATCTTCCTATATCACTGCCATAAAAATTCCTTGGTTCTGGAACAGGGCTTCCCTAGAGCTCTCATCACAGTGTTCTGTAGATCAGGATTGGAGGGAGCAGCATTTCAACAGATATACAATTAACATGTGGCTCTGTGCAGAATGGAGGGACTGCTGTACCCTACCATGTCGGGGACCATGGCTATGAGCTCATACCTGGGCTTCTGTCACCTCCTCCTTGTGAAGCCCAGCAGGAACAACCTGCTTCTTTGTGTGCAGCTGAACATCAGCCAATATGACAAAGAAGAGTAAGGTTTTCAACAAGGAAAGACTGTGGCCTGCTGTTTTTAGAGAGCTTTCTTTCTTTTTACTAAGCACATGGAATTATTGTAGCAAGATATACTGAATGGAAATGAACATGTCATGTATTTTGAATTTTCCATTAAGTAATATGCCTTTTCTAGAAACGCAGTTAAATAGATAGCTCTCTATGATAACGTGCACTTTGTGCGGGCATAGTTAATCCTGCAGTCAACCCCTAAATCTGAATCTTCAGCCCCCACAATACCCATTTGTTCACCAAAGAACTATTCATTTAAACATTAGCCAGTACCGTGATCTTGGGAAAGTCAAGATCAGCTTTCTGGGTTTCAGTTTTAACACTTCTAAAGTGGGAAAAAGGAAGGAAACTAAAAATACTGGGATCATATTATATTACATTTTTTTTTCGCTTACCTCACTCTAATTCCTACAGCAAATGATAGTGATTTTTAAGCATATCTTAATACCTAGATTACAAACCCCCAAAGAACTGGAATTAACATCCTCTTATTTTTGCTTTCTTCAACATCCATCACACTGTTTGGCACAAATATGGTGAAGGCAAGTAAGCAACAACAAAAGCAATAACAAAATCACCTTACAATGAGACTGCCAGGATACTGGCATGATTTTGAAAAGCATACATACAAGGGTGTGGGGACGGGGAAAGTTGAGCCTATGGGAGAGGAAGCATGAAAATGCTCAAATCTGGAGCTTTTTTGGAACCCAAAAGGAATATAGCAAAGAATTAAATTCAAGATGGAAGTGAGAACGTAAAGAGAAATGAAATGAAAAGTGGACCTTCCATCTGAGTCAGCCAAGTTTTGGTTAGGAGTGGACAGAGCATGACATGATGGAGCTAGCCTGGATTGACCTACACATTGCCGCAAATGTTTTGTTTCCTTATTTCAATGATCTACTTCCTTGAACCTATGCCTCTAATATTGGTTCCCATTCTTCACCCATTGTTTTTCCAAATCTGGATATATCTGTCAACCTTGAAAATTTGTAATGGTCTACCTTTCACCCACTGCTCTATATGTGAGATCCCAGTCATTGTCATTGTCTCATCCTTACCATTATGCTGTCCAGATCTCTGCTGGAGTTATACACTAAATCCAGCTGTCTGCAGACACCTTAAATATAGCATATAAGAATACTGCACTATTCTTTCCTCCACCAGATTTTTGTTTCCTTCTAGATTATTTTATATCTTACTTAGTTATACCACCATCCACCCAACCATTCCAGCTAGGTATCATTTTTAAATCTCTTTTTTCTCTCAACCCTGACATCAAATTCGTTATAATAGTCTGTCAGTTTTACCCTCTAAATATTTTTAGTAAGCTCCCTTCTATTCATTCTCATAACAACTTCAATATTTCAAGTTTAAATCTAACATCTCACTATTACAACTTCCTAAATCTGCTTGGGTGACTAATCAATATTCAGTGACCCCCACTAAAAATGTGGAAACCCTGTAAAAAGCCACCAACATTATTTAAAAAGCAATATTTCAAATAATTCAGCTGCTTAAAATGCTTCCATGGGTCCTAGTTACTTATAGTATGGATTCCAACATTTCTAAAAGACTTATACAAGGCTCTCTATGACCTGACCCTTTTTCTTATCACTGACCATTTCCCTGCCTCAAATTTCTGGCTTCAATAACCCAGAATGGTACGTGTTTCCTTCATACACTGTGTAGTTTTGCTTTTCAAAGACTTTCCTTATAACATACTAATTGCCAAAAATATCTTCTGCTCAATCTCTACCTCACTTCTTTCCTGTCCCTATTCCCGCAGCCAATTCATACTCATACCAATGACTCAATATTCAATATTCATACTCATACCAATGACTCAATATTGAGGTTATTTCTTTCCTGAATTCCTCATCTTAAATGGTGTTACATTCTTCCTCTAGGTGCCCAATAATACTATGTGCACATTTCTATTAATCCATTTACTATATTGCTTTATTTTTTATCTTTTTATCTTCAGTGTTTATCACAATAAATTATAATTGCCACTCAATGCTTGTTGATTGTATAAAACATTGATAAATGAAAAAACAGAAAGAGAGAGAGAGAGAAAGAAAGAAAGGGGAAAAGAAAGAGAAAAAGGAAAGAAAAGAAAAGTCAGTTCTTTTGTAGGCTGTTATTGACATTTCAGTCTCTTCTTCATTTGTAAGGTCTCTTTTTCATTCTTGAATTCTACCATTTGGAGGAGGATGGAAGATATTCTAACAATGAATTGATATTTTGCTTTTTGTCCTGCAAATACCTCATGACTAGATATGCCGGATTTCCTCATCCACCAAACTAGATGGTCTGATACAAGCATTTTATATGGCAGTTCCCTCTCCAGTGTTAATAATTTTTATTCAAAGTGCCTGGTTCTAAGATCAGGACTTTCCCAACTATTACTTTTCTTTGGCCTCTTGGTTGAAAAGCAGTGCTCTTTATGGCAGGTGGATTTGCTTCTTAAATTTATTTCCAGCTATATTCCACTTTAACTTGCAAATTGGGCACCATGCTTGTAAACAGATTTTTCAAGTCCTCACAGCTCCACAGCCAGGTCTTCTTTTATTCAGGAGTAATGCCGCAGCCCCCTGCGTCCACAGAGAGTGAAAGTTTAACGCTCAGCGCTTCTGTTTCATGTCCCAAGCTTCCTCTGTTACAAAATATGCAGTCTCACAGCTTATTTATTGCCAACCACATCCTTTATTATGAATTTTTCTATCTTCATAAACAAATATAAATATAAATAAAACAGCAGATAAAAAGAATGTAAAACAGCACGACAGAGATAATTTAAATGGAAAAAATGAAATAAGGAATTCTGAAAGTAGAAATGAGACATAAATATCATTTCTATATTTTGAAGAATCCAATTATACATTCTATTTTATACTAAATATATTATAATATACAATTATAAACCCACTTTAAATCCACAAAAGCAATACAATTTAAACAACAACGTTTGACAGTCTCTTTATATAGTATGTTTGCCCATCCTCAAGATTGCTTCGTATATGACCAAAGAAAATGTATTTCTATCAACCATGAAAATTTCTTGTGTTCAGTCACTTCTCTGGAGATTCCATAGTCCAGTAACTACTTGAGAAATCTAAGAAATCAAGTTTCACTAACTGAAGAAACTATATTCTTTCTCCTTCTCTGGATTTCTGCTGCATAATTTCTATTAAACTTTTTTTTCAAGCCAGCTCTTATTTATCCATATTTCAAAGGACTGTAATATAACTCCGATAACTAAAAACCCTAAATATTACAAGCTCTTCTACTTTAAGCATTTTTTTAAAAAAAATTATTTACTTATTTTTATTGAAGTATAGTTGATTTACAATGTTATATTAATTTCAGGTGTACAGCAAAGTGATTCAGTTATATATACATATATATCTATTTTTTTCAGATTCTTTTCCCTCATAGGTTATTACAAAATATTGAATATAGTTCCCTGTGCTATACAGTAGGTTCTTGTTGGTTATCTGTTTTACATGTAGTAGTGTGAATAGGTTAATTCCAAACTCCTAACTTATACTGTAAGTATTTTATAGCAATCTTTAGAAAGAAATTCATTGACTGTTTATTTTCACTTTTGACTAGTTAACAGTTCCACAGCAAAGGTAGAAGTAGCAATGAAAGTACCTCAAGATAAGAAACACAATAGGCTGTGAAAATTTCTTAAATTAGGTAATAGTGAACTCTACCACACTTAGTGTTCTTACTGAGCATCCAATTTTTGAGAATTGGAGGCAATCAGATATTCGTATACTCTTCTGATATGAAATTATATGTTTTTTACAACAGCCAAGAACTAAATCTTTTAGTTCACTTCACCACCTGGTCCCAATATTTATTGTTTCTGTGAAGAGTTACATTTTTCTTTCTCTCTAACCATAATAAAACCCACTCATACTCCAGAAGCCAATTTGGATCTCAACACCCGGAATGAAGGAAGTGGTCTCCTCTTACATAAAGCCTGCATCTCCCTATCATTTGCCATCCATCATCTATTAATGTAATTAATGTATGAGTATATATTCAGCACCTGCTATATATCAGGCAATGGATAGGAGACAGCAAACTTTTGCTGCAAAGGGCCAGATAGTAAATACTTTAAGCTCTGCAGGCCATATGATCTTTGTTACAGCTATTCAACTTTGACCTTGTAGTATAAAATCAGCCAAAGATAACATGCAAATGAATGGGCGTGGCTTTCTTCCAATAAAATTTTATTAACAAAAACAGGTGGTGGGCTGGATTTGTCCGAGGGGAGGTAGTTTGCTGAGCCCTAGACAACATGATCGACACTTAATGGTATATAGCAAGCAAATACAATCATAGGAATCAAATAATAGGGAAATTTTTTAAGATGAGAAAAACGCAAAGCCTTTGGAAGTTGGTTGGAAGTCCTAGACATCTGGATAAGGGAGGCATCTGGAAAAGAGGGAGAGGGGGAGGGAAAGTAGTTGGTTAATTTATAAGAATATCACAGTTTTCTTCAAAATTTAAAATCAACATATCATATACTTTATTTTTTAAGAACAAAGTATTAAACATTCATTTTTGTTTTGGAAAAAATTAACCCCAACATATAATACAATATGTTATATAACAGAAATATTAAACAAAAAGTAGGACTTTTCAGAGAAAACCTCTCTCTTTACATATATTGACATATAACTTGGAAAAGTAATTGGCCATCTAAAATAGTTAAAAAATGGTAACTATGTGAGGTGAAGGATATGTTAACTAACCTTATTGTTGTAATCATTTCACAATATATAAATGTATCAAATCATCTCATTGTACACCTTAAACTTACACAATGTGTCAGTTATATCTCAATAAAGCTCAGGCAATATTTTCTGCATGAGAAAATATTTTCTGCATGAGTTTATTCTTGAGTCACTTTTTCTACAAGACATTTGAGGAATAATTTTTAGATCAAAAGGCTCTGATTGTCTATCAGAAAATTAAATACATAAATTTAATTTAAAATGTTCTTTCCAAAAAATTCAACTATCTCTAAAACATTTACAAATAACCCAGGATTATAAGATTTGATGCAGATTTGAACACTGTGATAATGTAATATGCCCAATGGGAAGAGAAAAGAACAAGGTTAAAATATCATTCATTCTTTATATCCTCATCATTTTTATTGAACCCTTATGAGCAAATGTTGGTTGGCAGTGAACTATTTAAAAATGTAAAGGTGACGTGAAACATTACATAGTGTAGAGTTTCTAAATAGCAGGCCTCATTGTGTATGAAAATGAATTAGAATCAGTCCAGTCAAGCTTACTAAATACATGAAGAATCTCAGTTGGGAAAATTATCTAATTCAAACTTAAATACTGGAGTTAGGTTTTAGGGATAAGGTTTAAACTATCATTTTTCCATTCTTTTAGCTTCTGTTGCTATTTTCTAGCTAACCTTCTTAGGGTAATATTTCCTCAACAAAAAATTTATTTTACTTTGTTAAATGCAATTTATAAAGTATCTAAGATATATTAGGCATACAATATATTTGAGTTACATTTAAGTAGCATAATCTCATTGCCCTTATTGTGTCTCATTTGTGTCCTTTGTTTTTCATGACTACATCATTATTTTTTTAGTCTAAAATTGTTTCTGACCATCAGTGGAAATACACACCAACCCTACTGGCCACATACTCTTTGTACATTTTTAAAAACTGATATGGTTCACTTCAGTTATGCCACTTTTATCTATAAAATGTTTATTTTGAAGTATGTGAGGAGATTGGGTTTCTCTCTATCTTGAAAATTAATAACATATATATTATGACATATAACATATGGAGACAAATCTGTGCTCATAACTTATGAAATGCTTCATTGTGCTCTGAATTGTTTTGAATATGCAATATTATTTTTAAAGGAACAAATAGTACATTTTAGAAAATTTCCTTAAGAAGTCTGATGCAGAGTAAAAGGAATTTACCTGTAAGTTTCTTAAGAAGCAAAGAGTTTATCACACAGTATCACTACATTGAAAATAATCATTTAATACCTATTCTTGGCCATGTGCTAAGCTAGAGGCTAGAGACACAGCAATGGAAAAGGAAGCTATGAGTATACATGCTCTCATGGAGTTCACAGGCTATTAGGGCAGGTAATTTTAAAACTAAGTGATTACGCAAATAACTAAATATTTGCAATTGTGATAAATGCTTTCAAAGGCAATGTTATGGACAAATGAGACTGGGAGACTTGCCTTATTCTGGAGATGAAGGAGAAGTTAGAACCCACACTGTCTGGGGTAAAAGCAGCACAATAGTCTTATGAGGTTAAAATTAAAATATTGCTCAGAAACCAGGAAACTCTGCACGTCTGCCCCATGCAAATTCTCTTTGAGATGACCAATTGGCCAGGAGCTTATCTCTCCTACTCTGTGAGCTTCTGAAATGGAGACTTTGTCCTCAAATCTGATTCACTATAGTATAGCTATGGACTTAGAAGTTACTCTTAGAAACTCTGAAAATGAATGAATTTTGTGTCCTAATTCGGTTCAGCTTGTTAAACAAAATTTCAGAAATAGAGAACTGATTGGATTTTTTTTCTTTTTAGTGTTTATTTCGGGTTTGTTAGTACTGCACCTTGGGAGACACAGCTTCAAGAAGCACTTGAATTGTGTTCCGCCCGACTACAACATGGAGGAGGCTGATAAAGGCAAAATCCTGAAGGTTACAGTTATTTACGTAAGTTGTTTATCAAGAATTATAATTGGAGCTGGCAAGAAGTAAGGGTGCTTGTTAAGTAATGGTTGGTTGGGGTCCGAAATGGTTGCTTAGTTACAAGCAACCTTGAGACCATAAGGTTGCAGCTGGCTGGTGATGTCCTTGGTTCTGGTAGAGTTCAAAGAAAATTCAAGTTCTCAGTGGTGCAAAGATGTGTCTGAAACCAGATCCTTAATGGCTGCCCAACTCCAGTTTTGTATGCCTTAACTGTGATTAACTCCATTATAATTTCAGTTTGTCATCAAGTTGATAATTAGGTACAATTGCCCTTACTGTTTCAGACTCTTTCTTCCTTCCATTACTCAGTACTGGTTTTCTTGAAGCTGCTTACCTGAAAACAAAACAAAACTAAATAGCACTGTCTTAGGCCTCATTCAGGGTGATAAAATGTGTAAATTGTGTTGTATGAGGGGCGGTGTGATATTGCTCAATGGAAGATTCCATTTTCTGACCTAAACTCAAATCAGTAATTATTCTTCCCAGCAACTTAGGGTTAAAATGTCACAGTTCATTGTGCACTGACCAAGACAGCCTTAACATTCCCCTCAGCTTGACTAAACTTTAGCCAGGCTTCTTCCTAACTACAGACCCCTGACTTCCTTTTTGTAGAACATTTATTTAAGAAAACTGGCAATGATAATATTTTTTCTCTGTCTCTTTGAGATGTAAGTCTTCTACAACCTAGGAATGTCTTTTTCAAAGACCTGGGAGCCATCCCTTTGAAATGTAATTATCAGAAATGTTTCCCAGACTCTGTGATAGTTGAAAACTAACTTAAATAAGCACCAGTTAGCAAACACAGATAGCCTAATCACACTGACACACTTCCCTCCAACATCCTCCAGTATTTTTCCATTAGCTCACCTCAGCCTTTAAAATTTTCCTGCTTTTTGTTTCAGTGAAGCTGAGTTATATCTCTCTCCCCTATTGCAATAGTCTTGAATATGTTTTCCTTTGGCTGTTGAACCGATCTGGTGCAATTTTTCTTTTAAAGCACAGAGAATTCTGTTTCCTTCTAATTTTATGTGGAATAAGATCAGATATTGCAGCTATACTAAGGACCACAATCTGGGTTAAACCAAACATATGAGAGGAATGCAATAATTTTTCAGAGGGAAATTACACAGACTTTATGATTACAGTCTGTTCTTAGCAAACCCAGTAAGGTTTACACAATCAGAGCTATGAAGCAGAGACATATATCCCAGTGCAAATAGTGTGAGGTAGGCCCAAGGCAGCTTTTGACACAGAAGAGGAAAACAGTTGCTTAACTATTATCCTATTTCATTGATTGAAAAAGAAATGGAAATCAATGTTTAAAACCCATCGTATAGGCTGTTGAACACATATTTGCATATTATATGTGTATAGTTAAAATTCTAGAGCGTGGCCTCAATCGTTCTCAAGAAAAATTTATTTTTATTTTACTTTATTTTTGGTTATCTTGCTCAGTCCTTAACCTCTCTAGATATTGTTGTAGGTACATGACTGATCATTAAAAGTAAAAATATAAACTTCAGAATAGATAACATTTCCCACCCCCATTTCCTTCACACACATGATATATCATTCATGGTGTCTATCAGATATTTCACTTTCACTGTGGTTCATATGTGGAGTCTCTAGATTAGCATTGTGCAATAGAACTTTCTACAATGATGGAAATGTTCTAATAAAGAAACCTCTAGCCACATGTGGTTATCGAGCACTCAAAATCTGGCTAGTATGACCAAGAAACTGAAATTTTCACTTTATTCAATGACAAATTTAATTTAAATGTAAATAATCACATGTGGCTAGTGACTGCTATACTGGATAGTGCACTAGATCATATCAATCATAAATATAATCTCTGCCAGTGAGTTAGATAGAGCTTGCTAAGAGGTTAATCATAAAAAACTTTTTACAAGATTTCCGTAGTAGAAAATGAGATCCATGCCTACCTAGGTCAGAGTTGCTCAGTCTCAGCACTATTGATATTTTGGGTCAGATAATTCTTTGGGGTGTGTGTGTGTGTGTGTGTGTGTGTGTGTGTGTGTGTGTGTGTTGGGGAGTGTCTTGTGCATAAAGGATGTTTAGCAGGATCCCTGGTCTTTATCCCCTAGATGACAGAAGCACCTGTACTCTAGTTATGACACCAAAAACGTCTTCAGTCATTGCCAAATGCCCTCTGGGGCTTTAAAGAGCATCCACATAAGCACTACCTTTAGTATTCCTGGTGAAATTCTGCCTCCAAGACCACCTGGCTCAATTAAGGAGGCTCATTGACAGGGGCTGGATATCTGAATATATGCCTGTGAAGTAAGAGGAGGAGAGAAAAATAGTACAGGAAAAAAGGGAAGAGGAGAACTAATTCCATAACAGATACAAGAATAAATTAATTTTTAAATTAGATACTTTGAGTTCTTGCACTTTTAACTTTGCAAAATGACCTCGTCTACATTTCCTAATGTGTTTGAATACTTGGAATTACCACCCATTTAAAGAGTTTCTAACTTCATATTATTTTAGCACATTTAAATTAAGAAGTATTTAAATAGCATTCATAAATCTCACCCCTGTGAAACAAGAATAGAAATAAAAATCTGTTCTAAATCTGTCAAGGGTCAGAGTCATATTTCCTACCTCAAATGAAAGCCAATTAGCTCAGTACAGGTGAAGAAGGGATGTGTATAGAGGCATCTAGGAAGGGGGAAGAGAACATCATCTATGGACATAGTTCTGGATACAGATAGTCTAGAAGCAACAGTCATATAGAAACAGTCTTAGAAATGCCTCTGGACGCACAAGATGTGAGTTCTATTTCTTGATCTGACATACTCAAACTGTGTGAACTTGGGCAATTTTGCTCCTTCATCCTGAATGTTCCCATTTAATTGTACAAAGGCATACCCTATCCAGGTACTTCATCTTTGATTTGGCACTGAGAATGAAATGAAATGCTGTGAGTGTTTGGTTTGTAGCAGTTTTGTGAACACAGCTAGTTAGGTATCTCTTTACAAACTTGCGAATGTGGTCTGGGCTGCAATAACATATAGTTATCTTCATAATGAAGGGCTACAGCAATATAATAACTACCTGTACTTTTACAAAATACATAGTACATACTCACTTTTAGTAAGTTATTTCTCACTTTTCTGAAAATTTCTACCCCAGTATACCAAATCAGAAGTGATTGCACAAACTACCATTTATCAATACACTAGTGTCTTTGTTTTTTAAGCTAAAGTATAAAATATCTCTAGTATTTTTTAAATACAACATTTGAAGTTTTTCTGGAAACAAATCAGCATGTGTTTACTAATAACCTGAGCAAACATTTCATTGTATTTATTCCTATTGAGTGTACCAAGATGCCGCTATGTTTTGTTGGGGTTCATCTTAGATATAGATCTACATATGATAATGAGAATATAATTCAGTTTAACAATTGCCAAATGCCTCTTATTTGCAAGTGGTTGTTAACAAAACAGTATAAAACATGCCATAATTCTATTAAAAAGACTTTAAAACTTGATGTAAATTTATAAATACGTTTTAGATTTAAAGTTAGTTGTTCCTCTATTTCCAGAGCAAAATATGAGATAGGAAAACACCCATAACTTAAGCCAAAAGGAGGTTTTTACTCTATGACAAGTGGAGGAATACAATTTTGAAAATTGTGATGCTTTTAAGTAAAAACAAGAATGCTGGATGTGTTAATTAACTTGACTGTAGTAATCATTTCACTATGTATTGTATATCAAACATCATGTTGTACACCTTAAATATATGCAATTTCTATTAAAAATCAAGAATGCTGTCTATGAAGAGGGAGAAGGGATTGTAAAAAAATGTGATGAGTTTAAAAAAATCAAGAACTTAAGTTTTGAAGGAGTAGGCAAGTAGGTTAAATTGTTACAGTAGTAAAACATGCTATTTGAAATAAAATACATGCCTTGAATCTTTAAAAGGTAGGTCACTTTTAAGAAAATGTGGAAAGGTAAGTTTATATAACTGCCATTTCAAAAATAGCACTATTTTTTTCATTGATAATATTGGCAGCATATAGAAGGTGGGGATCTCCATGAATAATTTTTTGAAATGAGTGTAGATTTACTAAGCAAAAGAGTTGACCTAATAATTTTCTCCATCTATTTGGATAAAAATAGTCTGGCTTGATTAAGTGTACTACTGTGATGCACACACAAACTGAGTTTGTTAATAAACAACGTCAGAAGATGAAATATTTCCCACAGTGTTAATATTTATTAGTGTTAAAGAATTTAGAAATCCTAATATATAAATATTTTGATAATTAGATTATTTAAATTCAATAAAGTACATCTATAATGGGATAATCTTAAAATTTTGGGATTGATATAATTAAGAATAATTTTAATTCAATGCTATTCGAAGACAGCAAATATTTGGATCAATAAATGTTGATCAGCCACAGGAAGTCCCTTCATATGTTGTAAGGACAGAAAAGAGGTCTAAGACACGAAGTTACTTGAATTGTGGCAGTTTTATAGAAGAGCTGTTAATAATAATGGTAAGAGGACTTTCTAGAGATGAAGGGAGGATCAATTGGGAGTTTGTGCTTTGCAGTGAACAGAAGCCCAAAAGAAATCTGCAAATTCCAACCAAATGATACATATTCTATTTCTTCCCCCCAGTGTGGGTAGAGGAGGAGTTATAGAATAAATAACTGTTATTTACTGAGTAGCCACTTACTGTCAGAGACTACAGAGGTACTTTACATGCACTGCTTTATTTAAAGTTTAAGTGTGATTTGCTTTTTGAACTTGAAATCAAATCAAATGCTCGCATCCTCGAATGATTATATCAGCAGGAATCCAGTTTCTGTTTCTTGAGTTGAATAGTCCTCTTAATAAAGAGTCTAGATCTTCAACTGCTTTACCCATTTCTACATAGCACATAGCTTGTGCTTGGTGGCCTTTCATGTCAGCAGATCTTGCCTAGAACCATCACAAAACATCAGTGAGTTTTTAATAATGTTTGACCTCCAAAGGGATTTGCAAGAGTTTTAATCCTTTCCTCCCATGTGACTCATTGGCTCTCAGGCACATTTATCCATCTCCTCCCAGTAAACAGAATCTGCAACCAAGGGATATTAAGAGGAACCTTCTTTGCTAGGCTAATTATACTGCAGATATATACATCTCCCAAGGCAACAGGCGCCTCCTTTCTTCATATTTGCATAATTAAGATGGGACACGTAAGAAAAAGAAAGGGAAGGTGAAGGTGAAGGGAAGAGATAAAGAAGGAGAAGAAAGAGAAGGAGGAGGAGGAACTCGAAGATGAATTGCTTTATAGAAGAATTTTGCAGTCTTTTCTTTAAAAATACTCAGGTACACTTTAAATGTAATACACTCCAGCAAGGTGGATCAAGTTCTCTCAGTTTCCAATATTCTTGAGGATACACATAAGGGTATTCAGTGAAGAAAAGTGTTATGTTCCCTGACATTAGGTACTATGTCATTTTAGTAACAATAGGAGTGATATGTAGTGAATTCTTCTCACAATCATTTTATTTCTGTACCTGTAAAAAATATGCTGTTTTTTGTTTGTATCCTATCGATTTAAAAATAGATGGCATATGATGTACAAGAGAGAGTTAAAGAAAATGGAAATTTTTTTTTTGTAGCAATGGAAATACACAGTCACATCATATCTCAAGCAAGAATAAGACATTATATGAACATTTTAAAAACAAAGATAAATACTGCAAGAAAAAGTGTATCAGTCATAATTAATCAGAAAACCAAAACACCTCCTATTAAAGAAAGATTAGAGGCTAATACACCAATTGGAATGGCTGATACAATAAAGATGAGGAGGCAAAAATTTAGAGTTACTACCCCTGGGGTAGAAATTGCAGAGACCACAGTCAGTTATACCATGCTCAGTTGACTGATTTCAAGACAACACTTGGTCAAATGATTTGGGACTATTTGACATCTGCAAAATCTCTTCACACCAGTACCTAGATAAGTGTTTTATTGAGAAGCTGGGAGAAAGTGTGTGTATACCGGGGATAAGAATCTTGGGAAGACATGTTAGTACTCTATCACAATGCCTTTAGTCTATAAGTCAATAATTTTTCTCCTAGAGGAACTCTTACAAATATTCCAAAAAACCCATGTAGAAAAATGTTCATAAAAATGGAAAAAAATGGAAACAATCTTACTGTATATACTTATTAACAAGATAATGGATGTATGGAATGTGTTATTTTCATAAAATGTGAAAGGTGAAATTAAGCCAAATGTTTCAGTATGGCTGAATCTCAGAAATATAATGTTGAAAAAATTTGCCACTTATAGCAGAATTTATGAAGTATAATATCATATACAACAGATATTATATGCAAAAATATCATATATATGTTAGGGGTACCAAAGCAAATAACTCCTATAAATCGTTAACAAAAACCTAATACAGATAAGGACACAGATGGGAATTTCACAGAATAGGAAACTTGAATTTAACATAAAAATATATTCTTACCAGAAATTTGGAAAACACAAATTGATACAACTAGATACAATTTCACTCCCCTCTGAAGGCCAAAAACTATAAAGTGTGAAAGGCCTAGTATTGGTTAAGAACATTAATGGACATGCATGTTGATGCAACTACTTTGGTCCAACATTTGAAAGTGAATTTAATCCACAATTCAACAGGCTAAAGAATAAACATCATATCATGATACCAATTGACACATAAGGCATATGACAAAATCCAACATCTATTCATGATGAAAACTCTCAGCAGACTGAGAACAGAGTGGAACTTCTTCAATTTGATAAAGAGCACCTACAAAAAACCTACAGCTAACATCATCTTTAAAGGTGAAAGACATTATTTTTCCCCCTAATATCAGGAACAAGACAAGGATGCCCACTCTCACCACTCTTAATCAACATAGAACTCGGCATTCTGACCACTGAAATAAAGCATGATGATGATGATGATGATAATTAATAAATAAAAGGCATACCGATTGGTTAGAAAGGAAGAAATAAAGTTTTCACTATTTGCAGATGACATCTTTGTCTATATTGAAAATATTAAAGAATCCAAAAGAAAAAACAAAAAAACTAGAACTAGTAAGTGAGATTAGCAATGTTTTAGAATACAAAATTAACACATAAAAATCAATTGCATATCTATATATTAGCTATCAGCATGTGGAAAATGAAATTAAAAAAACAATACCATTTACATTAACAAAGAATATGAAATATTTAGGTATAAATCTAACAAATCATGTACAGAATATGTATGCTGAAAATTCCTGTGAGAAGTCTGCATCCATCCTGGTCAATAGCGCCAGAATGCCTAGGCAGATAAAATGCCAGTCTCACTATTACCCCTGTGATCCCTCCTTGTTAGGGTCTCCTCCCTGCTGAGTGTATGGGAGAGTGTTTGTGTGTTTCATAATGGCCGTGATCCCCCGGATAGGTGTTTGGAGATTTCTTAGTGTACCGTGTGTGTGTGTGTGTGTGTGTGTGTGTGTCTGTGTGTGTCTGTGTGTGTCTGTGTGTGTGTGTGTGAAGCTTAATGAAGTGTGATATCTTTTTGAGTTTTAGCAACAGCCAGCTATAGGTGCTCTTTTAGTTTTTACTTAGCATGGTGATTGCAGAGTGACCAGCATAATGGATATTGAGGTTGTTCAGATGAGACAGTGGGGAGAAATGATCATTGTCTTCACAGAATAGTTACAATATCTTACTAATGAAATAAACCAAGGAAGACTTCAATAAATGGGGATACATACTGTCTTCATGGATTAGAGGACTCAATATAGTAAAAATGTCAGTTCTCCCCAAATTGATCTATAGGTTTGGTGTGGTTACTATGAAAATCCCAGCAAGGATTTTTGTAGATATAGAAAATGTTATGGTAAAATTTATATGGAAAGGCATAGGCTTTTGAATAGCTAAAACAATGAAAAAGAATAAAATGAGAGAAATCTTTCTACCCAATATTAACTCCTACTATATAATTACAGTAATCAAGACAGTGTTGTATTATCAGAGGAACAGAATAGAGGACCCAGAGGCAGTTCACATAATATGCTCAACTGATTTTTTTTTTACAAATATGCAAAAGGAATTTAATGGAGGAAGCATAACCTTTTCAACAAATAGTTCTATAGCAAATGGACATCCCTGGGCAAAACAATAAGAACAACAAAGAATCTTGACCTAAACCTCACACATTACACAAAAATTAACTTAAAAACAGATACTGAAATGTTAAAGGAAAACTATAAAACTTTGAAAAAATAGGAAAAAGTCTTTGGAATCTAGGTCTAGATAAGAGTTCTTAGACTGTAGACCAAAACCATGTTCCATAAAAGGAAAGACTGATAAATTGGGTCTCATAAGAATTAAAAACTTTTGCTCTGTGAAATATCCTATTCAGAGGACGAAAAGACAAGCTATCCAATAAAGGACTAATATCTAGCATACTATATATACTATATAAAGACTTGCAAAACTCAACAGCGAAAAGCCAATAGATCCAATCATAAAATGGGCAAAAGATATGAAGTGATGTTTCACTGAGGAGGATATATGGATGGCAAATAGTTACATGGAAAGATGTTCAACCTCATTAATCATTAGGGGAATGCAAATTAAAACCACAATGAGATATCACTACACAACTATCAGAATGGCTAAAATAAAAAATAATGACAACATCAAATGCTGGTGAGGATGTGGAGAAATTAGATCACTCATAGGTTGCTGGTGGGGATGTAAAAATGGTGCAGCCATTCTGGAAAACAGTTTGGCAGTTTCTTATAAAACTAAACATGCAATTACTGTACAACCCAGCCATATATATCCCAGAGCAGTGAAAACTTATGTTTACACAAAAGTTTGTACACTAATTAACTGCTCATAGCAGTTTTATTTGTAATAGCCAAAACTAGAAACAACCCAGATGTCCCTCAAACGGTGAATAGTTAAACAAACTGTGGTAATCCATATCATGGAATACTATTCAGCATGAAAAAGAATGAAATATTGATATGCAAAACAACTGGATGATCTCCAGGGAATTATGCTGATTAACAAAAAGCAATCCCCCTAAATATTACAAACTATATTATTCCATTTATATTACATTCTTGAAATGACAGAATTATAGAAATGAAGATGAGACTGGTGGTTTCAGTTGGCCAGGGACAGGCAGATAGTAGCTATAAAAGTCATCATGAGGGATCCTTGTGGTGATAAAATTATTCTGTATCTTGACTTTATTAATTTCAGTATCCTGTTTCATAGAGTAGTAATGTTCTACAAGTGTTACCATTGGGGAAAACTGGGTAAAGGGGACACAGGATCTCTCTATATTGTTTCTTATAGCTACAGATGAACCTATAATTATCTCAAAATAAAATTTTTAATTTAAAAAATAAGTGCAATTAATGGTTAAAATTTCAGACTCTAGATAGAGACTATCTGGTTCAAATCCTGAGACTACATCCTGTCATCTTGGGTAAATCTATTTATCCTCTCTGTATCTTACTTTCCTCATGCTTAAAATAGGAATAATGGTGGGTGAAATAGGTAAAGGGGATTAAGAAGTACAAACTTCCAGTTGTAAAATAAATAAGTCGTGGGGATGTAATGTACAGCCTAGGGAATATAGGCAATAACATTGTAATATTTTATGTGGTGACAGACGGTAACCAGACTCATAGTGGTGAACATTTTATAATGTATTAAAATATCAAATCACTATGTTGTACACCTGAAACTAATATAATATTGTAAGCTAACTATACTTCAATAAGTAAATAAAATAGGAATAATAAAATTTATCTCATAAGGAGTTACTTACATAGCTTAAATAAATGAATGCTTGTAAAGTACATAGAATGGTGCTTCTCACAGATTTATGCTCAATAAATGTGAATTTTATTTACTACAATTATTATAGTTGTATGTATGTTCATGCTTATGAAAAATTTAAAAGCCTGCATGGGATGGGTACATACCAATTGCAATATAAAGGCTACTTTTGGAGGCAGAAATGGTAAGGGGATAAAAGGTGAAACTTGAGTTGTGCATATTTTATATCCTTAAAAGATAAAGCAGGTAAATACATTTTATCTTTGTCTTATGTTTTATACTATGCATCTATTTTAAATTATTATATTTGTTTTAGAAGGACATTATATTATGTAATTTAGAAATAACACATTATTTGATGAATTCATTGCATAATTAAGTCTTCAACATTTTCTAGAAATAAGCTATTTTCAGTGCATTCTCTTGATTTTCAATTACTTTATAACTGGGTATACTAAACCTAATTTTACTTTTTGTTAATGACAGAAGAAAATATTATGAAAATGATTTATTTTATTGTGCTAGAAATCAATAATATTCCCTGGCATTATTAAATTTTTCAGAGTTTAAATTACTCTCTGAATTCTCCCAATTGTAATGTTTTTTGACATAGTTGTTGATATCTCTGCTTTCTCCATTCTTGTCAACTGTCACTCTCGGTAGGAGGCTTCTTTTATTTCCCTTTCATCTACACCTATAATGTTCTCATTATCATAGCAAGATATTACGGTTGATAGGAAATGAACAGATCAACAATCCTACTTAATATTTTAGACATCATCCTAAATTAATGACCTCATTACACCTGCATATATCTTTCATTCCCCAACCCCCGAAAAGTGTATCATGGGATCAGTTACACTTATTCTCTCACTTCCTAGAGTTGATGTCACTAACCACCATGTGTGTGACCCTAATCAATATTATTAAAATTTGTTGCAAATCTAAGTTACAGTGTACAGTTTATTAAAATATGTTTTAGTCTTTAATGATTATTTTCTCAGATAATTGGATCAAAACTCAAGCCTTAAATAAATGATAATCTACTCATATTATCCCATATATGATGTGTTAATATATTAGTGATATCATTGATCCATCATTTGATCCAATTCACTCTTATATAAACAATATTTATGGAGTATCTGATATAGGCTAGGTATTATCTACGTACTGAATGTATAGAAATGATTGACATAATCCCTGATATTCAGATGTTTCCTATTTTGGACATTAACAATTATAAACTGTTTTTATTTTACACCTATAATTAAAGAAAAGGGGAATTACAATTATATTTATTATTTGACTTAAAATGCTGGAATTGGTACAACATATCTCATTAAAAATAAGGAAGTAAATTTTAGATAACATATTCTGATTAACTCAGAATACTGTAAAGAAAGGACTATGTAAGAAAAATCTATTTAAGATCAAACTATGCATAATCTGTTGTCTGAGTTACAAGAACCTCTTCTTATGCATAATAAGTAGTAAAAAGAAGCAAGATTTATAAATGTAATAGTTTATCCATGTAAACTTGTAAATCATGTTTGTTGCAGGAAATATTGTTTACTTATATTGTTAAATATTTCTTTTAGAAATGTAAATTGATCACTTAGCACATAAAATAACCCACTGGCCTTGTACTAATTTGATCCACCACTATTTCTATCTAAATTTGTCTAGTCTCTCTCTCTCTCTCTCTCTCTCTCTCTCTCATATAACTCCTTCTGCTAGTCAGAAAACCTCAATCCCCTGAGTCTCTTTGTTCCATTTGCAGACTTGCAAACTACAAGTAAATAAAGCATGCAATCAGTAGATTTCTATTCAAAATCAATGTGAAGATTTGTTCTTCCACACTGTCTTCATCAGTTTGGTCTGCTATAACAAAAATATAAATTGGGTGTCTTAAACAACATACATTTATTTCTTACACTCTTGGAAGTCTGAGATCATGGTACCAGTATGGTTGGGTTCTGGTGAGGTTTCAGACTCCTGACTTCTCCTTTTATTCTCACATGGTGGAAAGAGAGCTAGAGAGTTCACTGGGGTCTCTGTTACAAGTACACTAATCCCACTCATGAGAGACCCACTCTCATGACCTAATTACCTCCCAAAGGTCCCACGACCTAATACCATTACCTATGGGGTTAGGATTTCAACATATGAATTTTAGGGAGACACAAGCATTCAGTTCATTGCACACACATAGTAGTAGGAGAAACAGATGCTTAAAGAATTTTATTATGACGTGGTAAGTGCTATGATAGAGGGATTTAAATAGTCCTATAGGTTAACAAAAGGAGTTTATTTCATCGGACCTCCAGGAGTTATAGAAGTTTACCTGGAGGAAATGATTCTTGAGTTAGGTCTCAAAAGTTGATAATGAAGTGGTCAGGAAGAAGATGATAGAAGGGTTTATAAGAAGAGGAAACTTAGGAGAAATGACATAGAGGTATGTAGCTGCTGTGTGTCAAGGTCAAAAAACAGTCCAGTATTTATTTCTATTGTACAAAGTGAGTTCTGAGAAGTAGTGAGAAATAAAACTGGATAGGAAAATAAAAGCTTTCAGGTTACCTAAGACTTTTTACATCATGGCAAATACTTTACTTTCATATTAATGCAGAAGAACCACTGGAGTTTTTTGGTTTTTTTAACATCTTTATTGCATAAAAGTGGAATGGTTAATTTGAATTCTCTGTAAATCACTTAGAAAGTGGAATGGGGAATGGATTTGAAAAGTATCGTGCTAGGAGAAGAGATAATTTTGAAGGCTAAATCCAATCCAGAGTTGATGAAGACCTGACTAGGACAATAGTATTTGAAGATGAAAAGTGGATTTCATTAATATTTGTGCAATGACATTGACAGAACTTGATGATTAGTAAGGAGAGACAGAATAGTTGTATTGGTTATTCAGTGCCACACAACAAATTACCCCCAAACTTAGCAGCTAGAAACAATAACATTTATTATTTCAGTTTCTGTGAGTCAGGAATCTGGAGCAGCTTTACCTACATGGTTCTGGCTTGGGTCTTCTCATGTGGTTGCAGTCATGATGTCAGCTAGTGCTGAAGGATCTGCTTTCAAGATAGCTCACTCACATGGCTGTTGGCAGGAAGCCTGTGCCTTGCTGGCTCATGGCAGGAGGACTAATTTCCTTGCCAATAAATACCTACATAGGGTTGCTTGAGTATCCTCATGAAATGGCAGCTCACTTTCCCTAACAACCAGTTATCCAAGAAAAAGGAAAAGGTATAAGCTGCAAACCTTTTTGTGTTTGAAGTCAAGCACAGTCATTTGGGCAATATCCTATTAGTTGCATACGTGCAAGATGACTACACATAGGCATGAATAACCTGAGGCAAGACTCATTGCAGACACGGTGGTCAATAATAGAGCCCACATTTTTGTCTTCAGTGTTCAGTTGGATTATAGTGACATCTACAAGATAAGCAATAGAAGAGGAGCAGAGTTATTGTGGGTGCTTGCTTTGTTTGGTGTGTGTTTCTAGAAAGTTAGAAGGTAATAAATTAACTTTTGGAAATTATCAGCAAGTACCAAATAATATGCTTCTGAGGTACATTAATATGTTAATGATGGAGAAATAGATTTGAGAATCATCAGCATTTAAATGGTACTTTATATTTTAAGATTAGGAAAGTTCATCCAAGTAGAGGATAAAAATGAGATGAAAGGAAACAACATTTTTTAAAAAACAATGAGAAAGGGATTAGAAGGTCATGAAAGAAATTAAGCAAGATGATCAGAGAGGTAGAAATAATAAAGATTAGCACTGTAGAAATAAAGGAAACAAATAGTTTAAGAAAGTGAATAGTCAGAAGTGTCAAACAAAGCAGAAATATCCAAATCTAAAATTTGTCCATTGGATTTAGCAATATTTTTTGCCACTAATGATGTTGCCAGAGCAATTTCAAGTGTGGGAGCATGGAAGCAGAAAACATATAACAGAGGGTTAAGTACAGGTAAATTAAATAAAACTGTGTTTAAGTATGCACACGTTACGTTCCATTCTGGAAACAGAAATATTTCAGAATATTTAAGACAGAGGGAATTTAATATTGGAAGTGATTACATAGGTGATAGGTGAAAAACCTAATAGGAGATAATGAGGCAACTCAGAGATTAGCAATCTCAAAAGCTGCTGCAGTGCCTTTGCTAAAGGAACGAAGGGAGGAGAAGCCCAGAAACCAGGGGGTCCTCCTGGTGAAAGTTGGATTCAATTCTTGTAAGAACTGAAGCCACAGAGGAGAAGCAGCTGATGCCAAAAATGCCCCATTGGCAGGCAGAGAGAGTGAGAAATACCCATTATACTCCCTCCTTCTGATAGTGCCTCCCATTGGCAGACTACAGGTGAAGTCAGCTGACCCAGGAATCTAGGAGAAATATTTCTCCTGGGGTCAGCCCCAATGATATAAAATGGAAAAAAGGAGAGGAATGTAGTTGAGAACAAACAGAGGAACAACGGACACATTTTTAAAAACCTGCCAGCCTCATAAAGACAAACCAAATTTGAGGTCCCATGTGAGAAACTTTGTAGAACTTTAATGCATAATGAAAAATGAACTTCACTTAAAATGTTTCAAAGACTGAGGCCTATGCTCTAAGTAAAATACCCGTAAATTGAAGAGTTTTTATCTCAGCACTTTTAATGTAGAAAGATTTAGCCTGATCGAAAATAATTGAGCTTGACATTATCTCTCATAATACAGGAAATTATCAAGAATTCCCTGCACAGAATACAATCATGAAATATTAAGAATACATTTTATTTCTAATTAAATATTTCCTTTTTTTGATTCAGTGAGGTTTTTCAGTCTTTAAAGGTATGAAATAGTAATAGAATGAGATGTATTTAGAACCACCACAGCTATGACAGAACAGCAACAGCAAGTAAAATATAATTTTATCACGTTATAGATACTCGTCCATCAAAATGTTAAATATTATTGATCTGGTAAAATATGCAGCAGTATACAACTGTAGTGGGCATTGTTGAAGCTCTCACAACATCCTTTCCTCTCTTTTGAATCCTAACAGAATCTTGATGTAGGTCAAACATTTAGTACTCTCATTCCATGTGCCTCAGAGGAATCTGACCCTACAAATCTCGTTGGTGTGAGAGTCTGATTGGCTTAAGTTAATTAGCACATACTACCTCCTAGAAACTGGACAGAAGTGGGCAAATGAGATAAATGGGTAACGGGGGGGGGTGATAAAAACGTCTCTTCGAGTGCCGGAACACCAGAGTTCTTTCTTATCCTCTGCAAATTGTTATATGCCGTTGTGGAGCCCAGAACTGCTACAGCTATCTTGCTAGCAGACTAAAGACGGAGAAGGGGGTTGGCTAGTGTCAAGATTATTTCAATAAAATAAAGCAGAAGTTATTGGCATAAGCCAAACCTGAAACCTAACTTACAATTTCACTGCCAGTTATATGGGCAAATAAAATTCTTTATTGTTTAGGTCAGTTTAAGTTGTGTTTTCTTTCACTGGCTGCCAGAAACATCTTAAATCAATATATAAAATGTTGGGTATGTGTGTGTAAATATGCATATATACATATATATAACTAGTTCCTAACCTTACTATATTTATACTTGATTCTTATATATATTCTATTCATATATATATATAATTTTAAACATTTGAAATACTAATAAATATTTTGAAAATCCCCACATAATAATCTATATGCTATATCTATTTATCAGCTCAGGTGACAATTATATCTGACAATATTCTTTTGGAACTTAATCATTTTAACTCAATAAAAGTATTTGCGTTCTTTCATTTCATATTTTAATATCCAAAATCAAATGCTTCTTTACACTTGAATTGACCCTTTCTGCCTCTGTATCAATTCTCCTAACCATATACAAATGAGTCAACTTCTGCTTGCAGAGCCATTAAAAAAATAAAATTAATAAATCTTAGAATTTAACTTAAAATTCCAGTAGTGTGATAGATACTGGAAAAGAAGTTTTCAACTATCTTAGAATCATTAACACTTTAAAAAAATATAATGACAGGCACTGAATCCCTCCCATGAAGGAAAACTGTACAATGCATCAATACATACAAAAGCTTGCATACACTATAGTGGATTCTCAGACTGAGTGATACGGCAAGATATGGTTTAAGAAAAAAAAAATTGTTAATGCACATGATTTATAAAATTTTATTTTTTTTACATCTTTATTGGAGTATAATTGCTTTACAATGTTGTGTTAGTTTCTGCTGTATAACAAAGTGAATCAGCTATACGTATACATATATCCCCATATCTCCTCCCTCTTGCATCTCCCTCCCACCCTCCCAATCCTACCCCTCTAGGTGGTCACAAAGCACCGAGCTGATCTCCCTGTGCTATGTGGCTGTTTCCCACTAGCTATCTATTTTACATTTGGTAGTGTCTATATGTCCATGCTACTCTCTTCGTCCCATCTTACCCTTCCCCCTCCCCATGTCCTCAAGTCCATTCTCTACATCTGCGTCTTTATTCCTGTCCTGCTTCTAGGTTCATCAGAACTATTTATTTTTCTTTTTTTAGATTCCATATATATGTGTTAGCATACAGTATTTGTTTCTCTCTTTCTGACTTACTTCACTCTATATGACACACTCTAGGTCCATCCACCTCACTACAAATAACTCAGTTTCATTCCTTTTATGGCTGAGTAATATTCCATTGTATATATGTGCCACATCTTTATCCATTTGTCTATCAATGGACATTTACGTAGCGTCCATTTCCTGGCTATTGTAAATAGTGCTGCAATAAGCATAGTGGTACATGTCTCTTTTTGAATTATGATTTTCTCAGGGTATATGCCCAGTAGTGGGATTGCTGGGTCATATGGTAGTTCTATTTTTAGTTTTTTAAGAAATCTCCATACTGTTCTCCATAGTGGCTGTATCAATTTACATTCCCACTGACAGTGTAAGAGGGTTTCCTTTCCTGCACACCCTCCCAGCATTTATTGTTTGTAGATTTTTTGATGATGGCCATTCTGACCGGTGTGTGGTGATACCTCATTGTAGTTTTGACTTGCATTTCTCTAATACTTACTGATTTTGAGCATCCTTTCATGTGTTTGTTGGCAATCTGTATATCTTCTTTGGAGAAATGTCTATTTAGGTCCTCTGCCCATTTTTGGATTGGCTTGTTTCTTTGATGTTGAGCTGCATGAGCTGCCTGTATATTCTGGACATTAATCCTTTGTCAGTTGCTTCATTTGCAAATATTTTCTCCCATTCTGAGGGTTCTCTTTTCATCTTGTTTATGGTTTCCTTTGCTGTGCAAAAGCTTTTAAATTTCATTAGGTCCCATTTGTTTATTTTTGTTTTTATTTCCATTTCTCTAGGAGGTGGGTCAAAAAGGATCTTGCTGTGATTTATGTCATAGAGTGTTCTGCCTATGTTTTCCTTTAAGAGTTTTATTGTGTATGGCCTTACATTTAGGTCTTTAATCCATTTTGAGTTTATTTTTGTATATGGTATTAGGGAGTGTTCTAATTTCATTCTTTTACATGTAGCTGTCCAGTTTTCCCAGCACCACTTATTGAAGAGGCTGTCTTTTCTGCATTGTATATTCTTGCCTCCTTTATCAAAGATCAGGTGACCATAGGTTTGTGGGTTTATCTCTGGGCTTTCCATCCTGTTCCAGTGATCTATATTTCTATTTTTGTGCCAGTACCAGACCGTCTTGATTACTGTAGCTTTGTAGTATAGTCTGAAGTCAGGGAGCCTGATTCTTCCAGCTCCGTTTTTCTTTCTCAAGATTGCTTTGGCTATTCAGGGTCTTTGTGTTTCCATGCAAATTGTGATATTTTTTGTTCTAGTTCTGTGAAAAACACCATTGTAGTTTGATAGAGATTGCATTGAATCTGTAGATTGCTTTGGGTAGTATAGTCATTTTCACAATGTTGATTCTTCCAATCCAAGAACATGGTATATTTCTCCATCTGTTTATGTCATCTTTCATTTCTTTCATCAGTGTTTTATAGTTTTCTGACTACAAGCCTTTCATCTCCTTAGGCAGGTTTATTCCTAGGTATTTTCTTCTTTTTGTTGCAATGGTAAATGGGAGTGTTTCCTTAATTTCTCTTTCTGATTTTTCGTTGTTGGTGTATAGGAATGCCAGTGATTTCTGTGATTAATTTTGCATCCTGCAACCTTACCAAATTCATTGACTAGTTCTAGTAGTTTTCTGGTGGCATCTTTAGGATTTTCTATGTATAGTATATTGTCATTGGCAAACAGTGACAGTTTTACTTCTTCTTTTCCAATTTAGATTCCTTTTATTTCTTGCTCATCTCTGACTGCTGTGGCTAAACTTCCAAAACTATGTTGGATAATAGTGGTGAGAGCGGGCAACCTTGTCATGTTCTTGATCTTAGTGGAAATGGTTTCAGTTTTGCACCATTGAGAATGATGTTGGCTGTGGGTTTGTCATATATGGCCTTTGTTATGTTGAGGTAGGTTCCCTCTATGCCTACTTTCTAGAGAGTTTTTATCACAAATGGATGTTGAATTTTGTCAAAAGCTTTTTCTGTGTCTATTGAGATTATCATATGGTTTTTATCTTTCAGTTTGTTAATATGGTGTATCACGTTGATTGATTTGCGTATATTGAAGAATCCTTGCATTCCTGGGATAAACTGCACTTGATCATGGTGTATGATCCTTTTCATGTGCTGTTGGATTCTGTTTGCTCGTATTTTGTTGAGGATTTTTGCATCTATGTTCATCAGTGATATTGGCCTGTAGTTTTCTTTCTTTGGGACATCTTTGTCTGGTTTTGGTATCAGGGTGATGGTGGCCTCGTAGAATGAGTTTGGGAGTGTTCCTCCCTCTGCTATATTTTGGATGAGTTTGAGAAGGATAGGTGTAAGCTCTTCTCTAAATGTGTGAGAGAATTCGCCTGTGAAGCCATCTGGTCCTGGGCTTTTGTTTGCTGGAAGATTTTTAATCACAGTCTCAAGTTCAGTGCTTGTGATTGGTCTGTTTATATTTTCTATTTCTTCCTGGTTCAGTCTCAGAAGGTTGTGCCTTTCTAAGCGTTTGTCCATTTCTTCCAGGTTGTCCATTTTATTGGCATATAGTTGCTTATAGTAATCTCTCATATTCCTTTGTATTTCTACAATGTCAGTTGTTACTTCTCCTTTTTCATTTCTAATTCTGTTGATTTGAGTCTTCTCCCATTTTTCTTGATGAGTCTGGCTAATAGTTTATCACTGTTCTTTATCTTCTCAAAGAAGCAGCTTTTAGTTTTATTGATCTTTGCTATGGTTTCCTTCATTTCTTTTTCATTTATTTCTGATCTGATCTTTGTGATTTTGTTCCTTCTGCTAACTTTGGGGGTTTTTTGTTCTTCTTTCTCTAATTGCTTTAGGTGTAAGGTTAGGTTGTTTATTTGAGAATTCTCTTGTGTCCTGAGGTAGGATTGTATTGCTATAAACTTCCCTGTTAGAACTGCTTTTACTGAATCCCATGGGTTTTGGGTGATCGTGTTTTCATTGGTTTCTAGGTATTTTTTTATTTCCTCTCTGAGTTCTTCAGTGCTCTCTTAGATATTTAGCAGCACATTGTTTATCCTCCATGTGTTTGTATTTTTTACAGTTTTTTCCCTGTAATTGATATCTAGTCTCATAGCATTGTGGTTGGAAAAGATACTTGATACGATTTCAATTTTCTTAAATTTACCAAGGCCTGATTTGTGTCCCAGGATATGATCTATCCTGGAGAATGTTCCATGAGCATTTGAGAAGAAAGTGTATTCTGTTGTTTTTGGATGGAATGTCCTATAAATATCAATTAAGTCTATCTTGTTTAATGTGTCATTTAAAGCTTATGTTTCCTTATTTATTTTCGTTTTGGATGATCTGTCCATTGGTGAAAGTGGGGTGTTAAAGTCCCCTACTCTGATTGTGTTACTGTCGATTTCCCCTTTTATGGCTGTTAGCATTTGCCTTATGTATTGAGGTGCTCCTATGTTGGGTGCATAAATATTTACAATTGTTATATCTTCTTCTTGGATTGATCCCTTGATCGTTATGTAGTATCCTCCTTTGTCTCTTGTAATAGTCTTTATTTTAACGTCTATTTTGTCTGATATGATAATTGCTACTCCAGCTTTCTTTTGATTTCCATTTGCATGGAATATCTTTTTCCATCCCCTCATTTTCAGTCTGTATGTTTCCCTAGGTCTGAAATGCGTTTCTTGTAGACAGCATATGTACAGGTCTTGTTTTTGTATACATTCAGCCAGTCAATGTCTTTCGGTTGGAGCATTTAATCCACTTACATTTAAGGTAATTATCAATATGTATGTTCCTATTACCACTTTCTTAACTGTTTTGGGTTTGTTATTGTAGGTCTTTTCCTTCTCTTGTGGCTTCTACCTGAGAAGTTCCTTTAGCATTTGTTGTAGAGCTGGTTTGGTAGTGCTGAATTCTCTTAACTTTTGCTTGTCTGTAAAGGTGTTAATTTCTCCATCAAATCTGAATGAGATCCTTGCTGGGTAGAGTAATCTTGGTTGTAGGTTTTTCCCTTTCATCACTTTAAATATGTCCTGCCACTCCCTTCTGGCTGCAGAGTTTCTGCTGAAAGATCAGCTGTTAACCTTATGTGCATTCTCTTGTGTGTTATTTGTTGTTTTTCCCTTGCTGCTCTGAATATTTTTTCTTTGTATTTAGTTTTAGAAAGTTTAATTAACATGTGTGTTGGCGTGTTTCTCCTTGTATTTATCCTGTATGGGACTCTCTGTGTTTCCTGGACTTGATTGACTATTTCCTTTCCCATGTTAAGGGAGTTTTCAACTATAATTTCTTCAAATATTTTCCCAGACCCTTTTTTTCTCTTCTTCTTCTGGGACCCCTATAATTTGAATGTTGGTATGTTCAATGTTGTCCCAGATGTCTCTGAGACTGTCCTCAATTCTTTTCATTCTTTTTGCTTTATTCTGCTCTGCTGTAGTTATTTCCACTATTTTATCTTCCAAGTTACTTATCCGTTCTTCTGGCTCATTTATTCTGCTATTGATTCCTTCTAGAGAATTTTTAATTTCATTTATTGTGCTGTCCATCATTGTTTGATTGCTCTTTAGTTCTTCTAGGTCCTTTTTAAAAGTTTCTTGAATTTTCTCCATTCTATTTCCAAGATTTTGGATCATCTTTACTGTCATTACTCTGAATTATTTTTCAGGTAGACTGCCTATTTCCTCTTCATTTGTTTGGTCTGGTGGGTTTTTACCTTGCTCTTCAATCTGCTGCATATTCCTCTGTCTCCTCATTTTGCTTAACTTACTGTGTTTAGGGTCTCCTTTTCACAGTCTACTGGTTCATAGTTCCCATTGTTTTTAGTGTCTGCCCCCAGTGGGTAAAGTTGGTTCAGGAACTTGTGTAGGCTTCCTGTTGGATGGGACCAGTGCCTATGTTCTGGTGGGTAGGGCTGGATCTTGTCTTTCTGCTGGGCAGGGCCCACCAGAAAGACAATGGTGTGTTTTGGAGTGTCTGTGAACTTAGTATGATTTTAGGCATCCCGTCTGCCAATGGGTGGGGTTGTGTTCTTGTCTTGTGAGTTGATTGGCATGGGGTGTCTAGCACTAGAGCTTGCTGGCTGTTGAGTGGAGCTGGGTCTTAGCCTTGAGATGGAGATCTTGGGAGAGCTCTTGCCTATTGGTATTACATGGGGTCAGGAGGTCTCTGGTGGTCCAATGTCCTGAACTCGGCTCTCCCACATCAGAGGCTCAGGCCTGACACCAGCCCGGAGCACTAAGACCCTCTCAGCCACATGGCTCAGAAGAAGAGGTAGAAAAAAAGAAAGAAAATAAATTTTAAAAAATAAAAATATAAAATAAAGTAAAATAATTAAAATTTAAAAATCATTAAAATAAAAAAAACTTCTTTAAGTAATAAAAATAAAAGAGAGCAACCAAACCAATAAACAAATCCACCAAAGATATCAAGTACTAAAATCTATACTATGGTAAACATAAAAATCAGAAACAGGTCAGTCACAGATAGCAAACCCCAAGTCTACAGTTGCTCCCAAAGTCCACTTCCTGAATTTTGGTATGATTCATTGTCTATTCAGGTATTCCACAGATGCAGGGTACATCAAGTTGACTGTGGGGATTTAATCCACTGCTCCTGAGGCTGCATGGAGAAATTTCCCATTCTCTTCTTTTTCTGCACAGCTCCTGTGGTTCTGCTTTGGTTTTGGCCCTGCCTCTGTGTGTAGGTCTCCTGAGGGCGTCTATTCCCTACCCAGACAGGAGGGGGTTAAAGTATCCGCTGATTAGGGGGCGCTGGCTCACTCAGGCCACGGAGAAGGAGGGGTGCAGATGCGGGGTGAGCCTGCGGCGGCAGAGGCCAGCTTAATGCTGCAACAGCCTGGGGAGTGCCATGTGTTCTCCCGGAGACGTTGTCCCTGGATCACGGGACCTGGCAGTGGTGGGCTGCACAGGCTCCCAGGAGAGGAGGTGTAGATAGTGACCTGTGCTTGCACACAGGCTTCTTGGTGGCAGCAGCAGCAGCCTTAGCATTTCATGCCTGCCTCTGGTGTCCACGCTGATAGCCGCGACTCGCACCCATCTCTGAAGCTCTTTTAGGCGGTGCTCTGAATCCCCTCTCCTCGCGCACCCTGAAACAATGGTCTCTTGCCTCTTCGGCAGCTCCAAACTTTTCCCGGACTCCCTCCCGGCTAGCTGTGGTGCACTAGCCCCCTTCAGGCTGTGTTCATGCAGCCAACCCCAGTCCTCTCCCTGGGATCTGACCTCCGAAGCCCGAGCCTCAGCTCCCAGCCCCCGCCTGTCCCGGCGGGTGAGCAGACAAGCCTCTCGGGCTGGTGAGTGCTGGTCGGCACGGATCCTCGGTGTGGGAATCTCTCTGCTTTGCCCTCTCTGCACCCCTGTTGCTGCGCTCTCCTCCATGGCTTCAAAGCTTCCCACCCACCCAACCCCCGTTTCCACCAGTGAAGGGGCTTCCTAGTGTGTGGAAACTTTTCCTCCTTCACAGCTCCCTCTCAGAGGCGCAGATCCCATTCCTATTCTTTTGTCTCTGTTTTTCCTTTTTTCTTTTGCCCTACCCAGGTACGTGGGGAGTTTCTTGCCTTTTGGGAGGTCTGAGGTCTTCTGCCAGCATTCAGTAGGTATTCTTTAGGAGTTGTTCCACACATAGATGTATTTTTGATGTATTTGTGCGGAGAAAGGTGATCTCCACGTCTTACTCCTCCACCATCTTGAAGCACCCCCCCCCCAATTTTAAAGGGTCTAACAGATATCCTTATTCTTTAGTGAGGGAGAATCTGTTTTCAAGTTCTTGGTTTGAAGAAATGTACACATAAAGTATACACATAAAATGGTATATTATTCAAGTTTAAAAAGGAAGGAAATCCTGCCATTTGTGACAACATGGATGGATCTGGAGGACATTATGCTAAGTTAAATAAGCCAGACATAGAAGAACAAATACTACACGATACTACTTATAAGAGCAATCTAAAATAGTCAAACTCATAGAAGCAGAGAAAAGAATGATGTTTGCCAGGGCCTGGAGGGAGAAGGAAACTGGGAGATATTAGAGGGCACAAAGTTTTGTTTATGTAAGATGAATAAGACCTAGAGATCTCCTGTACAGCATAGTTAATAATGCTGTATTGTATACTTATAAGTGTGTTAAGAGGGTAAATCTTATATTAAGCATTTTATCACAAAATAATAATTATTATAAATAAAAAGGCAGTAGGAAACTTTTGGAGGTCATGGATAGCTTTATGGCATAAATCATGGTGATGGTTTCATTGATATATTCTTACCTCTACATTCATCAAGTTGTATACATTAAAAGTGCACAGTTTTTTGTATGTCAGTCATACCACAATAAAGTGCTTTAAGAAATTCCAGTTCTTGGTTTGAAAATTGGGTTGGAGAAATGAAATATTGGATCAGAGATGAATATAAGCTCATTTATTCTGTCATTGATCACATGACTTGAATATGTTTTGTTACTGGTCTTAATACAGGATTTATTTTTGGGACTTCCCTGGCAGTCCAGTGGTTAAGACTGTGTTTGCACTGTAGGGGATGTGGGTTCAATCTCTGGTCCGGGAAGTATGATCCCGCATGCCACACGGAGTGGCCAAAAAAAAAAAAAATATATATATATATATATATATACTGGATTTATTAATTTTTGTTTATTTGAGGTTAGAACTTTTCAAAGATTTTTATCTTGTATATTTTAATATGTGATTTATGTAAAAGAATATGTACTTAGATACCCAGAAGGAGGGGAGAATTAATTTCTATTCATCATATGTACAATAAGTAGTTTGGGTTACTTTTCGAAATACAGTATCATATATTTGTTCATTTGTTTGATAATAAACCAGCACATGGTATTCAACTGCCTCTTTAGAGGGCATGGAAAAGGGAGAATTTTAGTTATTCCTGGGAAAGGCTGTATGAATAAAGATGTCAGTATTTTTTAGCACATGGAAACATTTAAAGGTGAATATCTGCTTTAAAGAGGCACACATCAATTTTGCTATACATATTAAATTCCTGTAGTATTCTTGTTTATAATATAGTTAAACATATGCATCATATTGTCCATTCGAGGATAGAGCAAGATTAATCTCTAACTTTTAATAATATCCAAGTCATGAAGATAAATCTAAAAGCATAAATTTTCTACATTTCCATGTTATATGAAAAAAATTGATTCTTATTTATAAAAAAGGGATTAAATGTCAGATGAGAGTTTAAGTCTGTAATTTTATTCTTGAAGGAATCACTGTGGAATGGTAAGAAGATTTGGTTTGAAAGAGCTTAGTAACTGTGTTTCCATGGACCTCCATTTTCAAAGGCTATTTTTCACAAAGTTGAGCTATTGATACTGTTTTACCATCTGATACTTTTTTGACATTCATGTAGCAATATTTCAAATGGGAAATTATATCTTGAGAGGATAGATAGCTAAAAAAAGAGTATGCAATCCTCTTCTTTTCACAATAATCACAGCTTGGCCTTTGATCTGACTTGAGACTATCCTTCTCTACAGCACAGTGGGAGGTGGCTTATTCTGCTGGAATTAAGTGGGGCAAGATGCCATGTGATAATAATAACTGCTTCTGTCTCTCCTAATGTGAAGTTTTAAGATACCAACTATTTGGTAAAGACAGATGTGTAATACATTTTCTGGATTTTTATCTCCTTTTTTTTCCTGCCAGTTAACATATTATTTTTTCTTTAAAAGCTCTAAAAGTTTCATGTCAGTGAACAGGAACAGAATATTTTACAGAAAAATTTAAAAGAGTTTTTTTTTTGTAAAGATGCACCCCTACTGATGAAGTGTTTGTGCTGGGAATGATAAGGGTAGTTTCCCTATTGTTCACACAGCAGGCTGTCATCTTTTTCTTCTTAATAGGGAAAGGTCTTATCCTCAGCATTGCTGCATGAGTTTTTCAGTTACTTGGCAACAATAATAATAAAAAAAAACCACAAGCAGTAAAGGACCCATCATCAACATCATGACAAATAGTAGTTCCTCAGCTGGTTTTAATGGCCATATGGAGACATTAAATTTCTTGCCTTCAAGAATTAAGCCCAGTGCATAAGATCAGATTGAGCTCTGGTATGTGCAGCAATGTAAAACATTTTAGCCATTGTATGTGAATTAGTATGTGGAAAAAAGTGAATAAACATGAGGCATTCACCTGAATAAACAAAGTACCCCTGGAATGCACAAGACAAACAGATTTTTCTAATTTAAATATCTGGATGCGTATTTTTGGCACATCCTTATGATCACGGCCAGCTGATATGGATATTATGAGGTCATCTACTGTGTGTATGATGATGTCTGTTGGTAAAGCATTAATCAATAGAAATAAATACTTGGTTAAGAAATGCTGCCATTAATAAATGAATATTTAAAACCAATCAGGATGTGGGAGAAACCCAACATGAGATACAAACACTAACAAATGAAACTACTGGTAATAAAAATCAATAACATAACTATACTGAAGGTAAGGGGGAAAGAACTAACCCAAATAACCTTAGAAAACAATAACTTGACTGGATGCTAAAAGGATAAAAATGAAAAGAACTGTGCACAAATGTTATGTAGTCAGTAAATATGTTTCTCATAGAGGCATTGATAAGACATTCTGAAACTAATTTATGTGAATACTAGAATTGAACAAATAAGTAAATAAGTTGTTAACAATAAAACTAAGATTTCTTACAATTGGAGAAAGAAATTACAATTAAATAAACTGGGGAGATTAAAAAGATTCCTATGGTGTTAAATTGGAATCTGATATTAGTATAAACTCATTACAGACACACACATACACACACACACACAGATATAAAAATAGATATGTGTGTATACATGGATTAATACACAAATATTTCCCAGTCCTGGCTGCTGAGAGAGCCTAGAAACAATGAGATTCCAGTAGTAATCAGCATACCTAGAGACAAGATCTTGGTTTCTTAAGCATCATTCTTCTATAAAAGGAACCAAGGATCCTTGGA
The DNA here is from genome assembly GCF_949774975.1 of Lagenorhynchus albirostris. Classification (NCBI taxonomy): domain Eukaryota; kingdom Metazoa; phylum Chordata; class Mammalia; order Artiodactyla; family Delphinidae; genus Lagenorhynchus; species Lagenorhynchus albirostris. The sequence continues at coordinate 108,227,437 of NC_083116.1, read as the reverse complement.
AAGGTGGTTCTTTCAGGGCTGAGATGGAAAAAATCAAAATGAGCTTGGAACATCTTGTAGAACCAGAAAAAAAAAAGAATATTCTCAAAAGATACAGGGAAGAGAGCATTGTTGAAAGAAGACAACATTAGGAGAAGGACCTCTTAATGGCCAAAGCTTTGAGCAACAAAATAAATAATGCTAATATTGGATTATAACCCAAAGAATAAAAAAAAATCCTGAGTCCATAACAATATAAATAATTAAATATGTAGACGGAAGAGACACGACAGCTCCTCCTCATAGTGGAATTGCAATTAATAAGTATTTAAAAAAGGGAAATGGAAGCCACTATTAGGCATATATCACAGTGGTGATTACTGCATACTTAATCTACTAATGGGTGATACAATCAGTGCATCTGAGGAGAGAACATATTTGCACTGTCTCAAATTATCTCCCTGCAAGATATTTGTTGACTACAGGAGAAATCATAGTAACTTTACAGTGGAAATGCCCAGCAGAGATCATTTTGACCAGGTGATCAAGGTCATTGTTGCCAGTAGTAAGATGCATTGAAATCAGGAACCCTGTGATATTGGTGCACTGTTGAAAGAAATGGCACCATTTCTGTGGTTCTCCTTTTTTTTTAAAAATAAATTATTTTATTTTTGGCTGCGTTGGGTCTTCGTTGCTGCACGCGGACTTCTCCCTAGTTGCAGTGAGCGGGGGCTACTCTTTGTTGCGGTGCATGGACTTCTCATTGCGGTGGCTTCTCTTGTTGCAGAGCACGGGCTCTAGGCACACGGGCTTCAGTAGTTGTGGATCGTGGGCTCTAGAGCGCAGGCCCAGTAGTGGCACGCAGGTTTAACTTCTCCGTGGCATGTGGGATCTTCCTGGACCAGGGCTCGAACCCGTGTCCCCTGCATTGGCAGGCGGATTCTTAACCACTGTGCCACCAAGGAAGACCCTTTGTGGTTCTCTTTTCAAGGAACTATGACCTCAGTCCAGTAACGAGAAGATACCAGATAGGCCTAAAGTGATGGACATTCAGCAAAATAACTGATCAATACTCTTCAGGGCTGACGGTGTAATGAAAAAGCAGGAAAGACTGAGGAACTATTGTAGATTGTAGGAGTCCGGGGAGAAATAACAACTAAACGCAATGTGGGACACTGATTAGGATCTTTAGAAAGGATAATAGTGGAAAAAATTATGAAGTTTAAATGAGGTAGTTAGTTTGGTTAATGCTACTAAGACAAAAATAATTACCTTGTTCTAGTACTCGTATGATGGTTACCTAAGATGTTAACATTGGACAAGGCTGGATGAGGGATAAACTCTGCACTATTTTTGCAACTTTTCTATAAGTCTAAAAGTAGTTTCAAATAAAACGTTTTTAAAAATTGCCATTATACCCCCGCCGCCCCAGTGCCGGCCCTTCCCAGGGAACGACGCCGGTGAGCGCCCGCGGCCGCCGCCTCCAGGCCCGGGGTCGCCCTGGAGCCGGCGCTGGCCTGAAGCACCGCCGCCGTACGACGTGCTTGGGGACGCGGCCCTGCAGCGCCTGCGCGACCGGCAGTGGCTAGAGGCGGTGTTCGGAACCCCGCGGCGGGCCGGCTGCCCGGTGCCTCTGCGCGCGCCCTCCGGCCCCAACCTGGGCGAGGTGCGGGCCCGGTTGCGCGGGTCCCTGCGCCTGGTGCGGCGGCTGCGCGGCCTGGGCCATGCGCTGCGCGAGGCCGAGGCTGACGGCGTGGCCTGGGCACAGCTGCATGCGGAGGCACAGCCGCTGCGCGCCGAGCTGGCCGAGCGACTTCAGCTCCTGACCCAGGCAGCCTATGTGGGCGAGGCGCGGCGCAGGCTGGAGAGGGTCCGGAGCCGCCGGCTGCGGCTTCGCGAGAGGGCCCGGGAACGCGAGGCCGAGCTGGAGGCGGAGGCCACGCGGGCAGCGGAGCGCGAGCAGGAGATTGACCGCTGGAGGGTCAAGTGCGTGCAGGAGGTGGAGGAGAAGAAGCGGGAGCAGGAACTTAAAGCTGCTGCTGCTGCTGGTGTCCTATCTGAAGTGAGGAAAAAACAAGCAGACACCAAAAGAATGGTGGACATTCTTCGGGCCTTGGAGAAATTGAGGAAACTCAGGAAAGAGGCTGCAGCAAGGAAAGGGGTCTGTCCTCCAGCCTCAGCAGATGAGACCTTTGAGCATCACCTTCAGCGACTGAGAAAACTCATTAAAAAACGCTCTGAATTATATGAAGCTGAAGAGAGAGCCCTCAGAGTTATGTTGGAAGGAGAACAAGAGGAAGAGAGGAAAAGAGAATTAGAGAAGAAACAGGAAAGAAAAAGAGGAATTTTTACTACAGAAGCGTGAAATTGAGTCCAAGTTATTTGGGGATCCAGATGAGTTCCCACTTGCTCACCTCTTGCAGCCTTTCCGGCAGTATTACCTCCAGGCTAAGCACTCGCTGCCAGCGCTCATCCCGATAAGACATGATTGGGATCAGTACCTGGTGCCATCTGATCATCCCAAAGGCAACTCCGTTCCCCAAGGATGGGTTCTTCCCCCGCTCCCCAGCAACGACATCTGGGCAACCGCCATTAAGCTGCATTAGTAAAGATGCTCCAGGAGTGTCGTCCAGCCAAGGCTCTTTCCAGCTCTAAGTATTAGTGACCCTGCCATCTTCTTGTACTGTAGTATAAATCACAACCTCTAAACTCCATGTGGCATTGCCCTACCCAGAAGTTACGTTTCCCTTCTGTCCTCTGTCCTGGCCCAGGTGCCTCTTGAATCAGGAGATTAATATGGTTCCTCAGGAAAGGACCTAGGTGAACTGAGGTTTTTATGACAGGCAGTGGCCTTGGTTCATGAAATTCGCCTCTGTTTTGAGGGGCTTGGTCCAGATTGATTTATAAGTTTACTCTTATCTTTCTTGTGTGGTGATGGATAAGTATACGCTATACACTCATACCATCGACACAGGTGTGCACTGGGTAGATTTAGCAGTCCCTCCCCTAGTACTCCTTGTTAAGGCAAGCTTGATGCAAAACCTCCTTACCTTTCTTACCCAGAGAGCCTCCTAACTTCCAGGAAGAAAGGTCAGAAATGCTTTATCTTCAGTTTTGTGAATCCCACTTTTGGTGCAGCTGGAGAGGCTGGGTTGCCAGAAAAGCTGGTGGCGTTGTCTGGTAGTCAAGTGGAGAACTTGGAAAGCCTGAAGAGTACCTGTACCCAAACTGGATTGTGTTTTAATGGATGATGGCTGCATTTTCCCCATATTAGAAGGATCCTAATGAAAGCACCTGCTTTTTAAGTTCCTAGAGGTCTGCTTGTTCAGAATCCGCAAGGATAAAAATTAATTTCCTTATGGGAGTAGGACCTTGATTAACCTCACTCAGTCACATTGTGGGAGCTGGTATAGTGGAAATTGTGGAATTTTCTTAGGAACTCAAGCTTCCAAAAATATACATGTAGTTTAAGCTGGAGGAAAAGCAGATAAAAATAATAAAATTTATTTTTTTATACTCATTTAAAAAAATTGCCATTATAAAAAATTCAGGAGGACTTCCACGTTTGTTGCTGTAAACAACTTTCAAAATAGGCAGAATATATGAAGTGACTGGAAAACAGTCAGCACAAGATTATGATCCCAAAAAGTAGGAAAACAGATGAGGTAGGCTCCCCAAATGACCCTGTATTTCTGCTTAGAGGCAATGTCTAGACTGTAGTGCAAGGAGGATAAGCCACAACAGAGCGTGGTGGACTCATTGAACTGAGGATACAGTAAGTAGAGTTTGGGAATAGTAAAGCTGCTGAAATTTGCAGAGCAAGTTGGTGGAGAGAAGAGAGCTGGGTGGAGTTAATGCTCCAGAAATCTGTAGAAGGTCCCCTTGGGTCTTTCACTGAACATTAAGCTGCTCACGTAAAGGGCAGGACTCCATGGGACTGGGCAAAGGGCAACTACCAGGGGAGTTAAAAAAAATACTGGAGAGCAGTGAGCTGAACAACTATTGGAAGACAAACATGGCTGGGAGACTTTTAAATACTGAACAGCCAGAGGGGAGCATCCTCTTTGAACACCCCAAGTAATTTGGTACAGTTTCAGACAAGTCTAAGCTGTAGGAATAGGATGAATGTAGTCCAAAAATAATGGCTACCATAACAGCATCCTAACTGCCTTCAAATCACAGATTGGATTTCTGGGGAAGGCTTAAGTTGGAATAAGAGGCCCTAAGTCTAAAATGTTTATAGCTGCTATAGACCAGTTAGATAACAGGTTGTGTCGTGAAATTCTGGCCTCTCTGGACTTCATATTCCCTCTCATGGACTCTGGTCACTGCTCTCTCCCCGGTTCTTTCTAATGTTCCTCACTGGCTGGGGGTGTTCTGTCTGAACCCTTTCACTGACACCTGGTCGGTCTGATCAAATTCTTCTTTCTCAAAGTAAAGAGAAAAATCTTATTGACATTTCAGAATTTTAAAGCATGCCCAGAGGAATTCTGATACTCAAAGCATCACTGAAGAAATCCCACTTTCTATGGATGAGGGCTTAAGTTAATTTTCTGCTCAACCTACTTAGAAAACCTGGAAATTAAAATAACAGTGAGACAATATGTTTTCACCTAAAAGTTTGGCCAAAATTTAAAAGGTTGATACAATAAAATGCCTGTGAGAGTGCAAATTACATACGTTAATATGTGAGAATATGAATCAGTACAGCTTTATTTGAACAGAGTATCAGCAATATTCATAAAAATTTACAATCATCACATTCTTTCCAATTCAATCCAGTTTGCACTTTGCTATGTATTTCCTATAAGAAAACATACATATTTGCCCAAGAATTCATGCTCAGTAATGTTGATACAAGTTCTATTAATCATAGCAACAAATGGGAAATAATTTATGTGTCCATCAGGAGGAGAATGTTTAAATTAATTATGGCACATACACACTTCAGAATACTTAGGAGCAGTTAAAAGAGTGAGATGAATCTATATGTGCTCTCAGGGAAAGACCCTGCATTCGTTTTAGTAAGTGACAAGGGCAGGAGACGGGACAATATGTACACTGTTATCCATGTATATTAAGAAACTCACAATGTATTTTTATAACACATCTATGTAAGGAAAAGTCTAGAATCAATTTTAAAATAACACAAAATTTTAATTGTGGTTGCTTCTGAGGAGAGGGATGAATTCTAGAGGAATGTGATAGGGAAGGGGAATTGTGAGTTATCCATACTATTAGAATCTGGGGGCAGTAAGAGCATTTGTACTATTACTTAAAACCAAAATTTTTCTCAGGGGCAAACATAGAGACAAGAGGCAGTGGAAGAATGTTGACTTTTTCTTTTCTTATCAAGGATGGCACATCTGCCACAGAACCATTTTCCACCTCCTAGAAGTACACCTAAGTTTTTAGGAGTTCTGTCTATGTAGATGATCTTTTCTTATCTACTTCTTATGGAGGAGGCTTTGGTTTTGACCAAAAAGGTAAACTCAACCATTGGTATGTGGTCAGTGGCCAATCTCAAATAATTCAGCCCATTAAAATTCTACTGCAAATGCCAGGGTGGTTTCCAAAACCTCCTCTCTAACTTCAGGATTATTACCCTAACAACCAGTAGATTCTGTGCCAAATCAGAGTCTCGTCACCAGCAGGTTTGCAAACACTGAGAATGTGGTGGAGGCACCCAGTGGGGATGAGGAGGTGTGTAAACGTCACTGTCTGAAGTGAACAGTTACATGGAAAGGGCAGCTGCTGTCCCAGGGGTCCACGGTGACAAACGGGATCTGCGGGGAGTCGGGATGCTCCGAGTCAGGGGAGGGCAGGGCATATGGGCTGTCCGTTCCTCTGGGAACTGAGTGCAGCCTCCAGAGGAAGATGCAGAGAAGAGCTGGCCAGCAGGTCAGCTTCCAGTCTGGACATGAGGGCACACTGGGGAAGACCCAGGGGCAGGGCGCTGTGATGCCGCAAAGGGCTGGGACTGGACCCCCGTGCCGGGACCGGGGCAATCAGCTCTCAGGGAAGCCTGGGGCGAGGGGCAGGAGGATCCTAGGTAAACGAAGCCCACAGACAATCCCCAAATGGTGTCTGATTCTCATGTTCACCTTCCTTCTTTAGGCCTGCTTTTAATATTTTGGCTACAAGTTCCTCTTTCTTATTGCCTGAGAGACATCATGGAGCAGTGAGAAGAGAAATGAATTAAGAGACAGAAGGGCTGCCTCAGGCTGGGAGGAGTGGAACAGTATGGGCTCTGGAGGAATTTCGACCAGGGCTTTAGTTTTGCCCTGTCACTAGCTATGTGAACTCAGCACATTACCAAATTCTGTGAGCCTTGGATTCTTCCTCAATGAAGTGTGTTTGATAAGCTCTGTCTTCTAGGACTGTTGGAATGTGTATAATGTATGCAAAACACCTGGCACAGTGACTGGTGTGCATTGAAACTTTAAAGAGTGGCAATTTTTGCCATGATTTTTTGACCCAGATAATACCAACCCTCCTGCCGAGAAGTTTTGTTTTGTTTTGCTGTTGTTTTAAACCAGGAGATATCTGAGAATATGCAGTGCTATAGGACACTGAACATCAAGTCAGCCAAAAATTCTGCTTAACAAGAAAATATACCTCAGTAAGTCATGCCCCTTAGAGGATGTATTATTTAATTTGGATGTTGGGGAATCCTCCCCATCTGGATGCAACTCAAAGCTAAATGTGTGTCAAGAACCAACTCCTTCTCTCCCTCCCAGCTGCCCTTGGATCCAAATCACCCTTATTTTCATTCATTTAACTCCTACCAAAATCAAGCCCTCCCATAGGGGTCGCCAAATTTTACTCACATTAACCCAGTTAAAATACCCTACTAATGGAGCAGGCTCTGTTTCTCCCAGTCCAGGTTAAAGAGTAGGATATGGGCACAGTGGCTTCTTGGCATCCCACCTCAAGGAAGTATCACCCTTATTTATCAGAATCTCCTTGGTGATGATGTGGATAAAACACCTAGTTTGTGCACTGGGACAAGAGCACAGGGTACCTTCCACTCCCTCCCCGCGTGGAGATTTCTCTCTGGTTAATCCATGATCCCAAAATAACCGCTAAAAGCAGTTCTCCATCGGAGGCTCAGTTTCTCAACTCTGAGACACACCACGCAAGGGTCTGGCCCTTGCTCACCACCCTCACACACCCTCCTCTGACCCACCGCCCATCTTAACTGAAAATTACCTCTCACTGAAGGACTTGAGGTTTTTCCAAGGCTCCAAGTTGTCTTGCCTCAGGACATTTATACTTAAGTGCTCTCATCTGGCCCTCCCCCTCCCCCTCATCCTTTTTTTTTGCTTGTCTTTTTTGTCTTAGAGGGCATCTCACCATCTTCCTTATATGTTAGCTGCTGCTAGACTCTAATTCAATGGGAAAAGGCTCAGTCTTCTTTTTCTTACCACCCCCCATACTACCATGGAGCCTTCCAAAGACCAGATGCTCAACTAATGTTTGAGGGGAAAAAAAGTGAACAATTTATTATGATTTTATTTCTCCTATATTATTGAATAAATGAAGCAAGTTCAGGTGTATAACTTTTATTTTACAGAACAGCAAAATACAAGGAATAAGGGAAACCGAGAATTGATCATCTTTTACATTTTTCTCTATTTTTTGATCCCAACTATTTTACTGCTAATTTCTTTCACATTTCTAAGGAAATGCCTATTACAATGCTATCTTTTCTTGTTCCAGGTCACTAAAAAAGATGGAACGTTACCCTATTTGTTTAATAAAATGGCAAAACTATTACTCTTAAACTTCATAAACAGCATTAAGTATGTAACCAATATCATTCATATACTTAGATTCTGAAGCTAATTAAACTTTTTTAAAGAAGAAGCAACATTTGAAAACCTTCAACAACAAAACATAAATCTGTAAGTTATTCTAATATGCTATTCACTGTGATCCCTCCAACACCACCTCAGCCCCTACACTACTGCAGGAAGGTGCTTCAGATTTCACTACAGGTGGGAGAAGCTGCCCTGGAAGTCGGCCCCGGAACGCACACTGGCCACGGCACCAGTGAGAAGCATAGCTGCAAATCTGGCTTGGGCTCTCTCTTCCTCATCTCTCAAAGCCTCCTGATACAAGAGTGGGAAGGCACTGGGGACCGTATCATGAATCTTGGCCAAGAATTCAAGGACTTTCATCTTGCTGGTTTCAGCGTGGGCTCTCGGGCCCCACAGGAACTCATAGCGTGGAGGATCACTGTTGGCCACCTGGTGGTACTCCAGGTACCCTTCCTGCACCAAATCTTTGGTGATGAGCTTCTTGGGCTCCCCATGGATAAAGTGCTTCTTTCCAGCATATATCCCCATCACATTGAGTACTTCCCAGATATCCTCCTCAGTGGCGCAGTTGCCCTTCATGAAGATCACACAGAGGACTGTCATAAGGAGGCCGGTCTTGGGCATGATCTCCTCACCCCTCATCCTGTCATCACTGGTGCGCTGAAATTTGCTGACAAGGGCGTAGCAGTGCCTGGTGGGATCGACTTCCTTCACATCAATGCCAAAGGCCAGCACCATCAGCTCAGAGGCTCTCCTGAGGATCTCATGGAACTGCTCCTTGTACTTTTTGATGACATGCTTCAGCATACCCTCCTTTGTAATGGGCTCTCTCATGTTATACTTGCACAGCAGGAATTGCACCAACAGAATTGCCTTCTGGTCTACAACGGTTCTGCAGGAAAAATCAGTGCCGAGTGATGCCTGAGAGGTGCTTGGTTTTTCTTCATCTTGGCTCTTGGCACCTTCATCAGATCTTGTGCATGAAACACCTGCAGAAGTAGTGGTAGTGGATGGGGCTCTCTGAGACCCCTGGGATCTTCTACCTGACCCAGAAGCAGGGGAGCTCTGGAGATTACCACCAAGAGGAGGGGTGGGGGAGGAGAGAGACTCTTCTTCCTCTGCTGCAGGGGCCTGAGCATCTTGGAGACGCTGAGCCTCACTCCGGGCCTGACTGTGTTTCTCGCGGGGACGGCGCTTGCTCTTCCGGCCCCGAGGCATGATGACACAGGTCAGGGCCAGCAGGCGGGAGTGTGGGCAGGAAGGCAGGCAATGAGGGCACCTGGGGGAGGGACAAGGAGATGCTGTGAGCACCTTCAGCGGGGAGATTCCTCCCTGGCTTTAACCAAGGCCGCCTCTGCAGTTTTCTGTGAGGTCACTGCACTAGGACCCAAAGGGCTCCTTTTCTGATCAGCCTGTCCCCTGAGACCCCTGCAGAGAAGTCAGTGTGCCTTGGGCTGGCAGGTCTAGGCTCTGTGTGGTCCCCTCTATAATCCTCTCAGTTCACATTTAGGATCATCCTGTCAACTGTTGGCAGGGCCCGGCCATCCTCCCCTTTACCGCTCTGAAGCTAAACTCCTTCCACCAATGGCCTTCCCTCCCTAAACCCCACCCCCCATCCCAGGAGGAAATGAGGGAGAGCCTTAGCGGGCCACCCCTGCTGGGGCCTTCCAGAGCTGACAACAGGAGCAGGGGTTGATGGGTTTAATATTGATGTCAGTATTTCAACTGCTGTAAAATTATAAACTTTTATACTTCAATGAGTCCCAAGGAGCTAGTTCCTTTGCTCGCGGATGCAGGCATGCTTCACGCCATCTAGAGCTGCACTTAGCCTTCAGCTGGCTGCACGAAACAGAAAATCAGACCTGCCCCGCCCCGCCGCCTCCTCTCCCAGAGCCCGGCTTGCGTTGCTTACGAGCCTCAGATCCACAGTCAGCCAGCGTTGCGTTTCCGCAATATCATTCATACACTTAGATTCAGTCATCGCTCATGTTGCCACCCCCTTTGTTAGGGTTTTTAGTCGTCGCTCATGTTGCCACCCCCACCAGGCCAAGCCGCCCCCCATCCCCGGCCCCCGCCGGAGTTTGACAGCCCTGCCCGGGGCCTCCCAGGGTGGACCGCAGGGACAGCAAGTGTGTGTGCCGGGTTGAGCGTGCCTTCAGTCCTCGCTCAGTCTCCTCTCGACGCCAGGTAAAGCCTGGGATGTTTTCCTCTGTTGATCTGAGACCACCAGCCTCAGATCAACGTCTTCATTCCCTGAGACCCCGAGGCAAAACTGACGGTGCGTTGGGCCTAACAGTTTTGCCGCTAGCCTTTTAGCACGCGTCGGATTGTAGCAGGCGTTCTATGATGTCTCCTTTGTTCTAGGGAGGCACGTTCCTGCAATTCTAAGCGTCCTCCTTTCACTCTCAGCGTCTCCTCTCCCCTCCAGAGACCTGAGACCCTGGAGGTGGAAGTCAGTCAGTACCTCATGGTGACAGCTCTGCCCTGGGTTTCCCAGGAGCGAAAGCGGGGGCGGGGCTCTGTGCGGGTTCCTCTATTCTGGGGTGGGTTGTCGCGTCATTCCTCAAGGTGGAGGCATGGAGTAGGGTGTCCTCCTCTTGGCTGCTTCTTTAAAGACTTCCTGGGAAATACTAACTCTCTGAAAGCTCTGAGCTGTTTCCCTGCAAACCTTGCAGAAAATGGATGAGTCCCAGGCTACATACCAGACGGGAAAGTTGCAGTATAAGGCGGGGGCCCAGGACACATGGTGGGCTGTAAAAGAAAAGGCACACTGGCCCATAGCGTTTGTTCGCCAGCCATACTTAGACTTTGGGGAACCTTCTACTCTAAAAGATCTACTTTCTGAGGAGAAGAGGCTAAGCTACAGGATTTTGTGAGACCTAGCTCTTTTATATTATCTCACATTGCTCAGTCCAGTGTGGTCACTTTTATTTTTTGACCCTCATTCATACTAAGAAATATATTTATATCTCTAACAAGTGTGTGTGTATATGCATTTTTTCATGAAAGAACACCTACCCTTGTTAAGTGTGATTCATTCTTTCCATTCCTTATGTTTGATCATAATATTAATTTTTTTAAAAGGTCAGTCCTGATCCTCTAAAGAGGTTTCATGTGGTTATTGCACAGCCTCTGGACTCATTCTGTTTCAAACAACACCAACCTTTGGTGCCATCCTGGCATGTGGGCTCTGAAATGCTGCCTCAGATTCCTTCAGTGAAGCAGTGGAGATTCATGGTCCCAGAGCACAGTGGAAGAATCCAGGGCTCAAGTTTAAAGGCTTTCCTCCAGTCAACCCTGTCATCTGCCTCTCTTGCAGGCTACAGACCTGTCTCGAATTCAGGGCATCCCCCTACCTGCCCACACTCAGGTTCTTGTTCAGTGAAGACTTATTGTCCCTCAGGGATTATTCAGTTTTGTGTTTTTGCTTTTGTTAATGTTTTTTTCTTTATTCCTTCTATAATTTTTCCATAGTTGATTTTGGGTACAGGAAACAGTAGCCCATGTTTGATTATCATCAGCTGCTATGGATAAGGTACTAAATCTGTAAAAGAATTAAGGAAAATCGATATTCTTACAATATCTGTTCCTCATGAATACACATAACATACTATTCTGGTTGAGACTTCTTTTTCCAAAGTCTATCAGGAAATTCTTATTGTTGCCTCCATGTAGATTATATACATTTTTGTATGGTTTCCTTCTAGGTATGTTTTTTATATTGTTGCTTTTGTCTTTGGTGTATTTTTGATTAACATGATCTAAGTAATTGTTGACTGTTTCAGGCCAGTCTCTTGATTTTGCTGTGGTGATCTTTTTTTCCACCAGGTTTCTGAAGTTCTTTATATATTTGACTATTCTCTGTGCCTATTCCCTTAGATTTTTAATTAGAGGATCAAATTATTAGCATTGTTATCTTTTGCTTTTCATTACTCATGACTCTTATTTATTTGCTATTGTTGTATATAGCTCTGTACTGGCTATGTGTTCTTGTCCAGGTTTTTTTTCCAGTTTTTAAATTAATAGACTTTTTTAAAGAACAGATTTAGGACTACAGAAAATTAAGCAGATAGTACAGAGAGTTCCCATACAGCCACTCTCTTCTTCCAGTTAGATTCTCCTATTATTAACATCTTGTATTGGTTCAGTGGATACAAGTTCATTTGTTATAATTGATCAGCTAATAGTGATACATTATTATTGACTATTGTCCACTGTTTATAACACATTTCACTTTTTGTGCTTTTCCGTTCTATAATGGTTGACAGAGGCATGACGTCATCTACTCACCAACAGAGCATCATGCAGAAGAGTTTCACTGCCCTAAATATCCCCCGTGCTCCACCTGTCCATCCCTCAAAACCTCACTTTGAGCCCCTGACAACTCTGAACTTTTTACTCTCTCTGAAGTTTTTCCTTTTCCAGAATATAATATTGATGGAATGCTACAGTATGTAGGCTTTTCATTTATTTATTTATTTTTTAACATCTTTATTGGAGTATAATTGCTTTACAATGGTGTGTTAGTTTCTGCTTTATAAAAAAGTGAATCAGTTATACATATATCCCCATATCTCTTCTCTCTTTCGTCTCCCTCCCTCCCACCCTCCCTTTCCCACCCCTCTAGGTGGTCACAAAGCACCGAGCTGATCTCCCTGTGCTATGTGGCTGCTTCCCACTAGCTATCTATTTTACATTTGATAGTGTATATATGTCCATGCCACTCTCTCACTTTGTCCCAGCTTACCCTTCCCCCTCCCCATATCCTCAGGTCCATTCTCTAGTAGGTCTGCATCTTTATTCCCGTCTTGCCCCTAGGTTCTTCATGACCATTTTTTTTTCTCAGATTCCAGATGTATGTGTGAGCATAAGGTATTTGTTTTTCTCTTTCTGACTTACTTCACTCTGTATGACAGACTCTAGGTCCATCCACCTCACTACAAATAACTCAATAAGTAGGTTTTTTAAACTAGCTCTTTTTGCTAATCAATATACATTTAAGTTTCTCTATATCTGTTTGTGGTTTGAAATGTCATTTCTTTTCATGGCTGAATAGCATTCCGTCATGTGGACTACCACAGTTTGTGTACCCATTCATCTGCTGAAGGTCATCTTGGTTGATTTCAGTTTCTGGCAGCTATGAATTAGTGTACTATTAACATTTGTTTGAAGGCTTTTGGGTGGACATAAGTTTTCAACTCTTTTGAGTAAATACCTAGGCGTTTAATTGCTAGATCATGTGATAAGATTATGTTTAGCTTAAAAGAAACTTCCAGACAGTTTCCAGTGTGTCTCTATCACTTTGCATTCCCTTTAGCACTGAATGAGAGTTCCTATTGGTCCCCATCCTTGCCAGCATTTGGTATTGTCAGGTGTTTGTTTTTGTTTTAGCCATATTGATAGGTATCTCATTGTTGTTTTAATCCCAAAGTCCCTGGAGACATGTGATGTTGATCATCTTTTCATATGCTATTTGCCATCTGTGTATATTTTTGGTGAGGCGTCTGTTCGGCTCTTTTAACCACTGTTAAATTGACTTTTTTGTTCTCTTATTGTTGAGTTTTTTAAGAGTTCATTGTATATTTTTGATTCACGTTTATTATCAGATATGTCTCTTACAATTATTTTTTCTCAGTCTGCGGCTTGTCTTTTCATTCTCTTAATAGTACCCTTTACAGAGTAGAAGTTTTTAATTTTAATGAAGTTCAGCTTATCATTTTTCTCTTTCATGGATTGTGCTTTTGGTGTTGTGTCTAAAATCTCGTTGCCAAACCCAAGACTCTCTCCTATATTACCTTCTATTTTTTTTTTTTTCCCACTCCTCATGGCAGGCAGGATCTTAGTTCCCTGTCCAGGGATCAAACCCATGCCCCCTGCAGTGGAAGTGCAGTCTTAACCACTGGACCGTGAGGGGAGTCCCTGGATTTTTTTTAATTTTGAGTTTTCCATTTAGGTCTGTGATCCATTTTGAGTTAATTGTTTTGCAACATGTAAAGTCTGTATCAGCATTCTTTTTTGTTGTATGTGGATGTCTAGTTGTCCCAGCACTGTGAGTTAAAAGACTCCTTTCTCTATTGAATTGCCTTTGCTCCTTTGTTAAAGATCAGTTGACTGTATGAGGGGGTCTGTTTCTAGGTTTTCTATTCTGTGCCTTGGTCTATTTGTCTCTTCTTTTGCTAATAGTATGTGGTCTTCATTATTGTAGCTTTAAAGTCCGTTTTGAAATCCAGTAATATCAGTTCTCTGACTTTGATCTTCTTCAGTATTGATTTGAGTTGGTTATTATGGATCTTTTCATTTTTTATATAAACTCTAGATTGTTTGTTACTATCTGCAAAATACCTTGCTGGAGTTTTGAGCAGAATTGTTTTGAGTATATAAATCAAGTTGGGAGTAACTGACATCTCAACAATCTTGCATCCTCCTATCCATGAACATGGAGTGTTTCTCTATTTATTTAGATCTTCTTTAATTTTTTTCAGTGACATTTGTATTTCTTATATAAATCTTATACATATTTTTCTAAGAATTATTTATAATCAATCTTTTTTTGGTGGTAATGTAAATGGCATTAGGTTTTTCAATTGCAAATTCCATTTGTTTATTGGAAAACAATTGACTGTTGAATATTAACCTTTGCTTATTGATACCAGGAGTTTTTTGTGATTGATGATTTGAGATTTCCTACATAGACAATTAGGTCATCTGTGAGCAAAAACAGTTGTATTTTTTCCTTTCAAATCTGTATATCTTTTGCTTCCTTCTCTTATCTTATTGCATTGGCTAGGACTTCCAGTCCAGTGTTGAATAGGCATGGTGAGAAGGGATATCTTAGCCTCGTTCCTGATCTTAGTGTGAGAGCATCTATCGTCTCAGTATGAAGTAGGATGTTTTACCTGTTGTTGTTTTTTTTTTTTACATGTTCTATTCAGTATATGAAGCTGAGCCAATGCCTCTCTACTTCTAGTTTGCTGGGAAATTTTATGATGAATGGGTATTGGATTTTATCAAATTTTTTTCTTCATCTATTGATATGATAATGTGATTATTTTCTTTAGCCTAGTGATATGATGAGTTATCCTTACTGATTTTCAAATGTTGGACACCTGAAATAAAGTCCACTTAGTTGTGGTATATAATTCCTTTTATACATTGTTAGATTTGTTTCACTTATATTTTGTTGGGGAATTTGCATCTATGTTCATGAGAGATATTGGTGGTCAATTCTCCTTTCTTTTAATTTCTTTTTCTGGTTTTGACTTTAGAGTGATGCTGGCCTCATAGAATGAATTAGGAAGTGTCCCCTCTGCTTCTGTTTTCTGGAAGAGATTGTAGAGAATTGTTTTCATGTCTTCCTTAAATTTTTGTTAGAATTCATCAGTGAAATCATCTGGGCCTGGTGCTGTCTTTATTGGAAGCTTATTAATTATAGATTAAATTTCTTTAATAGATACAGACCTATTCTGATTATCTATTTATCCTTGTATAGTTTTGGGAAATTGTATCCTCAAGTAATTTGTCGATTTAACTTTTCAAATTTGTAGGCCTAGAGTTGTTTATGACATTCATTTATTATCCTTTTAATGTCCATGCAATCACTAGTGATGGCCCTTCTTTCATTTCTGCTATTAGCGATTTCATTGGTGTTTTCTCTCTTTTTATTTTCCTTGAGTACCCTGGTTAGAATGTTCTCTTGTTTTTTCTTTTGGATATGTTCAAAGAAATAGCTTCTGGTTTTGCTGTTTTTTCTCTATTTTTTCCCTTTCTTCAGTGTCATTGATTTCTGCTTTGATTTATTATTTCTTTTTCCTCTGCTTTTTTTCTCTTCTTTCACCAGTTTACTAAGGTAGAAGCTTAAATTATTGATTTTAGATTTTTCTAGTATAGACATTCAATGCTATACATGTCCCTTTAAGTACTGGTTTTGCTATATTGCACAACTTTTGATAAGTTGTAATTTTGTTTTCATTTAGTTAAACATATTTTAAAATTTCTCATTAGATTTACTCTTTGGCCCATGTGTTATTTAGAAGTATATTGTTTAATCTCCAAATACCCTTGATTTTCTTGCTACTTTTTTGTTATCAGTTTCTAGTTTATTTCCATCGCAGAATGAGATCATTCTTTGTATCATTTATATTCTTTTAAGTTTGATGATGTGTGTTTTATGGCATAGAATGTGATCTATCTTGGTGTATGTTCCATGTGGACTTGAAGATAATGTGCTTTCTGCTTTTGTCAAGTATTCTATGAATGTCATTTAGATCTAGTTAATTGATGTTGCTTTTCAGTTCAACTGCACCTTACTGATTTTCTGCCTAGTGGATTTGTCAATTATGAAAAGAGATGTGTTGACATCTCCTTCTATAAGAGTAGATGTGTCTCATCAGTGTTTGCCTCGTGTATCTTAACAGAATTTTTTGGTGCATACACATTACGGGTTGCCATGATTTCTTTGAGAATTGGCCACTTAATCATTAAGTAAAGCCCATCTTTATTCCTGACTTTCTTGTTGTGAATACTGCTTTGTCTGAAATAAATATAGCTAGAGCAGATGTTGTTTTTTTCCACTCATATTAGCATGGTAGAGTTTTCTCCATCCCTTTACTTTTTTTTTTTGAATTTTATTTTATTTTATTTTTTTATATAGCAGGTTCTTATTAGGTATCTATTTTGTACATATTGGTGTATATATTTCTATCCCAATCTCCCCATTCATCCCACCCCCGCTTTGCCCCCCTTGGTGTCTATACATTTGTTCTCTACATCTGTGTCTCTATCTGTGCCTTACAGACCGGTTCAACTGTACCATTTTTCTAGATTCCACATGTATCCATTAATATACGATATTTGTTTTTCTCTTTCTGACTTACTTCCCTCTGCATGATAGACTCTAGGTCCATCCACGTCTCTACAAATGACCCAATTTTGTTCCTTTTTATGGCTGAGTAATACTCCATTGTATATATGTATCTCATCTGCTTTATCCATTCATCTGTCGATGGGCATTTAGGTTGCTTCCATGACCAGCTATTGTATCCATCCCTCTACTTTTAATCATTTCATGTCTTTATATTTAAACTGGGTTTCTTATAAACAGCATAGGGTTAGGTCACCTTTGTTTTCATTCTTTTTATCAATCTCTACCTTTTAATTGGTATATTTAGACCATTCACATTAAAAGTGATTATTGATACAGTTGGATTAACGTTGACCATATTTGTAACTGTTTTCTACTCATTGAGCTTACTCTTTGTTTCTTTTTTAATCCCCTGCTCTTTTTCTGCCTTCTCTACTTTTAATTCAAGATTTAATGTTATTCCGTTTTCTGTCCTCTTTAGCATATCAGTTATAGTTTTAAAAAGTTTCTAGTGGTTTCTGTAGCATTTGCGTTATACTTTTCCAACGTATTCAAGTCCTCTTTCAAATAACATCATCCTGCTTCACGGTTAGCGCAAGTATCTCGTAACAGTGCAAGTATACCATTTCTGCCATTTATTTCTCTTATCCATAATGTATAATCACTGGATGCATTGCTGTTATATTATTATTTTGAAGAAATACTTATCTTTTTTGATCAGTTGAAAATAATAAAAATAAAAGGTTTTATTTTATCTTCATTTACTCCTTGTGTTACTCCCTTTCTTTATGTCGGCCAAAGCTTCTGACCTATATCATATTCCTTTTCCCAGAAGAACTTCTTTTAATATTTCTTGCAAAGTAGATCTGCATGACAAATTTCCATCAGTTTTTGTCTGTCAGAGAAAGTCTTTATTTCTCATTACTGTTGAAGGATTTTCTCCCCCTGGCTACAGAATTCTAGGTTGGTGGTAGTGTTTTTGTTGTTGTTGTTGGGTTTTTTCCATTTCAATGCTTTAAAAATTTAACTGTAGTCTTTTCTTGATAGCATCACTTGTGAAGAGAAATCTTGGTAATTGTTACCCTTGATCCTCTATAGTAAGTTCTTTTTTTCTCTACCTCGTCTCAAGAATTCTCTTTCTGTTTGGTTTTCCACAGTTTGAGTATGATATGCCTAGGTGTAGATTTTTTTTTTCTATTTATCCTGCTTGGTGTTCTCTGAGCTTCCTAGGTCTGTGGTTTAGTGTCTGTCATTAATTTGGGGAAATTCTCAGTCATTATTACTTTGAAAATTCTGCTGCTTTCTCTGTTTCTTCTCAGATTATTCCCACCATGCATATGTTACATCTCTTGTAATTGTTCCACAATCCTTGGTTACTCTTTCCCTTTTTAAAAATTATTTTGTTTTCTCTTTGCATTTTAGTTTGAGGGTTTTTTATCAATGTATATCTTTAATTTCACTGAGTCTTTCCTTGGCCATATGCAGTCTACTGGTGAGCCTATCAGTGGTATTCTTCATGTCAGTTACGATGTTTTTGATTTCTCACATTTCCTTTTGATGCTTTCCTACAGTTTCCGTCTCTCTACGTACATTACCTACTATTCTTGCATGTTGTTCACTTTTTCCATTAGAGGCTTAGTGTATGAATCATAAGTATTGTAAAATCCTAGTCTGATATTCCAAATGATCTCCTATACCTGAGTGCGGTTAATTTACTTGCTTTTTAATCAGACTGTGCTTTTCTGCCTTTTAGCATATCGTATAATTTTTCGTTGAAGGCTGGACTTAATGTATTGGAAAATAGGAATCGATTTAAAGGGCCTTTAGCATGAGAGTTTGTGTTTATCTGCATAAGAGTTATGTCGTGTTTACTGTTTGCTCTTAATGTAGGCACCTGAGATTTCAGTTTCCTTGAGTGTTCTTGTTGTCTTTGGTTTTCCCTAGGAACGCCTTCATAAGTAGTCTAAGCCTTGCAGTTCTTTCAGCAGTAATCCTCTGGTATTATATTGGACCTTGTTGATGCAGTGGTAAGGTGTCTGGGAAGTGTTCTATAATCCTGTGATTAGCTGTCCATGTTTTAGTGGCTCTGTGCCCCCTGGGCTATTGCCTTCACAAATGCTTCTCAGCTTTTATCCCCCCTGTTATGTGACATAGGAAGTCTGGAGGGAGCTGGAGTTAGGATTTTCCCTTCATCCAAGTTAGTTGGTTTAGGAAAGTACACAGAACAGAAACATCTGGGCCTGTGGTTACTTTTTCCTAGGTGTACTTCAAAAGGGTTTATGTCCCCCTCATGCCAGAAGCATGAGGACATTTTTCTTGGATCTTTACGGTGAGAACCTGTTAGGACCCCAGAAGGTAAAACTCACAGAAGTGTGCGGGCTCCCCTAAGACTAGGCTCCTAGGAGTTTTGGGCTCTGAAGCTTGTCACACATAGCTTCCAGTGTTGCATCAAGTACAATGTAAATTTTTCTCCTTCTTCTTGGATCCAGGACTTTCCGCTCCCAGTGAGCTGTGATTCCCTGTATTTCCCTGCATCTTCAGTTTTGAAGCATTGGTTTTCCCTGTAACTTCAATTCTCTGATGGATCTAAGAGTTGTTGATTTTCAGTTTGTTCAGCTTTTTGTCATTGTGAATATGGGAGTGATGACTTCCAAGATGTTCATGTGGCAGAGCAGGAAAATTCTTGTCAAATAGTAGAGGTGGTACCATATATCTGTGTCTTGTTTCTTATTTTATTGGGAATTCTGATAATATTCCAGATTTAAGTATGTTTAATACGTATAGATTTTACAGAAGAGTAATTCCCTACTAATGTGAGTTTGCTAAAAGTTATTACCATGGACTGGTGTAAAATTTTTATCAAAGGCCCTTTCTTTACCCCTGCATATAATTAAATTGTGATTTATACTAAGAAATATATATTTGGTCTTTGTCCCCAGAGCTGCTAAAACTGTTGGGGTTTCCTAAGTGAAAAGAGCAAGAAAGGTGAAAGGAGTGTTTCATGTTACTGGTAACAAGCCCCTTTCAACCACACCTGAGTTTATGTTGATGAGGTGACTTTTGGAAAGCCCCTAAGGGTGGGGGGCTGCCTGGGGGACCCACCATGTGATCAGGGGCTAGGAACTTTCAGTCCTACCCTCTGAGGGAAGAAGGGCTGGAGATTGACTTAATTAACAAGTGGCCAATGATTTAATTAATTATGCCTGTGTAATTAAGCCTGCATACAAATCCTAACCAAAATGGTCTGGAGAGCTTCCAGTTTGCCGAACGCAGGTAGGTGCTATGGGGGTGATGCAGCTGGAGAGGGCATGAGAGCTCCACACCCCTTCCCCACACCTCACTCTAAGTATCTCTTCCATTTGGCTGTTAGGGAGTCACATCCTTTTATAATAATCCAGTAATCTAGTAAGTACACTGTTTCCTTGAGTTCTTTGAGCCACTTTAGAAAATTACCAAACCCGGGGAGGGGGTTGTGGGAGCCCCCAATTTATAGCCAGTCAGTCAGAATTATGGGAGACCTGGGTTTGGATTAAGTGTAGGGCAATCTTGTGGGAATGAGCCCTTACCTTGTGGGATCTGATGCTAACTGCAGGTAGGTATTGTCAGAATTGAATTGAATTGTAGGATACTCAGCTGGTGGTAGAGAATTGGTTTGTGTGAGCAAAACAAAACAAAACAAAAAGCCCATACATTTGGTGTCAACAGGCTTGAGAATAGAAGTGTAGAGACAAATATTCTTTCCCTTTAGAAATGCATTTTCTCCTTTCTCTGTTAGTGCAGTGATTTCCAACTGTCAGTATTTTCTAATATGATATCTTTGTGTTCCTTAGTCATAGCCCATTTCTTCATTTAATCACATGGTTATGTGTGAGTATCCTTTTATTGGGGCATTCTTATCTGGACTTTGTATCAAGGAGGGCTACCCTATTAAAATGGTTGATCCGTTTTCTATCTTTTTGTGTGGTTTGGAAGAATTCAAATAAGGTGGTGATTAGTTTTTCCCTGATCATTTGGTGTGAGGGAGCTCCAAACCTGGATTGTCCTGGAACATTTTGATGGTGCTCTGGGTTTGGACTACATTTTCACTTTAGTGATTTATAGTTTGCTAAAAATTGTTCCGTTTTACTTGGGTTTTCAAGTTTAAAGGCATGATATTTATAATAAAAACAATCATATACAACATTACAGAGAATAAAATAATGAACCCAATATACCTGGAACTCAGCATCAAGGATCCTCCATAATTGTAGGAAACAGCTTGTTCAGATTAAGGCTTATTGATTTACCAGTTTGTTTATTGGCAAGTTCACTCCTGAGACCAAGCTGTGTGCTTCCATTAGGAGATACATAGTGTCTGTTTTCTGCTTCCTGGTGGTATTGACAGGTAGTGAGGATCTTCACCCTTATCCATTAATCCGCTAGGGGCTGTAGAATGGTAATTCTCTCATTCTATCTGATTCTATCATTCCATTGATTTTACATACATACATATACCTATATATTATATATATTATATATATAGTGGGATCAATCAATCTATTGATTGTATTATATATAATATTAAAAATATAACTCATTGATGTATATCCACATAACATTTTAAAGTGAATAATTCAGTGGCATTACTGCATTCACAATGTTGTACAATCACCGCCTCTATCTTGTTCCAAACATATTCCTCATTCCAAAAGGTAACTGCTACCCGAAAACTGGGTTTGCCTCTTGGTGGGTGTCGAGCCAAATACACAACCAAGTCAAAGAGCAGGAGAAGGAAGGATTTATTACTTGCATCAAGGAAGGAGAACCCTGGGGATCTTCCCCAAAGCAGTGTTTCCCTGGACAGCAGAACTGGGGAAGTTTCAAGCTAAGGGTACATGCATATTCATGAAGGGGCTTGAGCAGAGGAGAATTCAGCCTAGATTTGGGACAAAGGTCAACAGAGTCCTAGCTTTATAGGGGTTTGAAGTCACAAGGGTCAGAGAAGATTACCGTCTTCGTTCCTTCAGTTCCAGTTGATCTGGTGGTGGTTGATCATTGGAGGGGGGTTTGAATTCTGCAGAACAGCTGAAGATTGTGCTTCAGGCTAATCTTTACCCTTGAAAAGACTGAGAGTCTTAACAACTGATTTATTACCTTTGCTTCTGTTACTACTCCTGCCTGATAACAGTCTTTTGTCGCCGCATTCTTTAATTCCCTTAAGATCATTATTACAGAGGTGTGTTCAAGGGCAAACATTGTCTCCAGGCTTAGATCACAAAATGGCTTAGGCCAAAAACTGGCTTCTCTTATGTCAAGAAAGCCATACCTGGTTCTCTTTCTCCAGGGACCGCCTATCCTATCTGCTTACATAACCTCTTACCCTTCAAAAAGTTACTTCCCATTCATACCTCTCCCTAGCCCCGGACAACCATCAATCTGCTTTCTGTCTCTATGAATTTGCTTATCCTGGACAATTCATGTAAATGGTGTCATATAATATGTGACCTTTTGTTTCTGACTCCTTTCATTTATCATTTATCATAATGTCTCCAAGGTTCATCCATGGTCTCTCAGTTATCCGTACTTCATTCCTTTTCATGACTGAATAATATTCCATTGTAAGAATATACCACATTTTGTTTGTCCGTTCATTCAGTGATGGAAATTTTGGGTTGTTTGCATTTTTTGGCTTTTATAAATAATGCTTCTTTGAATATTTGGGTACAAAGATTTGTTTGAATACAGTTTTTAAGTTATTTTGGTTATATACCTAGGAATGGAATTGCTGGGTCATATGGTAATTCTTTGTTTAAATTTGAGGAACTACCAAACTGTTTTCCAAAGAGGCTGAACCATTTGACACTCTTACCAGCAATGTATGAGGGATCCAATTTCTTCATATCCTCACAAACACTTGTTATTTTCCATTTTTATAACCAACCTAGTGAAATGGTATCCCACTGTGTGTTTTTTGTGTACATTTCTCTAGTGACTAATGATATTGAGCATCTTTTCATGTACTGTTTGGCCACTGGTATACCCTCTTTGTAGAAATGTCTATTCAGGTCCTCATCTCCAACTTATGAGGGAGGCTTTGGATATTGACCTCCTAGGTAAGCTCACTCATTGGTGTATTTATTCAGAGGCCAGTCTCAACACACCATTAACAGATTCCAGAGTTGGACTTGAGGGCACACTGGGGAAGTCTCAGGAGAAAGGAGCTCTAACGTGGGAAAGTGCTGGAGCTGAACACACGTGCTGGGACCAGGGCAGTGAGCTTTCAGGGAACCCTGGCGCGAGGGGCAGGAGGACTCTAGATAAACGAAGCCCACAGACAATCCCCAAATTACGGTTTATTCTTGTATTAACCTTCCTTCATCAGGACTCTTTATAGTCCTTTGGCTACAGGGTTTTTTGTTTGCTTGCTTGCTTTTTATTTTTTAAATTGCCTGAAATACAGTTTGAAGTAGTGAGGAGACAAGTGAATTAAAGGATACTAGGTCTGCCTCAGGCCGGGAAGAGTGGAACAGTGTGGCCTCTAGACGAATTCAGACCAAGGGTCTATTCCCAGCTCTGTCACAAGTCTTGTGAACTTGAGAAAATTGCAAGTTCATCATCTGCAAAGTGAGTCTGATAAGCCCTATCTTGTAGAGCTGTTGTAATATACGTGATGTTTGTAAAGCACTTGCAACAATGGTCTTTCAAGAATGGCATTTATTACTACGATAACTATGACCCCAGACCATAATACCAATTCTTTGGGATTTTTTTCTTTAATCTCATGAGATGTCAGAAAATATGATACGCAGCACCTTTGGAATGAACAAAACTGGTTAGACACTGAAACTATGTAAAACTTCCCCATTTGTAAATATGTCATTTGAGTGTAGAGGAATCTCTCCCAGCTGGATGCTACTCAGAGGTTCTAGAATTTGCATCAAGGACCAACAACTTCCCTCCCAGGTGCCTTTTCATCCAAACCACCCCTATTTTCATTATAATTTCACCACCACCAAAAATTGTAGCCTTCCTTTGGAGTTCCCCAGATTACACTTAAGGTAAGTAGTAGAACATCCCTTTAAGGGAGTGGCCTCTGGCCCTTTGACCCCAGTGCAAAGAGTGCTATCACAGTGGCTTCTTGACATCTCACTTCAAGGAAGTATCATCCTTGTTTCTCAGAAACTCCCTGGAGGCGATGGGATTAAAACACCTAGTTTGTGCACTGTGTTCACCTGCACTGGGACAGGAACACGGAAGCCATTTTATTCCTGCCCCGGGTGGAGATTCTCTCTGTTTTACCCACAGTCGCAAAGTAAAAATTCAGGGTAAGCTTCCATTCCAGTCTTGAGCCTGTCAACTCTGAGGCCCACCATCTAAGGGTCCCACCCTCCCCCACCACAATTCACTCGGCCTCATTTAGCCCACCATCCCGCCTAACTTAAAATCACCTCCTCAAGGGAACTGCAGTGTCCCAAAGCTCCAGACTTCCTTGCTTCAGAGCATTTACACTTGACTGCTCTCGTCTGGAACCTCCTCTCTTTCTCACCCCTTGTTGTAACTTGCCATTTATTTAGGTCTCAGAGTGTGTCTCACCATCTTGACATGGCAGCAGCTCCTAGGCTCCGAAGCTCTATGGACAGTGGCTCAGTCTTCTTTTTCTTCCCATCCCCAGTTCTGCCACGGAGCCTTCCAAAGAGTAGCTGCTCAATTAATGGTTGGGAATAAGAGTGGCAACGATAAGGATGTCTACTCTATTATTGTTTAATTTCTCTCACAATCTTGAATAATCTAAGAAAACATCTTTCACATCTCCACTCTAGGTGGAGTCCCTTTATCCTCAAAAAGAAGCACTAAAAGAATAAAAGAAACCAAAAATGTACCACCATGTACGCTTTTTCTTTCCTTTTTTTACTTGACCCACATGATTTTACTGCGGAGTCTATTCACAGTTCCATGGAAATCCCTCTTCCATTGCTGTGTTTTCTTGTTCTAGGTCATAAAAAAAAATGGAAGGTTTTTAAATTTGTTTTATGAAATATCAAAACTTTAACTTGTACCTGATAAAAGTAATGAATATGCGATCCATACTGTCACCGGCAGAATGGCGATTTCCTGGGCTCTTGCCCTCCCAAAGAGGAAGAATTCAGTCGAGAGGCGTAGAGCAGTTTTAAGTAGCAAGAGTTCAGTTAAGCAGAGCAAAGGTACGCTCCCGAGAAAGCAGGAGAGCGGGCTGTCTGGAAACCAGAAGCAGCCCCGCGATGGGCTAGGGCTGTGTTTTGTAGAGTGGTGGTCTCTCCCTGTGTCCTGTGTTATTTGACTGACAAATCGATCGACAGCTTTAGGCTATATAACTTTCCTGCTAGTATGCAGGCACTTACCCATAAGCACCCAAGCAGAACCCATGGGGTGGGGCGGGGAAGCAAAAGCCGCAATGCTAAGTTATTACAAGTGAGGCGTAATGAACCCTGGGGTACCTCGAGTCACCTTGTAGGTCTTGGTGCGCCTGCGTCAACCTGTGCTGGCGGTTTTGTCTTGCTTGGTCCTGGTATGGCTGGAAACCTAGCAGTGGTCCTTGACCACGAGAGGGAGGATCTCTGGGCATGCTGCAACCACCAGTGTCCAGGTAGGGGAGGGAAAGGCGAACCGTCCAGGATGGGGCAGGCCCGCTCGTGTGTGACTCGCTCTCCTCACCTTGGCTCTGGGCACCCTCTTCAGATCCTGGGCATGAAACCCCTGCATCACGAGGGCTCGTGGCTGGGGCTCCCGGAGGCTCCTGGCGAGTGCCAGCAACAGGGGAGCTCGGGGGAGTACCCCGAGAAACAGAAGCGGGGGAGGGGGGCGGCTCTTCCATCTCTTCTGCCGCCGCCGCCGCCTCAGTGGCCCGGGCACCCTTGAGACTCTGAGTCTCCCCCCGGGCCTGGTGGCGTTTCTCGCGGGCACGGCGCTTGCTCTTCCGGCCCCGAGGCATGATGACACAGGTCAGGGCCAGCAGGCGGGAGTGTGGGCAGGAAGGCAGGCAACGAGGGCACCTGGGGGAGGGACAAGGAGATGCTGTGAGCACCTTCAGCGGGGAGATTCCTCCCTGGCTTTAACCAAGGCCGCCTCTGCAGGGTCCTTGAGGGCACTGCCCGAGGACCCACAGGGCTCCTGTTCTCCTGCTCAGCCTGTCCCCTGAGACCCCTGTGGCGGACGGTAGAGTGAGCCTTGGGCTACAGGCTGCCAGCCTACCTGAGTGTCACTGGGGTGACAGAAGGGGCTGCCAGTGGGACCTTCCGTGTCCTAGGGCGGGGAGTCTGCTCAGTTCATCTTCAGGATCTTTAGGTGGACGGCAGCCAGGGCCTGGGCTTCCTCCCCTCCGTTGCTCTGCAGTTGACACCTCAGTGGTCCCAGGGACCCATGAGGAGGAAGTGAGTGGTGGCCCAGCTCTCCGGCCTGACAGGGGGAGCACAGTGCTGACAGCTCTGTGGAGTCCTTTCTATCCTGGGATCACTGGGTCCTCAGTCCCTATTCAGTGCTCTCAGCTGGCTTCACGTAGGGCCTGGGACCCACCCTTCTGCCCTCTGATGGCTTTACCTTCAGGCTAAGGGTCTCACCTCCCTTAGACCTGATGTAAAGGAGCCTCGGCCCGACTGCCCTGTCCTGAGCCTTCAAGTGCTGAAAGCAGGGGCAAGGCTAGACTCTTTGTCGTCCCCACAGCTCAGCGGGTGGGGCATGTTCCCCTTAGTCGTCACTCAGGGTTCTCAGTTGGACCCCTGGGAAGGCCTGTGGCTCCTGTCTCTTGACCTGAGGACATGTGCTCATAGAAAGGCCCACCGCTCTCTGAGAGCCAACAGAAGAAAGTGAGGGTAGCCTGATGTCCCACGTCTACCTGTGGTCTCTGAAGGCAGGAAGCTGGGGCCGGCAGATCCAGGCCTTGTTATGCTTGGCCGCGCCGGTCCTCACTCAGGCTCTTCCTCAGTTTGACTCCTGGGAAGACCTATATTTCTCCCTCTCTTCACCTATTACTGTCCCCACTTCTCTGTCACCCTGGGAGGAGTTAAGGGTTGCCTCTGCTCGGCCTGACATCTCTCCAGGCGTCTCCCAGGACTGACAGCAGGGGAGAGATGATGTGCTGCCCCCATTGTTATGGTTTTCATGCTCCACTCCAGCCTTAGGTCCTCACCCCAACTCCTAGCACAACCTGGAAATTTCCCCTGTGCTGAGTCAGCCAGCCTCGGAGCAAAGTCCTCACCACCCTGAGTCCCCAGAAGTAGAAGTCAGAGTAGGCCACGTGTAGCCACAGCTATTTCTGAGGGGCTTCTGAGGACTAACACAGAGGGCAAGATTCCCTGGGCTCTGCTCTTCTGGGGTTTGTGACCTCAATAGTCCTCAGTCTGTCAGGATCTGGGACTCTCCCCTCTACCGACCTGAGTCCTCCAGAGCCGGAGGCAAGTGGGTGACACATCGAACTACCCCTGCCTGGGGCTTCCCCGGGCCGAAAGGGTGGTGGGGCTATGTGTTTGTTCCTGTCTCTTTTCGGTTGGGCGTTCCCCTTGGTCCTCACTCGGAGTCCTTACGCTGGCTCTTCCCGTGACCTAGAGAGGCCTGTGCTCTCATACTACAGCCTTTACTTCCCCGAGACCACCTAGGAAGATGTGAGGGTTGCCTCACGTGGGCATGACTGCCTGTGGTCACTCATGGCCGACAGTAAGGGAGGGATTCTGTGGCGTCCCCGCTTTTATGACTTGGGTGGTTCCCTCAGTCCTCATGGTCCTCTGCTCGACTCTTGGCATGACCTGGAATTCCTCCCTGTGCTCCCCTGAGGCTGGCCCCTGGGACCAAGTGCCTCATCTACCTGAGACGCTCTAAAAGGAAAGGCGTGGGGCGCACCATGCCAACATTCCTGGATTTGCCAAGGGGAGGTATCCAGTGGCAGGGCTCTGCTCTAGGTGGAGTCCCTTTATCCTCATTTAGAGTCACTAGATTTCCAGTCTCTACTGAGTGAGGCTGTTCCCCAGAGACCAAGGCCCTCGCCTCCCCGAGACCACCCCCAGTGGAAAGAGGGGGCAGGTCAGCCAGAAAGCTTTGTCCTGGGCCTCCTGGGGCTGACCTCAGGGGCGGGACTCTGCATTCTCCTCTGTTCTGGAGTGAGTGGTCCTCTTGCTCCTCATTCAGGGTCCTCATCGTGATGCCTGACCAGACCCAGGACTCCACCCTCCACTCCCCTGAAGCTGTGCTCCTCAGCACAAAGGCATTACCTTCTTGGGAATTCTGAATTGGAAGTCAGGATGAACCAGATCTGTCCAAAGCTGTTGGGGTCTTCTGAGGAGCAGGACTTTACAAGGCCCCACTCTTCTG
Organism: Lagenorhynchus albirostris; assembly: GCF_949774975.1. Classification (NCBI taxonomy): domain Eukaryota; kingdom Metazoa; phylum Chordata; class Mammalia; order Artiodactyla; family Delphinidae; genus Lagenorhynchus; species Lagenorhynchus albirostris. Next base: position 108,199,459 of record NC_083116.1, on the reverse strand, counting down.
GAGTCAGTGGCCCCTCAGTCCTAACTCAGGTTTCTTACCTTGACTTCAGGTAGCATATGGGACTCCACCCTCCCTACTGTCTGTCTGCCAGCCTCAGGCCAAGGCTTTCACCTTCCTGAGACACCAGAAGGGGAGATAAGAGACCTATTCCCTGGCTACTCCTGCCAGGGGGCCTCTGTGTGGTCCCCTTTGTTATGGGGAGTCCACTCATCGGCACCCAGTGTCCTCACCCTGAAGCAAACTAAGGCCTGTTAGGATCTCCTACTTGGGCAGAATTGGAGATGCTGCCACAAGACCAAGGAACTCACCTCCCTGAGAACCTCTCCACCCTTGCCCCGGAGGAAAAGAAGGGGTACCTTCAGACAGACAGCTCTGCGCATGGCCACACAAGGGAGAAAGCAGGGTAGACTTTGTGGGGCCCCCTTCTGTTCTAAGTTCCTCACCTTGAGTAACTATCAGAGGCTGGGACTCCTCCCTCCACTGACCTGAGGACACAGCTGTTAAACCAAGGCTTTTATGTCCCTGAGAAACTTGAAGAGTAAATGAGGAGATGCTGATCTTTTCGGGGTATCTGACATTGCATATGTAGAAGACCCCATTGTCACCGAAAATTTTTCTTTTTATTCATACCATTCACTTATTCAGCGTTACTGTTACTGTATTCCAGAACAGTGCTTTGGGAACAGGGCCCCTTTTATCCCATGAGATACATTTTGGAGTGGTGAGAAGAAAAATGAATTAAAAGACGTAAGGTCTGGCTTAGGCTGGGAGGAGTGGAAGAGTGTAGGCTCTAGACTATTCCAGACCAGGGGACTAGACCCAGCAAGGTCACTTAATCAGTCTTGTGAACTTGAGACACCTGCAAGTTATTCACCTGTAAAGGGAGTCTGCTAAATCCTATCCTGCGTGAATGTTGGAATGTTATGTACTACATGTAAAGCAGTGGCATACTCATTAAGCAATATTGGGTTTTTGATGAATGGCAGTTATGATACGATTATTATGAACCCCAAAGTACCACCCTCCCATCAGAGTTTATTTTTAATCCAGTAGGTAGCAGAGAATATGCAGTGCACTAGGGCAAAAGAAACAAATACTCACAAATGAGCTAAATCAAAGTATCTTTTATTTCTACCAAAAGAAAGTTTAAACGAAGTAAGGCAAACCACGAGTTAAATGGCTTTTACTCTCTGTTTTCTCCATTTTTTGTTTCTAAATATTTTCTGTGGTCGCCTTTCACATTTCCATGAAAATCTCTATTGCAGTGCCCTGTTTTCTACTTCTGGATCATACAGAAAATATAGATGGTTCGTTTTACTGTTACATATACCAAAACTGTAACTTTAGAACTCTTTAAACAGCAATAAATATGCAAGCAATGTCATTCACGAATTCATATTCTTAAGAAAACACACTATTACAAGAAAAAAAATTTGAAAAAAACTAAATCAATCAATCAATAATATATAGAAGTTACTAGTTTAAAACAGGAAGATAAATAAGATCTATACTTTGTTCCCTCCACCCCTACTACTACTCTGCACTATTTAGGAGCCTGACTGCTCGCTTCCAAAACAAAGTAAGCAATCTGCCCGCGGCCTCCCCCACTACATTTGGGGCAGATGTGGACCTTGGCCCTGGAAGGGGCTCTGCCCGCAGCAACAGCTGCAGCCCCGGCCGCGACTCTCACTCTTGCTCTCTCTTCCTCATCTTTCAGAGCCTCCTCATAGAGATCTGGTAAGGCACTGGGGACGGTACCAATGATCTTGGCCACAAACTCCAGCACTTTCATCTTGCTGGTTTCAGCGTGGGCTCTCGGGCCCCACAGGAACACATAGCGCGGAGGATCGCTGTCGGGCACCTGGCAGTAGGTGAGGTACTTCTGCATCACGAAATCTTTCCTGATGAACCTACTGGGCTCCCCAAAGATCAAGTGCCTCCTCCCAGCATAGAAACCCAACGCATTGAGGAATTCCCAGAGCTCCTCTTCGGTGGCACGGTTGCCCTTCGTGAAGATCGCGCCCAGGACAGTCATCAGGAGACCGGATGTGGGCAGCCCCGACTCATCACTTGGACTTCCCTCGCTGGGGAGGGCCATCTTGCTGATGAGGGCGTAGGAGTGATTGCTGGGGTCGACATCCTTCACCTCGAGGCCAAAGACCACCTCCATGATCTCAGAGGCTCTGCTGAGGATCTCAGGGAAGTGCTTCTGGTACTTCCTGTTGACAGCCTTCAGCAGTGCTGCCTGCGGGATGGGCTCCTTCGTCTTGTACTTCTCAAGCAGGAACTGCACCAACTTTCTGACCTTCCTGGTCAGAGGATCTCTGCAACTGCTGTGAATGGAAGGTGCTGCTTGGGAGGTACCTGCACTTTTCTCATCTTGGCTCTGGGCACCCTCTTCAGATCCTGGGCATGAAACCCCTGCATCACGAGGGCTCGTGGCTGGGGCTCCCGGAGGCTCCTGGCGAGTGCCAGCAACAGGGGAGCTCGGGGGAGTACCCCGAGAAACAGAAGCGGGGGAGGGGGGCGACTCTTCCATCTCTTCTGCCGCCGCCGCTGCTGCCGCCGCCTCAGTGGCCTGGGCACCCTTGAGACTCTGAGTCTCCCCCCGGGCCTGGTGGCGTTTCTCGCGGGCACGGCGCTTGCTCTTCCGGCCCCGAGGCATGATGACACAGGTCAGGGCCAGCAGGCGGGAGTGTGGGCAGGAAGGCAGGCAACGAGGGCACCTGGGGGAGGGACAAGGAGATGCTGTGAGCACCTTCAGCAGGGAGATTCCTCCCTGGCTTTAACCAAGGCCGCCTCTGCAGGGTCCTTGAGGGCACAGCCCGAGGACCCACAGGGCTCCTGTTCTCCTGCTCAGCCTGTCCCCTGAGACCCCTGTGGAGGACGGTAAAGTGAGCCTTGGGGCACAGCCAGCCAGCCCTGCCTGGGCGGTATGGGGGTGACAGTGGGGGCTGGCAGGGGAGGTAGGTCTCCGCAGTTCCCATTCAGAGTCAGGATGACAGTTGGTGGCAAGACTCCCTCACCCCCCCATCCCCTCTGTTGCTCTGAAGTTGACACCACCATCTTCCATGACACCCAGGAGGAGGAAAGGAGGGAGCGTTCAGCCCACCACCGAAGGGTCCTGGGACCCTCCCTTCTGCTGCCTGGTGGCTGCCCCTTCAGAACAAAGCTCTAACCTCCCTCGGACCTGGCAGAGGAAAGTACGGGCAGTCTCAGCCTGACAGTCCTTTCTTGGGAGTCTAAGGGTTGACAGGAGGGGACGGGCCATATTCTCTCTTGTCCCTTCTCTTCGGGGTGGGTGACTCCCTCAGTCCTCACTCGGGGTCCTCCCTGGACGGCCGGTGCAGCCTGGAGCTCCTCTCTTGCCCCGAGGGCCATCTGCTCGCACCAGTGCCGGCACCTCCTTGCGTCCCATTCGGAGGCGGTGAGGGTGACCACGCGGCCGCACGTGGCAGAGTTTTACCAGGCCTGCAGCGTGCGGCAGACAGGTCGAGGCCCTGTGACTGGCGGCCCCACTGGCCCTCACTCAAGGGCTTGGGCTGACTCTTGGGAGTGCTTAGGGACGCGCCTTCTGCTGGCCTGCACCTCCCCTCTCAGACAGCAGCCCTCCCTCCTCCGTGTGTGGCCAGAAGGAAGCGGCTGACAACAGGGGAGGGGTTCTGAGGTGCCCTTGCGGCGGGGAGGACGGTCCTCGCCCTGACTCCTCCCGTGCCCTGGAAATCCTCCCTCTGCTGACCTGCGGCCAGCCCCTCAGGACAAGGCCCCCTCCTCCCTGGGCCTCCTGCGTCTGTCCGTCCGTCCGCGTTCGCACTGAGGGAGCCCCTCAGTCTTTAGACCTGCCCAGAGGCTCCCAGGCCGACGTCAGGGGCGGGGTCCGCGTGGCCGCCATTCTGGGGTGTGGAGCCCCTCGGTCCCCACGAGGGTCCCGTCCTTCACGCCACAGGGCACTGAGCTAAGCCAGGGTCCACCAGCCTCAGAGCGAGGCCTTCCTTGCCCGAGACCCCGCTGGGGAAGCGGATGGACTTTGGGCCTAACAGCCAGGCCCGAGCCTCTGGGGCCGAGAGCAGGGGCGCGGTGGGCGGGGCCTGTGTGGCCGTGGGCGGGGCCTGTATGGCCGCCTCTTTTCGGAGGGAATGGGGATTGGGGGTGTCAGCGGCGTGTCCCCACACTTCTAACTGGGGTCACCTCACACCTTGACACCTGACGAGACGTGGCACTCCTCTCGCAGCTCACCGTCGCCGGACGTCAGCTCTCAAAAATGGCCTCGCCCCCACAGCGCGGCTCGGAGGACGTGACTTCCGGTCATGCGCATCTGGGCTCCAGGAGGACGGCAGGGGCGGGGCAGAGGGCGTGGGCGGTGGGGGGTGCTTCCGGGGGAGCTTCCCGCAGACCTGGCACGAGGGCCTTTCATTGACTCTTGGCAGGTCCTGGGACTTTTCCCTCTGCTGAGCTGAGTCAGCAGGCATCACACCTTGGTTCTCATTTCTGTCGGCACCCCCAGCCGGAAGTATCTGGGACCCTCAGCCTCACAGCCATGCCTGGGTCCCCCGAGACTGACAGTGAGGGCTCTTCGGGGCCCCCTCTTCTGTGGTGGATGCTGCTCTCAATCCTCTCTCAGTGTCTTCTCTTGACTCCCTGTAGGTGCTGGGCTACCTCCCGTCTGCTGACCTGGCGCCAAGGCCTCACATCAAAGACATCAACTCCCTGAGACTGCTGGTGTGAAGTGCAGGCACATCCCATCTGGACTCTTCTGCCTGGAGCCTCCCAGACATGGCTGCTGCAGGTAAGATGAGCTGAGGGGAAAGGAGGCGAGACTCTCTTCTGTGGTTGGGAGCCCGTCAGGTCTCACTCAAGGTCCTCACATTGACTGCTGGCGGGGCCTGCGATTCCTTCCTTCTCTGGTATGAATCCATCCCTGTCCCCAGCCATGCCCCACAGAATCCCAGAGGAGTTAGTGAAGGGGCGCCTTAGCCTGACAGTTCCCACTGTGGTCTCTCTTTGTTGACAGCAGGGGCATTGCCCAAAAGTTCAGAAATAAATTTCTGTCCTTTTGTACAACTACTGTGTTACTTGCTTTTCTCTTTTAGTCCGTGTGCGATAGTCTATTAAGATGATCACTTAAAAAGGCCAGTTGTCATGCACTAAGAAAGTTTCAGATGGTTATTTCACAGCCTGTGGACCATACTGCCACATCCAGCCCAATCTTTGGTGTCCCATGCTCCTGGCATGCGGGCTCTGAAATGCTGCCTCAGATTCCTTCAGTGAAGCAGTAGAGATTCATGGTCCCAGAGCACAGTGGAAGAATCAAGGGCTCAACGTTATAGGCTTTTCTCTAATCAATCCTGTCATCTGCCTCTCTTGCAGGCTACAGACCTGTGTCGATTTCAGGGCATCCCCCTACCTGCCCACAGTCAGGTTCTAGTTCAACACAGCCTTAGTCTCTCCCAGGGGGTTCTCATTTATTTTGTTTTGTTGTTGCTGGTATTGTTCTTTCATTCTCCCTTTTATAGTTTCTCCAGTATCGAGTTTAGTAAACAGCAGCCCAATTCTGGTAGCCATCTTGGAAACTACATATGAGGCAGTGTATTAGCATGCTCAGGCTCCCGTAGCAAAATACCACAGGCTGGATTTCTTAACAACAGAAATTTATTTTCTCACAGTTCTAGAGGCTAGTAGTTCCCGATAGAGGTGCTGGCCGACTCAATTTCTGGTAAGAGCTCTCCTCCTGGCTTTTTGCTATGTCCTCACAGGGCCTCTTCTCTGTAAATACACAGAAAGAGAATGATATCTGGTGTCAGTTCCTCTTCCTGTAAGGACATCAGCCTTATTGGATTAGCGCCCCACCCTTATGACTTCATTTAATCTTAATAACCTCCCTAAAGACCCTGTCTCCAAATACAGTAACAGTGGTGGATTAGGGCTTCAGCATATGAATTTGTGGGGAGTGGGGAGGGCACAATTCAGTCCATACCAGGTAATAAATCTGTAAATAATTTAAGGAGAAGTGGCATATTTACAATATTCTTTTCCCCATGAATAAACATAGTGTACTTCTTTATTTATTTGGGATTTCTTTTTCTATCAGTACATTTTTATAGTTGCCTACAAAAAGATCATGTACATTTTTGTTAAGTTTCCTTTTAAGTAAGTTTTGGATGCTGCTGCTGTTGTTATGGGAGTATTTTCTATTAATTATTCTAATTAGCTATTGCTTTTGTGTGGTTAGGCTCCTGATTTTGGTATAGTAATCTTATATACAACAGCTTTTGGAGTCTCTTGTTCATTTGAGTATTTTGTGCACTGGTTCCTTGGGATTTTCTAATTAGAGGGTTATATTGTTGCCATTTATTATCTCTGTCTTTTCAATATTCCTTCCTCTTATTTATTTCAATATTCTTATTCTTCTAGTTATGTATTCCAGTCCACTTTTAAACAGTAGATACAGTACCATAATATCTGTGTCTTTGTCCTGACTTTGATGGGAATGCTTCTAACATTTCACATTTATCTAAGTTTGCTGTAGATTTTAGGAAATGAAAATTCTCTTCAAATGTTATTTTACTAAAGGCTTTTAACCATGGTGTTAAGTATTTTTTCAAAGGCTTTTTCTACACCCCTGGACGTGATCAAATACATTTTATTCTCTAATCTATTAATATAGAGAAAGTCCAGTTGACAATTTTTTGTAATGTTATAATATCTTTGCATTTCTTGAAGTCAGCCTCTTTACTCACTGCTGTATTGGATATGCCATGAATTTATTTAGGATAGATGCCTCTACATAAGTGAGCTTAGCTCAAGTGATTTTTTTTCTTGGGGTGTCATTATTTGGTCTCTGTATGAAGGTCAGCACACCTATTAAAATGAGTTTAGCAATTTCTCATCAACAGATTATTGGAGAAAGAAAATGTGGTATAAAGATATGATATTTATAATGAACATTTTCACTAGAGAAATTATTAATGTTATACAACCGTTCAGAGAAGAGTAAAATGAACCCAATATACCTGACACTCAGAATCAACAATCATTAATAGTTAGAGGTTAAACATAATAGTTAGTGGTAAATATTGATCCAGTTAGCATTTGTTAGGTTTTTACTTTACAGATTTTGAAATTTCCAGACAAGGAATTTAAATAAATTTGAGTACTATTTTAAGAGCTCTAATAGGAAAAATAGACAATATGCAAGACTAAATAAGTAATGTTATTAGAGAGAAGGAAAGTATAAGAAAGAATCAAAACTAAATGCTAGAAATCAAAAATACAGTAAGAGAATTGAAAAAATACCTTTGACAGGCTCATTAGTAGATGTGACACATGTGAGGAAACAATCAGTGAATCTGAAGATAGGTGAATTGCACCTCCTCAGTTGAATCAAAAAGAGAAACAAAGAACAAAATAATTAACAGAACACCCAAAAACCATGGGGCAATATCAAAAGGTGTAATATACAGATAATTCCAATGCCAGACAGAGAAGAATGGGGGTAGAAATACATTTGAAACAATAGGCCAAGGACTTTCTAACATTAATGACAGACACCAAAGCATAGATCCAGACAGCTCAGAGAACACCAAGATAAATACCAAAACAAACAAACAAACTATACCTGGGCATATCGTATTCACACTGCAGAAAACCAAAGGCAAAGACAACATTTTGAAGAAAGTTGGGGGCGGGGAGAGACACGTCTCCTAAAGAGGAAAAAAAAAAAAAGATTATAGCAAACTCCTCATCAGAAAGCATGCAAGCAAGAAGAGAGTGAAGTGAAATCCTTAAAATGTTGAAAGAAAAAGTATCAACTAGAATTCTGTATCCAACAAAATTAAAAAAAAAAAAAGAGAGAGAAGGGGAAATAAAGACTTTCTCAGTCAAACAGACAGACAAAAAAACCCGGAGTCAATTCATTGCCTCATAGGCCTCATAGTAGATCTACTGTGCAAGAAATGTTAAAATAAATTCATTATGTGGAAAGAAAATGATATAGATCAGAAACTCGGATGAGTATAAAAAAGGAAAAGCATCAGAGAAGGAATAAATGGAGATAAAATGAAATCTTTAAATTTTGTCATTCTTAATTAATTTAAAAATGTTTGTTTTAAGCAGCAATAGTAACAATGGACTAGGTGATTGTAGCACATGGACAAGTAAAATAAACGAGAGCAATGTCACACGAGACAGGAGGGAATTAGAAATCCTCTGTTATAAAGAATCGGCACTACATGTGAAACAATATGATATTACTTGAAGGTGGACTAAGATTATTTAGAAATGTGTATTGTAAACCCTAGGAAAGCCAGTGAAGAGGTTAAAGAAAAGTATGAACGATATATCAAGAAAAGAGATAAAATAGAATCATATAAAATGCTCAGTTAATACCAGAGAGCATAAAAAAGGATATAAAAAAGAGCAAATGCAACAAATAGAAAACAGTTACACAAATAGTAGATTTTAATAAAACTATTGATATATCAATAATCACTTTAAATGTGAATACTCTAAATACACGAGTTAGAAGGCAGAAATTGTCACAGTGGTTAAAAAATAAATTAAAAAAGACTCAACTATATGCTATCTATGAGAAACCCATTTGTGTATCAAGACTCTGATAGGTTAAAAGCAAAAGGATGAGAGATTTTAGTACAGTGAAACTCTTCTATACGATTCTGTAATGGTGGATACATAACATTATGCATCTGTCAAAGTCTACAACACAGAGAATGACCCTAATGTAAACTATGGACTTTAGTTAATGATAATATATTAATATTAGTTTATTAATTGTGACAAATGTACCACACTTAATGCAAGATGTCAGTAATAGGGAAAACTGTGTGTGTGTGTGTCAGGGTGGGGGTATATGGGAACTAGTGCTTTCGGCTCAATATTTCTGTAAGTCTAAAACTGCTCTAAAAATAATGTCTATTAATTAAAACAAGAGCAAGGGAAATTCACATACATGGTAGACACATAACCAGCTTACTGTAATTGGAATAAATCTATATTGTAATTGAACTAAAGCACTCAAGCAAGAGTCAGCTACAGAAAAAGAAGGAGTCTTTAGATGATGTGATGGATTATCTTGTTAAGAACATACCTCTAAACTGTCTGGTAGATTTCTTTTATCTTCAGCTGACCAAGTCTCAGAATGCTGAGAACCAAGGTGCAGGGCAAGACAGGGCCAGCCAAGAAGCTTAGCAACCTGAGCACAAAGCACGTTAAACTTGTTCCTTTCACCAGTACATGGTGCAGCCAGCCAGATGACACCTTCTGTTACGCTGAAATTAACCTGTTAGGCAAATCTGTATTGAGGAAGCAGGAAGCTAGAAAATGCACCCTTACTTGTGGTCATTTTCAGCTGAATAAAGAACTTTAAGGTTTCTGACATTAACAGATAAATTCTTTTGTTTACTTGGCTGGTGAAAAAAAGAATGGTAGACTTGTCAGAGCCTAGCTAGAACTAACTAAAAGTTCAAGTGCACTTATGGTCTCTTGTGGCCATTGTGTTGCTACTGTTAATGTACGGTTCTATTAAATAGAAACACATTCATGGGGGCTGTGGTATGAACTAGTATCTGCTCTGATTTTGTTTGAATGGGACTCATCACTGGTTTGTCTCATGATGCATGCTTGTCTAACTTTATTTTAGTTTCTTGTATCTCAGTTAGGCATTTCACCTTTGAATTCAACAAAATGCACTTCAGAGTAGACTGCTTAAAAAGAAGTAGAGGGATAGAGACAGATATACCATGATAAAAGTAGTCAAAAAAAGCTAAAGTAGCTATATAAATTTCAGCCAAAGCAGATTTCAGAACAAGGAATAATATCAGGGATGTGAAGAGACATTATGTAATAATAAAAGGATCAATTATCTGAGAATGTATTACAACCCCAAACATATATGCACCTAACAACAGAGCATCACAATACATGAGGCAAAAACTGATTGAACTGAAAGAAGGAATATACAGTCATAGTTGCAGGCATCAACACTTCTGTGTCAGTAATTGATAGATGAAGAAGTCAGAACATCATTACAAATATATAGATGGCATGAGCAATCCTAACAATCAGCTTGACCTAATTGACATCATACACTACTCCATCCAACAACAACAGCAGAATATACATTCTTCTCAAGCTTACATGTGACATTCACCAAGCTAGACCAACTTTTCTTTTTCTTTCTTTTTTAAAATTGTTAAAAAATTTTTATTGGAGTATAGTTGATTTACAATGTTGTGTTAGTTTCAGGTCTACAACAAAGTGAATCTGTTATATATATACATGTATCCACTCTTTTTTAGCTTCTTTTCCCATATAGGCCATTACAGAGTATTGAGTAGAGTTCCCTGTGCTATACAGTATACACACTACTATACATAAAATAGATAACTAATAAGGGCCTACTGTATACACCACATTTTCATCCATATCTCTGTCCATAAAATACCATTAAACACACCTTAACAAATTTAAAAGAATACAAATCATACAAAATATGTTCTCAGATCACAGCAGACATTAGAAATCAATAACAGAAATATATCTGGAAAGTTCCCAAATATTTATAACTTAAACAACACACTTATAAATAATTCATAAATCAAAGATTTCTTCTTTAAAATTTATATCAAAGATTTCTTCTTTAAAATTAAAATTTCTCTTGAAATCTAAAAATTTCTTGAAATAAGTGAAAATGAAAATACAGATTACCAGAATTTGTGGATTGCTACTAAACTACTGCCTAGAGAGAAATTTAGAGGATTAAATGCAAATATTAGAAAAAAAAGAAAGCTCTGATGCAAATAACCTAAGAGCCCACCTTAGGAAACTAGAGAAAAAAGAGCAAATTAAACGTAAAATGAGCAGAAGAAAGGAAATAATAAAAAATAATTATAAATAAATGAAATTTTAAAATAAGAAAACAGTAGAGAAAATCCATAAAATCCTCAATGACATCAATAAACTTGGTAAGTCACTAGCCAGGATAACCAAGAAAGAAAATAGAGAAGACATCAGCTACCAATATCAGGAATAAAAGAGGGATCACCACTCTGGATCCCAGAGACATTAAAAGGATTTTTGTCAAAATGGAATGTTATGAACGGCTCTATGTCTACAAATTTGATAAAGATGAAATGGATTAGCTCCTTGAAAGGCACAAACTACCTAAACTCATTTAAATTGAAATAGTCTGAAGAGCCTTACACCTATGAAAGAAATTTAATTAATAGTTAAAAACCTTCTAAATAGAGGAATCTTTAGGCCCAGATAGTTTCATTGATGAATTCCATTAAATATTTAAGGATGAAATAATACAAATCATGTGCAATCTTTTTCAGAAAATAGAAGAAGAGAGAAGCACTCTGTTTTTTTTATGAGGCCAGCATCACCCTAAGCCCAAAGCCAGATAAATATATTACTGGAGAGGAAAACTACAAATATCTCTTATGAACATAGACAAAAAAATCCTTAACAAAATAGTAGCAAATGGAATTCAGCTGTATGTAAAAGGAGTAATACATTATTACCAAGTAGGGCTCATTTCCAGAATTCAAGCCTAATATAACATTTATAAATCAATTAGTGATTTTATCAGAATAATAGACTGAATAAGAAAAATGTTATCATACCAATAGATGTAGAAAAATAATTTGAAATTTTTAATACCCATTTAGGATAAAAACTTTAAAAAGTAGGTTTAGAAGGGAATTTCTGTAACCTGATAAAGGGTACATAAAACCTAGAGCTAACCTTATACCTAATAATGAGGGAGTGAATGCTTTCCCCCTAAGACTGGAAATGAAACAAAGATGTCCTCTCATTACTCCAGTTCAATATCATGATGGAAGTCCTATCCAGTGCAAGACAAACAATAACAAATAGATAAAAGGTATACAGAGGGCTTCCCTGGTGGCGCAGTGGTTGAGAGTCCGCCTGCCGATGCAGGGGACACGGGTTTGTGCCCCGGTCTGGGAAGATCCCACATGCCACGGAGCGGCTGGGCCCGTGAGCCATGACCGCTGAGCCTGCACACGTCCGGAGCCTGTGCTCCACAACGGGAGAGGCCACAACAGTGAGAGGCCCGCGTACCACACACACACAAAAAAAAGGTATACAGATAGGAAAGGGATAAATTACAATTATATACTTTTTGCACAGGAAATGATTGTCTATGTAGAAAACCACAAAGAATCTATAAAGAAAGCCTCCTGGACCTAATAACAGTATAATTGCTTTACCATATACCAGCAATTAACAATTGAAATTAGAAGTTTAAAAAAGCAAAAACATTTACCAATGCAAAAAAATGAAATACTTAACTATAAATCTAACAAAATATATACCAAATCGATTTGTGGAAAACTACAAGACACTTACCAAGAGGATCTAAATGAATGGAGAAATATTCTCTGTTAATGAATTGATAGACTCACCATTATTAAGATGTGAATTATTTCTAACTTAATCTATACATTTAATGCAGTCCCAATCAAAATCCCAGTAACTTATTTGTAGAAATTAAAAAAAACCTGATTCTAATATTTATATGAAGTGGCAAAGGTCCTAGAAGACCCCACACAATGTTGAAAAAGAAGAATGAAGTTTGAAGACTCACAGTACCCTATTTCAAGGCTTAAAATAAAGCTGTAGTAATCAAGACAGCATAGTATTGGTGAAATAGACAAATAGATCGTTGAACCAGAGAATTGAGAGCCCAGAAATAGTCCCACACAAATATAGTCAACTAACTTTCGACAAAGGTACAAAGGCAAATATCAATAAATGAAAAATAATTTTTTTCACCAAGCAGTGCTAGAGCAATGGATGTTCATATGGGAAAAAATGAACTTAGTCACAAACCTCACACCTTACACAAAAATTAACTGAAAATAGAGTATATATCTAAATGTAAACTGCAAAACTATGTAACTTCTGGAAGAAAATACAGGAGAAAATCTATGACTTTGGATGTGGTGATGAGTTTTAGATACAATAGCAAAAGCACAATATATAAAAGAAAAAAACTTATAAGTTGGACTTTATTAAAATTAAAAAGTTTTGCTCTGTGAAAGATACTGTTAAGAGAATGAAAAACTAAGCCATAGATTGAGAGAAAATATTTGCAAATCACATATCTGATAAATGACTTGTATTTGAATGTACAAAGAACTCCTAAAACTCAACAATAATAAAACAAGGAACCAGTAGTGGTTTAAATGGTGTCTCTAAAAAGAGACTGTTGAAACCTATGAATGTGACCTTATTTGGAAAAAGTCTTTGTAGATATAATTAAGTTAAAGATCTCAAGATGTGATCATCCTGGATTAAGGATGATCTACCCAAGGACAGGTCCCATAAGAGAAAGAGGAAGAATTGAGACACAGACATAGAGGGGAAAGGCATGTGAATATGGAGGTGTAGGCAGAGATTGGAGAGATGTATTTACAAGCCAAGGAACATCCAAGAATTGCTGGGTAGTTACCAGAAGGTAGAAGAAAGGTCTGGAAATGGATCTTCCCTTAGAGCCTCCAGAAGGAACCAACTCTTTTGACAGCTTGATTTCAGACTTCTGGCCTTCATAACTGTGAGAGAATAAACTCCTTTTGTTGTAAGCCTCCCAGTTTGTGTTATTACAGATGTTCTACAAAAATAATACATTACCTTATTTTAAAAGTGGTCAAAAGATCTCAACAAATATCTCACAAAAGAAGATAGACAGATGATAAATGGACATGTGAAAGGATGCACAACACAATTTGGCACTAAGGAAATGCAAGTTAAAACAACAATTTTTTTTTTTTTTTTTTTTTTTTTTGGCGGTACACGGGCCTCTCACTGTTGTGGCCTCTCCCGTTGCGGAGCACAGGCTCCGGATGTGCAGACTCAGCGGCCATGGCTCACAGGCCCAGCCGCTCCGCGGCATGTGGGATCTTCCCGGACGGGGGCACGAACCCGTGTCCTCTGCATCGGCAGGCGGACTCTCAACCACTGCGCCACCAGGGAAGCCCAAAACAACAATTTTTTACCAGTGCACACCTACTGAAAGGCTAGCAAGGATGCATTTGGATCTCTCACACATTGATATTGAAAATGCAAAATGATGCAGCTATTTTGGAAACAGGTTAGTGGTTTCTTAAAAAGCTAAACATGTTTTTCTGATACAATCCAGAAATTGTGCTCCTGTTTATCCAATTGAATTGAAAACTTAATGTCAACACAAATAACTGTATATAAATGCTTATAGCAGCATTATCCATAATTACCTTACCAAAAACCAAGATGCCTTTAATAGGTGAGTGAATAAATAATCTGTGGTACATACATACAATGGAATACTATTCAGCAATAAAAAGTAATAAACTATCAACTCCTAATTCACGGGATAACATGGATGAACCTTAAATGCATATTGCTAAGCAAAAGAGGCCAGTCTGAAAATACTGCATACTATATGATTCCATTTGTAAGATATCCTGGAAAAGACAACAACAGAGACAAAAAACAGGCCAGTAGTTTCTAGACGTTTTTTTGTCAGGGGGGAAGTGGTTGAACAAATGAAGTACAGGGGATTTTTTAGGATAGTAAAACTATCTTTATGATATTGTAAGGATGGATATGAGACACTATGCATTTTTTAAATCCCATAGAACATTAGAGAACAAAGAGTGAACCTTAACGTATGCAAATAAAAAATCAATTCAGAGATCTAGGTATCCCAGGATGGAATGCAGACTATGACAAAAAAAAAAAAATCTAGCTGTTTACAAACGTATGAAATAACATCAATGAAGAGTATGGGGAAAAGGAGTGCTGACCTAAGTAACTTTGGAAATGAGTGGATACTGTAAGACTAAAGAAAAAAGGAACTGTATATAGATACTGTATTCTAGTTGGTAAGGTTCTTAGAAGAGTATGGGCTAACAATCTGAAATCAATATACGTGTATACTGGGATTGAGTAAATAAGTATACGGATAGTTGGAGCCAATTTTCTCACAAAGGTAAGCAGGGGGGAAGGCTAGAATGAATCAACGTGATACTAGATTAGAGTTGGAGACATCAGTATGACTCATGTGTACCTTAATATAGATACAAATGGACAGATGTATAAATAATTATAGATATATATGGGTACATGGGCTAGTATACAGACATTTTCTAAGCTCTATCTTCTGAGAGGGCTTAAAAGCAACAAGACTCTAATAGCAAGGGAACAACATGAGTGGGAAAATAAACCTAATACTGTATTATAACCCAAAGTATAAAATAAATACCCATAAGTCTACATTGCTATATATAAGTGACTGAATGAATAAATAAATCAGAGAGAATAGAAAAATCTTATGTAGAGAATAATTCCAAATAATTTATATAGCTACTCCACCCTCAAGGAGGCGGGGCATAACTCCCCACCCCTTAAGTGGGCTGAACATAGTGACTTCTTTCCAAAGGGTACTGTATGGAAAGGAGGAGGAAAGAGTAACTGTACAGTGGAGAAACTTGACAAACACTACCTTAGGTAGGTGAACAAGGTGATATCATCAGTTGTTAAGTCATGTTGATAGTGTGCCCTTGATATAATGTGATGAAAATGGCACTTTATTCCTGAGGCCTTCCTCTTAAGAACCCATAATGCCAGTCTAATCATGAGAAAAATATCAAAGACATCCCGATAGAGGGGACCTTCTGCAAAATACTTGACAAATACTCCCCCAAATTGTCAAGATCATCAAAAATAAGGAAAGTCTGATAAACTGTCACAGTCTAGAAGAGCCTAAGAGAAGTGATGTCTAAATGCAATGTGCTATTGTGGGTGGGATCTTGGTCCAGAAAAAGGACATTAGGAAAAAAATGAAGGAAAACTGAATGAAGTATGGACTCTTGCTACTAGTAAGGTATCAATATTGGTTCAATAGTTGTGACAAATTTATCATACTAATGTAAGATATTAAGAATAGGGGAGAGTGAGTGCTGTGTATAAGGGAACTCTCTGTACTACCTTTGCAACTTTTCTGTAATTAGAAAACTATTGAAAATGTTGAGAATAGCTAACACAGAATTTAATTTTAATGTTTAATTCAATCAATCTGGAGTTATTACAACAACTTGGACATCACATATCAACTCCAGTCATTTTTTTAATTTATTTTTTTTTACAGTAGGTCCTTGTTGGTTATCTATTTTAAGCATAGCAGTGTGTACATGTCAATCCCAAACTCCCAATCTGCACCATTTGCAATGATTCTCTCCACCCAGTCTGCAAAATGTTTACATACCTGGTGCCAGCTGCCTGCCCCAGAGAGTATCTGGTGACAACATAGACTACCGAATACACGTTTGCCTTATGGCTGCAAAGAACTCAGGAACCAAGGGAGGCAGTCTAAGGTGGGGATAGCATCTAGATTATTTTTTAATGTTCTAGCCCCAACTTCAGTGCTGGAAGGGCTCTGTACACAGAAGAAATAGCTTTTGTCATCAGGCATCAAGAGAGCTTTCAGCCCTGGTACACTGGCAAGGATGCACAGAACCACCAGAGTAGTGAAGAGATGTAGGTTTCCCAGAATTCATTAATATTATCACTGCCTGACGGGGGGGGGGAGCTATCTATACTCTGCCTGACTGACAGTGAGCAGGGGAGATTCTAAGGTAGGGAGGGGTATCAGGCAAGCCTCTGGTCCTTTCATCCAGTAGATCTACCCACTCAGATGGCTTTACAACTTTAAGCTGGTAATGATTCATAGATTTTCTAAGCTTTTTCATGGAAGTTGGCCAGGACCCTCCAAGATTCCCCATGTTCTGTCCTTCTGTTTCCTTTTCCACTATCTGCCGAACTCTGAATTCAGAACCCTGACTGCCAGCCTGCCCTGGGCTTTCAGGACTTGGTTTAGTATGTGGCCTCTCTCATGGATTCTGGAAATTTCTTTACCCCCCAGGCCTCCTGGTGCTCCTTACTAGTTGAGGATATCCTGTCTAGACTCTTCCTGGAGATCTAGTCATTCTAACCAAATCCTTGCTTCTTAAAGTAATTGAAAAGAATCTTATTGACATAGAGTTTTAAAACATGTACCCAGAGATATCCCAGTACTCAAGATACCTTACAAAAATTCTGCTTTGTATGGATGAGGAATTAATTAATGAGGAATTATTTTTTGAGTAAAATAATTAGAAAATCGAAATACAAAATAAAATAACATTGAGGATATATATTCACATAAAAGATTGATCAACATTTAAAGTTTATCAAATAAAATGCTTGTGAGTTTATGATATTTATATACATTAATATGTGAGAGTAGAAATTGGTACAGTACTATTGAAACAGAATAGCAGTGATATTCATAAAAATTTACAATCAATACACTATTTCCACTTCAACCCAATGTTCATTTCTATGTCTTTCCATAAGAAAAAATACACATTTGCCCAATAATTTATATTTAACGATGTTGGTATCAGTTCTATTAGTTATAGCAACAAATGGAAAACAACTTATGTGCCCATCAGAAGGAGAATGGTTAATTTAATTATGGCACATACACACTTTAGAATTATTGGGGGTAGTTAAAAGACTGAGATGGATCCATATGTGCTTTCACAGAAAATCCTGCGCTCATTTCGTTAAGTGACAGGGATGAGAGGCAAAACAATATTTATATCATTATCTATGTGTGTTAAAAAACTCACATTGAATTTTCGTACTATATCTATGTCAGAAAAAAGCCCAGAATATATTTTAATATAATATATAAACATTGAAAAATTATGGTTACCTGTGAGTAAGGCTGAATTTTGGAGGATGAAATAAGGAATGGGATTTGGATTCATCCATATTTTTCTAGCATCAAGAATATATGCAGTATTTCTATTGTAATTAGTATATTTAAGTAAGATGGACAACAGAAATAATTGTAGCTGTGTGTTATTCAGATAAAGTATCTGTTAGCAGAAATGTAGGACGAAGCCGGAAACCTGAATGACAACACTTCAAAAGTTTCTCTCTCCTACACATAAAGCTTGCCTTGGTTAGCCAGTGTCTCTGCTGTCACGTGACCCAAGGATCCAGGCTGCTTCCACCGTATGGATCCAAATCTCAGCACAGGTTTGCATATTTGCTGCTTAATTGAACAGAAAGCATCGAGGTAGCACACTGTCAAATGCCTTGGTCTGAAAAGGACAAACATTGTTTCTGTTCATATTTCAGTGGCAAGGGTAGTCACAAAACCCTTTCTAATACAAGTGGACTGGACGATACAGTCTTGCAATCTCTCCACAAACAGTTAATGGAGTAGGAGATCATCAGTAAAGTACAACGCTTACAATTTGTATACAAAAGCCCTCTTCATTCTTGGAGAAGTTTCTGAGAAGGCAAAAATTGCCTTGCAACACTCCAACTTTTTCTAGTGTCTGCTATGTGACAGGTGTTTTCAGATACAGGCTCACACCAGTTTCCTAAAGGACACTGTAAATCTCAGCAGGGAAGTGTCGGTCACCTTTTGTCACTAAATAGTACCTTTCTGCACTTACCTTTACAGTAGTCTCAATACACTGAAACTTTTCTTCTTCTTTTTTCTGCGTGGTCAAAAATCACAGCTTGTGAGCCTCTGCTGCCCATCGCCTGATGAACATGCCTGAACACTTGTATAGGTGTCTTTAGGCACACTGGAAAACCAGGGTTTTCCTCTTGGGCAGATACAGGCAAGAGTCAGGAAAATGATGCTCAATTTTTTTTTCTTATCAAAGGTGGCATGTCCACCAGGGAGATTATGTTCTATATTGTTGGTAGACTGAATAATTGCTCCATGAAGATGCCCATACCTTATCCCTGAAACCTGTGAATATGTTATGTTACATGGCCAAAGGCACTTTGCAGATGTGGTAAGGTTATGCAAGCGACTTTAAGATAAAGATATTATACTGGAATACCTGGCTGGACCCCAGGTAATCTAATGACATGACCCCTTACAAGCAGAGAACCTTCTCTGGCTTGCTGCAGAAGAGAGATGTGGCAGACAGGGAAGTTCAAGAAATGCCAAGCGTGAGGAAGATTCAAAGTTTAATTGCTGACTCAAAATATATGGGCCCACATGTGAGGACAGGGGAGAGGTCTGGAGAAACTACGGCAGCTCCAGCTGACAGTCAGCAAGAAAACAGGGCCTTGGTCTTATTATCACAAAGAACTGGGTTCTGCCACAACCTGCATGCTTTTGGAAGGAAATTGTTCCCAGAACTCATGAGGAGAGGTCTGGCAGCTGAAAGCTTGACTTGGGCCTTGTGAAACCCAGAACAGAGAAACCAGCAGAAGCAACTTGGATTTCTTACCCACAGACATGTGAGAGAATAAATTTGTGTTGTTGTAAACTGCTAAATTTGTGGCAATATGTGGAATACTGGCATAAACTTCTGGAAGGGCTACAGGGTCTGTTAGAATCCAGTCTAGGCAGATGGTTGTGACACAGTGACTTCCTTGGTCCTTCCTCATCTACCATTTAAAAGGGAGGCTTTGGTTCTTTGCCACTTAGTTAAGCTCACTCATCAGTGTACAGATTCAGTGGCCAGTCTCAAATAAGTCAGCAGATTGAATTCTCTTTTCTTTCTAACATTGTCTGCTTTCTAAAACCTTCTAACTTCAGGTTTATCTTGCAAGAACCTGTAGATCCTGTGCCTAATCTACTCACAAGCCAATTTGGAAAAAATTTTGAAAGTGTGGTGGAAGCACCCAGAGCAGATGAGCAGACTTCTAAACTTCACCTCCAAAGTAAACAACAGTGGTTGGGGCTGCTGCTAGAAGAGAGATTCCACAGTCAGGGATGGGACAGATGGGATGTCTGCAGGGAGTTGGAATGCTCTAAATCAGGGGAAAGGTGGGTGATTCTGGGTTTTCTGTTCCACTGGGAGTAGAGTGCAGCCTTATAAAAGGAAGCAGGGGAGAGCTGGACAGCAGGTTAGGATCCAGATGTGGGCATGAGGGCACACTGGGGAAGACCCAGGGGAAGAGCGATGTAATTCGGAAAGGACTGGATCTGGTCCCATGTACCAGCACTGGGTAGAATCAGCCCTAAAAGAACCCTGTGGATAGGGGCAGGAGAACGTTAGGCAAATGCAGGCCATAGATAGTCCTCACTTGGTGTTTAATTCTCATTTTCACTTTATTAATACACCTGGGTTTAGTACATTGGCTGCAGATAACTTCTTTTTTTTATTTCCCGGGAGACATTGTGGAGTAATGAGAAATGAATTAAAAGATAGAAAGTTGGCCTCAGGCTGGGAGGGGTGGAACAGTGTGGGCTCTAGAGGAATTCAGACCAGGGTTCTGGTCCCAGCTCTGTCACTTACAAGCCAGGTGAACTCAGGAAAATTGCAAAACGCTATGAGCCTCAGAGTCTTCATCTGTGAAATGGACTTGATAAGTAGTCCTCTTGCTCTTGCTTCACATATATCATGTAAATAGGAATGTTGGAATGTAACTTATGCAAGACACTGGCACACTCTCTGGCATTTATTGGGTTTTACTAAACTTTAGTTATTACTATAATTATTTTCACCCTAAATCCTACTAACCTCCCCCTCTGGTTTATTTTTTTTTCAATCCAGGAAATATCATAGAATTTGTAGCTCTCTAGGATATGGCATAAGAAATCAGCCAATATGTTGCTTAGCATGTTAAACTAAGTTACTTGCTGTATAAATTTTCTTAGGATATATTATTTATTACTGGTGTGGGGGATCCTACCCAGTTTGATGCAACTCAAAATTCCTGAAATTTGTGTCAAAGGCTATTTCCATCCCTCCCTTATATCTTCCCTTCCATCCAAAACACTTGTGTTTGCAATTACTTTACCTCCATCACAAATCTAGTTCTAGCTTAGAGTTTACCAAATTACATCCCAGATAACCTAATTAAAATGCCCATCTATTGGATGGACTATGTCTCTCCCAGCCCAAGGCAAAGATTGCCAGCACAGTGGCTTCTGAGCATCCCGCCTCATATAAGTATCACGCTTACTTCTCAGACACTCCATTGTTATAATGTGCACAAATCACCTATTTTTTGGACTGTGTTCCCCCACACTGGAAAAAGAGCACAGGCCCTCTTCCACTTCCGCCCCAGGTGAAGATCGCTCTGCTTTATACATGGTCTTGAAGCAACTGCTAAAAGCAGCTTTTCATTCCAGGCTTTAGTCTCTCAATCTGAGACACACCATCTGAGATTTTAGTCTCTGCCTACCGCTCAAACAAACTCATCTGACCCACCACCCAGCTTAATTAAAATTACCTCCCACTGAAGGGCTTGCAGTTTCCCAAGGTCTCAAACCCCTTTACCATGGGATATTTACATTTCACTACAATTAAAACCCCCAAGTCCTCACACCATCTTTTGACTTGTCCTTTTAGTGGTAGGGAATATCTTACAATATTCCTAACGTCATAGCTGCTCCAAGACTTTAAAATTCTACTTTAAAATTCTATGGGCAGGAATGGTTCTTGTTCATCTTAGTATTCCCCATACTAACAGGGAGCTTTGCAAAGATTAGATGCTTAATTATTGTTAAGGGAGAAAAAAGTGGGCCACTGAAAAAGAGGTCTAATTTATTACAATATTATTTCTCCAATATTAATAATAATAAATATTATTATTACAATAATATTTATTACAATATTATTTTATTTTTATATATATATCATGTTATGAAATAACAGACCAAAAGTGATAAATGAAGCCAAGAATTTATCATCTTTTATTTATTTCTTGACCCCAGCTATTACATTGTTGAGTTTTTCACATTTCCAAGGAAATGCCTCGTCTATTGCCATGTTATCTTATTCCAAATTACTAAATAAGGTAGAACTTTTCCAATTAGTTTTACAAAATAATAAAACTCTTACTCTTAAATCTCATTCACAGCCATCATTGTTTGAGCAACATCACTCATAGATTTGGATTATGAAGCTACTTAAACCTTCTATTAAAAGGAACAATATTTTAAAAAATTATCCAAGTTACTACATAGAACAGAAACACAAATATATGTTATACACTACGTTGTCTGCAGCCCCACCCCAACCTTCTACTACTTAGAATGTGGACTTCTCTTTTTAACAACAAAGTGAAGAATCTGCCTCAGACTCTATTGGGGTGGGAGGAGCTGCTGGCTATGGCCCTGGAGCGCACGCTGGCCAGGGCAGCAGTGCCAGCCCTGGCTGCAGCCCTGGCTCGGGCTCTCTCTCCCTCATCTCTCAAAGCCCCTTCATACCAGGATGGGAAGGCCCTGGGGACCGTATCATGGATCTTGGCCACAAACTCCAGCACTTTCATCTTTCCGGTTTTCGGCTCTTGGGCCCCACAGAAACTCATAGCACAGAGGATCGCTGTTGGGCACCTGGCAGTACTCCAGGTACCTTTCCCGCACTAAATCTTTGGTGATAAGCTTCCTGGGCTCCCCCAAAATGAAGTGCTTCCTCCCCTCATATAACCCCATCCCATTCAATATTTGCCAGACTTGCTCCTCAGTGGCACAAGTGCCCTTAGTCAAGATCACACCCAGAACAGCCATCAACAGGCCTGTCTTGGGAACCTCTTTATCATCGCTCAGGTTTGCATCATAGCTTGGTTCTGGCTTGTTGACAAGGACATAGATGTGCCAGTAGGGATCCACTTCCTTCAGGTCAAGGCCAAAGATCATTTCCAGGTGCTCAGAAGCTCTCCTGAGGATCTCAAGGAAGTGATTCCTATAAATCTGGATTATATTTCTCAGCATATGTGCCTTGGTAATAGGCTCTTTCATTTGATGCTTGTACAACAGGTAGTACACCAGTATAACCACCTTCTCATCCATATGGCCTCTGTAGATGGGCTCAGTGTATGAAACAGCTCTGGCTCTCTGACCCTGTGGATTGCAACATGACCAAGCAATAGGTGAGTTTTGGGAAATAGCTTTGCAATGAGGAAGAAGACGGGAACTCTTCTCCCACTCTCACAGTGGCCTGAGCACCTACCAGATCCTTGGGCTCGTCTAGGGCCTGGCAGCGTTTTTCTCAGGCACAGAGCTTACTCTTCTGACCCCGAGGCATGATGACTTTCAACAAAAGCAGCAGGCAAGTGGCGGGTGACTCAGTGACCTAAAGGAAAGAGGATGAGATTGCTGGGCCACTTCAACAGGGAGATAGATACAGACTTGGCCTCTACTGAAGGCCGCCTCTGTAGGTTTCCTTGAGGGCACTGTTCTAGGAGCCCACAAAGTTCCTATTCTCTAATTTGCCTCTTCCCTGAGGACCCTGTGGAAATAACTAGGGTGTACCTTAGCTCCTCCCTACCAAATCTGCCTGGGGCTCACTGGGGCTTAGAGCAGTGGCTCTGTTCCGAGTTAACGAACAGAGTGTCATCACTTCACTTTTGGCAAGCCCTGGGGTTCCTGTGCTCTACTGGTCTGATGCTGACCCCTCATTTCAAAGTCCTTATCACTGAGACCCCAGAGATGGAAATGAGCAGAACTTCATTATACCACACTTGCCTGGGAATGCACAGGGAAGAGAACACAGAGCTCCGTGGGACCCTCTCTATCCTTGGATGATTAGCCGTCTCAGTCCTCACTCAGTGCCCTCACTTTCGCTTCTGGTAGGGCCTAGGACTCCTCCCTCTGCTGACATGAGACCTATGCTCTCAGAGCAAGGCCCTCGAATCCTGAAAGTTCTGAGGAGGAGGTTAGGGAGGCCTCAGTCTAACCTATCTGCCCCAGGTACCCTCGGGGCTAATGACATGGATAGGATTCTCTGTGACCCCCACTGTTCTGAGGCAGGTGGTCCCCCCGGCCCTCACTCGGGATCCTCACACTGACAGTTGGAAAAGCTTGGATTCCCTCGCTTTAATGACCATGAGGCTGCCGTCTCAGACCAGACTTCGTCTTGCTGAGAGTGTCCGAGGAGCACACGAGGGGATGCCTCGGCCTCACCCCTTACGGGAGGCTGCTTAGGGCTGACGGCGGTGGTGGGGCTTTGCAAGGCCCCCTTTGTCGGGGGTGGGAGTTCCCCAAGACCTCACTCGGCGCCCTCGCTGTAACAGGCCGCGGGGCCTGGGAGCACCTCCCCATGACGCCATGCCGTCCTCCTCCCATTCTCGAGTGTTCATTCCCCCCGGAACACCAAGAGACAGATGTCGCCTCTACCCGCATTGGGGCCTGGGACCCGTCTCGCTGTTGGTCTGAAGCTGACACCCTGCTCTGCCCTCATCCCCTCAGGGGAAATTTCAAAAATACTTAACAGGTCGTTCCGTCAGATGATTGCCATCCAGGTTCTCTCAGGGCTGAGAGCAGGGTGGAACTCTCTGGGGACACCTTTAATCTGGACTGGCCAGTCCCCTCAATCCCAACTCTGGGTCTTTACTGTAATTCCACACAGAGCCTGGAGCTTTTCCCTGGACTGACGTGATGCTGCCGCCTCAGACACCACAGGCAGAAGTTGGCCCACGTCACATCCTTACCCCTACCTAGGCCCCTCGCCGCAGCCGGCAAAAGGGGTTTGGGCTCTGCGAGGCCACCTATGCGCTGGAGCGGGTGGTTCCCTCAGACTTTGCCCAGGGTCCTTGCCTTTACTCCTTTAGGGCCTGGGACTCGTCCCTCTGCTAGTTTGAAGCTGACACCCTGGTCCCACCGTCCTCACCTGCCTTAGGCCTCTCAGAGGGAATTTAGAAGGTTCTCAGAGGTTGCTACCTTCCTGCTTGGTTTCTTTAAGGGCTGATAGCAGGAGCGGGGCTCTCTGGGAGCCTCTCTAGTCTGCGACGGGCGGTACCCTCACATCTAACTCAGGATCTTTCCTGTAATTCCAGGCAGAGCCCAGAGTGCCTCCCTTAGCGTACAAGACACCGCTCCCCTCAGACCTATGCCTTCACTTCCCTGAGACCCCAAGGCAGATATCAGAGTGCACCACTTCCGGCCAGCTTTGCCTGGGGTCTCCCAGGACTGACATGGGGCGAGGGGGCGGGGTTCTATGGGTTCAACTTTGTTCTACGGGTGGGGATTCCCTTGGAATTCACATAGGGTTTTTTTTTTTTTTAATTCCTGCCTGATCCTGTGTATCCTCCCTCTGGTTAACTAGACTGAAACCAAGGCCCTCCATACATCGGTCTCCAGGTTTCAAAGGGTGGGGTGAAGGGACTTCTTGAGCCTCATAGCCATACCGGGGTTTCCCAGAGCTGACACCAGGAGCAGGCCACTCTGCTGCCCACATGTTCTGGGGTTCCTTCAGAAATCAAACAGAATTCTCATGTTTACTTCTGTTAGTGCCCGGGACCCACTCTCCATTGAGCTGACACTCAGGTCCAATGCCCCCAACTTTCTGAGTCCCCAGAGGGGAAATACAGAAGGCACTACTTTAGGAAATCCCTGCACAGAACTTGCCAGGACTGAAAGCAGGGGTGAGGCCCTGGGGTCCACTCTTCTGGGGTGCGGGGTCCCCTCAAACTAAATCAGGGACCTTACCTAAACGCCAAGCAAGACAGGAACTCTTCCCTCTGCTGACCTGATGCTGCCCACCTCGGATCAAAGTGTTCACATCCCTTAGACACCAGAGACAGAATTCAAGGGAAGCCATTTCCAGCCACGCTTTCTGGAGCTTCCCAAGGCTGACAACAGGGATGGGCCTCTGTATGACACCATCTGTTCTGGAATGGCTGGTCCCTCTGACCTCATTCAGAGTCCTCACCTTTAATTTTGTTAGGGCCTGGGTTTCCTCCATCGGCCAGCCTGAAACTGACAGGCTGGTCCACTGTCCTCACTTCAGAGTTTGATTTTACTATATTTACTACAGATCACTGTGATGAGTTCAGGAATGGCTGGCACAGAATTTTCTTTTTTTACTTTTAATTCAATCAAGTTAAACCATAAGAGTTATTACCATAAGAGAGATATAGCTTTGGATTCCACATATATCTGTCATCCACCGTCCATTTAACAAGGAACTACACAAACTACATGGTTCTCCATCTACCCTGTAAATGTTTGCATTGTGGACCAGCCCCCTACTCCAGTCAGTATCTGGTAGCAACACAGACCACCAAACAGAGCCAAAGTACTTCTGCCCTCTGGTGTGCAAAGAAATCAGGAACCATGGAGGCAGTCCAAGCTGGGGATAACACCAGAGTTGTTTTTCAAGGCATGTCTATACTCAGCCCTTTATTCCCAGAGTCACTGAGGTAATTAGCCTTAGGGAATTCCTCCTCCAGTTTCCCCCTCCTTGCAGCTGCACACCCCCTTCTACTCATTAGTAATACTTGCCCAGTTAAAACCTGACCTGGATCACCAACCAATTCCATCCACTTGCATAGCTTCAGCCTCAGCAGTAGGAGGGCCACATACATGGGGAGAAATAGTCGTCTCCCTCAGGCATCAAGACAGCTCTCGGCCCTGGTACACTGGCAAGGGTGCACGGAACCACCAGAGTAGTGAAGAGATGTACCCTCCCAGAATCTGTCAATAACGTCACTTGGTGGATGACACAGGTCAGCTAGCTATACTCTGCCTGACATTGGGGAGGGGCATTCTCAGGCGTGCCTCTGGTACTTTGATCCAGCAGACCTTCCCACTCAGACCACTCTACAACTTCAGGGTGGTAATGATGATCCAGAGATTCCCTAGCCTTTCCATGTAAGCTGTCCAGTACCCTCCACCAGATTCTCCACCTTCTCTCCTCCTTGTACCTTTTCCATCTTTTGCTGAAGTCTGTATACAGGTCCCCGACTTCCAGCTGCCCTAGGCTCTCTGGACTTGTTTCAATATTTGATCTCTCTCATGGATTCTGGAAATTACTCCCCCCATCCTCCCATCACCCCATCACCCCTCCCAACATCCTCCTGTTGTCCCTCACTTAGTGATGTTTTCCTGTCCAGGCTCATTTCCTGGCACCTGATCATTCTGACAAATCCTTGCTTCTCAAAGTAAAGGGAACATTTACTTGACTTATCAGAATTCTTAAAGCGTGCACCTAGGGCAATCGTGGTACTTAAGATATCACTGAAGAAACTCTGCTTTATATGGGTGAAGGACTAAATTAATTTTCTGCTCAATCTATTTAGAAAATAGGGAAATACAAATTAAAATGACAGTGAGATGATATATTTTCAATCAAAAGTTTGACCAAAATTTAAAAGTTTGATAAAATACCAATGAGAGCTTAATTTATTCACATACATAAATATGTGAGAACATAATTTAGTATAGCATTCTTGGAACAGAATATCACCAATATTCATAAAAATTTACTATCATCACACTCCTTCCATTTTAATCTAATTGCACTTTTGTACATCTTTCCTATGATAAAACATGCACATTTGCCCGAGAATTGATGTTCGATGATGTTGATGTCAGTTCTGTTAATCATAGCAGCACATGAGAAACAACCTGTGTGTCTGTCAGGAAGAGAATGGTTAAATTAATTACAACACATACACACTTTAGAATTCTAGGGCATAGTTAAAAGAGCGACACGATCTATATATGTTCTCACGGAAAGATCCTGCATTCATTTTATTCAGTGACAAGGGCAAAAGCCAGAACAATAGTGTTATGCATGTATTTTAAAAACTCACAGTGTATATTTCTAGCACAGGTATATAAGACTAGGCCTGGAATAAATGCTAAAATACTACACAGAAGAATTTTTAATGCAGTTACCTCTGGGCAAGGATGAATTTTGGAGGAACATGGTAAGGAAGAGGAATTGGGATTTCTTCCTATTGTTAGAATGTTTTGGAAACAAGAATATATGTCCTGTTTCCTTTTTGGTTAAGATATTTAAATAAAAATAACAGAAAGAGTAGGTATGTATTATTCAGATAAAGATTTTTATGAGATGTGATGGGAGAAGTCTGATTTCTGAATGGCTTAACATAACAAAATGTTATTTCTTATGCACATAAAATCTGATGGGTGCTGGCAGGAGGCGGTGGTGTCTACACTGTCAGGTGACTCAGGGATCTAGGCTGCTTCCATCATGAGCTTCCACATCTCAACACAGGCTCTCCGCGTTTGCTGCTGAATGAAACACGAAGCATGGAGTTGACATACTGGTTCTCAAATACCTGGGTCTGGAGGTGACAAGCATGCTTCTGCTCATATTTCAGTGTCATGGATAATCACATGACCCTTCTTAGCTACAAGTGGTTGCGCGTGTAGTCTCCATATGAACTACAAGGATGGAGAGTAGGACACGAAATGAATGGCACTTGTAGACGTTCCCATTAACTGTCACACAGTAGTTGCTCAAAAAAGAGCAACTATTAAAATTTGTTATGACATTAGCCCTCATCATTCCTGGAGGATTTTCTGGGAAGATCAAATTTCCTCGCAATTCAACAACTTTTTCTAGTGCCAGTATGTGACCTGTGTTTTTCAAATACAGGGTCACCTCAGCTTTCAAAAGGATCTCATAAATCTCAGCAGGGAGGATGCACCCTTCTTCATTCTTAGCACCATTCTACACTGACCTTTTCAGTAACCTCTATAATCTCAATACACTGAGATTTTTCTTCTTCCTTCTGCTGCATGAAAAAATCATAGTTGTGAGTCTCTGCTATTCACCACCTGTTGAACATTCCTGAACACTTGTACAGATGTCTCTAGGCACACTGGAAAAGCAGGGTTTTCCTCTGGAGCAGATACAGACAAGACTCAGGAAAATGATGGTCAATTTCTTTTTCTTATTAAAGCTGGCATCTCCACCAAGGAGACATATTCTACCTCAGTGGTAGACTCAATAGTCATTCCACATAATGCCCATAGCTTTATCTCTGAAATTTGTGAATATGTCATGTTACATAGCCAAAGGCACCTAGTGTATGTAATTAAAATTATGGAATGGACCTTAAAATAGGGAGGTTATACTGAATTATCTGGGTGGGCCCAATCAAACAACATGAGCCCTTACAAGCAAAGAACTTTTCTCTGGCTGGATGCAGAAGAGAGATGCAGCAGAGGGGAAAGTAGGAGTTTCCACAAGAGACAGATGCAATGTGCTGTTTCAGAAGCAGGGGCCCACTTGCAAGGACTGAAGGAAGGCCTAGAGGAACTATGGCATCTCCGGCTGACAGTCTGCAAGGAAACGGCCTCAGTCTTATAACCACAAAGAACTGAATTCTTCATAGAACTGGATTCTGAGAGCAACCTGAGTAAGAGTGGAATGCAATTCTTCTCAACACCTACCAATGAGAACCCAGTCTCCAACAGCTTGTTATGGGCTTTGTGTAGCCCTGAACAAAGAAAACAGCATAGCCAACCCATATATCCCATCTACAGAAATGTGAGAATAAATGTGTGTTGTTGTAAGTCCCTTAATTTATGGCAATTTGTTTGTCAGCAATAGAAAAATACTAAATCCTCCTAAAAACCTGAGTTCTTAGGAATCCAGCCTCTGCAGATGGTTGTGACACAGCGATTTCCTTGGTCCTTCCTCATCTACCACTTAGGAAAGAAGCTTTGGTTCTTGGCCACTTAGTTAAGCTCACTCTTCAGTGTATGGATTCAGTGGTCAGTCTCAAATAAATCCCAAGTTAAATTCTCCTTTCTTACTAACCTCATCCGCTTTCTAAAATCTCTTCCCTAACTTCAGGGTTATCTTCCAATAACCCGTAGATCCTGTGCCAAACCAGACTCTACTCACAGGCCAATTTGGAAAAAACTTTGAGTGTAGGGGAAGGGCCCAGAGCAGATGAGCAGACGTCTAAACTTCACTGCCAAAGTGAACAACCACATGGACGGGGCTATTGTTATCAGAGGGATTCCATAGTCAAGGATGGGACAGACAGGGGACATCTGTGGGGATTGGGAGGCTCTAAATCAGGGGAGAGGCAGGTGATTCGGGGCTTTTTTTTCCACTGGGAGCAGATAGCAGCCTTAAGAAAGGAAACTAGGCAGCAAGTCAGGATCTAGATTGTGACAGGAGGAAGACCCAGGCCAAGAGTGATATATTTCTGGAAGTGCTGGATTAGGGCAGAGTCAGATCTCAAGGATCTCTGGGGGTAGGGGCAGGAGGAGCCTAGGTAAACTAAGCTCACAGCCTATCCTGAATTGTTTTTAATTCTCATTTTAATTTTTACTTATTATACCTGGCGTTAGTACATTGGCAACAGGGTCCTTCATTTCATTGCCTAAAAGACATTGTGGAGTGTTGAGAGTAGAACTGAATTAAGCGACAGAGCAACTGCTTTATTCAAGGAGTGGAACAGTGAGAGCCCTAAATGAATTCAGACCAGAGGTCTAGTCCCAGTTCTGACACTCATGAGCCATGTGAAGTCAGGAAAATTGCGAAGCTCTGTGAGGCTTTTCTATGAAGTGAGTTTGATAAGCCCTGCTGTGTAGGACTCCTGGGATGTATGTAATGTATGAAAGCACCAGGCACAGTGTCTGGCAAGTATTGAGTCTTTTCATGATTTGCAGTTATTACTGTTATTATTTTGACCCCAGACCCTACCAAAATCTGCTCTATGATTTTTTTAATCCAAGAGATATCAGAGAATATGGGGCACCCTATGATATGGCATAACATATTAGCTAACATGATGCTTAGCAAGTAAAACTAAATTACTTACTACATAAGTTTTTGAGGTTATGTTATTTATTGTGTGTCTAGGGGAATCTTCCCCAGGTGGAACTTAGGGATTCCAGAATTTGTGTCAAGCACCAACTCCTTCCATCCCTTCCAACTGTCCTTCCATTCAAACCACCTCTATTTTCATTTATTTCAGTCCCATTAAAAATCTAGCCCTAAAAAAAAAAAAATCTAGCCCTAACCTGGAGTTTGCCAAATTACACACAAGACAACCTAAATAAGATGAACTTCAAATGTAGTGGACTCTGTCTCTCCCAGGCCAGAGCAAAGATTGCTAGCATGGTGGCTTCTGACCACACGCATGTCATAGATGATCACCCCTATTTCTCAGAAATTCCCTGGGGATGATGAGCATAAAACACATAGTTCACGTGCTGTGCTCAACTGCACTGGGAAAAGGACACTGGAAAGGATGTAGGTCACCTTCCATTCTTATCCCAGGTGGAGAACTTTCTCTGGTTTATCCATGACTCAAACGTAACTGCTAGAAGTTTTCCATTTCAGGCTTTAGTCTCTCAACTCTG
Organism: Lagenorhynchus albirostris; assembly: GCF_949774975.1. Classification (NCBI taxonomy): domain Eukaryota; kingdom Metazoa; phylum Chordata; class Mammalia; order Artiodactyla; family Delphinidae; genus Lagenorhynchus; species Lagenorhynchus albirostris. The sequence continues at coordinate 108,168,327 of NC_083116.1, read as the reverse complement.
GACACACCTTCTGAGTGTCTGGCCCTTGCCCACCACTCCCACAGCCTCATCTGACCCGCCTCCCAGCTTACCACAGCACTGACTCACACTGAAGGACTTGCCATTTCCCAAACCCACTGGCCTCAGGGCATTTACACTTGACTGCTCTCTTCTGGATCCTCCTATGTCCTCTCCTCCTTTTGACCTGTCCTTAGGTCTTAGGGTGTATCTCATTATCTTCCTTACTTTACAGCTGTTCCTAGACTCTAAAATTCTATGGGCACAGTTGGTCTTGTTTTTCCTGACATTCCCAGTAGTAGCCCAGAGCCTGCCAAAGAGCAGATGCTCATGGAATGTTTGAGAAATAGATGAGACAGTGTGCAAGAGGTCTAATTTCTTATGATGTAATTAATTCTACATTCTTGAATAAAGTAAGCACATCCAAGTATATATCTCTTAATTTTACAGAACAACAGACTAAACATGATAAGGGAATGTAAATATTTATCGCCTTTTACTTTTTCCTCTATTTCTTGATCCCAACCATTTTACTGCTGATTTCTTTTCACATTTCCAAGGAAATGCCTAACCCAATGACATGTTATCTTGTTCCAAATAACTAAATGAGATGGAAAATTTCCCAATTCTATAAAATAGTAGAACTCTTACTCTTAAACCTCATAAACATCAATAAATGTCTGATTTACATCATTCATAAACTCAGACTCTGAAGCTACTTAAACTTTCTACTAAAAGGAGCAACATTTAGGCAAATTTATCCAAGTTACTACATAGAACAGGAGCACAAACATGTTATATACTCTGTTTTCTCCAGCCCTGCCCCAACCTTCCACTAATGAGAACATTAGCTGTTCTCTTTGAACATGTTAAATAATCTTCCTCAGCCTTCACTCAGGGCAGGAAAAGCTGCTGGCTATGGCCCTGGAGCGCACGCTGGCCAGGGCAGCAGTGCCAGCCCTGGCTGCAGCCCTGGCTCGGGCTCTCTCTCCCTCATCTCTCAAAGCCTCTTCATACCAGGATGGGAAGGCAGTGGGGACCGTATCATGGATCTTGGCCAGAACCTCCAGCACTTTCATCTTGCTGGTTTCAGCGCGGGCTCTCGGGCCCCACAGAAACTCATAGCATGGAGGATCACTGTTGGCCACCTGGCAGTACTCCAGGTACCTTTCCTGCACTAAATCTTTGGCGATGAGCTTCTTGGGCTCCCCACTGATGAAGTTATTCCTCCCAGCATACAACCCCATTATATTCAGCAATTCCCAGACTTGCTCCTCAGTGGCGCAGTTGCCCTTCGTGAAGATCACACCCAGAACAGTCATCAGCACACCAGTCTTGGGAACCTCTCTGTCATCACTCGGCTTTGCATCATAGCTTAGTTCCAGTTTATTGACAAGGACATAAATATTCCTGTTGGGATCCACTTCCTTCACGTCAAGGCCAAAGACCAGCTCCAAATGCTCAGAGGCTTTCCTGAGGATCTTATAGAAGTGATTCTTGTACATCTGTATTACATTTCTCAACATATCCGCCTTGGTAACGGGCTCTTTCATTTGATACTTGTACAAAATCCTTTGGATTTTCTAAAATGATGATCAAATTTACAACGAATAACTTTTGTTTCTTTTTAATAGTCCTAAAATTTATTTATTTTTGTATTCTTATCCTCTGGCTATGCATTCCAGTCCAGTGTTGAACAGTAGAGTTGGTAGCATTCTGCTTGCTGTGTCTTCTTCCTTGCCTTAACGGGAATGCTACTAACACTTTGTGTTTCACATTTCAATTCTTTTGCTGTAGATTTTAGGAAATGAAAATTCCCTTCTAATGTCAGTTTGCTAAATGGTATTACTATGCATTAGTGTTGAGTTCTTTTCAAAAGCTTTTTCTGCATTTCAGTACATGATCAAAGCGTTTTAAAATTTTATCTGTTAATGTGGTAATATTTTAGGCAGTTTTTTCCTAATGTTATATCATCTTTACATTTCTTGGATTCAGCCTCATTTTTCTACATTTAATTCACTGCTGTATTGAAACTTCTATGTGTTTATTTAGGATCTTTGCCTGTGTGTGGGTGAGCTTGGCTCAAGTATTCTGTTTTCGGGGTGTCCTCAGCTGGTTTTCTTATCAAGGAAAGCTAGCCTGGGAAAATGAGTTGAAAGATTTCCCATCTTTTTGTATGCTTTGGATGTGTTTACATAAGATAATGGTTCATTTTTTGCTTATTATATGGCAGAACTGCCTTGTCCTGAAACATTTGAAGGTGGCTGGAGCTTTGAGGAGAGTTTCAGTTTGTATTTCTCAATTACAGTTTTCTATTTCTCTTTGGATCAATTGGGTAATTAATATTTTTTCTAAATAATGGTCTATTTTCATTGGGGTTTCAAATTTAATGGCAACATGTATATTCTTTTCATTGGAGAAATTCTCAAACATATACAACATAGAGAGACTAGTGTAGTAAAACCAATACATCTGACATTAGAATCAACAATTATCAATACATAGTCAGTCTGGTTCCATTTATACCCATAGGTACTCCAATCTCTGCCACTGAAATAATGAGAAACAAATCCTAGATATAATACCATTTCATCTTTAAATATGTCAGTGCCGGTTTCCAAAAGGTAAGTACTCTTTATGAAATATAAACCTTATATGGTAGGATTATACATATTCTACCTTAAAAAAACTAACTCTGTGATATCATCAAATGTCCAATTACTTTTCACATTTACCTGACATATTTTTTAAATGTTTTGTCCTTGAATTAGAGTCAAGTAAAGTCTGTTCATTGTCATTGTTTTTTATGTCCATTAATTTATAGATCTTATCCTCCCCCCTCTCCAATAGATACATTACTTCTTTTTCCTTGTCATTTTGTTGCTGTTGTTCGGGGGAAAACCCTCATCTTATGTTCAGTCCGGTTTCGTATGGCCTGGATTTTGCTGATGCCAACACTGGTGTCCTTCTCCCCGTGTATTTCTTTAAATCGGTTGAAGTTAGATCAGATTAAGGTTTAACTTTTTTCTCTTTGTTTTTTTTCTTCTTCTGGAAAGACTGCTCCATAGGTGATACTGTGCACTTTTATTACTAGGAACCTAATGTCTGTCTCCATTTGTGTTGATGTTTGCAGTCTTTGAAGATTAGCATATTTATCCATTAACTAATTGAGAGTTACACAATGTTAATTTTCTCTATCATTCCTTCTGAATTTATTAGATGAAATATATATTTATGTAGAAACCTATCCTTGTCCTCCATTTGGTAATATTTATACTGTTCTCTTAGAATATTTAAATTCCTTCTGCACCTATATTTTGTACAATATTATTCAACTAATATCACTTCTGCTTCTTTCTTTTGTAATTGATGATAACTATAAAACTGTCAGTTATATCAGCGTTTTCAAAGAGTAGGCTTTTGTTAGTTGGCTTCATTGTCTTTTTTTTTTTTTTTTTTTTTTTTTTTTTTGCGGTACGTGTGCCTCTCACAGTTGTGGCCTCTCCCGTTGCGGAGCACAGGCTCCGGACGCGCAGGCTCAGCAGCCATGGCTCACGGGCCCAGCCGCTCTGCGGCATGTGGGATCCTCCCGGACCGGGGCGCAAACCCGTGTCCCCTGCATCGGCAGGCGGACTCTCAACCACTGCGCCACCAGGGAAGCCCTTTTTTTTTTTTCATTGTCTTTTAATTAATCATTTCTACACTATTTCATACATTCTATTTTGGGGGGTTTAATATGGTGCTCCTCTAGTTTCTTGAAATTTTTTGCATGTTTTAAATATTTCTATTTTTTTTTGTCCATTGGGATTTTAATTTCAATAACTATATTTTTATTTCCAGATATTGTTTTAGTTCTTTTTCAAATTAGCCTGTTCTTTTCCCTAATTTCTTATTCCTATGGTCTCTATGCTTTCTATTCTCTTTAATGGATTTTATTTTTAAATTGAGTTATAATTGACATATAACATCATAATAGTTTCAGGTATACAACATAATGATTCGACTTTTGTATATATTGTGAAATGATCACCACAATAAGTCTAGTTAACATCCATCACCACACATGGTTACAATTTTTCTTGTGATGAGAACTTTTAAGATCTACCCTCTTAGCATCTTTCAAATATACACATACAGTATTATTAACCATGTTACCATACTGTACATTACGTCCCCGGGACTTATTTATTTTATAGCTGGAAGTTTGTACCTTTTGACTACCTTTATCCATTTTGCCCACTCTCCACCCCCTGCTTTTGGCAACCACCAGTAGTTTCTCTGTATCATTGAGTTCATTTTTTGTTTTTTATTCTACATATAAGTGCCTTTCTGTGTCTGACTTATTTCACTTAGCATAATTCCCTCAAGGTCTATCCATGTTGTTGCAAATGGCAAGATTTCCTTCTTTTTATGGCTAAATAATATTACATTATATATATATATATATATATATACATACATATATATATATGATTTTTTTTATCCATTCATCCATTGGTGGACATCTAGGTTGTTTCCATATCTTGGCTATTGTAAATAATGCTGCTATGAACATGGGGGTGCATATATCTTTTCAAGTTAGCATTTTCATTTTCTTCCAAGAAATACCCAGAAGTGGAATTGCTGGATCACATGGTAGTTATATTTTTAGTTTTTTGAGGAACCTCCATACTGTTTTCCATAGCAGTTGCATTATTTTTTAAATAAATTTATTTAAGGCTATAAATATCCCTCTGAGTACCACTTGGGGTGTTTCCCACAAGTAATGCTAATAGAGCTTTATGTGTAGTGCTGGAATTTTTTACAAGCTGAATGTCTCTGTATTCCTTATGTTCTTAGAATTTTTTGAATATCTATATACATATATATACATACACACACACATATACATGCAAACACACACAAATACTAGTAAGTGGAGAAAATTATTTTGGAGAAGGATGTGAAGAGGAGGAGAGAAGCAGAGAATTATTTAGAGAGGTTTCAGGGTCCCAGTGGGTGTTTTGCTTTGTTTTGTTTTGGTTATATATGATATAAGAGACTTGAACACATTTAACTGCTTATGACTGAATTGAGTTTTTCCTAGGAGTGAAAGGAGAGTTTCACATTAGAAAATCAAACAAAATAATTACAAATGCAACTGTCAGAGATTATTCAGGAAAACAGAAGTTACTTTCAATCGATAACTCAGGTAGAATTTAATGCAAGAAATTGGTTACTCAAATAATGGAGAAGCCAAACAGGATAGAGTCAGGAAAACCAATACTTTGCAACTTGAGGAAATCACTCCCATCTTCAGGATAGAGAGACAAAGAGACGAGGTAGTGTTACTGGAGACTGGGAGTTGGGGTCAGCAGGATCCAGAACCATGGTTAACCAACATATTGGGGGCTAGAGTCATAGAGAAGATGTAACCATTGAAGGAGAAGCCACTTGATTCAGAGAGAGAAAGGGAGAAGGAGAAAATGTCTGACTGTTTCTCTCCTCCTGGACTATAATCTGCTGGTGTCCTTGTTGCCCGATCCTTGATAGTAGCCAAATATTGGAGAACCTAGGAGCTGCAGCCTGCAGGAGTTATCTGCAAAACACTACAGAGCAGAGCAAAGAAAGAGTAAGGAGTGGCTCTGAGGGCAAATAAGTATAGGGCTGGCATAACACAATGACATATTAAATGAGACAAATATACAAGTTGATAAAGAAAATTGTTTTATACAAATCAATATTGATTCATGATAAAAAGAGATGTTATCAAACTAGATAATGGATATCTACCAAAAAAATACCCTCCATTGCAAACATCATACTTAGTGGAAAACCACTGGAAATTGGGAATTAGATAAGAATAGCTACTATCACTATTTTTTATTCCACATTGTAAAAGAGACACCTGCCAGCCCAGTAAAAGGAAATAAATGAAATAAAGGAGTTAGAGATTGGAAAATGAGACCATTTAGTTGTCAGTTCTCCCCCAAATATCTCTAGGTTCAACAAAATCTCCATCAAAATCCCAGAAGGCCTTTATATTTTTTAAAGAAATTGATATACTCTAAAATTTATGTGGGCATACAATGGACAAGAATAGCCAAAATGACTTCGAAAAAGAAAAGGAAATTTGGAGGACTGACACTACTTCATGTCAAGACATTATAAAGTATGATAATCAAGACAATGTGGTATTTTTGTAAAGATAGACAAATGGCTCAATGGAACGGAATAGAAAAACTGGCAATAGACTCTAACATATATAAACAACTGATTGTCAACAGTGGTACAAAGGCAATTCAGTGAAGAAAAGATAGTCGTTTCAAAAAATGATATTGGAACAATTGGAAATATACACACACACTTTGATCCATTACTTTCACTGTACAAGAAAAATAACAAAAAATGGATCACAGATCTAAATGTAAAATCCAAAACTATAAAACTGCTAGAAGGAAATGTAGGGGAAAGCCTTTGGGTTCTTGGGCTAGGCAAAGATTTTTTGGCTACTACTTCAAAAGGACAATTCATAAAAGAACAAATTGATAAATTGGATTCCACCAGAATTAAAAACATCTGTTCTTCAAAAAGACACTGCTAAGAGAATGAAAAGACAACTAATAGAGTGGGAGAAAATATTTGCAAAACATATATATGGTAAAAGGCTTATATGGTAAAAAGCTACCCAGCATTTATAAAGAACTTTTAAAGCTCAATAATAAGAAAACATATAACCCAATATAAATGGTCAAAAGGTTTAAACAGACAGTTCACTGAAAGACAGTTAAGAATGACGGAGAAGCACGTGAAAAGATGCTCAACATCATTAATCATTAGGGAAATAAAAATTAAAATCCCAATGAGATACCACTACACACATATCAGAATATGCACAGTAAAAAGACTGCTCATACCAAGTATTGCCAAGGATGTGAAGGAACTCTCAGAGACTGCTGGTGAGGATGTAAGTTGGTACATCCACTTCGGAGAACAGTTTGGCAGTTTCTTAAAAAGTTAACTACATACCTGCAACATGACCTAGCTATTATACCACCAGGTATTTACCTGAGAGAAATGAAAGCTTATATCCATGCAAAGATGTTTATATGAAAGTTCATAGCATCTTTATTTGTAATAGTGAAAAACTGGAAAGAACTCAAATGTCCATCAACAGAGGAATAGATAAACTTTGGTGTATACATACAATGGAACAAAGTATTGATACATGCTATAACATACATGGCTCTCTAAATAATTATTTTGAGTGAAAGAACATAACACATAACAACATAACTCATACTGTATGATTTCATTTATATGCAATTCTAGGAAATGAAAACGAATGTATAGTGACGTAAAGAGTATCATTCAGGGGTTGCCTGTGGACTGGGAGGGATGTGAAAGAAATTACGAAGGAGCATGAGGAACCTTTTGGGGGTGATGGATATATTCATTATGTTGATTGTGCTGGTTGTTACGTGAATGTATTCATATGCCAAAATTTATCAAATTTTGTGCTTTCAATATATGCAGTTTATTGTATGTCAGTTACACCTTAATAAAGCTGTTAAAAATTCTAGAATGAGCCAATCCAATCTATAGTTGAAATCAGAACTGTGGAAGAGGAATGATGTGGAGGTGGTCTATTGGAATTGGCTGGGAAAGGCATGACTGATCTTTGTGAGGTGGTGGAATAACACTATATCTTGATGGGGATGGGTTACATATGTGTATGCATTTGTACATTTAGGTTTTGTGAATAGCCTCTATGAATATTGTATACATTTAGGTTTTGTGAATAGCCTCTATGAATATTGTATAAGAATTATAAGAATATGATATGATTCAGAATAGAACAACATGAACTTTAAGAAAACAGGAGTACCCAAGTTTTACTGATAATGTTTAATTATCCACTTTATTTAACGCATTGGTGAAGCATAGGTTAAGTATTACTTAATCCTTCTTAGCTTTGTATACACCAAGTATTTGAGTAATTTTCCATGCATTTTCCCTTTTCACATGGCTGTGATGGTATTGTATATACATCCTTCAACTGATCTTTCTATCTTTTAGACATTTCAGAGCCCATCTTACTCCTTCATCTAGAATCGATTCCTAATATTTGTTGGTCATAATTAACCCCATCCCAAATATCACAATAACAAAAAGAACAAGGTAACATTGCTTTGTAATTAAGGCTAGATAATTTCTAGATGAGCAATTTTTGAAGCCAGACTGTTAAAAAAAAATGTAGGTAGTTTAACTATTTACAGTGTTGCTGATAAACGTTCATTATTACCATAATGGAAGCAAATTACTGTAAAATTACCATAAAAGTACAGGAAATATTCAATAAGTTACTTAAAATGAAAGAGAATAATAAACTAACTTATGGCAAACACGTTTATGTGGCCTCAAGGCATAAGCCCCAAAGAAGAGAGTCAGATGTAGTGCGTGAGATATTTGTATATTATCTATACCCTGTTACAGAAAGATAAGCTTTTTGACTGTTCATTTCACAGGTAGGTGGTATTTTGCTCAAAATAGACTACTTCTCTTTGAGACTGCTCACCATATTGATCACTGGGCTTTACCTAGGCATTTGATATGGTCATTCTCATGTAGATCATATTTTGATATTCACATTTTTTTAAACCCCAAATCAGCTATTAAGATCTAACTTATTTTAGCAAGTAATTCATGTAACAGGCATCCCTACCCCATCTCTACTACTTCTGTTATCCCTAAACTCCATATCTCATCAGTGACCCTCTACCCATCAGCAAAAACACAGCGTCTTAGGACAATATCTCATGTGCTAATATTCACCATATTCTTAATCTCTGCCCCATTCTTTAAGACTTAACCAATTATGAATTCTGTTTTTACATCTGTCTCCAGGGATTAGGCTCGAGAATGAGTTGTGATTTTTGGCAATATAGAATTAGCTTTAAAGAACAAAAAAAAATTTCTATCATCATATAACTTAGATATAACAACCATCAACATTTTTATTTTCTGCTTATCTTTATTTTTTAGCATACTGCCTAGCAATTAGGAACAAATGTTAGCATTGCCTTTCTCGAGTTTCTAATCTAAAAACAGGAATAATAGAAGAGGAAGCACAGACTTCAAACATTCTCAAACTGATAGCACTGTAGTGAATGTCCAAAATCTCTTTTTTCATGTTGACTTATATGGGTTTTTAGGGTCCAATCCTAAGTACGCCATCATGCTGATACTATCTCTGAAAGAGATTTAACAGTATTCATAGTCTGCTGAGCTAGGAAAGTTTCTTAAAGGATCAAAAATGTCCTCTAATTCTAGCTTCCAAGTTTCCCGTAATGACATCAAGTGCAACTGCATAAAAATGATTTACTAAAACTGTGCCTATTCTTTAGAGTAGTCCTTGTTGTTTGGTGATAGAAATAGCTTTGTGATGATGTCCAGATCTCTAACCCCACCAGCACCAGTATCCTGGTCAACACTGAGGCCAGCAGATTAATCCTGATGCTGATGAAATCCAGGGAGAAGATATTCCCTGCTCTAGCAAGCACTATAGTAGTATAGATAACTATGACATGGAATTGGTAATACTGTTCTGTGTATACAGAACTCAGTGATGATATCTGTCGCATCACACCTGGATGTAAAACTGCATGTCCCTTCTTCTCCATAGGAGCACATGTTTGAAATTGTGCAGTACTTAAAATTCAAAAGAGAAAATACATGGGGAAGGGGATAGGACAAAAGCCTATGACAGAAAGTCATGAAATTTTTCAGTAGTTAAATACCTTTGTTTCCCCCATGTTCTTGCATATAACACCATACAAACATTGTGTACAACTATTTTAGATAATTATATAAGATAATCAATGCAGATTATGAGTAGAATTAATTTGTTGCCTACAATTTTAAATTGTTTATTCTGCTTAAATACAGAAGAAATTCAGATTTAGATAAGTAATTAGCAAAGGAGCTTATAGTGATGTGGCTTAAATATTCACACATATTCCTCAAATGTATGTTAATAAAAATATATAAATTTATATATAACGTAAGTATATAAATAATACTGAAATGTATATAAATTTAGATCTAAATAATGTATACCTGTGTAATATATACACATATATGTTATTCTTACAGTTCTGACAACATTTAAAGTAAAAACTATGGATATAAACAAGTAAAAATAATGTATATGTAACAATAAAGAGTTCAATTTTATCATCATTACTTAACCTTAGTGAATTTGATGTTCTGTTAAAAAAAGAACACAGTGCTACAAGGAGACAAGTTAAAATGGTTGTAGCGTCACTTTCATAAATAACTGATATCAAAACTATATTCCTTGATTTACAGTTTCACTCTTCATCATGTTACATATCTCACATTTTAATCATATATTTGAAGCTAGTTAAATGATTTGAAGAAATTCAGACTTATGATACATATGAAAACAAAAATAGGAGCAAAAGGAAAATTTTAAATGCTTTGTTTTTTTTCGGTCGCGGGCCTCTCACTGTTGCGGCCTCTCCCATTGCGGAGCACAGGCTTCGGACGCGCAGGCTCAGCGGCCATGGCTCACGGGCCCAGCTGCTCCGCAGCATGTGGGATCTTCCCGGACCGGGGCACGAACCCGTGTCCCCTGCATCGGCAGGCGGACTCTCAACCACTGCGCCACCAGGGAAGCCCTTAAATGCTATTTTAAAGGCTAATTTTGTTTGTTTTTTGTTTGCAAATAGGAAAACAGAGGTATTTGGTTGCTGTCAAGAGCTGTGAAGAAGCTAAGATTTTTATTCTTCTTGCAAGCTAACAAGTTAGCCTGTCACAGTTTCATGGATGCTGGCAGAAAACACAAGACGCTTGGGTAAGAGATAAAGAACGTTATTACTCAAAGCAATAGTAGTAGCCAGAGTATATGCATTTTCTTACACTGGTTATCCAAGTCCCAGTAACCAGAGAGTGACATGGAGAGGTCCAGGTGACACCAGAACATACAGTGAGTTGCATTGCAGGAAAGGAGCCCTGTGCTTAGGAAACCTGAATTTTGTATAATGGGCAGAAAGCATGCCTCCCCCCTGCTCTGGAGACATTATTTATAACTTCCAAGGCTGTTTGATACACAGACTTTGTTGAAAATATCAGACAAAGGGCAGCCAGTGCCTCACAAGATATGCAGAATTGCAAGTGACCCATAGAGAATTGTCCCTAAACATTATATGTTCTGTTTAATAGTTAGTCATTTGTATAGTTGATTTTCTCCTCCTTAGACATAAACTTTTGGCGAAGTAATATGAACGATTTACTTGAGGAGAAATCACCTTTGCACAAATGTATTGTCTCACTCAATCCATTTTCTTAACATCCATCTGGTGCACATTTTATTGGGAGAAAGTAAACAGTAGGACAAAAATTAAAGTCCATGTAAACCAATTTGTTTCAGGAATTATATGTTTTAAGTGACAATTGACTCACAAAATGTACTCACTATTGTAAAGCTTATTCCAGGTGACTTTCTTCAGTTAGAAGTTAAAGCTTAAGCAAAATGAAAAAAGGTCCTTTGTTTTTCCATTTTGTGTATCAAAATAAACTGTCTGTGAAAACATCTATGTGCCCCTAAATGGAATTAATCAAAGATGTAAAGGACAGATAGGTGAATATAATGAAAGCTATAGGGTTAGGAAAAATCTTCCTTCCTCTTACATTTTACACACACTTAACATTAGTATGTGACAGGTAGATGTTCTTGATTGCTCTGACCCCAAGGTTCCCAGCTTGTCAATGGCACAATAATAAGCATTCATTTCCTTCTCTGATGAAGCATATTTTATATTCTCTAATATCCTGTAAATAAGGAATCAGTGAGATATAATAACACCTGAATCCTTACCACTGTTCTAATGGGGGTAGCCTTTGGTTACAGGGAGATTTTTGAAATATTAAATATAAAATTAGATTTCAAAATTTACCACTTAGCATTCTTTTTTTTTAACATCTTTATTGGAGTATAATTGCTTTACAATGGTGTGTTAGTTTCTGCTTTATAACAAAGTGACTCAGCTATACATATACATATATCCCCATATCTCCTCCCTCATGCGTCTCCCTCCCACCTTCCCTATCCCACCCCCCTAGGTGGTCACAAAGCACCGAGCTGATCTCCCTGTGCTATGTGGCTGCTTCCCACTAGCTATCTATTTTACATTTGGTAGTGTATACATGTCCATGCCACTCTCTCACTTTGTCCCAGCTTACCTTTCCCACTCCCCATGTCCTCAAGCCCATTCTCTACATCTGCTTCTTTATTCCTGTCCTGCCCCTAGGTTCTTCAGAAGAATTTTTTTTTTTTAGATTCCATATATATATGTGTTAGCACACGGTATTTGTTTTTCACTTTCTGACTTACTTCACTCTGTATGACAGACTCTAGGTCCATCCACCTCACTACAAATAACTCAATTTCGTTTCTTTTTATGGCTAAGTAATATTCCATTGTATATATGTGCCACATCTTCTTTATCCAATCATCTATTGATGGACACTTAGGTTGTTTCCATCTCCTGGCTATTGTAAATAGAGCTGCAATGAACATTGTGGTTCATGACTCTTTTTGAATTATGGTTTTCTCAGGGTATATGCCCAGTAGTGGGATTGCTGGGTCGTATGGTAGTTCTATTTTTAGTTTTTTAAGAAACCTCCATACTGTTCTCCATAGTGGCTGTATCAATTTCCATTCCCACCAACAGTGCAAGAGGGTTCCCTTTTCTCCACACCCTCTCCAGTATTTATTGTTTGTAGATTTTTTGATGATGGCCATTCTGACTGGTGTGAGATATCTCATTGTAGTTTTGATTTGCATTTCTCTAATGATTAATGATGTTGAGCATTCTTTCATGTGTTTGTTGGCAATCTGTATATCTTCTTTGGAGAAATGTCTGTTTAGGTCTTCTGCCCATTTTTGGATTGGGTTGTTTGTTTTTTTGATATTGAGCTGCATGAGCTGCTTGTAAATTTTGGAGATTAATCCTTTGTCAGTTGCTTCATTTGCAAATATTTTCTCACATTCTGAGGGTTGTCTTTTGGTCTTGTTTATGGTTTCCTTTGCTGTGCAAAAGCTTTGAAGTTTCATTAGGTCCCATTTGTTTATTTTTGTTTTTATTTCCATTTCTCTAGGAGGTGGGTCAAAAAGGATCTTGCTGTGATTTATGTCATAGAGTGTTCTGCCTATGTTTTCCTCTAAGAGTTTGATAGTGTGTGGCCTTACATTTAGGTCTTTAATCCATTTTGAGTTTATTTTTGTGTATGGTGTTAGGGAGTGTTGTAATTTCATTCTTCTACATGTAGCTGTCCTGGGAGCTATTAATTGCCTATAATTTCTGGTCTGCTGTCTAGCTGCAAAACAAGCCCCAAGGGCCAAAAAAAAAAAAACCACACACACATAAATTTAAGAGCTGGCAGTTTGAAGTTCACAAGTATGAATCAAGATGGTAAAGGTGAGAGGTGGGATGCCATCTGTGTCTGCTACAACTATCATCTTACAGATTCAGTCTAGGGTTTGCTTCAACCTCTTCAGGTTCAAAAAAGAAATCATGCAAACACTTTTCATTGTATTGGGCTCCTCACATGTTTTCTTAACCTTTCAAAAATAGTGTAGAATCAGCATGTTTAATGCAAGTAAATCTACATCCAGCATTGATCTTAGATTTCCTATAGGGTTCCTATTACAAAGAAAATACCACTGGTTCATGACCTTTGCTTATGGAAAGGCACAATTTGGACTCTTTGTTATATTTTGCTCCACTAGCTTTGCTTCAAATTACTTTGTACATTTAGTTTAAAATTCAGCTCTAAGGGTTTTAATTTCGGCCCTAGTCCTCTAGTCTTTTTCACACAAATCACTATGTCTTTCTCCTCATTTTTCCTCAACTTAAACATGAGTCTCCTATTCAATTTGCATTGCCTTTAACCATACTATTTTCTCCCCTGACTTAACTGATTTGCCCATTCCTCTTTCCCTGGCTGCACTACTATTTGCTGAGGAATTTTTTACAATCCCACTACATCCTCAAGTCACAAAGTTATGGGCATGATGGCAGCAAAGAGCTTAGATATCTAGGAAGAAAAGTTGGAGTGAGGGGCTCTTCATGGAAACGAAAGTGAGAAGGGGCATGTAGAGGGGAGTGTGATGCTACGACCTTTCAAGAAGTCAAGGTAAATGATGATGCGATTGTGGATGATTTTCTGTCTTTCCCAAAGCATTACTTTTCACTACAATATATATAAGATCATGATCCTGAGGTTTGCTTCAACAGATTTCACCAAAATAAACCCAGATTTGTACATTTCTTTTGTTTTTCTTTTTCTCCGTATGTTTCACTTCTTATGAAAAAGCTATTTGATGTGTTATGTAGAGCAAGGCTTCCCAAGTCCTGCTCTCTATCTAATTCTATATCCTCTTCTCCTGAAACATTCTAAGCATAATCCAAAAGGAAAAAATTTGGCCCTTGCTCAAACATGTCATGTTGTTTGATGTCCCCAAACCATTAAACAGACTGCTTCCCCTGCTGAGATATAATATTCCTCATGTCTCTATGGTGAACTCTTAACTTTTGACACCAATATTAGTCATCATTTCTTGGCAGGGCCTTTCTTGACATTGATGGGTCGAGCAAACAAATTCCTTTTTTGTACTTCGTCTGTATCATGTTTTCTACATATATTTCTACCTATATTGTAGTTTACTAAATAGTATAAATTTGTTTTAATATTAGTCTTGAGATTCCTAAGATCCAAAACTAGGTCTTATTTTCTTTTACCACCCAGAGCCAGGAAACATCTGTTACATAGTAAGAATGTAATAAACGGGGTTCATTGTTGAATTACCTTTTTATTTGATTCTCTCTTAGAACTCCGTATGCCTCTATAACTTTCTACATTAAAAATTCACATAAAGTATCCACTTAAAATTTTTACTCTCCTTTAAACAAAAATAAAAGTACATATTCAACTTTTCCTGACCTCCTTTGATTTCTTCTCTTTCAAATCAGAGAAAACCTTGCCACTTAATTTTTTATAAAGCAAATGCTTACTTTCTGAAAATGTTCCATAATTAGGTACATTTCTGGAAATTATTTATATTATAACCATGGTCATTTCTTCTTTATAAGTTACTATAATATAGCAGTTGTATCTTTTTAAGTGCTTTGTATTCTGTTTTAGTAATTTGGATGAAAGAAAGAATGGCATATCCAAGCAGGTGCTTAGTAATATAATTATCATCAACATAATCTTAATTCTCCTTTTTGAAGTATTGTTTCATTATACTGTTACTATGACTACTTATGTAGGTGAAAATCATTGTGGTGTAGTAGCAGAAACACGAAATGGCAGTCAAGATACCAGTGTTCCAATTCGGTACTTGCACTTTGTTGTGTATCCCGAAGTATGCTGCTTAACTTCTCAGACCTTTGAATTTGCTTACCAATAAAATAAAATTGCTGGTATAAATAATCTGGAAGGTCCATTATAGCTCTCAGTGTTATCTGATCCCAAGATTCAATGCATATTCCTTTGCCTTTTATGATGATACCACTGATTCATATATTCTACATATAAATTGTGTTGAATGAGTGTATTTATGGAATAGGGACTTAAGTTTTTATGATCTTAGAAAAAGGGTATGAAAGTGAAGAAGGTTGGCTTTGTATACTCAAATGAGAAAGAAAAATACCTAGGTGTAGGTCAAAGAAATGGAAGCCTGGAAGATGATGGCTTTTAATTTGGACTGAATTTATGTTGTGGTCATGGGGATGTCAGTGACATCTTTACCTTAGTCATTCTTATTGTTAACTCTATGTAAAAGATGAGGGTAGGATCTAGATTCTTTAAATAATAATAATAAAATAAATACAAAAAGGAGGAGAAGCTAAAAGCTGTCAGAAAAGAAAAGAAACAAATAGATGCAGCTTCTCAAACAACCATTAATGTGAAAATAAACTGAACAATAAAGAGCAACTTTTTCTTGAGGAACAACTACCCCACAAGAAGTCTATTAAATTACATGAGCTTACTAAGATTGATGATCATGAGTGTTTATAACAGTCCTTCAATTAAGGATGTAGCAAACAATGGAATGCTATGAGGGTAATGAGAAATCTATAGGTGACAAAGAGATCTCAACACTTACTTTGTTTTAGTCTAACAATAGAAAAAGGGAAAACATTTTTAGATACTGATTTTTCTTCCAAAGCCTTCAGTTAGTTATTTCAAACTAATAAAGTAGAAAGAGCCTAGAAATTGTATTTCAGATCTTAGTAAAATTATAAAGCGACTTAAAAGCCCTTTGAATAAATTTACTTAACATGCAAAGGAATCTGAAGACTATCCTAAAGTTGAGGAATCATATATTCTATAATTTGCCACATTTAAGATAAAAATAGGGACACCATGCAGAAAAACTGTTACTGAATTTGTGGAAGATATTCTGCAATAATTTGTTAGTGGACCAATACATATTTCAGTAATACTGAGAAACTGACAAATGTAAATCAAGTTTTGTCAGTTCTTAAGCAGATAGGAATTTACTTCAGTACGTCTCTTCTTAATCACAATCGCAAATGTTACTACAAGATGAATTTGGATGTGCAGACTCTATCTTTCTCTCCACATGTTGTCTACTTGATAAACTATCAAGTAAATTCTTATTTGAAAAACACAGCTCGGAGCACTCTTACTACTCATTCTGTCATGGTCTCAGCCTATCCTAGGCAAATGTGAAGTTATTTTTCTACATGAAATGTCAATGAAATGTTTCCTAAGCAAATGCCCTTCTGATGTATTAAAGTCCATATTTTATATTTACATGGTATCATAAATCTATTACCACTGTAATAAATTCAAAAAAACATTTTGAAAAAAAGTGAATTTTAAAACTATAACAATAAGATAAAGCAGGGATATTTCCCCCTATTTGGTACCATGAATTCAGCTGAATTGCAATAGTTTCCTATCTGGTCTCAATGCTGGTGCCCTAGACCCACAATAGTGTCTTCTCAGCCAGAGTGAACTTTTTAAATGTTTGATCAATGTCATTTTCTCAAAACACAAAGGCTTCTGATCTCACTTACAAGGCTCTTAATAACCTAGCCCCTTCCACCTCTCTTTCCTCCTGGACTCAGCGCCAGTCACATATCTTCTTTGCTGTTACTTGAATACACAAACATAGTCTTGCTTCAAGGACATTTTACTTATTTTTCCCCTATTTATTTGCTTTTTCCCTAGGTATCATCATGGCTTACTCTTAGCTTTCTTCAGGCCTTTGCCAAAAAAAAAAAAAAAAAAGCTCTTGTATCCTCCTAACACATATTGTCCCCTGTTTCTTGTTTTGGTCTTTGGTTTTCCACACTGTATACATTGCAATCACTTTGTGTATATATATACATATTTTATGTAGTGTTAAGTATTATTCTCTTTTCCACCCACTAGAATATAAGCTTCATGTGGGCAGGGACTTAATCAGTTTGATTCATTACTGCTTCCCCAGCCCCTAAAATGATATGTGGTACATAATAGACATTCAATAAATATTCTTTGAAGGCATAAATGAGGTGAGATGTGTGTATTGATAATAAATGTATCAATAAATATTAACTCTGTTGGCTCTTTTGCTCTCAGCCAAATTACTTGTCAACTGAACCGATCAAGGGTACATTTAATATGGCTAAATTATATATCCTAAACGTTTGTTGAGACCTGCGAAGTGTGCATGTGTTTACTCTTTGATCCTAAACATAAACTTGGGATTATTAATATATAAGCTTTTGAGAAGGTAGTATAGAGTGGTAGGACTGGAGATAACTCCAGAGAAGCTGGATTTGAGAGGCCTTGGTTTTATTTCTTCTTAGAAGTGTGTAATTGGACAATTCAACTGGCTTCTCTGCATCTTAATTTCCTCATCTACTAAACTGGACCAATAGAAATAATTACTTTCTGGCTTGCCTCACAGGATTGTTGTAAATCTCAAGTAAACCAAAGCATTTAAATATATTGTGTAAACCTTTCTGTGGGCTGCATTCCTGATGTTTACAGGTGTAAGAAAAAATACAAATTAAAAATAAGAAAAAAAAAATCAATTCTCCCTGGTGCAAACTGGGAAACAGGCTCCTCCCCGTTCCTTTTCTTAAAGCATTTACTTTAGAATTTCAGTAATTATAAAATCTTTCTCTGCCTCTTTGAAATGTATGTAAATCTTTTCAAAAGCTAAGTAAGCCTTTTTTTAGTTCTACAACCCAGTAATGTTTCCTCAAGGACCAGGGAGCCATGATTTGAAATGCAATCATCAAGGAAAATAGTGCCCCTATCTCCCAGTTTCCACGGAGGACAGGAGCCTAAGTTTAGCTGGTATCTGGCTCTAAGTTGCAAACCTAGCTCCTGTCATAAAGATCCAGGAAATTTTTTTTCTTTTGGATAAAGACCATTACCAAACACAAATGGTCACTCCAATTACCAGGTGAATTTTGGATGAACTTTGTGTGAGAAAGGGCGCTGTCAAGTCCTCATACTTGAGGCTTGTTATTGTTTATTGTTTACTTGGGAACAAGTATATAATGGATTGTATCTGCTTGGTTGTATAAAAGGGTAAGATTTCTTTCTGTCTTTGCATTCTTTTTAGATTGCCTGTGCTATGTATCACACTCCAGTTTAATGCTCATTCAATAATAAAACTGTTTTCTTTCTCTTTTTCTACCTTTGTGGAGAGGTTTTCTAGGTTAACAAACGATTTTTGTTTCTAATAATATTTCCCCAACTTAGGTAAATGAAAAGTCACATGAAAAACAGAATGAGGAGAATTCTGGTTTCTACATGGGAAGTAGAGAGCTGAAAAAAACATTAATCCATCCTTATAACAAGAACCAAAGCTGGACAAACTGCAGGTTTACAACTTTTTTTAGATCCGTAAGAGACCTCAGTCACAGGGTAGCCAACTATACCAAAATCTAAAAAGAGTTCAGCTGGAATTATTAACAAATTGGTAAAGGACAAGTAGAGACTGGCAAGAGTATGTGGATCCCTTGGGGATCATAGATAGGGAGGGAGTTCAGACCCACTCTTAACACCTAACTTACTCCATGGGCCTCGCTCCCCTACCCTCCCCCCAAAAGATTGGTAGAAGACCTGAGACAGCAAAACACACTGTTAAGAGAATGAAAACACAAACCACAGACAGGGCAAAAATATCTGTCAATCACCTATATGGCAAAGGACTTGTTTACAGAATATATAAAGAACTTTCAAAACTCATCAAAGAGAAAGTAAACAACACAATAAAAATATGGGCAAAATGTTTGAATATACGCTAAATCAAAGAAGGTATACGGATGGCAAATAAGCAGATAAAATGATGTTCATTTTATCTGGTCATTAAGAAAATTCATATTAAAACCACTATGAAATACTACCAAATGTTTATTAGAATGCCTAAAAAACAACATCAGTTGCTGGTGAGGATACAGAGCAACTCGAACATTCATAAATTGCAAAATGATCACTTTGGAAAGCAGAAACAGTTTCTTTTAAAGGTAAACACACCTATACCATGTGACCCAGAAATCCCACTTCCCCCCAAAAGAGAGAAAAATTATGTTCACACAAAAACATGTATGTGGAAGTTTTTAGCAGCTTTACTCATAATCACAAAACACTGGAAAGAACCCAAATGTTCTTCAGCCAGTGAACAGATAAACAAACTGTAGTACATCCATACAGTGGAATAGTATTCAGCAATAAAACTTAAAAAAAAACCAAACCCAAAACTATTGATACGTGCAACAACATTCATAAATCTCAAATGCTTTTTGCTAACTGAAAAAAGCCAGGTCAAAAGACTACAAACTAAATAATTCTATTTATATGATGTTCTGGAAAAGGCAAAGCTATCAGGATGGAGAATAGATCACTGGTTGCTAGGGGTTCAGGGTAGAGGAAAGGGTTGATTATCAAGGAGAGGCATAAGGAAAGGGTTTTTTTGGGGTTTTTTTTTTTGTGCGGGCCTCTCACTGTCGTGGCCTGTCTTGTTGCGGAGCACAGGCTCCAGACGCGCAGGCTCAGTAGTTGTGGCTCACGGGCCCAGTTGCTCCGCGGCATGTGGGATCCTCCCAGACCAGGGCTCGAACCCATGTCCCCCGCATTGGCAGGCAGATTCTTAACCACTGCGCCACCAGGGAAACCCATAAAGCAAGTTTATGATTTGATAAAACTGTTCTGTATCATGACTTTGGCTGTAGATACATGACTCTGCAAATGTGCCAAAATTAATAAAAATGTACACAACAAAGTGAATTTTACGACATATAACATAAAAATTGTATTTAGAAAGAATAAAATATACTAATGTGATAATTTGTCCTCAGTTACTAATAAATGTCAACTGTGGCACGTTGAATCATATAAAAGTTTCAGGTTTATTAAGCATAACTTAATTTGACTTTAGTGTATCAACAAATGGATCAAACAAAAAGCCATATTATTCTCAAACTGAGGACAAAATGGAAAAAGAACATAAAGTATTTTATAACAAAATTATTAAATCTGTCCCACCAAAGGGAGGTAGTATCTTTTGGGCCTCTCACTGTTGCAGCCTCTCCAGTTGCGGAGCACAGGCTCCAGACACGCAGGCTCAGCAGCCATGGCTCACGGGCCCAGCCGCTCCGCGACATGTGGGATCCTCCCGGACCGGGGCACGAACCCGTGTCCCCTGCATCGGCAGGCGGACTCCCAACCACTGCGCCACCAGGGAAGCCCAGTAGTATCATTTTTGAAATATCAGGCTTACCTCCAGATTCCCTAAACTAGGGAAAGGATAGTAGAGATTGAAAAGTTTAGGTCAGAAGGCAGAGAAATAGTTCAGGGTTGTGGGTATGAATTATAAAGATAGATTAGTCAGAGGTGACTGATAGAGTTAAAGAAATGATGGCACAGAAGTTTGAAATAGAAAGGAACTGATTGATTCTAGGAAGCTGTTTGAGCCAATGTAATAACTAATTAGAAAAACAAGAGGTTTATCGATCAAGTTTGAGAAGGGGATTATTTTATAAGCAATTCAAGCAAAATTTCTTTACAAAATGGTCCTTAGACTATAGAATTAACTGCCGCAATGTCTTATACAAGAGCAAAAGAACTAGATATATATGTATCTATTACAGCAAGGGTTTAAATGAGAACATTATTGATAGGCAATGTGCAATTATCAAAAATTAGAAATAGGGAAGTGAAAATTAGAATTCAGCTCAAAGCATGTTACAAACAACTGATGTGGAGATTGTAGACTATAGTTCGTCAGACATCAGCCAGTTTTATCCAGCACATACAAAGATTTGTAAAGCATATAGTTAATTTGATAAATGTAAGCAGCCTAGTTCAAAGTGACGAAATAAAGAAGAGGGCTGAATCATCCCTTGGAACGTAAAATTTTTAAAAGGTTTTTGCTTTTGACTATTCTGTTGAATTGCTTTTCCTTTATGAGTAAAAAGCCAACATGCTCAAATGAAAACTCATTAATTTCACTCAAATAATACCCACAAAAAATCAAATGGTTATTCTGAAAAGGGCATTATGATTTTCCCATTTATCAAATGTTTACACAAATTTTATTTGTCTCCTTAATCTAACTGTTGCAGCTCTCTTAATATAACTCCATTTGCCCTCTTTTCTGACAGCATGTATAAGTTACTTATTAAAAAGGAACTCTCTCACATTATTGATGAAATTTTAATTGGTACAACAGTCAAGAGGCTACCATGTGTTTTTCAAAAAAAAAGAAAGAAAAATATATTCTGCCCTCAAATACCTTCTCAATTATGGGGGCATCAGATATATTTTAAAAATATGAATTGATACCTTAGAAGTTTGTAACAGAATTAAATATATCTAGAGCCTAGACAAGAATGTACCTTGTTCTTTCAGGGATAATAGAACCTTGAACTTGACAGTGGACATCAGGTGTATGAAAACAGTCTTTAATAAGGAGAAATAGAAGAAAATTACACAGATTTTTAGTTTTTTGGTGGAAAAAGTCTTCCCTTGTGCATCCTGCCACCAGCAGCTCAGCCTTCAGTTATTACCTTTTCTGGAAAAGAATCCCTATTTTCTTAGACTGTTTATTTAGCACATGTTCCCTCGAGGTCTTCAATGAGTCAGACTCTGTTTTAGACACAGGCGATACAGGGATGAATAAGACAAAGTCTTTTCCTCACAGAGCTTTCTTAACTAGTGGAAGAGTCCAATTATAGACAAAAACTGCATAAATAAAATTAGATATTTTAGAGAGCTATGTGTAAAGCTTTAAGTAGAATTTTAAATTGTTTTGTATAGAGCCAAGAGTCCAAAATTCAATAATCATCCCAAGAATATTAGTTCACTCTTTCCTTCCCCCCTCCTTCCTTCCCTCCCTTTCTTCTTTCCTATAATCCACTGTTGCCCTTTCTTTTCTTTCTTAATTTTCACTTGTTTAGTTCTCTTGCTGTGTATAATTTCCACTATGCCTATCCCCTCCCCTCTAAAAAATTAGATTATTATTCTGTTGTGATTTTTTACTTTTGAGGATGACTGCAAAAAAACAATCCCAGTGCAGCAGTACCAACACTTGGAAGAGCCTTTTCATTGTGGGTCTGAACATCAACAGCCCATCCCATTTCATACATTTATTATTAGCCTCCATTATTAAAGCTGTTGCTATTCTCAGCAATTAGAATCTATGTGTGGCCTGAGCAATTCTGACATGAGCAATTCAGGACCAATGACGTTCCACCCTGAGTGCCCTGGAATTTCTCTCTCTATTCATATCTGTAGCTATTCTCTGGAAAAGTGGCAAACGATTTAACTCTTCTCTTAACATCCCAGTTGTATTCTCATCTTTTCTCAAACAGAGAATCCCTTGGATTAAAAGCGTCCATCAAGCAAGAGGGCGGGTTACAGTGGTTTCCCCGTCCATCTGCAATCATGACACACCATGCTACGCTGTAATATGATAGATACTAAAATCGATTTGAGTGCCATTTCTGCTTCATTATGTCATGGTTTACACACCCTGCACATCGATTCTTCACATGTATTTAAAGAGGAGATTGTATATATACACTCAGATACTGACTTAAATGAAATTAAAAAGGATATATAAAGTTATTAATCTTCCTTGAAGTGCTTATATTTTCATGCTCTAAATGAACCTTCATGTATGTGGATAGAAATGTGTAAAAATATTGTCTTGTTAGTCTCTTTTAAGATAGTTCGAATCTTCATTTTAGGCGTTTTACCAATAATCTCCACCTTGAATGATTTATAAAATATTACAAGAAAATATTTCAAGGAATTTATCCCCCATTTTTCTTCTTTCTAAAGAAGTGTTACATCAAATAGTTTCTTTTTTTTAATTTATTTATTTATTTATTTATTTATTTATTTATTTTTGGCTGTGTTGGATTTTCGTTGTTGCGCGCGGGCTTTCTCTAGTTGCTGCGAGTGCGGGATACTTTTTGTTGCAGTGCGTGGGCTTCTCATTTTGGTGGCTTCTCTTGTTGCGGAGCATGAGCTCTAGGCACGTGGGCTTCAGTAGTTGTGGCTTGTGGGGTCTAGAGCACAGGCTCAGTAATTTTGGCGCATGGGCCCAGTTGCTCCGCAGCATGTGGGATCTTCCCAGACCAGGGATGAAACCCGCCTCCCCCGCACTGGCAGGCGGACTCCCAACCACTGCACCACGAGCGAAGCCCCACATCAAATAGTTTCATGCATTAAAGGCAGAAGATTTAAGGATTGATTTGGAAACAAAGGTGAGGCACAAAGCCAAGGAGTGATCTACAAAAACAGGAACCTGCACTTCATCAATAAGATACTAGTTTGTGTTAGAAATAGCCTCTGTTTAGTCCACTGTGCCAATCCAGATAATCATGCATTATCCTAGTCCCCTCTAGGACTGCTCAAGACAAGAATCACCAAAGCAACTCATTCTAAATTAAAAAATACCATGGTAGTGATTTTAGGGGTGAAAAAGCTATAGGTGCTGAACTCACAGCTATTATCCCCCAACACCACTGAGGTTCTCTAAAAAGCCGAGCCATTTCACAGCTGTAAACATTTATAAACATCCATATTAGTGTCTAAGGCGCTTAGCTGATTGTGATTCACAGCATTGATCTCCACTCCAAAGCCCACTTTCTTCTTTCCACAATTAATATTAAAATCTCTGCTTCACCTTCAATGCACCGTCACTTACCTTTTCCTGATGTATTTTTTCTATAAACCCATGTCCTTAATGTTCCTTATAAATTTCATTGAAATACGTGTTTCCTTTTTATGACTTCTCTCTTTTTTTCTTTTTTAAAATTTAATTTAATTTTTTATGCAGCAGGTTCTTATTAGTTATCTATTTTATAGATATTGGTGTATATATGTCAATCCCAATCTCCCAATTCATCCCAGCACCACGCACCCCCTTTCTTTCCCCCCTTGGTGTGCATATGTTTGTTCTTTACATCTGTGTCTCTATTTCTGCCTCGCAAACTGGCTCATCTGTACCATTTTTCTAGATTCCACATATATGCGTTAATATATGATATTTGTTTTTCTCTTTCTGACTTACTTCACTCTGTATGACAGTCTTTAGGTCCATCCACGTCTCTACAAATGACCCAATTTCCTTCCTTTTTATGGCTGAATAATATTCCATTGTATATATGTACCACATCTTTATCCATTCTTCTGTCGATGGGCATTTAGCTAGTTTCCATAACTAGGCTATTATAAATAGTGCTGCAGTGAACATTGGGGTGCGTGTGTCTTTATGAATTATGGTTTTCTCTGTGTCTATGTCCAGTAGTGGGATTGCTGGATCATATGGTAATTCTATTTTTAGTTTTTTAAGGAACCTCCATACTGATCTCCATAGTGGCTGTATCAATTTACATTCCCACCAACAGTGCAGGAGGGTTCCCTTTTCTCCACACCCTCTCCAGCATTTGTTTGTAGATTTTCTGATGATCCCCATTCTAACCGGTGTGAGGTGATACCTCATTGTAGTTTTGATTTGCATTTCTCTAATAATTAGTGATGTTGAGCAGCTTTTCATGTGTCTCTTGGCCATCTGTATGTCTTCTTTGGAGAAATGTCTATTTATGTCTTCTGCTCATTTTTGGATTGGGTTGTTTGCTTTTTTAATATTGAGCTGCATGAGCTGTTTATATATTTTGGAGATTAATCCTTTTTCCGTTGATTCATTTGCAAATATTTTCCTTTGCTTTGCAAAAGCTTTTAAGTTTCATTAGGTCCCATTTGTTTATTTTTGTTTTTATTTCCATTACTCTAGGAGGCGGATTAATAAAGATCTTGCTGTGATTTATGTCAAAGAGTGTTCTTCCTATGTTTTCCTCTAAGAGTTTTATAGTGTCTGGCCTTACATTTAGGTCTTTAATCCATTTTGAGTTTATTTTTGTGTATGGTGTTAGGGAGTGTTGTAATTTCATTCTTTTGCATGTAGCTGTCCAGTTTTCCCAGCACAACTTATTGAAGAGACTGTCTTTTCTCCATTGTATATCCCTCCCTCCTTTGTCATAGATTAGTTGACCATGGGTGCATGGGTTTATCTCTGGGCTTTCTATCATGCTCCATTGATCTATATTTCTGTTTTTCTAACAGTACCATATTGTCTTGATTGCTGTAGCTTTGTAGTATAGCCTGAAGTCAGGGAGTCTGATTCCTTCAGCTCTGGTTTTTCCCCTCAAGATTGCTTTGGCTATTTGGTGTCTTTAGTGTCTCCATACAAATTTTAAGATTTTTTATTGTAGTTCTGTAAAAATGCCATTGGTAATTTGATAGGGATTGCATTGAATCTGTAGATTGCTTTGGGTAGTATAGTCATTTTCACAGTATTGATTCTTCCAATCCAAGAACATGGTATATCTCTCCATCTGTTTGTGTCATCTTTGATTTCTTTCATCAGTGTCTTATACTTTTCTGAGTACAGGTCTTTTACCTCCTTAGGTAGGTTTATTCCTAGGTATTTTATTCTTTTTGTTGCAATGGTGAATGGGATTGTTTCCTTAATTTCTCTTTCTGATCTTTCGTTGTTAGTGTATAGGAATGCAAGAGATTTCTGTGCATTTATTTTGTATCCTGCAACTTTACCAAATTCATTGATTAGCTCTGGTAGTTTTCTGGTGGCATCTTTAGAACCTACTTAGGATGTACCACTCCTATCACTTTAATGATTCATTCTCTCTCTTCTTTTGGTTTCCTTTCCACTTTCTCTTATGTACAGCACTTAGTTCTTTCTTGGGACAGCTGCATGCAGTTGGTGATGTGTATGCTTATATGTTCTTGTCACTTGAGCTTAGAGACTTTTTTCTATATATGCCTTGTCACTTACTGATTAATATGGCTGGAAGATGGCATTTTTTTAGAAGAAATGTCACCAACTGCACAAAATATGCTGACATCTCCAGTAGTAAATAATGCAAGACAGTCACGGTTTAGAAAGCACAGTTCCCACCTTTAGAAAAAAAGGAAAATCATAGACTTATAAGAAAATGATAAGGTAACCTTAAAGTGTTCTAGAAAATGATCCCAGTACTTATAGGAAATATTTGCAGAGAATATTGTTTTCTCCTTCATTTAAAAGATATTTTCTGTGTGCATTCCAATCACTGTCCAAGGCACTCAGAAAGTCACAGTGAATAAGAAACACAAGAACCTTGTTTTTATGAAATTCACATTCTTTGTGGGGAAAGCAAACATAAATAAGAAGGCAAATATGTAAGATAACTTTGATAATGATAAATGAGAAGATATAGAAATGTATTAATAGTTGACAAGCAGCATAGGCATAGGTAGTGTGTATGTGTGTTTGGGGGACAGAGGTGTGTGACAGATGCTATTAATGCCCTGCCATGTATTTCCATGGCCTACATTGAATTCACCTGCAACTATGGTAGAACACCATCTGGAACCTCAAGCACATGCATATTTCTGCTTCTCTGCCTGAGGACTTTCTCTGGCACCACAGTAGTATGCCTGACTAGGCACAACTCAGCAGTGCAAAAGGCAGGGTTCACCTCAATCTCAACCAATGGGGGATGAGAGTTAGTATATAAACACCACAGTGTCCTTCTCTGATGGGATAATTCTAAAGTGTGTTCCACAGTTTCTTAGGGTATCCTAGAAGGATTTAGCTCCATTTTCTCACTACAGCAACCTACTCATTTTTCTTTACTCCCCTGACTCACTTTCCCCATTCCTTCATTTGTGATTCCTGGAATAAACTTCTAAATAAACTACCTGCATTCAAGGCCTTGTCTCAAGATTTGCTTTTGGGGAAAACTAAAACTAACGTAGTAGGAGAGGGAAATCAAAAGTTTTAATTGGGTAATTAAGAAAGATCTCACTAAGGTAGTGTTAGAAATGAGAGCTAAATGACAAGAGGTTACTACCCATGGGAAGATCTGGGGAAGAGAGTTCCTAGTGAAAACAAGAACAACTGCAAAGTCCCTGAGGTGAGCAATGTTCAATGAGTGCCAAGAAGACCAGAGTGGCTAGAGTAGAGTGAATAAGTGGTAGGCCATGATGTCAAAGTGGCAAGTAAGAGACATATTTTATGGGACTGTGTAGGTGATAGTAAGGAGTTCAGCCCTATATTATAATTATAATCAGCCTTTGAAAGGTTTTAAGCAAGAGAGTGATATGATTTTTTTAAAAATAAATCTCTGGCTATTTTTTGGAGAACAGATTTTATGAAGACAAGAGTTACAAACCAACAGAAAGGAGTCAAGAAAACCAGTTATAAAACTACTGTACTAGGCTAGATGAGAGAAAAATATAAGCTTCTCTTAATGAGGAAAAGTGGAGATGGAAAGAAGGTTCACACCTAAGATACATCTTTGAGGAGAAACCAGTAAGACTCACTGATAGATTACATGGAAAGTCAGTAAAAAGAAAAGAAAGAAACCAAATGCCATTGAATATGAAAAGCCACATTGAAATGAGTATGGTCAGATGCAACCTATTATATGTAGAACGGATAAACAACAAGGTCTTATTGTATAGCTTACAGAACTATATTCAATATCCTGTAATAAACCATAATGGAGAAGAATATGAAAAAGTATACATATATAATTGAATTACTTTGCTGTACACCAGAAACTAACACAACACTGTAAATCAACTGTATTTCAATTTTTAAAAAAAGAAATGAGGATGGGACAGG
Organism: Lagenorhynchus albirostris; assembly: GCF_949774975.1. NCBI lineage: Eukaryota > Metazoa > Chordata > Mammalia > Artiodactyla > Delphinidae > Lagenorhynchus > Lagenorhynchus albirostris. The sequence goes on along the minus strand of NC_083116.1, from coordinate 108,140,090 downwards.
AGATATAAATTTAGGACAGAGTGGCATCTAAGAATTTAAAAACGCAAAACCAGATGTGCTCCTCTGGAGAAGAAAGTAGAAAGCCTACGAAAAAAACTTGAGGAAGAGTTGAAGCAACCTCAAAGCAGAATGAGATGGGGAAGTTAGTAGAGTAGGCAGAAGACAAGCACTATGGTTTCATGGACACCAAACATGATATACATCAAGAAATACCAGGAAGGGGGAAGTGGCCAACTGTGTAGAATGTTGTTGAGAGTAGTATTAAGAGAATAGAAGTTCAACCATTTGATATGTCACCTTTCAGATCACTGATAATAGCAGCATGATTTAGTGGGCATGGAAAATGGATTGCTGTATGTTGAAGAGAAAAAAGAATTTAAGGTTGTTTAAATAGGTAATAGAGATCTTTTTTAAAATTTTGTTCTTAAGAAGAACAGAGACATAAGAGCAATAGCTGGATGGGACATGTGGGATTAGTGTGACTATGCCAGAGAAAATGTTAGTATTCACAACATTTCCTCTTCCTAAGCATAGGAAGAGTACATTTTTCAGTCTTCCTCGTAGTTAGGTTCCTACTATGGAACTGCATCTGGAAAATGGGGTGTTGATAGAAATGATGCATGCCATTTCTCAGCACTGAGCTTTGAAAACATCTCATGCAGTCTTCCACTTCTTTTTTGCCCTCAGTGGCAAACTTGAAAGACATGTGTCCCAGAAACAGTAACCACAATATGCAAGCAACCTGGGTTGCTGGCCCAGTATTAAGGAGAGCTTCCAAGAAGAGCCAAGCTACCCATCTTGGACTCTGACATCAGGAAAATATAAACCTTTCTTGTGTTTGGCCAGAAATAAATAGTTTCAATTGTTACCTCAGCAGAGCTAAGCCTGTCCTGACTAATATCCCAGCAATGTTTTTAAGGTGATTGGCAAAGTATCATTTTGTGTATTTTGGAAAATGCACTAGTAGAGAGATAGACTAGTAGACAGAGCAAGAGAGAGAGAGTGTATGATTGCAAGAATATTATGCTTGATAAGATAAGGGAGGTTGAGATCAAGAGTAGCAATTGTTGAAGTTGGCCTTAGAAGTAGGGGCACTGCAAAGGAAGAAAGGCAGGCAATGTGAATACAAAAGAAGTCACAATGATAAACTTGGTCAAAGGAAACTGAGGGAGTTTTCTCATTTATTGTTTCTATCTCATAAGAGATGAGTGAGATTAGAATATCGGCTGAGAGAGAGGGAGTAGATGGAAAAATATTGGTTCTTTGACGAGAGAGAAAAACTTACGAAAAATAATTTGAAGGATGGGAAATCAGTCAAATTAAGAAAGTGAAAAAAGTTTGTCTCGCAATATTGTGTATGTTTTAAATGCGTGATCATGAATATAAAATATATCCAATATATTTGTGTGCATTTTTTATGTTGATTTCAGCTTCCTGGCTGAAGGCACAAAGTATTTGGATAGATGCTTTTAGCCAGCCATGTATAAGGGAGAAAGAGTGGAGCAAGAATATTGCAAGAAATTGCGAAGGAGTGACTTTAATGATGGATCAGGAATGTTACCTGGGTAAGAGGGGAATATAGACATCCACAGGCAATGGACAATGGATAATCTCCAGGTGAGAGGCTTCCATAAAGACAAATAATTGCTGAATTAAGAGTACTGGTGTAAGTTATCTAGATGGATAAAAAATGATGGTCAGAAGACAGAATGATCCAAATCAAAATTTAAAAATTAGTTCACATGTTTATTGATGATTAAGTTATCAAATGTGTTACACACTAAAGAACAAAATACAATGTTTTCCTTATGAGAGCCCTTGGGGGAAGTCACTATCGTTCTCACGATCAGAAAAACTTTGCTATATCTGAATAGCTCATTTTTTTTGTTTTATTGACAGCAAGAATTCTGTGAGTTACTGGAGAGGGTTATACACATGGCAGAAACATGAAAGTTATTTCTGCTAAATGTGGTGCAGATGATAATAAATCTTAGAAAGAGACCAAGAAACAATTTGCATCTCATCTTATAAAGTATGGATCTGTAGAAACTAAAAAGGGAAAACAGAAGGAAAAAGGCTATTAGGCAGATAGAGAAGGTGCCATTTGGTATCCTTTTTTAATATATTAGACCGTCAGGCAACACTTAAGAATAGATAAATGTTAGGCCCAGGATATAGGCTGCAATAGAAAACAGAAAATCATCCAAAGGTATAGTGAGGAAAATTCACCTCAAATAATGTTTCTTACCTGATTAAGATGGCAGCACTTGACAAGAACCCAAGCAAGTCATATCACGGTGCAGTGTCCTCATCAAGCACAGAGAAGGTAAAGATACAAATGTTCCCTGAGGAGTAGAAGGACGTGCTCTCACTCCCTCTTGTGAGAACACCAGAATCATAACTAGCTGCTGGACAATCATTGACAGGAAGACACTGGAACTCACCAAAAAAGATACCCCACATCCAAAGACAAAGGAGAAGCCACAATGAGATGGTAGGAGGTGCACAATCACAGTAAAATCAAATCCCATAACTGTTGGGTGGATGACTCACAGACTGGAGAATACTTATACCACAGAAGTCCACCCATTGGAGTGAAGGTTCTGAGCCCCACATCAGGCTTCCCAACCTGGGGGTCCGGCAACAGGAGTAGGAATTCCTAGAGAATCAGACTTTGAAGTCTAGTGGGATTTGATTGCAGGACTTTGACAGGACTGAGGGAAACAGAGACTCCACTCTTGCAGGGCACACACAAAGTAGTGTGCGCATCAGGACCCAGGGGAAGGAGCAGTGACCCCAGGGGAGACTGAACCAGACCTACCTGCTAGTGTTGGAGGGTCTCCTGCAGAGGCAGGAAGTGGCTGTGGCTCACCGTGGGGAAGAGGACACTGGAAGCAGAAGTTCTGGGAAGTACTCCTTGGAGTGAGCCCTCCCAGAGTCTGTCATTAGCCCCACCAAAGAGCCCAGGTAGGCTACAGTGTTGGGTTGCCTCAGGCCAAACAACCAACAGGGAGGGAACCCAGCCCCACCCATCAACAGTCAAGCGGATTAAAGTGTTACTGAGCTCTGCCCACCAGAGCAACAGTCAGCTCTACCACCACCAGTCCGTCCCATCAGGAAACTTACACAAGCCTCTTAGATAACCTCATCCACCAGAGGGCAGACAGCAGAAGCAAGAAGAACTACAATCCTGCAGCCTGTGGAAAAAAAATCACATTCACAGAAAGATAGACAAGATGAAAAGGCAGAGGGCTATGTACCAGATGAAGGAACAAGATAAAACCCCAGAAAAACAAGTAAATGAAGTGGAGATAGGCAACCTTCCAGAAAAAGAAATCAGAATAATGATAGTGAAGATGATCCAGGACCTCAGAAAAAGAATGGAGGCAAAGATCAAGAATGCAAGAAATGTTTAACAAACACCTAGAAGAATTAAAAAACAAACAGAGAAGAAAAATACAATAACTGAAATGAAAACTACACGAGAAGGAATCAATAGCAGAATAACTGAGGCAGAAGAATGGGTAAGTGACCTGGAAGACAGAATGGTGGAATTCACTGCTGTGGAACAGACTAAAGAAAAAAGAAGGAAAAGAAATGAAGACAGCCTAAGAGACTTCTGGGACAACATTAAACTCAACAACATTTGCATTATAGGGGTTCCAGAAGGAGAAGAGAGAGAGAAAGGACCCGAGAAAATATTTGAAGAGATTATAGTCGAAAACTTCCCTAACATGGGAAAGGAAATAGCCACCCAAGTCCAGGAAGCGCAGCGAGTCCCATACAGGATAAACCCAAGGAGAAACATGCCGAGACACATAGTAATCAAACTGACAAAAATTAAAGACAAAGACAAATTATTGAAAGCAGCAAGGGAAAAACAACAAATAACATACAAGGGAACTCCCATAAGGTTAACAGCTGATTTCTCAGCAGAAACTCTACAAGCCAGAAGGGAGTGGCATGATATACTTAAAGTGATGAAAGGGAAGAACCTACAACCAAGATTACTCTACCCAGCAAGGATCTCATTCAGATTTGATGGAGAAATCAAAAGCTTTACAGACAAGCAAAAGCTAAGAGAATTGAGCACTACCAAACCAGCTCTACAACAAATGCTAAAGGAACTTCTCTAAGTGGGAAACACAAGAGAAGGAAAGGACCTACAAAAACAAACCCAAAACAATTAAGAAAATGGACATAGGAACATAGATATCAATAATTATCTTAAATGTGAATGCATTAAATGCTCCAACCAAAAGACACAGGCTTGCTGAATGGATACAAAAACAAGACCCATATAGATGCTGTCTACAACAGACTCACTTCAGACCTAGGGACACATACAGACTGAAAGTGAGGGGATGGAAAAAGATATTCCATGCCAATGGAAATCAAAAGAAAGCTGGAGTAGCAATACTCATATCAAATAAAATAGACTTTAAAATAAAGAATGTTACAAGAGACAAGGAAGGACACTACATAATGATCAAGGGATCAATCCAAGAAGAAGATATAACAATTATAAATATATATGCACCCAACATAGGAGCACCTCAATACATAAGGCAACTGCTAACAGCTATAAAAGAGGTAATTGACAGTAACCCAATAATAGTGAGGGACTTTTAACACCTCAATTACACCAATGGACATATCATCCAAAATGAAAATTAATAAGGAAACACAAGCTTTAAATGACACAATAGACCAGATAGATTTAATTCATATTTATAGGACATTCCATCCAAAAACAGCAGATTACACTTTCTTCTCAAGTGTGCATGGAACATTCTCCAGGATAGATCACATCTTGGGTCACAAATCAAGCCTCAGTAAATTTAAGAAAATTGAAATCATATAAAGCATTTTTTCTGACCACAACACTATGAGATTAGAAATGAATTGCAGGGAAAAAAACGTAAAAAAACACAAACACATGGAGGCTAAACAATACGTTACTAAATAAGCAAGAGGTCACTGAAGAAATCAAAGAGGAAATCAAAAAATACCTAGAGACAAATGACAATGAAAACACGATGATCCAAAACCTATGGGATGCAGCAAAAGGAGTTCTAAGAGGGAAGTTTATAGCAATACAATCCTACCTCAAGAGAAAAGAAACATCTCAAATAAACAACCTAACCTTACAAGTAAAGCAATTAGAGAAATAAGAACAAAAAACCCCCAAAGTTAGCAGAAGGAAAGAAATCATAAAGATCAGATCAGAAAAAAATGAAAAAGAAATGAAGAAAACAATAGCAAAGACAAATAAAACTAAAAGCTGGTTCTTTGAGAAGATAAACATAATTGATAAACCATTACCCAGACTCATCAATAAGAAGAGGGAGTAGACTCAAATCAACAGAATTAGAAAAGAAAAAGGAGAAGTAACAACTGACACTGCAGAAATACAAAGGATCATGAGAGATTACTACAAGCAGCTGTAGCCCAATAAAATGGACAACTTGGAAGAAATGGACAAATTCTTAGAAGAGCACAACCTTCCAAGATGGAACCAGGAAGAAATAGAAAATATAAACAGTCCAATCACAAGTACTGAAATTGAAACTGTGATTAAAAATCGTCCAACAAACAAAAGCCCAGGACCAGAGTGCTTCACAGGTGAATTCTATCAAACATTTAAGGAAGAGCTAACACTTTTCCTTCTCAAACTTTTACAAAATATAGCAGAGGGAAGAAGACTCCCAAACTCATTCTACAAGGCCACCATCACCCTAATAGCAAAATCAGACTAAGATCTCACAAAAAAAGAAAACTACAGGCCAATATCACTGATGAACATAGATGCAAAATTCCTCAATAAAATACTAGCAAAAAGAATCCAACAGCACGTTAAAAGGGTCATACACCATGATCAAGTGACATTTATCCCAGGAATGCAAGGATTCTTCAATATACACAAATCAGTGAATGTGATACGCCATATTAACAAATTGAAGGAGGAAAACCATAGGATAATCCCAATAGATGCAGAAAAAGCTTTCTGCAAAATTCAACACCCATTTATAATAAAAAGCCTCCAGAAAGTAGGCATAGAGGGAACTTACCTCAACATATTAAAGGCCATATATGACAAACCCACAGCCAACATCCTCCTCAATGGTGAAAAACTGAAAGCATTTCCTCTAAGATCAGGAACAAGACAAGGTTGTCCACTCTCACCACTATTATTCAACATAGTTTTGGAAGTTTTAGCCACAGCAATCAGAGAAGAAAAGGAAATAAAAGGAATCCAAATTAGAAAAGAAGAAGTAAAGCTGTCACTGTTTGCAGATGACATGACACTATACATAGAGAATCCCAAAGATGCTACCAGAAAACTACTAGAGCTAATCAATGAACCTGGTAAAGTAGCAGGATACAAAATTAATGCACAGAAATCTCTTGCATTCCTATACACTAATGATGAAAAATCTGAAAGAGCAATTAAGGAAACACACCCATTTACCATTGCAACAAAAAGAATAAAATACCTAGGAATAAATCTACCCAAGGAGACAAAAGACCAGTATGCAGAAAACTATAAGACACTGATGAAAGAAATTAAAGATGATACAAACAGATGGAGAGATATACCATGTTCTTGGATTGGAAGAATCAACATTGTGAAAATGACTATACTACCCAAAGCAATCTACAGATTCAATGCAATCCCTATCAAACTACCAATGGCATTTTTCACAGAACTAGAACAAAAAATTTCACAATTTGTTTGGAAACACAAAAGACTCCGAATAGCCAAAGCAACCTTGAGAAAGAAAAACGGAGCTGAAGGAATCAAGCTCCCTGACTTCAGACTATATTACTATGCTACAGTAATCAAGACAGCGTGGTACTGGCACAAAAACGGAAATATAGATCAATGGAACAGGATGCAAAGCCCAGAGATAAACCCATGCACATATGGTCACCTTATCTTTGATAAAGGAGTCAAGAATATACAGTGGAGAAAAGACAGCCTCTTCAATAATTGGTGCTGTGAAAACTGGACAGCTACATGTAAAAGAATGAAATTAGAACACTCCCTAACACCATACACAAAAATAAACTCAAAGTAGATTAAAGACCTAAATGTAAGCCCAGATAGTATAAAACTCTAGAGGAAAACATAGGCAGAACACTCTATGACACAAATCACAGCAAGATCCTTTTTGACCCTCCTCCTAGAGAAATGGAAATAAAAACAGAAATAAACAACTGGGACCTAATGAAACTTAAAAGCTTTTGCACAGCAAAGGAAACCATAAGCAAGACCAAAAGACAACCCTCAGAATAGGAGAAAATATTTGCAAATGAAGCAACTGACAAAGGATTAATCTCCAAAATATACAGGCAGCTCATGCAGCTCAATATCAAAGAAACAAAGAACCCAATCCAAAAATGGGCGGAAAACCTAAATAGACCTTTCTCCAAAGAAGATATACAGACAGCCAACAAACACATGAAAGAATGATCAACCTCACTAATCATTAGAGAAATGCAAATCAGAACTACAATGAGGTATCACTTCACACTGGTCAGAATGGCCCTCATCAAAAAATCTACAAACAATAAATGCTGGAGAGGGTGTGGAGAAAAGGGAACCCTCTTGCGCTGTTGGTGGGAATGTAAATTGATACAGCCACTATGGAGAACAGTATGGAGGTTTCTTAAAAAACTAAAAATAGAACTACCACATGACCCAGGAATCCCACTACTTGGCATATACCCTGAGAAAACCATAATTCAAAAAGAGTCATGAACCACAATGTTCATTGCAGCTCTATTTACAATAGCCAGGAGATGGAAACAACCTAAGTGTCCATCAATAGATGATTGGATAAAGAAGATGTGGCACATATATACAATGTAATATTACTCAGCCATAAAAAGAAACGAAATTGAGTTATTTGTAGTGAGGTGGATGGGCCTAGAGTCTGTCATACAGAGTGAAGTAAGTCAGAAAGAGAAAAACAAATACCGTATGCTAACACATATATATGGAATCTAACAACAAGAAAAAAAAATCGTTCTGAAGAACCTAGGGGCAGGACATGAATAAAGACACAGATATAAGGAATGGACTTGAGGACTTGGGGAGGGGGAAGGGTAAGCTGGGACGAAGTGAGAGAGTGGCATTGATATATATACAGTACCAAATATAAAATAGATAGCTAGTGAGAAGCAGCTGCAAAGCACAGGGAGATCAGCTTTGTTCTTTGTGACCACCTAGAGGGGTGGGATAGGGAGAGTGGGAGGGAGATGCAAGAGGGAGATGGTATGGGGATATATGTATACATACAGCTGATGCACTTTGTTATACAGCAGAAACTAACACAGCATTGTAAAGCAATTATAGTACAATAAACATGTTAAAAGAAAAGAAAGAAATATTAACTCAAAAGTAGTTGACATTTATATACAACTGGTATATAATATACTGGTACAGTATATTTTTCTTAACTGAAGAATTACTTAAATTGAAAAAATAAATCTTGATTTCTGTGGATTTTCACACATACTCACGTATGTAACCACCACCCACATCAAGTTAGAGAACATCTTCAACATCCCAAGAAGTTTCTCCTGTCCACCTGACTAGTCAGTAGCGTCCCCCTACAATGATAAATACTATTCTAATCTCTATCACAACAAATTGTATTTTTAACTTCACGTGAATGGAATCATACAGTGCATGCTCTTTTGTGTCTGACTTCTTTCTGTCAATATTATGTCTTTGAAATTACTCCATCTAGTTGCACCTATCGGTAGTTTGCTCTTTTTCATTGCTGTAAAGTGTTCCACTGCATAAATATATCACAATTTGTTTACCGATTCAACTTTTGATGTACATTTAGGTTGTTTTCAGCTTTCAACTATTATGAATAAAACTTCTTTGATCACTGTCATGCATGCCTTGTACATGCATGAAGAATTATTTCTGTTGGGTATATATCCAGGAATAAAATAAGCTGCTTAAGTTGCTGCATAGCTTAAGTAAGTAATTTTAGGTATTTTCCCCAAAACAGCTGTGCAAATTTACATCATCACTAGCAATGTAAGTGTTCTAAAATTCCACATCCTTGATAATACTTGATAAGGCCAAACATTTCAGTCATCCTATCACCAACAGAAAATTTTTAAAGAGTCTTGCCTTCTAAGTGACAGAGAAAAAAAAAGCATGTAGAGCAACTTAGTCCAGAAAAATGACAAAAAGGGGAAATAAACAAAAATACCATAAAGTAAAATAATAATAGTAAAATACCAAACATAGCATGTCTTTAAATTATTATAATACCTTAAGCCCTGTGTTAAATATACCAGGCACTCCTGTTTTGGAATGCCTCTACAGAACATGTATTGATGGCTCATCTCTTTTTTATAGTTAGCTACCAAGTATGCATGAATTTATTGTCTAGACCTACAAGAAACATATTTTTAATTGCCACACTAGTAAGTAAGTAAATAAACAAACAAACCAAAAACCAGCAAGTGGAGGTTCTCTGAAAGTGGACTTCAGAGTATAGCATGAATATACAACCGCAGGAGTGGTTAGGGAGACCAAACCCTGCTGCTGAATTCACACAGCCAAAGTGGAACAGCTGCTGCAATGAAACCAAGCAGTAGGCTTTGAGAATTCCAGAGCTCTTGATTTCTGGTTGTTCTTTCTGCTCAGTGTCATCAATTGTAGCAACTGATTAACGTGAAAGAAGATCACTTACTTTCTCCTCAGTTAGTAAATTGTTAAGTTATAAACTCAAGCCTTCTAACATTTGTGTAGGTATAGCTAAGATAATTTTAAAATGTAATAGAAAAACTAGTTAGCTGAATGCTGAGGGTGTGAATAGGTGATTACAATTCCAAATCCAAATTTAATTGCAACCAGTATTTTCCAGGTTCCTGTCCATTACTACGAATATTTGAAAATTTATATCTGGTAAAGTAAATAGTATTTCTGTATATCATTTCCATTTCACTTTAAAATAATTTTGAACTTAGATTTTAAAACAGAGCAAAGTCATCCTAATCTATACAACTTAGATAATATTCCCTGCCAAAAACACAGTATTTGTTTTTGCTTTTCTTAACCCTAAAAATATTTTTAAATATTTGTGCTTCCTCTTCAGATTTTTTTTTTTAAAAGAGGTCATGTAACCAGCGATATGGCCATATGATTAAGTGTATTTTTACAATGCTGGAGAATGTTCAGAAAGATTTCATCTGCTTAGTTACTTCCCCTAATGCACTTAATACCAGTGATTACATTCTTGTTGCCTTTTTCTATAAAAAGTAACTTCTGAAACAGGAAAACATTTACCATTGCATAAATATGTAAGTCGTGTTCAATGCCAAAATCATCATTACCTTGGATAATGCCATGAACCCTTGCTTCCTATTGTGGCATCTTATAAATATCTCAGCTAATTTTTAATGTATTCCTTCTGTATCTATAATACATTACCTTTATTTAATCTTCAGCAGTAATATCTAATACACACACAGTGAAACAATGTGATTTCCTTTTGTCACTGACAGTAACAGATAGTTCTTGATAATTATGATCCATGTGTAGCTCCTTCTTTCATTAGAGGAGAAGAGCATACAATGCCAGATCATCTGCTAGAGCAGTTCTATGTCATCAATCTCAAACCACTTGCCAATGTCGTGAATGCGCATATCTCCACAGAGTAATATATCTGTGTCATATCATTGTTATATATCCTGAATTGTTTAGAAAAGCAAACTAGAAAGGAAAAAAACAAATATGAGTATTTCTCCGCTCTATATGAAATGTGATATAAATGGCCATTTACCGAGTCTGTATTTTCCTGTGTGTGTGTGTATTCGTGTGCGTACAGGCACATGTTATGGATGTGAGGGGAGGTATGTTCACTAGTCTGTACATTTAATGTGTTCATTCTATGCTATAATACTCCATCCTTAACTTAACCACCAAAAAGTGTATAGGGATAAAAAGAACAGAAAGGGGAATTTGATTTTCTCTTTCCCTTAGTCAGTGTTAAAAGGCCCTTTCCCTGAAAATTAGCAAATGATCACAGCTACATTTTTTAAGATACAGAGTCAAGTTGATATAATATAGGCAGAACACTGAGGGATATCAAGATGACATCATACCCTGGATGAAGATTATGGCCGCTACTAAATAGCATGGATATATAGTTATGTGTTTGCTTAGTAGGATCTATGAATGAGAACTGGTAAGGCAAGTTCCAAAATTATATAAATAGATAATATTTTATAATACAGAACGTTTTATTTAGCTCATTATTGACGTCTTGGTATAAAGGCAGAGTATGATTGCTGTAGATCCTTGATGTTAGCAGTCAAGATCTTAAGTTAATGCTGATCTTAAAACCATATAATTTTAGAGAGAAAATCTGAAGGAAGCCTTTCCTAAGGGCCCAGGCAGAATCCAAGACCTTATTTTTTTCTGTTCCCCAGCACATATTATACATGGTGCTTCTAATACCTCCCGGACCTTGCACTTTAAGCAGTTAACTTCTTCTAATGCCAAACTGTAATTTATTTGCATTCTTAACCTTGAAGTCTCAAATAATCCCCAAATGTAGTGGATGTTCAATAAACATATATTGAATGATTGAATGTGCTGAGAAATTACAGACATGTGGCAGACAATAAGGAAAAAAATAATTTAAGCTAAATGTTTTGCTCCAAGATTTATCTTGAACTCCACTCAATAGTAATAGTTTCTTGATAGGAGAAATCTGAATTATGAAGAAGGACTAACCATCTCCCCACAATTATGATATAAATCATAAGAGCAGTGGCTCTGGAATCAGACCGCCTGGGTTCAAATCTTAACTCCACCAGTTCATTCTTGTGTGACACTAGTTTGGATACTTAAGTTTTTTGTGTCCCAATCACCTCATCTTTTAAATGAGGATAATACTATCCACCTCAGATTTGTTGAGAATATAAACAGTAACATATGTAGGGTACGAATTTAGAAAAGTGCATGGCAAATTGAAGCACTCAATAAATGTTTGTTTTTATTACTTTGTGTTCTCTTTCAAGGTGATTCCTCTGACATACCTAAGTCATTCTTACTCCTCAGGTATAGAATTGCCAAGGGATGACACGATAGGAACAATGCTGCTACTAGAAGACACAGTCTTTTCTGCTGGAAAGAAGGGAGATCCCGAATTAATTGCAACTACCCACACTGCAATTTGAAGTGGTTAATCGTTGAGCAAACCGTTTCTCCTTTAGCAGGCTAGGCTTCCTGTTTCACATTAATTCTCCTGTCCCTCACACAAAGGTCCCTAAACTTTGGAATAGGGAAGAAATTGAGGACCACACAGTCTAGTGATAAACAATACAGCATTTCTACCAAAATTTTACACACTTATTAATTAAAAACCTCTTGATATTTGGAGAACCAATTTGGACCTTGAATTAAAGAACACTCTTGAAACTACAGAAAGTGAAATAGATACAAACTTATCTCCTCGATGAGTTAAAATTACCAAAGGCAGATTGTGTCTTTTTCCTTTGTGCTGTCTGCCAAAGCAAAGTGTACTCAGCTATTTAACATTAGATATGTTCAATCTAAAATATTGTGGTATTTGATCTAAAAAGCCCCCCCAAATTATTGTCCTCCTAGTCATCAGCTGCGAACAGTTGAAAATCACTTAGCAGTATTTGCTGAACTGTACTGAGAAGTTCCAATTAATCTGATCTGCTGAAGAGCACCCAACTCAAAATCAAATCACCAACTTGATGTAAATGATAATAAACAAGACTCCTATTTTTATTTTATTAAGTATATCTGGACTTACTTATATAAGTATATAATATGAAGTTTAAAAATTAATGTATATACATATTGGTTTTCTCTCTTTATGAAAATTCATGGCAAGAAAATCACAACTAGAATTAGACTGAAACACCATTTTCATTTATAAAGAAGTGAAGTGGTACAGAAATTGGCTTACTATTTGGCTTCTTGAAACATTTCTGCATTGTCAAAAAAGTTACTGATGCAATTTCACAATGTTTTTCAGAAATTTTTAAGATATACCCAAAGGAAATTACTTCCTATATACTATACCTCATATCTAACCTATATGTTTCATATCAATAAAAAGGACTTTTCATTGATTGTTATTAGATATACGTATTAACCTGTTCCAGGGCTTAGATAAAATAATGTTTAGCTCATTTTTTCTGTGCTCCTAATTTTTGCAAAGTAGAATATAGGAATTTACATATGGCTAAGCTATGAAAACTAATAGCGGATTTAACTATAAACGTTGTTATTTAGTCAGATGGAAAAATCTGAAGACAAGTAGATCTCTTCCTATCAGAGCTTCCACCTATGCAAAGTGCCCAAACTGGAACAGAAGGTACGGATAAAAAGTAGGAAAATGTACACAGCCATGTCAAATATTTACCAAGCATTCATTTTTGCATTTTGCATGTGCTAGCTCATTTAATTGTTCCAAAAATCCTTAGACTTATGCAATTTAAATCCCTAAACTAAGGTTGTGCAAATTAGCAAAGTGTAGGATGCCCAGTTAAATATGAATTTAAGTACACAACAAACCAATTTTTCATGTAAATGTGTCCCAAGTATTCCATGGGATACACTTATACTGAAACAATTGTTTGTTGTTTATCTGAAATTCAAATTCAACTGCACGTCCTATATTTTATCTGAAAACTCTATCCTAAAGGCAGGTGAATTTTATAGATGATAAAATTGAGACATATACACATGAACTTTATAGAAGACAAAACAGACACATACGGTTCGAATGTAACACAGTAGCAGTACAATTTGAGGTCTATCCATCTCCAAGACCCAAAATATATATGTAAAGTATAGGTGAAAGTTCACCTCCTGACTTTTTTGAGAGGTTTCTTTCATCCATGATCACGAAAGTTAATCATCCCTGTTTAAATTCCCAGAAGTTTCTGGCCCATCACATGATCTTATGACATGCTTTAAGATAACTTCTCTTGAAGCATGAAAAGTCTCAGGTTTTCAGGTGCAAAATATGACTGTGGAGTCCTGAGGCACAACCCCTTCCAAATGTGCCTACCATCTTAACTCATCTGGTATAAAATAGTAGCATCATATTCAAAAGCATTCTAGGTGATTTACTCTTTTGAATAAAAATGGAGGAAAGTGGAGATATTTGCAAAGCTAAAGACAAGTTAGAAACAGTCTCTTACTTGAGATATGTTGTTGGCAGAGGGTACAAAGACATTCAATATTGAGGTAGGATTTGTCATTATAGTTGAGATCAGAGACCATTAAGGTAGGCCTCATGAACCTCAGAAGAGAGGGTATGCCAAGTTTGAAGAGGTCTGGACTCTACCAGACCTAGGAAACAAAACAACTCCACTTCTTAGCCTCCATTTATCACTGTTTCTTGACTTAGGTGTTCCTAAGAATCTTGTAGGGAGCTTCTTTAAAATGCAGACTCTTGGGCAGTAAAACCAAAGGCTCTAACTGAATAGGCCAGAGGTGAGGCCAAGGCATGTACATTTTAACAAGCTTTCTAGGTGATTCTAATGTGGGTGGTCCACGGAACAATCTTCAGGAACAGAACTGTATGCCTAGGAGATAATTGTCAAGAGGAATAAATCCCTATACTTAGATTTCACTACCAATATTGATTCATTCCATAGGCAGAACTGGTAACTTTCTCATCTTGACTACGGTAGTAGGTCTGATCAAATTACTTCTCAGCCACTGTAAGTGCTCTTTATCAATGATCTCTCCAATTGATTCTCAAAAGTAGATCAATGAACCAGCAGTAATAGAATCAAATTAAGGAATTATTTAAAATATAGGTTCATCGATGTTGAGATATAATTTTAAACATATGATATCCAATATTAATGCCAGAAGGAAATTTGTAATTAACTGAGAAGGAATAAAAAATGTTCAATTTTCCAATCATTGTTGTGGCTCTGATATTAAGGCAGGGTGGCTGTTAATAAGCAGAGTCTTCAATATGACCTCTTTTTGTTTCTCGACTTTGCAGATCACTGAGTTGCATACCAAAGATACATTGTAAGGCAGTTGATCATCCTCAATAAAAATAATGTTGGCCATACAGCCCAAGATGAGAACAAGGTGGATCATGATCACTTAGGAGTATCAGATGTTTCAAAACACAGACACTTCTGTGGTAAGGTTTTCTCTACTCTCTTTCTTCTAGAATATTGTATGTTATTACCAGTTTGAATGGAAGATGGAAAAACTGTAAGAAGGCTTAGGATATTATTGACATTTTGGTGATCACAAATATATATATTGTGCCTTTCTCTCTAAGTCAGTTTTTAAAAGGACCTTACCTGATTCTCACACGGCATGCCCATAAAATTCATTGAACGGACCAAGTGGCCTTGATTTTAATTAACTTTTTCTCAGTAACCATTGACAGACGTTCCCTAGTAGTCTTAACTGCAGGCCACACACGCAGACCTACTGAATTAGAGCCTAGGAATCATCTACTCACTGCATACTCTCCTCCCTTTAAGTCCTCTGATTCCTGAGGAATTGAACCACACTAAATATGAATAACATGCTATGATTTCAAATACTTTATGTACAGAAATGCTGCAAAGTGTCTCTTTCTCTCAAATAATAGATACTAAAAAGCAACCTCCTAAGTGCCAGTGCACTGTGTTAGTTTTCTATTGTTCTGTACCAAAAACACCATAAATCTAGCAGCTTAAACACCAATTTATTATCTCACAGTTTCTATAAGTCAGAAGTTGAGCTAGCATGAGTGGATTCTCTGCTCATAATCTCACAAGGCTGCGATCAAGATGTCAGCACTCTCATCTGGAGCTTGGGATTCTCTTCCAAGTTCATTCAGGTTGTTAGCAGAATTTACTTCCTTGTGGTTGTAGGAATGAAGTCCCCATTTCCTCATTGGCTATCATCTATGGCTACTCTCAGCTCCTAGAAGCCTCCCACATTCTTTGCCATGTAGCCCCCTTCATCTTCAATGTCAGTAACAGAGACCTTCCCTCTCATTGAATCCTTCACACTTCCAATCTCTTGCATTAGGAAGAGTTCAGGACCTTTTAAGGGCTCATCTGATTAGGTCTGAACCACCCAGGATGATTTCCTTATTTTAACATCAAGTAATTTAAGATCTTAATGACATCTGCAAAATTCCTTTTGCCATGAAATTTAACATAATCATGGTAGTAATATCTCATTATATTCACAGGTCCCACAAACACTCAAGGGCAGAGGATCTCATGGGAGTGGGTAAAGAACATTGAGAGACACCTTAGCATCCTACTTATCACATCCATCTTATACTTCTAAGTTGAATGTGTGAAGCTTTAAAAGGCTGAAATATTTTGTTGTTTATCTTTGCACAGTGCTGCAAAGTGCATTGAGTTGGCAGCCCTGTTTCACAGAGATGAAGATGAGAATTTCTGGGATTGTAGTGCCATACTGTCTCGTGAGGCTGTTTATCAGCTTTCTTTCACAACCAGAATATCAACTTTTAGCATGAGAGAAATGCCATAGACAGAATTTGCATAAGCTTTGACAGTATACAAAGTACATTCAAACATACTTTCTTCATGTCCTCTTTACAACAATCATGTTGGTTCCATTTATAAACAAGGCACTGAGATCCAATGATGTCATACAATGTCACAGAAAAGTGAGTAGAATGGGGACATAGACATACAGCATTCCGTATAGAAAGCCACAGCCCCCTGTTCTCTATTCTTCATAGCCAAATTGACACTATAGAGAGGATTCAATATAATACGCAGGACAATTTAGAAGAAAATGAAGTAAAATTGAATATTTTACATGCTTCCTGAATGGTACATTCCTCTGTTCCAACATCCCAGGATCAAAATATGTTTTACTATTTTAATTTTACTTTTAATTTTCTCTATTATCTGTGCCCTCAAATTAGAACTTCAGGAAGCTCTTAAAACGTACAGAATTTTAAATGATTAAAACATGTAAGGGACAATCTTTCCCAGTGTGTATGTCTTTAAACTGGATCCCAGACTTGAAGGTTAGCTTGTAGATATTAGATATTGAGTGAGAAAATTGTGTTCGTAAGTGTGCATGTATGCACGCACAGATGATCTTAGCTGGAGGGGGATGTTAAGGAAGACCAAATGCCTGAAATTACATCACTGATCTGCCTGCTCTGTTTATGTTATGTTATGTTAACTTAAAAAAGTTAAGGAAGGGACTTCCCTGGTGGCACAGTGGTTAAGAATCCGCATGCCAATGCAGGGGAAACGGGTTCGATCCCTGGTCCAGAAAGATCCCACATGCTGCAGAGCAACTAAGCCTGTGCACCACAACTACTGAAGCCAGCGTGCCCTAGAGCCCACGTGCCACAACTACTGAGCCCATGCGCTGGAAGTACTGAAGTCTACACACTCTAGGGCCCGCATACCACAACTACTGAGCCCGTGTGCTGCAACTGCTGAAGCCCGTGTGCCTAGAGCCCACGCTGTGCAACAAGAGAAGCCACCGCAATGAGAAGCCCATGCACTGCAACGAAGAGTAGCTCCCACCTGCCACAACTAGAGAAAGCTCACGAGCAGCAACAAAGACCCAACGCAGTCAAAAAAAATTTTTTTAATAAAAATTTTTTAAAAAGTTAAGGAAGACTCTATTAACTATCCAATACAACTTCCAAAGATGAAGGAAATGTTCTTCTCTGTCTACTCTAGTAGCCACTAGCCACATGTGGCTATTGAACACTTGAATGTGGCTAGTGTGACTGAAGAACTGAACTTTTAAATTTATTTAGCTTTAATTAATTAAATAGCCACATGTACCTAGTGTTTACCATATTGGACAGTGAAGATCTAAGTCCAAAGGTCAATTAACAAACCAGGTGGAAACAGAGCCTTTTAAAGATAGTTATGTTTGCATATTTATAATCTTTTCTTGAATACAAAGGATTCTAAGTGATTCCAGATGATCAATGAAGAATCTTAGTTTGGAAATCTAAAAATCTTACATATATTCCAGACCAAATATTCCTGAAGTATGGTCCCCAGATCAGCAGCATCAGCATCACCTAGGAACTTGTTAGAAATATAAATTATCAAGCCCTGCCCCAATCTTAAATCAGATACTCAAAGCTTGGGGTCTAGCAATCTGCATTTAATAAGACCTCCAGGTGATTCTAATGCACTTTTGAAAATCTCTGTTGTGGAGCAACAACAGTATACAAAATAACTGACTAATTAATTAACACAATAACTTATTTTCTTTATTATTTAATAGTTCAGTAAATAATTATGTAACACTTCAAAAAATTCTTTTGGATATCAATGACAATGGCACATATTTATTTTATGATTCTCCTTAAAATAAAATGAAAAAGCCAAGAAGGCACATCTTCTTTAGCTGATGGATGACTTATTCTATTGGCATTATTTCCTGGGCTTCTAATGACTGTCCCAGTGAGAAGAGTTCTTGTCAGATATTTTGTCATACAAAATGCTGCAGCAGCTTTGAGACTCCTGCCAATAAGCGTTTTTTTTAAGGTGCATTGCAGTTATGGGGGTAGAAAAAAGGTCTCTAAGGAATCATTCAGTTTTAAGCCAAATGTGTCTGAAAGTATTCAATATCAGAGAAGCTATGTGACAATTTTTCAATTAATCAGTCATTTTTATGTCTAACACATTGATAAAAGCAGTATTTCTTTTATTCTTTCTTTCCATTTTAGTCTTTTTTTTTCCCCCTTCAGTAAACTGAAATGAGCCATGGTTTAAAGATCAACAACTTCTAATTTGTAAAGGGCTAGCATTTCATTACAAAGCAAAGTTTCAAAATCCATTTTGCCACTAAGAAGGCTCCCGTCTCATTTTTCGTTGAAAGTGGTCTTGGCTATTTCAATTTACTTTATATTTTAATGAATCACCTTTCACTAAATGCCAGAGGGTTAAGGTAGAAAAAGTATGGGATTAAGATCAGGCTGATGGAGATGTGAAATCCAAGAAGCATAACTCCTGTGTGCCCTTGAACAAGTTATTTAATTGCTCTGAGCCTCAGTTTCCTCATCTACAAAAATGGAAATAATAACACAACTTAGAGAATGATTCTGTGAATTAAAATAATAATAAATGTGAAAGTGCCTAACTTATTTTAGTTAAAAAAAGTTACCAAAGCAGATCCACAAGAAAGGAAACATTCTTATGATTAAAATGGATATTTCCTGTGAAAGAAGCCAACATATTTTAATATTATCTGGAATGTATTTTTTTAGTCTCTTGATAGTTTTCTTAATAAAAAACAATTAAACTAACATATCCCAATTCTCTATTTAACTGAAGGTTTTTATTACTTTCAAACATTTCTTCGCAGATAATTACATTCCTGATGAAGATACTTAGTTTCAATTTCATTTGATCCTTAGTGCCTGCTTTAGTGCTTGATGGCTTATTAATCTATATTTTTATAAGCTTATGAATTAAACAATTGATAACATACTTCTTTCTATCCTATCCTTTTAGTGTGTTTTTTCCTATTTTTTCAGTTTTATTGGGGTATAATTGATAAATAGGAACTGTATGTATTTATGGTGTACAACTTGATGTTTTGAATACATTGTGAAATGATCACCACAATCAAATTAATTAATATATCCATAACCTCACATAGTCACCATGTTCTTTTTTTTTTCTTTTTGTTTGTGGTGAGAACACTTAAGATCTACCCTCTTGGCAAATTTTGAGTGTTCAATACAGTATTGTTAACTATAGTCACCGTGTTGTATACTGTATATTTGATCTCCAGAACATATCTTGCATAACTGAAACTTTGTACCCTTTAACCAACATCTATTTCCCCCTCCCTCCTGCTCCTGGCAACCACTATTCTACTCTCTGATTCTGAGTCTTAATATGTTAGATTGCACATATAAATGACATCATACAACATTTGTTTTTCTGTGTCTGGTTTATTTCACTTAGCATGATGTTCTCCATGATTTCAAACCTAAAGAAAAGTTGCAAGAAAATCCCCTTATGGCCTTCACCAGATTCATTAATTCATTTATATTTGCATTTTATCCCATTTGTTTATCATTCTCTCCTTTCATGTGCACCCCCCACCAATGCACACACACACAAACACACACACATTTCAGTACTTCAGTGTGTATTTCCTAAGAGCAAGTATATTCTCTTATATAACCACAACACAGGAAATTTAACATTGATACATTATTACTTAAACTTCAGCTCATATTCAGATCTAGTCAATTTTTCCAATAATCCCCTTTATATATATTCCCTTTTATCACCAGTCCAGGATCCAATCCAAAATCATCCTCTGCGTTTACTTGTCATGTTTCCTTAGTCTTTTTTTATTCTGGAGAAGTTCCTCAGCCTTTCTTTGTATTTCTTGATCTTGACGTTTTTGAAGAATACAAGTATTTTGTACAGTGCTTATCTGTTGTTTCTTCATGGTTAGATTCTGTTTGTACATTTTTGGCAAGAATAAAAAAATACTTCTAATTCATTCTTAATTATGTACTATAAAAAGTTACTTTACAACCATACACAAAAAGGTACAAAATTTATTAAGACTTTATTTACTCTAGGTACGAATCACATAACTGATGCCCCAGTGTTATCAGAAATAGTTGAATATGGTGGAAAGAACACAAATTCTGGAGTCAAATTGTCTGGGCTCCACAACTTTCTAATTGTATAGTCTTGACATTAAATCTCTGTACCTTGGTTGGGTTCCACATTTACAAAACAGGATGTTAATAGTACCTACCTCATTCATTTAGTGTGAGGATTTATATTTAAATCACTGAATATGGTGACTGGTATATAGTGAGGCTCAATAAAAACTTCTGGGGCTTCCCTGGTGGCACAGTGGTTGGGAGTCCGCCTGCCAATGCAGGGGACACAGGTTCGTGCCCCGGTCCGGGACGGTCCCGCATGCCATGGGGCGGCTGGGCCCGTGAGCCATGGCCGCTGAGCCTGCACGTCCGGGGCCTGTGCTCTGCGACGGGAGAGGCCACAGCAGTGAGAGGCCCACGTACTGCAAAAATAAAAATAGTTTAATTGTTTAAAAAAAAAAAAAACTTCTGATCATTGGTGCCATTAATAACATATATATCTATATATACCCAAATCTTACCATGTATATTTGTTGAACTTTTAAAAATATTCTTTATTTCCTGCTTTCAACAGAGAAGTATCATTTGAAAGTCCCAAAATATGTAATTAAATTACAGAGAAATGAATATATTTGGAAACATTTTCAAATCTGAAGTGATACATTTTTCTTTTGAATATTTGTATTTTGTTCTAACTTCTTCCTACTTAGAAAAATAAATTATCATTCTTTTGTTTTCTTAATGTATTTCTATAAAAATACTAACTATAACTAGCCTCAAAGCTAATAGTATTAACTTACTACTGCTGATGACTTCTAACTATATGGTGAAATATTGTTTATCATTATCCCTCATTCACAATGCTCTAGCTGATTTTTGCTTTTTTAACAACACATTCTAACTTAAATGTGTTTTTTCAAGTAAATTTAGAGTCACTGGTGACCTTGGTAGGATTCAAATGAGATGAATTCTTTATATTTTGAAAGGTAGCTTTATGTGAATTTTATTCACTAGTGTTTTGAAAAGTGAAAAATCTCCCCATCTGTATTGCAGAAATGGAATAACTGAGGAAAGATTTGCTAAAGAATTCCCTGATGGCAAATAATTATTAGAATATATTATACTTCAACCCAGTCAATAGCAAGGGAAATTGGAATAGCATTATGTGTCTTCAGCATGTGGTAGGATATAGTTACAAAGTCAGGAATCATGAATTCAATCATGAATTTGCATAAATGTAAATTGTGACCCAATACAGGAATATGATCTGTTGCTTTAAAAGATGTACGTATATCAAAATTGTGAGCCCTGATTGAGAATTAAGATCTTTCATTGATTTTTATTGTGGGTGTCAAATAGATTAAAAATTTTAGCATTCAAGAAAACTTAAAGACCCATCTGTTGTAATTCCTAAAATTTTTGATGAAGAAACTTGTGTCTGAAGGGTTAAAAATCACATAGATGGGCTTCCCTGGTGGCACAGTAGTTGAGAGTCCGCCTGCCGATGCAGGGGACACGGGTTCGTGCCCCGGTCCAGGAGGATCCCACATGCCGCGGAGCGGCTGGGCCTGTGAGCCATGGCCTCTGGGACTGCGCGTCCGGAGCCTGTGCTCCACAACGGGAGAGGCCACAACAGTGAGAGGCCCGCGTACTGCAAAAAAAGATCACATAGATAAATGATGTAAATTCTAGAACTAGAACCCAACAGTTTCCCTTCTTCATCATCTTCCAATTTAATTCCAATTAAACTAAAACAAATGTATTAATTTTCTAAATTCTTCCAGGCAGAAGGGATCCACTCATTTAAAAGGACTTGGTATCTGTTATGGACTGAATTGTGTCTCTCCAAAATTCCTGTGTTGAAGCCCTAACCTCCCAATGTCATTGTATTTGGAGATAGGGCCTTTAAGGAGGTAATTAAGGTTAAATGAGGTCATAAAGATGAAACCCTAATCCAATAGGACTGGTGTCCTTATAGAAGAGGAACAGACACCAGAGAGATTTCTCTCTTGGTGGGTGCACATGCACAGAGAAAAGGACTCATGAGTAAACTGTGAGAAGGCAGCTGTCTGCAAGCAAGGAAGAGAGGTCTTACCAGAAAGGAACCCTACTGGCTCCTTGATCTTGGACTTCTAGCCTCCAGATCTTTGGGAAAATGAACTTCTGTTGTTTAAGCCACTCAGTCTGTGGTATTTTGTTATGGCAGCCCTAGCAGACTATGACACTGTGTAATGCAAACATACAGGGTTATTAATTTTATATCAGAAAATCAGTACGAAACGTGTGGACACCAAGGGGGAAAAGTTGGGGTGGGGTGGTGGTGGTGGGATGAATTGGGAGATTGGGATTGACATATATGCACTAATATGTATAAAATAGGTAACTAATAAGAACCTGCTGTATAAAAAAATAAATAAAATTAAATTAAAATAAAAAAGAAAATGAGTACAGCATGAAAGGAAGAATAGTCATTTTAACTTGGAAGAGTAATGAGTAAGAAAAACTTGAACAGAAAAGGTGATTCTTGTGGTAAGTTGTGAAAGATGAGTGGAAGTGATAGGGGCTGAACTGGAGTAGTGATACCATGTGGTATTCACACCATTTCATTTTCCTCCTGGACCACAGGAAAAATACGTTTCTCCTCCTCGTAAATCTAGATATGTCATGTGATCAGTGCTGCCAAAGGGATGTGAGTGATAGTGATGTAAGACACTCCTAGACCTGACATTTGAAACAACGATTGCCATCCTCTCTCTCCCTCACTCACTCTCTCTCTCTCTCTCTCTCTCTCTCTCTCTCTCTCTCTCTCTCTCTCTCGTGACTTCTTGCTAATCTCAATGGACAGGATCCTATGGAGAACTCAGAAGTCGCCAGGAGACAGTGGAGCCTCAAGATGGAAAGAGCCAGGATGCCTTAGTCACAGCCTGATGGAGACCCTTTCCAGTTAGATGATCTTCAGTAGACTATGCACAAGGAGAAAGCAGTATCATTGATTATCAGGTACTTTTCCTCCTTACATTTTAATTTCTCTATAATAAGGATGCTTCTTAAAGTGATAAGGAAGCAAGGTAACATAATTTAACTGGGAGAATTCATTTTCTTCCTGGGCACTATACAAAACAATGCACCTTACAATAGATGGCAGCTTAGATTTGATAAAATGCACTAAATCTTTGTAGGTTAAGGCAATGAGATTGTGGGAATTTTATTATAGCAGGGAGCATTAATTACTCTATTAAAAGTAGAGTGGGTTCCCAGATAAAAAGAACTGTGTCAGCAGGCACCCAAGATTAAAAACAGTTTTGTTTGTTTCAGAAGCTGCAAGCAATTAGGTCTGAGTGGAGTGTAAATTATGGAATGGCAAATGGCAGTAACTACTACCAAGCAGATTGTGAGTGGAACTAGCAAATGCTCTGATAATTAATAATGCATTTCCTCTTGCTGGTGAACTGCATAATCAGAAATTTTTATTTGAATGATGCTTGTGGTTTTTTCAGTATGGTTTTAGTAATGGAAGCATACTTTAAGAAATATTTTGAGGGAGATAAGTCAAATAATTAGTATCAATGGGCTGCTATTTTACTTGGTCACTTATTAAGAATAGTTATATGGTATAAAATTATTTTACTGAAAATAAGGTTGGGACATATAAATATTTTATGTTAATATGGTTATTTTCGTATACTACATTTTCACGTTGCAAAGTCTCTTTGTTAACTCTACATTTTTATCGTAAGATTTGCCTGGAAGAAATGTAATCTTAACAGATTTGTTGATCGTTCCTTTAATACAATGTAGAACCTCACCTGTATGCAAACTTCAGTACATAAACATCAGGAATCATAGATGCAATTCAAACTTTATCCCTCCAGGCCTTAAAAGGAGCTAATTTCACTGAAAGAAACAGCATATTTACACTTTTTTTAACCTGAGGCAACTGACCCTAACAAGGAGTTCATCATAAAATGGTAGAAGTATTGATACGCTTTCAACATCCTCTGAAAAATTTTTTTAAATGGAATTAACATGTACCTGCATAGACTGAGGAATTGTGCTTCTTTGATCACATTTGGGTTTCCCAAATGATTGTTTGCATCAATAAAAGCATGGTAAAGAGAGACTTAAAGGAGCCATTGAAACAAGAATAAGATATTCCCAGATTGATGATCTTGGGTTGATTCTATCAGTGTTCCCCCAGACTTTTGAATAATGACTTCCTTTTGTTCTCTATAGGCCTGATCCACAAAATGAAATTGTATTTTGTGTACTACATACATACCTTGGTTATGTTATCAAGTGAACAAAATAAAACTTGTCTGTGCTCTAATAACTATGCCAATCTCCAGTATAATCTAGACTAGAGGGGTCCAAGCTGTGTCTAGAGACACAAAACAAGACAGATGGGGCTGATAGAGTCTGAGTAAGTAAGATATCAAATTCCCTGCTTTCCCAAATCAAACCAGATACATCCCCTTTTATCTATTTTATGTGTTGGAACACACATGAGATTTCATTTTAAAAATTATTGTGTAAAAGCTTCTAAAGCCCATTTATATTCGAAATGCCAGTAAAGCACAATAATTAAACAGGAGGACAATGGAGTCAGTCTGCATTGAAAATCCTTGACCAGCACTTGCTAATTGCAGACACGAGAGTGAATTACACTAACTCTCTGGATCTGAATTCCCTGTAAAATGAGATTAATAATTATTTCTCATAGCATGGATTTGAGGATTAAATTAAATGATACAGGTAAAACTTTGCTACACCAAGTTAATGGCTGCCTGTCCATGACTAGACTACAATGAGATAAGGAGCTTATGCCAAAATGTAATTCAGCTATATCACTAAGCACACTATTTCTTTCAGCCAGCTTTCTATTTTTCATGATACGACTTTCTCAAAGAAGGAAGCAGTGCATTGAGTTTCATTCTGGCTCAGCTCCTTATCTAATTGAGGATTGGCCTCTTGGGAGGAACTGAATTTTATTTATTTTCCAGCTTTATTAAGATATAATTGACATATAATTTGGTATAAGTTTAAGATGTACAATGTGATACTTTGATACTTATATTGAGAAATGATTATTACCACAGTAGGGTTAGTTAACACCTCCATCACTTCACATAATTACCATTTCATTTTTTGGTGATAACATTAAAGATCTACTCTCTTAGCAATTTCCAAGTACTTAACTAATATAGTATTATTAATTAACTATAGTTACCAGGTTGTACATTACTGAATTTGTTGACATAACACTTTTTGTAGAGTCTTTATGCTTTTCTATATATAAGATCATATCATATGCAAGCAGAGACAATTTTACTTCTTCCTTTCTGATCTGGATGCCTTTTATTTCTTTTTCTTGCCTAATACTCCAGCCAGGACTTCGAATAAGCAGTAACAGTGGGCACCCATGTCTTTTTCCTGATCATAGCAAGAAAGCTTTCAACCTTTCACCACTGAGTATGATGTTAGCTGTGGGCTTGTCATATATGGCCTTTATTATGTTATGTTCCTTCTATACCTGATTTGTTGAGAGTTTTTATTATGAAAGGATGTTGAATTTTGTCCAGTACTTTATCTGCATCTATTGAGGTGATCATATGATTTTTATATTTCATTCTGTTAATGTGATGCATCACATTTATTTATTTGCATACATTGAACCACCCTAATGTGTTTGGCAGAGACAGTTCTCTACCATGCAGCTCATTTTGGGTTTCTGGACGTGTCAGCTGGTAATGTCCTTGGGCAGGTGGAGCTTACTAATGGGCTCTATTTGGGGGCAAGGCCATTGCCCAAGCTCTGAGGTGGGGTTGAGGTGGTGCCACTCGCTGAGAACACTTGGCTAGAACTGCCTGCTGGCTTTGTTCCCTGCCCAAGCGAGGCTGTAGGATGGGCTCCATGGTTGTCTGGGTTCTTTGGTTGGGCTTCCTAGATAATAGGGCTGGGTACTATACTCTTGTAGGTGGGACTATGAATTAGTTTCCCTGCACTTGGGGGGCAGCAGAACAGCCCTAAGACCTGCAGTGCTCTCTGTTCGCTGACCTGAATCAAGCAAGAATATGCACTGAATTCCCCAGCCAGATGGGGACACCAGTTTTGTTCTGCAGATGGGGAAAGCCACTGGTAGTGCTCTCTGTTCAAGTGACACTGTAAGCAGGGCTGTTGAATGGGGTCTGCAGCTTCCAGTGTGCTCTGGTTAGGTTCCCTAGTCAGATGGGCTGAAGGCTGTATTCAGTCATAGGTGGGGCTACAAATTAGTTTCCCTGTCCTGGCAGAACTGACTCCAAAGTTAGCGAGGTTCTTTGCGGTCTTGACTCAACCCGACCAGTACCCCAAGTTCCTTAGCTGAATGGGGCCACTGGCTTTGCTCTGCAGAAGATCAGTTCTGTCTTCCAGACTCTCCACTTGAGTGTTGCTGGGCTACACAGCTTCCACATGTTCCGGACAGGATTTCTGGTCGGGCAGAGCTGGGAGCTACACTCAGTAGGGGTGGGGCTATGACACCTCCTCTGCCTGGGTGGGCAGGGGGTGAGGCAAATCAGCCTCCAGGGCCAGCAAGGCTCTTCCTTTGAGGACCCAAGTCAGGCATATCCGCACCCCTCCCCGTTCCTTGGTCAAACTGTCCCACTTGGCTCTGCAGATGAGCATAGCTGCTGGTTGGGACTACAACTCGGGTACTGTAGGTAGGAACTTGGTCTGCCCAGATCTAAGTGCTGGTTGTTGTGAGCTCCTCCCCGCTTCTTAGTCACAATCAGGTTCCCAATGACCAAGCCGCACAGATTCCCCCACAATCCCCATGAAGCGAACGGAGTGGGGACTGACAAGAAGTGACCCACAGTGCTAAGAACTGTAGGCTAAGAACTGTAGGAGAGACCTCTGAGCCTACAGTTCTTGCCGACCTCCAGCTTCCTTAGCCCTGTCGGTTGCTTCTTGGCAGTCCCCACTCTGCTCTTACCTCATGGGGATTGTGGGGGAATCTGTGGGGCTTGGTCACTGGGCCAGCCTGCAGGAGGGACATTGAGGTCAGCATGTAACTGTCGTCTCATCCACTGATTGGTTCTGTCTTGGCCTCTGTGATACAGGGGGTGCTTTAGCTTCACCACTGTGTTCTAGGATTTTTTCAGTGGTGTCTTGTCCATGAATAGTTCTTAGTTGTTCTTGTTGGGAAGGGGAGCCAAGTTGGGAATGACCTATGTCGCTCCAAGAATTTCTTGTTTAAAATTCATCTTAACTATTACATCCAGGCCCCAATGCAATAAATTCCAATCTACTTCTAAAATACCTTGAAGACACACTCACGGAAGATTTTTAAGAAAAGGTCATATCACTCTCAGAGGCTAAAACTGTCTAAAAACCTGGTGCCACAACCTGGGGGAAATTTCTAGTAACTCTCATGTGATGAAGCTGATCTCTGATCCCATAACCTGGAGGCTGATGCTGTTTCTTTCTATCACTAAACCGCTGAGAATAACGCTTTTGGAAGCCTTCTAAAATAGCCAACCCCAGGGACATCCCTGGTGGTCCAGTGATTAAGACTCTGTGCTCCTACTGCAGGGGGCATGGGCTCAATCCCTGGTCAGGGAACTAAGATCCCAAATGGTGCATGGTGCAGCCAAAAAAATAAATAAATATTTTTTTTAATAAAATAAAATAGCCAACCCCAACATGTTTCATATGATTGCAATCCTTGGTCACAGGCCAAATCAAAAGCGATCCCTGTTATCTGTCTGCTTCTAGACTTGTATGCCCACTATACATTGTGCTTTTTCTCACTTGGATCTCCTTTTCGCTTTCTCTGTACCTCCAAGGCTTTTCTCTGAGCCCTCAGTTATGGAGAAAGGTCCTTAACTCCTCAATCCCTTAACTGAATGCACCACCCACTCACCTGCCTTTCATGAGTGAGCTACTTGAAAAACCCAGCTGTTCTCATGGTGTACTGCTTCTGCTCCTCTAACTAATGTATCTCAAAGAACAAAGTGTATTTGTTTGAAGACCACCTAATGTGTGTGTCATTATATCTTGTGATATTTCTGGTTCATTCTGTTTTGGACACTGGTATTTAACAGTTAGGTAAATCCTTATTTTAATCAGTTCACTTGTGTTTCTAGGTCAAAATGAGTGAATAGCACAGTACGAAATTATGGCGCCAAAATATTTTATATAAGATATGAGAATATTTGTCAGATATTCATGAAAATTCTAGGTTTACCTGTCTATCCAAATTAAATACAAGTTTTAATAATTAAACTAAATTCATGTAATTAACCTACTTATAAAATTATATAAAAAATTAAAAGATCTTACATTTAATCTTAATATGATAATTGTTGCCGACAGCATATGCTAAATTAAAATCCTTATAGGCATTAAAAGATTTTGTCAAAATAGCTTAAGTTATAAATTATAACAAAGTCCAACCACACCAAAGTCCTCAATAAAATATAGGCTTTAGATTTTAAAAAATATTGGGGTTGAATTCATATTTCACTGTATATTAGATTTGTAAATTAAAATGCTTATACCCTCAATTTTGACAACAGTTTCCTCTAGTAACTTGTTGAAGATGATACCAATTTACCAGGTTATTATGAAAATTAAATGATATAAGACATGCAAGATACCTCATAGGGTGCCTGACCCAATATAGAAGAGCAAATTCAAATACAAAAATAGTGCAACTGAATAAAAAGAGGCGGGAGGGAACTTCTAAAGTCTCTTTGAAATATGAAAGATGACCCTTCTCATAGTAACATATACTGTTAAACACTTACAGTTGACTTTGTGACTAACTGTAGTGGACACTGAAGTGCTGCCCAGATCCCGTTCAGAAAGGAAGGGTCAATTATCCCAGGCGCTGGAAGTACTGCTAATGATTGACAGCCCTCAAGCTACCAAGCCCTCTTCAATGATTGCCTCAGCTGAAGTGAACAGCCTCAGCCAAGGTCATTCCGCCATTCCAGATGGCCCTCATCTTATGACTGATCTGTGAGGGGGTAAAACGACTCATTCCTCTCATCCAAACTCAGGACTCCTCTGAAGATTCATCCTATCTACAGAACTCTCCATGGGCTGGCTGAGGCTTCCACTGATAGCGCATTGCCGCTTAGCTTCTACCTCTGCCTAATCCCATTTCTGCATATTCCCTTCCACAGTGTTTATCCCAAGAGTACTCCATAATGAACTTAATCTTCAAGTCAGAGTTAGCTTTCTGGGGAATTCAATCTGCTACTACAACACACACAACTTCTAGCTATCATCTCATCAAATTATTTTGAGGACCATTAATATCATCCCCAGAAGTAAATTGAGACATGGAGAAGTTAAGTAATTTGTCCAGTGTCATGAAACTACTACCCTGGATTTAAACCTACATTTCACACCAAATGTAGTGAACTAAGCCAGTGCTATATTCATTCTATCTCTACTTCTGTCTCATTTAGAGCAATCAAATATCAGTAAGAATATAATAGTTAAGCTTCTCTTCTAGAGAAACCTTGTATTTCCAAGTGAGTAGTTGCGCCATAGAAAATTCCTTGGATTGAGTCTGTGGTTTGGCATAAACTAAATCAAAATACAATGTTTCTGTAAGATGAAATTATTATTGAATATGTTACGTAGTTTATAAACTCATGATTAATATTTGCATTCTACTATATTAGGCCTTTCCCAGTTAGTATCAAAGTAAATCTTCAACTTTTTGAGGTTGAATTTGTTTTTAATAACCTTTTTCTCCAATTATGGTTTCTGGCCAAAATAAAATCCTTGAAGAATATTAGACTATTACAATACAAGTTGCATTTACAGTAGTTACAAGAGGCATTAACAATCGGGTAAAAAATCTGTACTCATAAGTTTTGTGACAAATTTGTAAAGGATAGGATTCGGTTTATTTTTTAAAGTCTAAACTTTTGAGCTTTTTGCAAAGTGATATATAGACTACAAATTTCTTAACTTGTTTTCTTAGACGCTTTCTGTATTCATTTCCTTTAGGCATTACAATAGTCTCCATTACCTGACTGGCTCATAATATACATATATATCTATATATCTATATATCTATATATCTATATATCTATATATATATATTTTTTTTTTTTTTTGCGGTACGCAGACCTCTCACTGTTGTGGCCCCTCCCGTTGCGGAGCACAGGCTCCGGACGCGCAGGCTCAGCGGCCGTGGCTCACGGGCCTAGCCCGTGGGATCTTCCCAGACCCGGGCACGAACCCGTGTCTCCTGCATCGGCAAGCAGATTCTCAACCACTGCGCCACCAGGGAAGCCCGGCTCATAATATTTTTAAAACTAAACTAGTGTCGTAATTTTAAGCTGTTTTCCTGAATGACGTAGCTGGCTCAGGCGCTCCTGGAAGCTTTGTTACCAAAAGACAATCAAGTTAAAAATGTTAGTTGATATTGTAGTATGTGCTTAATCACAGAGAAATATACAGTGTCTGAACCTAAAGGGGCACGGGTCCTGGTCACACAAACATGGTGAATTTAGTTCTTTAAATATTTGAGGTCAATGCTCACCATCAAAGCTTTCCTCAGTGACCTCATGGCAGGACTCTGCATTTGGGATATGGAATTCTCAGTCCAGAAAGTTTTACTATTTTTAGTCATTATATTAAAAGATGAGTAGGTTAATGGGTACTTACCCCTTTTGCCCTGTAAAGATTTCTGTTCTGAGAGTTTTAAATCTCACTGGGAGTAAAATCTGTGTTTTTTTGTTTAACATTCCTCTCTACGGTTAACTCCCTGATGTGCATAGAATAGCTGCAATGTGCCAAGTGTTTAGTGCGCCTTACAAAAAAGAAATCTCTGAAATACAACAACCCTGTGAGTAGGTATTCTTCTTCTTCTTTTTTGCGTGAGAAACCTGAGGCTCAAAGACGTTAAATAATTTATATCACCTGTATGGTAAAGACATTTGATCACACCTGCCAACTTGAATTTATTACACTTTATCTTGACTTACCAAGAAAAACATGATATATATGCACTTGTGTAATGCATATATTATCACATGTGCTGACATAAACACAAGTATTTTCTGTAGCATGTGAGCAAACACAAGCTAATTTTTGTAACCACTCCTGATATGTCCCTATGCCACATTCATAATGAACAATTTTTCCTTTCCTGAATTTTCCATACATTCTTGTACTTCCATGTTTTTGCAAATGCTACTTGCTAAGGTTTGAGATGAGAAAAGAGTTTTCCAGAAAAGGGGTTTTCAGAGGATGTAAAAGAATATAGTGAGGCTGACATAAAAGAAAAGCAGGAGAAATAGAGAATTTAGGACCTCATTTAAGACATTAAATTTTATTCCATGTGAAATTGGAAGTGACTGAAGAATTTAAGCCAAGAAAAAGAGAAATAATCTGATTTAAATTTTAAAATATCACTTTGATTATTAAGTGGAGAATGGATTGATGAAAGTTGGATCAAATTTAAAAGTGGAAGTAGGAAAGAGTTTTTTGGAGCATGTAAAAGTTCTCCAATAGAATTGATATTGGGTAGTAAAAAAGGATCACTATTGTAGTACTCATAATTGTCAAGTTATAATAACACCATAAAGGGAAGAGCCCTGAATAAGAGAAAACTATGTTTTGAAAAATAAGTGTGGGTCAATTTTAGAATAAACCATGTAAATACCAGAGATATGTAGGAAAAAATCTTACATAAGTTCTGCTTTTTCCACTAAGATACCCCACTTAACATATTGAAAGTTTTTCATAACTTAACAAGTGACTAAATTCTAGTGTCTCCCTTTATAAAACTAGGGCAAAATTCACCTGACTAAAGAGAGGAAGAGTAAGCTAATGTTTTTACCTACAGTTCTGACTGAATTGGTTTATTTTGTAACTGACGTACATTTATAGAGATTAAAGAGAGTTTGGAGATGCCCTCATAAGATGTGCTCAATCTTCTAAGTTTTACAAATAGTGAAAGAGCATGTCTGAAAGGATCAAAATAAAGATGAATATACTTTACTCTCTTTCCATCTCATCCACTTTTTAAAATCTCCAATAATGATGATTTTTCCTGCACACAGTACAAAATAGTAAATAACAATGAGCTAAAGAAGACTAAATATTAAGTCTAAGGACCTGGGATTTGAATAGACAATCCTAGACAAAGAATCAGTTTGTATAAATCACCATGAGAAGATTGAAGAAAACCA
This sequence comes from Lagenorhynchus albirostris, assembly GCF_949774975.1. Taxonomy (NCBI): domain Eukaryota; kingdom Metazoa; phylum Chordata; class Mammalia; order Artiodactyla; family Delphinidae; genus Lagenorhynchus; species Lagenorhynchus albirostris. The sequence goes on along the minus strand of NC_083116.1, from coordinate 108,107,251 downwards.
GAGCAAAAGAGACAAGTAGAACACCCTTCACTGATCATTTGTTTTTTTAAAAGATTCTTCATGAAAGATGTGGATTAAAAACAACAGATGCAACTAAAAACAGCAAGCTTTAAGGAGGCAATTTGATCTACTTCAAGAGAAAACGTAATCATGGATGCTTTACTTAGGCCTGGAAAATGAATAAAGACTCTAGTAGAGTTATGTCTATACTATATTCCCTCAACGACTTTCTTCAGGCCTCATGTGAGGGGAAGAGAACTTGAGAAATTGTGGCGAAGGCAAAACTGGTTTTTAGCACGCCCTACTGCATCAGTTATCAATTGCTATGACACACTGGATAACACTCAATCCTAGTTACGTACAATACTATGCATTTATTTCTTATGCATAAATGGCTAAGCTACGGATCACCTGGACTTGGCTGGAGAAGCTCTGTTCATGTATCTTTTTTTTCCTTGTTAAACTGACAGGCAAACTCAGAAATATCCCCATGGCAATGGCAGAACCACAAGACTGAAAGCAAAGAACCACGAAGCCCTCTAAGACCAAGGCTCAGGCCGGTTATGTTGTCAATTTTACTGCATTCTCCTGGTCAACACAAGTCACATAAACCCAAAAATCAAATGATAGGGAAATATACTCCACCCCTGAAAAAGGAGAGGCAAGAATAAGTAAATATTTATGAGCAGTTATATAATCTACAATACCCCCTGGTTCTTCTCCGCTCCCCTTCTCTCAGCCCCTTTCTTTAGCTCTGGGGGGGAAATCAATTAGTAAGAAACTAAATAACAATATAAGAGACTTGATGTACTATCCTTTGGAGAAATATTTTTATTTTGAAAAAAGAAACATTGGACAAGTGTAATCACTGATGGTGTCATTCTGAACATCTCATGGGAGCTATACTTCTGGAGAGGGCCTTCATAGGTGAGAGCATTTTGGACCAGAGACACACGGGCCCCAAACACCAGGAGAGTTTTCTTTTTTTCCTCGTTATTTCACTTCTGGATCTTATTATTTAAATAAGCCTTCTTTTCTCTGTTTCTGCTTCAGAAATACTCAAATTCTCTGCAACCATAGGAGCAAATCGAACGATGTGCTCACCATAGTTGGCATGCCACCAACTTCTTAGGCTTTTCTGGCCTAGTGAATCATTAGTATTTTAGTAAGAGAAAACTATAACATCATAATTATAAAATAATCCAAAACCCAGTGTACTGAAACTGCAACATTATCATTTCCATTTGTGTTCTTTATTAGCTATGAGGATTCAAATTTCCAAAGACCTCTGGGCTTTTTAACACACATACTATGCTCACAAGCAGCTGCAAACTGCCAAGGATACTGTTTTACATTAAAAGGGGTAACAGAGATAATGTCTTATTTAATTTTTATTTCGGCAATTTATTTTCTATGTCACACCTACAAAACTTCCTGAAGTACTACTAAATACACAAATATGCTCAGAAATAAATTATTTCCTTAAAAATCTTACAGGATTCTCAATTGCATTAGTCCCCCGCCAACCTCAACGCATCCCACACGCACATTTTCCATAAGGCTTACCTCCACATCACCACTTGACAAAAACACAGTCAATCTCTCTCTTGCTCTCACTATCAGTTTTCATTTTATTTTTTTAAAACAATTCTCTGATACAATCCCCATTTCACAGATGAGGACTACGAGGGCTGTGAAAGAGTGAATAACTTATCCAGAGTTTATATACCTAGTAGCTTGTATAATTGATATTTCAGCTTGTATAATTGCTATTTCAAATGCAAGTAAGATCTAACTCAAAAACCCATCCTGTCTCCACACAGCAGATTTCAATAAACTCTTTCTAAGGTGGAAATAGATGGCAGTCCTACTTACTAAATGGATAGTGGAAAGTCACCACAGTAATATTAATAATCATAGCTACATTTTATCAAGTGACACTGTTTGTCAGGCATAATTCTAAACTCTTCAAATAAATTGCCATTTTTCCCAACAATTCTATTATGTATATTTTATTTTTATCTCCTTTGGTTGATGGGGAAACAGGCACAGCACTCCCAAGTTATTCCCTCAAGAACATATTGCTAGCTTTGAACCCAGTGTTTGAACTCAAAAAACTATTTTCCAAACCATGTGTTATTCCAGAACTATGTACAATGGTGGAACAGAAATCAAGTGAAAGGCCAAAATCCCATCTCTTGACCCCCAGACTACACTGTTGGGCCACACTGCCACCTGGTTTGGGAATATTTTATTTATTATGTTCACTGGCAGAAATTTGCAGGAAGTTAACAGATATGAAAAGTCAGCCCAAGGCATCAACAATGAAAACATCAGAAGGTAATCCCCAGGCAGAAAAACCCAAGCTGAGTTTTCTCAGCATCTCGCTCACTAGGCAGGTATGAATCCCAAGCCATGGGAATCCCAGAACAAGTGACGATATCAGGCTGGAGGAGGACAAAAGAGAAGGTTCTGCCATCTAGGCTTTGGCCGTTCCTCTCTCAGGACCCACAGAACTGTGTGAAACCTTGACATCCTGGACAGAGTCATAGCGTCTGGGAATTATCTGGGAAACCAAACATAAATGCTTGGTTAATTAATCTGGCTTCCTAGTAAGTAGTGAAGAGAAAAATCATATAAATTATATAAGAAAAAAAGGGAACGTTGAATATTGGAATCAATGCAGTGAGGAGAGAAAACCAATGGCAGAGTATCATAAAATTAAATTCCAGTCCTGAGATGAGCTAACAGAAATCTTTGGTCTGGTCATTTATCCTCAGTTTCCAGATCTTTAAAATGGAGAAGGAAAAGGTGGGAGGTAGTCAAATGTCATTCAATTTTCTTAAAATTGAAGCATTAAAGTTGTATTTTCTATATTTTCGAAAGCTTTCAGAATTTCTGTTAAAAAATACATTATTTTCTCATACTTGGTTAAAAATAGACATGAAAATGAACCACTCTCTCCTTAAAGGTAGGCAGCTCCATATTTTATCATCTCTGTCAAGTCATGCAACACTTTAATTAGCCACTTTCAGCAGTTTCATGCTAGGACTTTTGACTCTGCTATGACTCTCTGTAGTAAGAGAGGTACTTAGAATTTCCTCAAGTAAATTCTGTTACTTCAAGGGGTCCAAATTCAGATTTTAAACTATATAACTTTATGATAACAAAAGAAGCCTATTTTGTGTTTTTATTATTTGCATTATTTATTTTAAGCATGGACAGTCAATTAGATTTTCAGACTACATTTTTTTCTACCCCGTTACTTAGGATTTCCCTGTCTTCTAAGATGAGCAAACACAATAATCAGTTTTCCTCAGGCTTGAAATTATCAGTGCTATAACTTGAGTTCAGATGGCACCTTCCTTCCAAATCTTTGCTTCAGTTATTTGTCGTGAAAAATTACTTTTGGGGGCTGAAATTTCTTACTTGCTCTTAGCCCAGAAGTGAATTACTTCAAGGAATTTAACTAAAATACATCCAGATAAGGTTTACATGCCTGCCAAAGGTCATTTTAAATAAAAAGAACAATTTCTCCCCAATTTCTTTTGTGACTCACAGGTGAGCAAAGAGAAAATCTCAAGTTATTAGACACTATTTTCATTAAAATGAAAAGTTTCTTTTTAAGTTTCTATGAATTTCTCCTTACATAGTGTGTGTAACTTTTTGAAACTAGCACAAAGCTAGATTTGTTGACAGTGTGAGGAGTAGATAATACTCTTCCCTGGTGCTGTGCAACAACTGAGATAAAACTCAGAGAAGTGGTTCCATAGAAACTGTGCTTCAGCAAATTTAATAGCTTTTTGTGGCAATTAAAAAAACAGATAAGTACTGTCAAACTTCAATTTAGATTTTCTGTATTATACATACTGATACTATATGAGCACAATATTCTTCATAGCAATTAGTCGTGAGCATGAACTTGCACAGTGTTTTAAAAACACTTCTCAATCCTTCGGGAGCCATAACAGACACTGGATTTAGAAACAGAAATTCCCCTTATTGTTATAACTTCCAAGTCTCCTGCACTGAGTCATTTTTACACCCTTTAAAAAAGTAATTGGCATTTTTTTTGTCTGTATAGTTGCAAGAAAAAATAAAATTAATACCAAGAAAATATGCATGTGTTCTGGAAAGTAAGATGGAGGAAAAACACAAACTACAAAAGACATAGCCAAATAGATTATTTTTATTATATACTATTGATACTGTGAACTAAGTATAGGTTTTCCCATTTATAGCCATAAAACCCAGGTATCTAATGAACCTGTTTTATTTAAGTAAAACCCAGAATTACAGAAATTTAGAATTGCCAGAGTTGGAATGAATATCCAACCCAAATTCCTGACCTTATTAATGAGGAAACTGAGGCTTAGACTGATTAAATGAATTGTCCCAGAATCCAATGGTATTTTACATTTACATGCAAATCAGAAACATGCTTACCCAAGTGAAGTTATGGTGTGTCTTCTATAAAAGAATATGCACATTTCATAATGTATTAATCCTATCCAAACCTTTCAAGGTAAACACACTTGCTCAGAGGTTAATTTAAATAATTTCACTCCTTGTGATTTCCTTCTCCTTTAGAATGCAATACAAAGTTCATTCATCCAATATTTATTAAGCACCTACTATGCACCAGGCTATGTTCTAGACAACAGAGATGAACAAGATTCATGACGTTCATTACACTTAGGTATGTAAATGGATATAGTTTGAATTATCAGTTTCCAGTTTTGGGAAAATTATTCATGATCTTTTCCAATTTCACCTCCTGAAAATGTTAAATTTCCTTTGTTAGGCTCAACCTTCTCACTAAAAAATGTAAGGGATCATTGTCATTAACAGGTACATCAATACTATGTTTATTTAAGAAAAAATGAAATTTAATTAATTTGACCATTGTAGACAAAGTAAACCTTTTAAGCCTCTGCTTTGATTTTCTCAGTAGACTGATTTTATTAACCAAAAATTTATCCCTAAAAGAACTAATAATGACACTATTAGAAATCCTATGGGATTATAATTATCATTTCTATAGGGATTTACAAGTCATCAATTACTTGCAAATACAAGAAAAATCACTTGCAAGTACAGCTTAAACATGGATGGCAATGGGTGATTTTGGTGCTGTGGACTTTAATCCCTCCCCTTCTCCCTTTAGAATCAGATTATATACTAATCGGTGTTATTGTAAGGCTTTTAGTGTATTTATCTCACTTCCTCAAACAAATCTGGGAGATAGGCATGCCATTTGGTGCCATTTTATAGTGAAGGAAACTAAGTCTCAGAGAAATCAGATAATTTGCCTAATTTGGGAAGTGATGGTTCTCTGACTCCATATTATATTTCTAGAGGTAAGCAACATTTTCATTCAAATTAGTCTCCACCAGTATTTCCCCAAGCTCAAAAATTACTAATTTTTTTTGACTTTTTAAGGAGCTTTTTAACTTTGCCTAAGTCTTCATGTCATTTTATCAGCTTTGCTGACTGTTATAAACCCTGTATTATCTTCCTCAATTCTATATTATAATTTATAAGGCAATAAATGAATACATACATACATAATACATAAAGTTATCTACTTTTCTAATTCTCTTTTCTTGATGCTCATTCTTTTTATGCCTACAGAAACAATTGAAAAAGAAATATATATCCATATAAAATTTTTTCTTCTTTTCATACATATATATTTTTCCAAAATGAAACTTCAGTTTTTTAAATCATCCTGAACATTACCTTCTTCTTAAGATAAAACTGACTGCATGTTCCCTAACGTCAGACTATACTACAAAGCTAAAGTAATCAAACTGTATGGTACTGGTGCAAAAACAGACAGATAAGTCAAAGGAACCGAATAGAGAGCCCAGGAATGAACCCACACTTATATGGACAATTAATCTACAACAAAGAAGGCAAGAATGTACAATGGGGAAAACACAGCCTCTACAGTAAATGGTGTTGGGAAAAAGAGACAGCTATGTGCTAAAGAATAAAACTAGGCTACTTTCTCACACCATATGCAAAAACAAACTCAAAATGTATTAAAAACTTAAATGTAAGACCTGAAACCATAAAACTTATACAAGAAAACATAGGCAATACACTCTTCGACATTGGTCTTAACAATATTTTTTTTTGATATGTCTCCTCAGGCAAGGGAAACAAAAGCAAAAATAAACAAATGGGAGTACATCAAACTAAGAAGCTTTTGCACAGCAAAGGAAACTATCAATAAAACAAAAATGCCACCTACTGAATGGGAGAAGATAATTGTAAATGAAATATCCAACAAGGGGTTAATTAATATTCCAAAATATATAAAGAACTCATATAACTCAACATCAAACAACCCAATTAAAAATGGGCAGAGGACCAGAATAGACATTTTTTCCAAAAAAGATATACGAATGGCCAACAGGCACATGAAAAGATCTTCAACATCACTAATCATCAGGGAAATGCAAATCAAAACCACAGTGAGATCTCCTCACACCTGTCAGAATGGCTATTATGAACAAGATAAGAAATAACAAATGTTGGTGAGAATGTAGAGAAAAGGGAACCCACGTGCATTGTTGGTAGAAATGTAAATTGGTGCAGCCAGTTTTTGAGGACTCTCCTTACAGTAAGGAGAGTCCTCAAAAAATTAAAAATAGAACTATCATACGATCCAGTAATTCCACTTCTGGGTATTTATCTAAAGAAAATGAAATTACTAATTCAAAAAGATATATGCACCCCAATGTTCACTGCAGCATTATTTACAATAGCCAAGATATGGAAGTCGGAAGTGACCTAAGTGTCTATTAACAGCTGAATGAACAAAGATGTGGTGTATATATGTATACATATACACACTATGGGATATTGCTCAGCCATAAAAAGAAGGAAATCTTGCCATTTCCAACAAGATGGATGGACCTAGAGGTTATTATGCTAAGTGAAATAAGTCAGACAAAGACAAATACTGTATGATTTCACTTACGTGAAATCTAAATAACAAAGGAAGTGAACAAACATAACAAAACAGAAACAGTTATAGATACAGAGAACAAACAGGTGGTTGCCAGAGGGGAGAGAGTTGGGAGAAGAAACGAATAGGTGAGGGAGATTGAGGTACAAACTTTCAGTTACAAAATAAATACGTCATGGGTATGAAATGTACAGTGTGGGGAATACAGCCAATAATTATGTAAAATTTTTGTTTTGCGACAGAGGACAGCTAGCCTAATCATGGTAATCATTTTGAAATGTATAGAAATAGTGAATCACCATGTTGTATACCAGGAACTAACATAGAGTTGTAGGTCAGTCATACTTCAAAAACAAACAGACAAACAAACTCACAGAAAAAGAGATCAAATTTGTGACTGCCAGAGTCAGGGGGTGGGTGGAGAGGGAATTAGATGAAAGTAGTCAAAAGGTACAAACTTCCAGTTAGAAGACACATAAATACTAGGGATGTAATATACAATATGATAAAGATAATTAACACTGCTGTAGATTATATATGAAAGTTACGAGAGTAAGTCCTAAGAGTTCTCATCACAAGGAAAAATATTTTTTCTATTTCTTTAATGTATCTATATGAGAGGATGGATGTTCACTAAACCTACTGTGGTAATCATTTCATGATATATGTAAGTCAAATCATTATGATGTACACCTTAAACTTGTACAGTGCTGGATTCAATTATATCCCAATAAAATTGGGGGAAAAAAGAAAGAAAGAAGCACTGGCCAAGGAGATAAGAGTCTGCATTATCGCTGACTCACTGCAAACTAATGAGCAAGCTACTGAACCTCTGGGCCTCAATTTCCTCATCAGTAACATAAGGGAGCTCACATTGCTGGTGCTAAGGTCCATCCTAATTCTAGCATTGACCATTCTGTATGAGGAGCAATCAGGGGGCTGAGCAGAGAGGCCAGCAGGCCACTGGGGCAGAAGGTGACAATAGAATATTGTTGGCGCTGCTGCTCCTGTAATGCACAGGGCAAAACACAGGTGGTTTGGGACTATATTCCCAACATTACTGAGTGCCCAGATTATAAAAAATAGTGTGATGCTTGTAACAAACATATTTCTTATAAATATAAATCTTTTGGGGGGGTTGAGATGGTGAAGAGAGATTGAAAACAGAACTGACTGTAAATTGTAATTGTTCTTATTAATGGATAGTCTTCATTCAGAGGCAGAAAAGTCTATCCTATTCATGCTTGTATAAAGCATCCATGGCCCTTTCTTACAATTTAACCATTAAAAACTTCATTGAACATCATCTAAAAAGAGAATAAAACCATGTAAGGTTATTTCTTCCCTATGAAGTAAAAAAGGTACATCTGTCATTTAACGTATATTCATTGATTAGCAGTGTATTCTGTGTTTAGACATCTGGGGATTTAAGTCCATATTGATAAGTTATCTCTATGTATTCTATCTAGTTTATAAGTAAATACATATGTATATGTGTTTCATGTACCTTATTATTTATGTTTAAATGTTAAATTTTGTGGTAGGTGCTACTGTTTTGCTATTCCAGGTAACCAAGAGGAGATGCATAATGAGAACTTGAGGAGTCAGGGAAGCTCAGGAAACACTTTTAGGGCTGTCACATACAGCAGCAACAGGATGATAGGTGCTATTATAGACAGTGCAAAAGAAAGAAATGGGCCTAAAATTGGATGGGGTGGAGATGGGGTGAGGTTTACAGACGTGGTGCTTTCTAAACTGACTGTTGAGGATATATAAGAATTAGTCAGAAATGGAAAAGGAGAAAGGATATTCAAGGCAGAAGGAAAAACATGAATTTAAATAAGGAGGTCCAGAAAAGCAAAGAATAATCTAGGATTGAAAATGATTGTGTAGTGTCTGTTTGGAGATGAGGAATGGCTGATGATGAGGCTGGAAAGAGGAGAGGAGATGTCATGGAGGTCTTTGTATATCTTGACGAGAAATTTAATTTCTAGCTTTAACTTCCAATTGAGAAAGAACGAACAGTCATAAATGAAGAGGATGGAGGGGCAAGGCTTGTTGAAAAGAATAACACAAAAGTTAGAGAGACTACTAACTTAAAGCTGGATCTGACTTTAAATTGCTAACATATCTTCTCTCATATTTTTCCAAATAATGTCTTCTGAGCCAAAGACAAAGGAAAAAGGAAAAAAAACTCCAACATACCCCAAATTAAATTAACTAAAACTAACTGGTCGAACCTGTAATGAATCTCACTAGTTACAAAGGGTAATAAAGCTCAATAGAGAAATAATCCGTAGCCTGAGCCTAAATCCTTCAACACAGAATATTAAGCGATTATCGAAAAATAATGAGCTAGCTCTACATGTGTTATCATGGAAGGCTAAGTATGGTATATCACTAAGAAAAAACAAACAAAAATTTTAAATAGCTGAGTAATATATAGAGAATGATCCCATCTTTGTAAACATATAGATGAGGGGGAGGAACTATGCATTTATGGATATTTGGAAGTATCTATAGAAGGAAGCACAAAGAAAGGTGCAAAAAGATATTAGAGAAAATTATAACATTGGTGGTCCAGGGTAGAGGAGATATCGAATTTCTTTATAAATCTTTGTATTGCTCAGTTTGTTACGGCAAGCATGCATTATTCTTTACATTTAAAATATGTAAATTACAAAAGCATAAGAAAATGTCATTGCAAATAATCCATAAAACAGTGAGAATATTACTTATCAAGACATAGGAAGTTTGCTGGAAGCCCTACTCATGGAAAAAAGATTCATAGGTTTAAATATGTTCCTTAGAGAAAAAATAATTTTAATTAAGTAAATAATTAATTCAATTTTAGAAAGAAAAAATTACCCAAAGTAAAGCAAGAAAAAAATCAGAACACTTAAAACATAAATTAATAAATAAGAATATGGACAATCAATTACAATACAACAAATAGAATACTTGTTTTCTTAAAGTGTTTCATAAATAAATATTGGCAAGTTAAATATAGAAAACACTGATAAATAAAATTTGAAGCAAAAAGAAAGAAAAACCTACAGAGCTGTTTAAAAATATAGAGACAGACTACATACATTCTGTCAATCTGAGAAAATAAATATTTATGGAAACATAAATTATCTAAATTGATGTAAGTAGACAAAACCTGAACCAACAAATTAACATGGAAGAAATGGAAAAATATACCAAAGTTTTCAAATAGGTTCTAAGTAAAGATGATGTGTTGTTTTCTGTTATGATAATTTCCATGCTAAGTAAACCATTTACTCTTACAGAAAATAATGGAAAGCCAAGCAATTTGTATTTGAATGGAACACACCTAGGCTGTCAATAATTGGCAAATGTAAGGGACACACATAAGCTCATTGTGGACACACACACGCACACATCTGCGTAAAACCATGGTTCCACAATAGTTCAATCTCCAGTAAATTCAAATGAGAATACCTGATTTCATGAAAACAAATTCAATTGTTCATTAAGTGATTTAACTGCTGAGAAAAAAATAGGGCTATCTCAGGATTGAAAAGATAGCTTAATATTAATAATTCTATGAATATAAAAGAAGGACACTTTTGTATTATGAAAAATAGTATCTTGAACTACCAGCAAACATTTTAATGTGTGGTAGGGGCAATGAGCAAAAGTGTCCAAATGTGACCCTAGGAACTTACTTCAACTTGTTAGACAATGAGCTGCCTGAGACCTGAGTACAATCTTCTCTCAGCAGGAGGAGATGGATGGATGAGTTCTCCAAGGATAGATGAGCTCCTTTTACTGAAAGGAGGGGCAACACACCTGTTATGAACCTCAGTGTCTCCAGAGGCAGGGAAGCTAGCTTTCTCAGACAACCTTGATGCTCTGGTTCCCACACTGTTCGAACACTGATGAGTTTCTTCTCATAGTTGCCCCCTAACAAGGAAAAGCAAAAGCAGGCCAGTATCCCTGGCATGCCTCTTAGTGGAAAGGTGGGAGAGAGAGAAAATTAAAAAATGCAGTGCAGTTCTAAAAAATTTCAGCAAAGCTGATGGGGAGTCCTTGAGCCAAGATCAAGAGTCAGAGGAGTTCTGTTTCCCAGGACGGGTCTGTCTGTCTTAGTATCCCTGCCATGCTCAGTCACTGGCTGAGAGCAGCTCATGGGAAGTGTGACCTCGGTGCCAATACCATGACGGATTTCAGAGGGCAGTAACTGGGGATCTCTGTCAATTATGCTCCCTGAAATCATAGATCTAAGAGGCTCATTCTCATGGCTGCCACAGTGTAGTTTTTAAATAAGAGAAAACCACGAGAATTTGTAGATATGCTTGGAAACCCCAAGAAGATTAACAGCAAAATATTTCTTATTTAAACGACAGTTTAAAATTCATATGAGGGGCTGGTGATGTTCTGGAATTAGGATAAAATTGCTTTGCAGGTAAGTGAGAACACTCCATGTGCTGTGCTTTAAGGTATGGTGCAGCAAGAACTTTATTTATTCATGATAACTAATATCCAGGAATAATAATAATAAACCAAGCACCATATATAAGCCTCCAAAGTCTCATGACAATCTGTCCAGCTTTCATCTGCCATGCTAATAAGTAGAAAAACAGAAAGAATGTATTTTAAATAGATTATATCATAGCAGTTTTAGAATAGTAGAGTATTAAAAACAGCAATATATCTAACAAAGAAAAATATAAATGAAAATGTCATTGTATATATGTGATGAAATAGTATAGTTATTTAATAAAACAATCATTTCAAAAAATTTTTGCTGAAATAGTAGAATTTTTACAGTAAGTCAAATTTAGCAGTATATAAATCTGTTTCTGAAGTGTGATCCTGGTTACACACACACACACACACACACACACACAGAAAAGCAAATGCAAGGAAACAAGCATAAACACTTATGCATAATTTCTTGAGGGCTGAATTAGGAATAATGTGATGTTTATCCTTCATGCTTTTTTGCTCTTTTCAGATTTTTCCATTGTACATAATATGCAAAATCAGAAAATAATTTTATAAAATCATTTAAATTTTATAAAGTATTATAGTAGGAATGTGATCATCATTGATGCTGTTTGTCAAATATTTCTGGCCTCCTCCTTCTAAGCACATGGTAGGAATATACTTCCTGGTGACCTCTGACTAGATCAAAACATTGAATTGAGAGCAGAAGCATGATGTGTCACTTTCAGGCTGGGGCATTTAATTGTTGAGGTAACATACTGCCTGCTATGACCAGAAACATTGAAAATAGTGGCTGCTTCATGAGCCTGAATACCTGAGACATGACCATGAGCAAAGAAAGCCTCTCTAACAACCAGTGATTGCCATGTAGTGTGAGTGAGAAGTAAGCATGTGTTTCTTTAAGCATTGAGATATGCAAGTTGTACTTTCTATAACGTAACCTGTCTGTTATGACTGACACAAAGTTGATTCCCAGAAAGGGAGTACTGCTATAACAAAAGTCTCAAATATGAGGCATTAGCTTTAGGACTAGGTAGCAGACATGGAAACAAACTGTTCCAACAATGTGCCCACAGTTAAGAAAGGGAGAGAGAGAGATCTCAAAAAATAACTATGAATAATACTTCTGTGATATTCTTGCCAAAAATGAATACCTTCAATCTAATCATGAGAAAACATCAGACAAACCCAAGTTAAGAAACATGTACAAAACACCCGACCAGTACTCTTCAAAAGTGTCAAGGTCATGAAAGAAAAATAAAAAGTTAAAAATTGTCACAAATTAGAGGAGACTGAGCAGACATGACAAGTAATACAATACGGAGTCTTGGCTTAGATCCTGGAAGAGAAGAAAAACATTAGTGGGAACACTGATAAAATTTGAATTAAGTCTGTAATCTAGTTAATATTGTTAATTTCCTGGTTTTGATAATTATACTATTGTTATATAAGATGTTAATATTGGTGGGAGTTGGATGAAAGGTATATGGGAACTCTACTATTTTGCAATTTTTATGTAAATTTTAATTATTTCAAAATAAAAAGTTAAAGAAAAAGTTGTAATAGGAGGAGAGCTGAGTAGCTTTGTCAAAAATGTCATGTAAAAGTGAGTAAAGAATATTATGTCACACAAAAAACTAATAGGTGTGTGTGTATGTGTTTACACACGGAACAAACTGGAGTAGAAGAGAAAGAAAACACAAATTTGTAGTAAAATTTTTTACAGTTCTTTGAGACACAAAGCAATACTTGGGCTTTCAAACTTCTGAATAGACAAAGCAGGATGAGAAAGCTGAACAGCCCTCAAGAACAGCTTAGTCTGAAATCTCATTTCAAATGTGGGCAAAGATGGTAATAAAAATGTAAGAACCTACCACCGGACACAGAAAAGGGTTTTAAAAATCAATGGCTGGGGAGTTCCTTCTAGGGAGAAAATCTGGAGTCTAATCAAGGAATAGTCCCCACATTCAAATGTCTTCCTAGTGACGTGTCAGAATTGCTACCCAACTCTACAAGTCCCCTATCCTTTATTTTCTCATGAGGAGTGTTTACTGCAGTTATACTGAACTTGTTCCTTCATTGCATATGGTGGGATGGTGTAGGGAAATACCTTGTGTTTCTTTTTGTTCATAGATTTTGCCACACGTCAGTCTCCCTGATAGAGGTAACGCTGTGATCCTGGACACTGAAATTGATGTTTTGCCTAAAAGAGGCTTTTGGTTTATCTCCTTGGGGAGGAGACATAGATGTATTTTATATGAGAGAAAGAGGGTGAGCCAAATAGTATTCAATGATCAGTAGGTGGGGGCTGTTTGTCAAACACCACTGTTTCTTCAGTTATTAGTGCTGTATGACAAATATTTCTGGTTATTTTCCCATTTATATACATGATAGGACTGTACTTCCTGTTCTCTGTGCAGTTGGATAGGACTGTGTGATTAGATTTTAGCTGCTGCTGTGAGTATAAGCAGCGTTCGTCACTACTGAGCTGGCTCATTAAATTGCAGATGTGCTACCATACATAGATCCCTTTCTGCACTTTCCTCATGACCAGCAATATTCCAGATGGTGGTGGTTCTGTCAGCTTGACTCCGTGTGCAACTACCATGAACAAAAAGTACTTCCCCTATCCCTTCCCAGTGACCCAGAACAGACACGTAGAATAAACAAGATATCAACTTTACCATTATCATCATCTTTGGAGAATTGGGGAATTTTTGTTACTACGGAACAGCTTAGTCTATCTGACTGAGACAAACTATGTCTCAAATTACCATAACATGTTCCTTTTATTTAAATCTTTAGAACTTAGTTCAGAATATTAAGTTATGTTTTATACTGAGGTAGACATAACATTCAAGATTTAAAATATTCTAAGTTTCTGAATATCCATTATAAGATAGTCATATTTTCCACAACAGCAAAGTACTCAGCACAGGATAGGGATTTAATAAATAATTTTTAGTGGGCTTCCCTGGTGGTGCAGTGGTTAAGAATCCACCTGCCAATGCAGGGGACACTGGTTCAAGCCCTGGTCCGGGAAGATCCCACATGCCGCAGAGCAACTAAGCCCGTGCACCACAACTACTGAAGCCTGCGCACCTAGAGCCCGTGCTCCGCAACAAGAGAAGCCACCGCAATGAGAAGCCCATGTCCCACTTGCTGCAACTAGAGAAAGCCCATGCGCAGCAACGAAAACCCAATGCAGCCAAAAAGAAATAAACTAAATTAATTTTTAAAATATTAAAATAATAATAATAATTTTTAGTGAATTGATGTATTAAAACCATATATGTATTCATGAATATATATAGGAATGAAACAAAAAGAAAAGTGTGTTCAATGTCTCATGGAGAAAGAATAGTAGTGAAAAGTCCAAGAAAGATATCCATTTTCCAGTTAAAATCAATGTAAAATCTAATACTGAACAATTTCACGTAAGGAAGACACAGGCAACAGTGCCCAAGACTCAGGCTCAAGGTCACTCCCTGAAATTTGTATAAGAAACAGTAAATTTATGCCGTCTTCATAGCAAGTCCAGCTAAGGGAAGACAGGTTCAAAAGAGTATTTTAAAGGTGAAAATAAAATGTGAAATCAAAATCAAAATGTATGTGTGTGTATGTGTGTGTGTTCACATCTAGGCTTACCTTTCTGCTATATATTGAGGTTAAATTTAGGAATCTACATAAAATAGCCTATAAGAAAGTATATTTACCCCATAACAAATATATTAGGAAAACAAGAGTAATTGCTAAACATCATACGTCATTTCGACCACAGTATTTCCTTTCATAATATGTAGATTACTTTTCACTTTTGTGAGTTAGTATACAATACTGGTAGAATTGAGAAAAGTAGGTCATTGGCCATGTCCAGATGGGCAAAGAAGTTTAGCTTGTGGAAAAGTAGGCCAATTGCACCACAATTGAGACATCTGCCCACTTAATTACTGCTGCAATAAAAAGATATAATCTTCAAATTTTCTTCTAGCCCTACTGTCACTGCAAAGTTTCACTATGACACAGTCTGTCAACCCAGAGGGCTAAAATTTTAACATGTATTTCCTGATAAATGTCATATTTGTCTATTTTACATGTTCAATAAGTGAGAATCTCATGCAAAAACTAAATCATCACATTATTGTTGTCTCTTTGCTGAAAATTGTATTTCAGTGTAAGATGCAATCTGTAATTGACTCAATTTAATTCAGCCAGCTGTTGTATTTTAAGAACAATTTGTTTCCCTCAGCTTCTCTTTTCCACTTTTTTCCTTCCTATATTTGTGAGTGAAAGAGTTATTCGATCAGCAGGAAACATTCTTGAACATCAAATATTTAAAACTATGGAGCCAAAAATTTGAAATGGTACCCATGCTAGGCTTCTGCAAAGAACAGAGAATTTGAGTCATGAAGTAAATTTCTTTGGTTTGCTAAGAGGTGCATTTTAGCAACAACCAAAGAAGAAATTTAATAAGCTGTGAAATTTGTGTGGTGTGCATAAAAGATATTACCACATATGTGTGTCTTCTCTTTTTATAATCTAAATTTCTTCTGAAAACTGCTATGAAGATATTACTTTAAAAATAATAAGAAAGAAATAGCAAAGAAAAATAAGAGCATATAAATATGTTATTCTACTACTTAAAAAAAACCCAGCAACACGCAAATAAATAAGGTATGAGGAAACCTGTAGCATATTCTATAGCAAAGCAACGTTAATAGAATAAGGTTACATTTTAAATGTAATAAGTTTTTCCCACTAATATGTACAGTATTGCTTTGACATTTTATCTACTTAAGCACGACATCTAGCTTAGTACATTCTATATAGTAGATGTGAAATAAACATTTGCTGAACTGATTTAAGTGAATTTTTATTTAAAATTTTAGTAAACACATAGAAACTTACTCTCTCATGAATATTTGCTCTTATTCATTAAGTTACATCTTAAAATATTCTTTTAATGAATATATTTCCGTAGGCAGAAAAGAATATCTTAAGGAAGTGCTTAGAATTTATCAAAGATTAAATACAAGCACTTTCTAACTCTGTACAAGAAGAATCCTCAAAAATTAAGTAATACGTCTTCACTCACCGTCTAGCTGCACATCAAATGCTGATGTATCCAGTGTTCTTAGTATTTTATACATCTAATTCAGACCCTGGCAGAATTTCTGTCAATATGAAACATTTTTATTAAAGTATATTCTAAGAGGAGTTGTTTCCTATGAGGATTTTGAGGTTTTAATTTTAACTTTTTTTTTTCTGGCCATACCACGCAGCATGTGGGATCTTAGTTCCCCGACCAGGGATCGAACTAGTGCCCTCTGCAGTGGAAGTGCAGAGTCCTAACCCCACTGGACCACCAGGGAATTCCCTTGAGGTTCTTTTTTTTTTTTTTTTTTTTTTTGGCTGTGTTGGGTCTTCATTGCTGTGCACAGGCTTTCTCTAGTTGTGGCGAGCGGGAGCTACTCTTCATTGCAGTGGGCGGGCTTCTCATTGCATCATTGCAGTGGCTTCTCTTGTTGCCAAGCTTTCATTAAATGCTGTAAGGTAGAAAGACCCAGGGGATGAATTAAGGAGTAAGTATCTTAGATTTAGGTCAATAGAATTAAAACTCTTTCTCCCTGACATTCAATGCTGAGAGTATTTTCCACCTACCAGTTGGTAGAAGGCCTGACTCTCAGTGAATCCAGCACTTTGATAATCTTTTATATGGTGATTTAGCTCCCACTGCTCTTCAGTTAACCAGATCAGCAACTATAGATTTTTAGCTTCAACCTGCTTAAGTGTGTAAGCTTAGCCATAACTAAAATCTGCTTCCTTCAATAATGATATGTCTATCAAATTCTTTGATCATCACTTTCCCCTGGACTTCTTGGTATCATGTGAGTTTTGCCACACTTCTCTAGCCTCTCTGTGGTAAATGGCCTTTTGGTTCAATGGAGGGATGGCCAGCTTAGTAGGCTACCGACTTATGAACAGCTCTGTGAGAGAGATGCCCTAGAACTGAAAGGCATGTAATTTCTTTGGGGCTGAGATTTTGATTTGTTCCATTTTACTCTAATTCACTGGGGATTTGGGGATTGGGGTTTTTTTGTGGGGTTTTTTCACCAAGTTTGTTTGAGTTTTTATTTTTCCATGCTGTTTGTTCTCAATTGTTTTCAGGGAAGAAGGTGACCCCATTTTATGCATGTATTCCTAATCTCATTAAATAATCAAGCAAGCCCTTGGAATATGAAGAAAGTAGAAAAGAAACATAGGATACCAAATTTTTTTTCAATTTTCTGAGCAAGAAATGTGGGAGCCTAGAAAACTAAAACCATAGAACATGACTCAGAAGAAAAGCCTTAAAAGCCAATTAGTTCCCAACCTCCTTATTTCATAGGTTAGGAAGCTGACAGAATCACATTTGTTTGTTCTAGATTTTGCCAATTTTCAGTTCTGGACAGGAGAAAATTACAAACATGTAAAAATAGTACTTTTAAATTAGGAGGAAAACTATTTCTAATACAGTTGACCTTTGAATAACTGCAGTTCCACATAGGTGGTTCCGCATCAGTGGATGTGCCAATCACAGATTACATAGTACTGTAATATTTACTATAGAAAATAATCTGCCTATAAGTGGACCTGCGCAGTTCAAACCCACATCGTTCAAGGGTCAACTGCACATATGCCAAGAAGGACATGTGAGACAGAATTAGTTGAGTCTGTTCATTCAGAAGCAAAATGGTTCAAACAACTATCTATTGTATTATCTTTCAGTAAAGCTGGTTCAATCCCAGCAGATTCTGATGCCTAGAGCCTCATAAATATTAGTCACTCATTCGAAAATTGGTCCTGGATAGAAGGAACTTAGATGAAAAACAGCTGCTGTGATCTTTGGTCTTTTTAATTTCTTTTAAAAATCTGTCTGAATCAGCATGTTATTCATGGTGATATTAGTTTCTTTGAATATAGTGGGATAAAAAATGGAAATTGAAAGTAATAAGAGTATGAAAGTACAGAAGCAGATATTGTGGGCATAGGACTTCTAAAAATGTAATTTTTCAACCATGTGTGTTCTTAATACCTGGAATATCCACAAAGGAATGATCAAAGAAGCCATGCTTGATCCTAAAAGCATAACATATCCATGCTTATATTTTATTATATGAGCAAGGGTATCCCACAAAGAAATTAGAATGAAACATATAAAGGGAAGGTTGATAAGATGGCCACTTAATAGGAATGCTCTAGATAGAGATTTTAGCTTAGTTCAGAAGATGTACAGAAACTGATTTCCCTCAACACTGCAAGTAAGTGTTAAAATCTCCCATGCTAGTCAATTACAATGTTCATTTTCCAACTGTTTTCAGCCTATGGGCAGTGAAGGTGGAATTAAAGAGCAATCACCTTAAAAAAAAGAGCTTAATTTTTTAAGCTGTAGTTAATTTTAATTTTTTAAGTTGTAGTTTACAACTCTTTTTATATCATCTTCTTAAACGCTGAAATGCTTCATTCAATATAGTATAGCATAGACTATTTTTATAAGTCTCACTTATAAAACTGCAATCACTGTGCAATTAAAATACCACTGCAATTAAAGTGTGTATAATGGAACATTCAGAAATGTACACATGACTTTCCTTTATAACCACCAAGGGAGACATTTTATATTCAAGTCTCCCAACTTATAAGATTCATTCAGCTAACAAGGGAACTTTATTCACACAATAGCATCATACATACACACACGCGTGCGCGTGCACGCACACACACACACCCTTACTGTGGGGTGTTATATGTTTATAAACATCCAAAGGAAGATTTAAGAAGTTTATGTTTTCAAAGTTTGAATTGCTATATGAAGATAAAATTCATTTGGTCTTGTTTACAGATTGTTCTTTTATATTTCTTTTTTTCCATAGAAAAAGAGAAAGTGAGCAGCATCATGGCACCAGACATTATACTAATTGCTTTATGTAAGTTATCTTAATTGATTCCCAAAACAGGTTGGCAAGGAAGTTCTCTTTTTGAAGTTTCACAGGGGAAGACACTGATGCTCAAAGAGGCTCACTTGCAGCTAATACGTTTTAGGGCTAGAACATAAACCTAAGTCTGTCCTGTCACAAAACCCTTGCCCAAATATGAACTTCACTCACCTAGCGTTATTCCTACTATAAGTATATGTGGTTAAAGTACTTAGAAATGTGTTTTGGTTATTAGGTGGACCCTGTGTGACAAATTCCCCATGCATTTTGAATGTGTTTTACTTAAGTACAGAGAGACTCTTACAGGTGATCTAGTTTCAAATCCTTATTTTAAAGGAAAGATTTTGGGGATCTAGGGAGTTAAAGTGATTACTTCAAGTTCTCAGTAAGTGAAAAAGCAGGGTCAAGTTTAGAAACCCAGAACACCTAACAACCAGCATGCTGTTTGTAGTTTACAACTTGCCAAGAACCTTTGGTTTAATGTCTGCGTTAAGTACTGTAGACTCTAAATGTTAACCATAAATATTTTAGGCTATTAGTTCAACAAATCTGGATTCAGCAACTACACATACACCACAATAAGCACGAAGGGCGCAAATATTACTAGGCATTCCTATGTAGATCTTCCAAATAATCACATTTTTACTTTGTATAATAATAGTACCTACCTCATAAGGTTGTTGTGAGAATTAAATTAAGTAATTCATGCAGAATACTCTGAATAATTCATGGCCCATAGTTAATTGTTAAGTAGTATTATTGATAATATCACCAATATAGCCCTCATACTCTCTCCATCCACTACGTGTATGCACTTCTTATCTCCCCTGGAGGGATACCGGTCTATTTCCTAAAGCAGCTTACAAAACAAAAACGACTGTGATAGAGGAGTTAAGGAAATGCTACAGTGCATTTGATTTGAAAAAATCAAATTTAGATTTTTTTAAAAAAGATCTTCTCTTTAATTCTTTTTAAGCATTGTGGTAGCCTGCATGATTCCCACTCCCTTGTATTTCATGCCCTGTAAAATACCCTCCCCTTGAGTGTGGACAAGACCTGTGACTTGCTTCTAGCCATAGAATATGGCAAAGATAAAGGGTCTTTGCAGATATAGTTAAGATCCCAAATCAATCCATACAGAATTAATCAAAAGGGAGATTAGCCAAGGTGGGCCTGATTTAATCAGGTGAATGCTCTTTTAATATGGACTAGACCCAGAGTGGCTTGATGAAGTAAGTGACCATGTTGGAGAAACCCGTGAGTCATGGAAATGCAGTTATTAGCCTCTGGGACCTAAGGGTGGCTCCCATAGTTGACAGCCAGCAAAAAAGCCAGGGTCCTCAATCACACAGGTGCAAGGAAATTAATTAATTCTGCCAACAATTTGAATGAGCTTGGAAGGAGATTCTTCCCCAATCAGGCCTCCAAATTAGACACAGCCCATGATTGAAGTGTTGTGACCCTGAGCAGAGTACCCAGCTAAACCAGACCTGGACTCCAAACCCACTGAAATTGTGAGATAATAAGCATATGTTGTTTTAAGCTGCTAAATTGGTGATAATTTGTTACACAGCATAGAAAACTAATATGTGGTTATGTTTTATTTCATTTGTCCCTCTCTACAGCATATCGGTGTTGCAGGCTAGAAGGAAAGAATAAGATACTTTAATTTGAACATAAAGGGAACAATAGTTTTTTGGTTTACATTTTAATGAATAGAACTATGGAGATAGCAGTCCTTCAGTTTGAGCAGTAATTTCTTTGGAATTAACTTAAAAAGTTATATCTGACAAAAGATTTTTCCATCCTTAACCAATTTCTTTCCCTGAAATGCCCACTCTTACCTTTTTCTATGGTTGAATGCAACGAAGGAAGTGTTCACATGCTACCATCCTAATGATAACACTTAATTGTCCAAACGCTTTCATATAAATGGTCTAATTTGAGTTTCATAACAATTTTGTGCAATAGGAACAAAAGAATTGTTCAGGGGCATAGTTGTGAACCCAGTGGTTATCCTTGGGCCTGGAAACATCAAAGGCCCTTAAGAAGTGCTAAACTGAATGAAGATTACTTTTTCAGATCAAGAAATTGTAGTTCAGAGAGAACAAATGACTTGCCCAGCAAAGCCTGTACACAAAAGTACAAGAATTAAAACTCATACCATCTGCAACAGAGGACAAGAGTTGTTTTCTATAATAGCATTTTACCCCTGAAAAGGAAACACATTTAGCTATTAACAGCCATTAACCTTTTTTCTCAAATTTGCATCTCTCCTTAGCAAAGAACCCTGAAGGGGGAGGGAAGGAGAGATGAAAGGAATTATCATGGGTATGGAGTGCTGTCCAGCCTGTGGAACGCCTTGAATATCTGAGAAACAGCAGGATCGCAGTGGATGCCTCTAGGTAGAGTTGCCTTCTGACAAAGGGAAGATGAGTTGGTAAACAAAATGTTAAGGCTTTAAAGGAAAACTACCTGTTTATTTTTCTAGCACAGCCTTTCAAAATGCAAATCAACAATTGTCTTTCTAAAACATGAATTTCCAAAACCTTTGAGAAATCATTTTGCTTACTAACACTTTCTTTTTTTTAAAATTTTTTTATTTGAACGTTTGTTTTTTACATCTTTATTGGAGTATAATTGCTTTACAATGGTGTGTTAGTTTCTGCTTTATAACAAAGTGAATCAGTTATACATATACATATGTTCCCATATCTCTTCCCTCTTGCGTCTCCCTCCCTCCCACCCTCCCTGTTCCACCCCTCCAGGCAGTCACAAAGCACTGAGCTGATCTCCCTGTGCTATGCGGCTGCTTCCCACTAGCTATCTACCTTATGTTTGTTAGTGTATATATGTCCATGCCTCTCTCTCGCTTTGTCACAGCTTACCCTTCCCCCTCCCCATATCCTCAAGTCCATTCTCCAGTAGGTCTATATCTTTATTCCTGTCTTACCCCAGGTTCTTCATGACATTTTTTTTTCTTAAATTCCATATATGTGTGTTAGCATACGGTATTTGTCTTTCTCTTTCTGACTTACTTCACTCTGTATGACAGACTCTAGGTCTATCCACCTCATTACAAATAGCTCAATTTCGTTTCTTTTTATGGCTGAGTAATATTCCATTGTATATATGTGCCACATCTTCTTTATCCATTCATCCGATGATGGGCACTTAGGTTGTTTCCATCTCCGGGCTATTGTAAATAGAGCTGCAATGAACATTTTGGTACATGACTCTTTTTGAATTATGGTTTTCTTAGGGTATATGCCCAGGAATGGGATTGCTGGGTCATATGGTAGTTCTTTTTTTTTTTTAACATCTTTATTGGGGTATAATTGCTTTACAATGCTGTGTTTCTGCTTTATAACAAAGTGAATCAGTTATACATATACATATGTTCCCATATCTCTACCCTTTTGCATCTCTCTCCCTCCCACCCTCCTTATCCCACCCCTCCAGGCAGTCATAAAGCACCAAGCTGATCTCCCTGTGCTATGCGGCTGCTTCCCACTAGCTATCTACCTTATGTTTGTTAGTGTATATATGTCCATGCCTCTCTCTCGCTTTGTCACAGCTCACCCTTCCCCCTCCCCGTATCCTCAAGTCTGTTCTCCAGTAGATCTGTGTCTTTATTCCTGTCTTACCCCTAGGTTCTTCATGACATTTTTTTTCTTAAATTCCATTATGTATGTGTTAGCATACAGTATTTGTCTTTCTCTTTCTGACTTACTTCACTCTGTATGACAGACTCTAGGTCCATCCACCTCACTACGAATAGCTCAATTTCGTTTCTTTTTATGGCTGAGTAATATTCCATTGTATATATGTGCCACATCTTCTTTATCCATTCATCCGATGATGGACACTTAGGTTGTTTCCATCTCCTGGCTATTGTAAATAGAGCTGCAATGAACATTTTGGTACATGACTCTTTTAGAATTATGGTTTTCTTAGGGTATATGCCCAGGAGTGGGATTGCTGGGTCATATGGTAGTTCTATTTGTAGTTTTTTAAGGAACCTCCATACTGTTCTCCATAGTGGCTCTACCACTTCACATTCCCACCAGCAGTGCAAGAGTGTTCCCTTTTCTCCACACCCTCTCCAGCATTTATTGTTTCTAGATTTTTTGATGATGGCCATTCTGACTGGTGTGAGATGATATCTCATTGTAGTTTTGATTTGCGTTTCTCTAATGATTAATGATGTTGAACATTCTTTCATGTGTTTGTTGGCAGTCTGTATATCTTCTTTGGAGAAATGTCTGTTTAGGTCTTCTGCCCATTTTTGGATTGGGTTGTTTGTTTCTTTGTTATTGAGCTGCATGAGCTGCTTATAAATTTTGGAGATTAATCCTTTGTCAGTTGCTTCATTTGCAAATATTTTCTCCCATTCTGAGGGTTGTCTTTTGGTCTTGTTTATGGTTTCCTTTGCTGTGCAAAAGCTTTTAAGTTTCATTAGGTCCCATTTGTTTATTTTTGTTTTTATTTCCATTTCTGTAGGAGGTGGGTCAAAAAGGATCTTGCTGTGATTTATGTCAAAGTGTTCATCCTGTTTTCCTCTAAGAGTTTGATAGTTTCTGGCTTTACATTTAGGTCTTTAATCCATTTTGAGCTTATTTTTGTGTATGGTGTTAGGGAGTGATCTAATCTCATACTTTTACATGTACCTGTCCAGTTTTCCCAGTACCACTTATTGAAGAGGCTGTCCTTTCTCCACTGTACATTCTTGCCTCCTTTATCAAAGATAAGGTGACCATATGTGCGTGGGTTTATCTCTGGGCTTTCTGTGCTGTTCCATTGATCTATCTTTCTGTTTTTGTGCCATTACCATACTGTCTTGATTAATGTAGCTTTCTAGTATAGTCTGAAGTCAGGGAGCCTGATTCCTCCAGTTCCGTTTTTCATTCTCAAGATTGCTTTGGCTATTCGGGGTCATTTGTGTTTCCATACAAATTGTGAGATTCTTTTGTTCTAATTCTGTGAAAAATGCCAGTGGTAGTTTGATAGGGATTGCATTGAATCTGTAGATTGCTTTGGGTAGTAGAGTCATTTTCACAATGTTGATTCTTCCAATCCAAGAACATGGTATATCTCTCCATCTATTTGTATCATCTTTAATTTCTTTCATCAGTGTCTTATAATTTTCTGCATACAGGTCTTTTGTCTCCTTAGGTAGGTTTATTCCTAGATATTTTATTATTTTTGTTGCAGTGGTAAATGTGAGAGTTTTCTTGATTTCACTTTCAGATTTTTCATCATTAGTGTATAGGAATGCCAGAGATTTCTGTGCATTAATTTTGTATACTGCTACTTTACCAAATTAAAACACTCCCTAACACCATACACAAAAATAAGCTCAAAATGGATTAAAGACCTAAATGTAAGGCCAGAAACTATCAAACTCTTAGAGGAAAACTTAGGCGGAACACTCTGTGACATAAATCACAGCAGGATCCTTTTTGACCCACCTCCTAGAGAAATGGAAATAAAAACAAAAATAAACAAATGGGACCTAATGAAGCTTAAAAGCTTTTGCACAGCAAAGGAGACCATAAACAAGACCAAAAGACAACCCTCAGAATGGGAGAAACTATTTGCAAATGAAGCAACTGACAAAGGATTAATCTCCAAAATTTATAAGCAGCTCATGCAGCTCAATAACAAAAAAACAAACAACCCAATCCAAAAATGGGCAGAAGACCTAAACAGACATTCTCCAAAGAAGATATACAGACTGCCAACAAACACATGAAAGAATGTTCAACATCATTAATCATTAGAGAAATGCAAATCAAAACTACAATGTGATATCATCTCACACCAGTCAGAATGGCCATCATCAAAAAATCTAGAAACAATAAATGCTGGAGAGGGTGTGGAGAAAAGGGAACACTCTTGCACTGCTGGTGGGAATGTAAATTGATACAGCCACTATGGAGAACAGTATGGAGGTTCCTTAAAAAACTACAAATAGAACTACCATATGACCCAGCAATCCCACTCCTGGGCATATACCCTAAGAAAACCATAATTCTAAAAGAGTCATGTACCAAAATGTTCATTGCAGCTCTATTTACAATAGCCAGGACATGGAAGCAACCTAAGTGTCCATCAATAGATGAATGGATAAGGAAGATGTGGCACATATATACAATGGAATATTACTCAGCCATCCAAAGAAACGAAGTTGAGTTATTCGTAGTGAGGTGGATGGACCTAGAGTCTGTCATACAGAGTGAAGTAAGAAAGAGAAAAACAAATACCGTATGCTAACACATATATATGGAATCTAAGGAAATTTAAAAAAAGGTCATGAAGAACCTAGGAGTAAGATGGGAATGGAGACGCAGACCTACTAGAGGATGGACTTGAGGATACAGGGAGGGGAAGGGTAAGCTGTGACAAAGTGAGAGAGTGGCATGGACATATATACACTACCAAACGTAGAATAGATAGCTAGTGAGAAGCAGCCCCATAGCACAGGGAGATCAGCTCGGTGGTTTGTGACCACCTAGAGGGGTGGGATAGGGAGGGTGGGAGGGAGGGAGACGCAAGAGGGAAGAGATATGGGAACATGTATGTATGTATAACTGATTCACTTTGTTATAAAGCAGAAACTAACATACCATTGTAAAGCAATTATACTCCAAAAAAGATGTTTAAAAAAAAGTATGTCAAATATAAACAAATCCGAACTTAGATAGGGAGCGATTTTAATTAGAAGGAATTACAATTGCAGTTGTGAGAGCTCTCCAATCTCAGAAATCTGGGTTTCAAAATCAAACAGAGCAAGTTTTTCTTCCACAGTGTAAAGGAGGGGTAAGCAGAGACAAGCATAATCTTTTAAGGGGACTCTGGACAAGCAAGGAGAAATGACCGGTGGGGTTTCATTGGAAAAGGGTCTCCCTGTGGTCATCTGATTCCCAGGAGAAGCTGATAAGTGTCGGGTAGGGGAACAGGTTCCAGTTTTTTAGTGCTTCCTAAGGCTTTGGAGCAAGCTGCGCTCAGCGGACTGTAGGAAGGAGATAAGTCTAACTAAAGTTTGGTCAAGACAAATTGGAGGGTAAGAAATGGCCAATTGTGAATATTTGGTCAAGCACAACTGGGCAGTTTTGGGTTCTGAGGATCCGCCAGTGTCTTGGTGAGAAAGATAATGGTGAATCTTTTATTTTGAACACTTTGTCTCTTCTGGCTGCCAATTAAGGGATTCAGTGTTTAATCTCCAGTCCCTTAAATTTAACGTATGTATCTCCTCCTATGGAATACCCCGTTTTTAGATGTTATTCTTTTCTTTTAGTATAAAATGGCTCAAATTCCAGTTCCATGAATAGTGGGAAACAGCCATGGGCAGAAATCAGTGAGGTTTTCTTGGGAGGGAGAAGAGAAGAAGAACTTTCCCTGCTTCTCCACCACTATCTAACTCCCCGCTGAAAATTTGAGCTTCAGAGCTTCGGTCCTACCATTAGGGGAAAGAAAAAAATGCCTTACAAATTCCCCATGAAATTCTCTCTCTAATACCCCTGCTTCTGCAACCTCTACTTGTTTTTATACACTGAAGCTGGTGAGCAAGTTGGTATTTACATACCTCCTTTACAAGCCCTGCAGAGATGGTCTTCTCCTAATTTGGGAATAGGAGGTTATTGCTACTTAATATCCTGTGGCCTCAGACACAAATAAGATTAAAATAGTTCCATTTAACATCCAGCTTTCACATTCTTCATATTATGAATGGGTTCTTCATAGAAAAGTCAAAGCAGTTAAGTAAACATACACTGGAAAAATTATAATTAAATTATCACATACAATAATTTAAAATGCCACAGCTATTGAATATGTGGAAAGTACTGTGATAAGAACAGGAGAGTGTAATGGGGAAAGTTACAAAGAAAAAAGATTAGTTGGCACTTAATTTTTAATGTGTCAATCATTGGTTTTTGGAACACATTTTTACGTTATTAATTTTCAAACCTACAACATTCATACCAAGGATGATTTTGTTGAACTGCACATCACGGAGAACTATTCATGTTGATAACAATGTAGTTTCCTTTCAGATCGACAGCCACTGCAAGAATGCCTTTTAGATGTATTATTGTTCTTATCCATCAAACCAGAGCTATCTTAATAGGCAAACTAATGAGATTTGTCAAGATTTTATTTATTTTACTCATAAATGGTGGCCAGCATTTCAGAATTGTAACAGGGCAAGGAAACAGTTTCTTCATAATAAATCTAAAGAGATCCAGCTTAATTTAACTTAAAAATATTAATTTTACAAAATTAACTGGTACTAATTAAAAATAGCAAAAAATACATTTAGCAAATATTCAAAATAATATTACCTATAGAAATATAAATTGTTGATATTAGAGCCACCAAAATATTTTTGTTACAATAGGATATCCCTTAAACATCTTCATTTAGAATGAGAAATATGTTGCTAATGCCCAAGTGATAGAGAATCTGTGCTCATACTGCCATCCCATGATTCAGGCCAAAAATGAAGGCAGGTCTTTGCTATTATGTAAATTGTTTATTCTAGGGCTTTCCACTGGAAAGAAGAGAAATGCTTAATTAGTATGCTCTAGACCAAACTGCATATTTTGTATTATGCATTTCATAATCACTTCACCTTTAACATTTTAATTAATTAAAACTATGAAGTTAATTATAGAAATAAAATTAAGTCATGGAGGTAACAATTTTCCCATATTTTTGTGACTATCTCTATTTGATACAGCTACAGAGTGAATTAGGGAGGGCTACAATATATATTTGCTCCCTACCTCTTGAGAGATAGGCTTAAACATTTACATTGGATAAAAGCCCTTTTAGGCTGCCTTCAGTGCATCATCAAGGATTCATTCTGGAGTTTTCATGTCAGTTAGGCAACATTACTCTTTGAAGGACTCAGATGTGGGGCACTGTTTTATGTTCTATAAAAAGATATGTCTGCCTTCAAAAATCTAATGATCATTTGAGGTAGAGAGCATACATAGTGAACAGGTATAATCCAAATGTATTAGCAAGTTTTGAGAACAAAACATAGAGAACTGATATTACTGATGATGTTATACATGGCCTTTGGACCATAATTCTAAAGTCAAGCAAACATTACACTTTTGATCTTTGTTTCTGGCTGCAGGTAGTGTATCATAACAATTATGCAAACCAAACAAAACATATAGTTAAAAAACCCCACCAGCTTTAAACAAACAAACAGATAAATCTTGGGCAGTAGGTCTACAAGTAGGATAATTTTTAAATCTCTCTGAGCCTTTTCTTCCTCTGAAAAATGTGAAAAGTTATCTGTCTCCTAAAATAGAATTATGCAAAGATCTGTGCCTGACATATTGTAGGCATTCTATAAATGTAGCTCTTATTACACTGCATATAGTAACATTTGCTGACAAATACATAACTGGGGGAAATGGTATACATGAAAGCACAAAGCAACTTTTTCTTGAAAAACAACTGAAGAGAATGAAAAGAAGCTAAAATAAGAGAGTATGTAATCAGCTCTAAAACTATGGAAGGAGTTTAAAACTTAGGTTCCAAGCTTAGAGAATGTAATTTAACAATTTGGTTTATATTGGCAATGAAATTCTAAAGCTCCACTTTTAGAAAGGAAGGCATAGAGGAGTAAGTAAATGAGTAAACAAAAACGAAAAAAATTACTAATATATCCCAATATAAAAAGCATATTTTTGGCATGACAATGCCTCCTCATAGAACTTAGGCAGAAAGTCTTCCCACGGAACCTAGTGCAATGAGAAAGATAAAATGTGTGAAATGATTGAAGAGAAATTCTAAGCCTGCACTAGAAGTTTAACCAAGCCATAACATTTTTTTCTATCCATTTGTTTTCAGCTCCTCAGCTCATGGTCTAAGATGAAAATTCATCCAGTATCCATGTAGATAGTGAAGAAAGCCAAAGTGAAACCTATTACACCATTTTGGTGCCAGGAGTGGGCCCAGAGAGAATTCCCCAAACTAGCATTTAAAAATAACTGTAGGGCTTCCCTGGTGGTGCAGTGGTTGAGAGTCCGCCTGCCGATGCAGAGGACACGGGTTCATGCCCCGGTCCGGGAAGATCCCACATGCCGCGGAGCGGCTGGGTCCGTGAGCCATGGCCACTGAGCCTGCACGTCCAGAGCCTGTGCTCCGCAGCGGGAGAGGCCACAACAGTGAGAGGCCTGCGTACCGCAAAAATAAATAAATAAAAATAACTGTATACATGTATTCCTCAAAGAAATATCCATATGCTGATTCATGGATAAGTAGGGGAAATAAAATTGGGAACTATGTAAAATTATAAAAGGAGAAGAGAGGATGAAGAAGCAGCAGGAGGAGGAGGAAGAAGTAGAGGATTCTCCAGAGAGAAGATGAAGGGAGAAGGAAGGAAGGCAGGAAGGCAGAAGAAATTAGGAAAAAGAGAGACAGAGGAGTGGAGCTCACCCTAGAAGTATTCTTTTAAAAAAGAAAAAAAAAAAAAACGAAAGGAAAAGAATATAAAAGGTAAAAGTTTAAACAACCCTTCATAGTTTCAAGGAAATTAAAAAGAAAACTACCACTATGAAAATGAGACTATGAGTTATAAGATAATGTAAAAACAGAATAAGATAAAAAGGGCACTTCCAAAATTAAGGAATTAAACAGAGAAGAAAAGATAGAAATTTAAAATGCATGTCAAAGCAGTGAAGAGCAAAAACAAAGCTGCCAAGAAGTGAATCAGTGACCAAAAAGTAAGAATTGGTAAAAGTCACAGAGAGAGTAAAGAGAGGGTAGCGGGTGGCCTGAAAAACAAAATGAATACATGGAATAGAAAATAAATATTTTAAGAATATGACGTAAGGGAATTTTTCTATAATAAAAAAGACGAGATACTCAGTCTGAGTGTTCACTGTGTACCAAGACAATTCATAAGAAATATTAGTGCTAATATATATCCTAGTGAAATGACTAAACAACAGAGAGTCCCATAAGCCTTTAGTCAGAGAAATAAGGCCATTAAGTTGGTGACAAATGTTAAGATGGACTACTAGTTCTATTCAAGAGCATTAGATTTAAGAAGTAAAAACAGCAATATCTACTGGATTTTTTTAAAAAGTAACATTGCCCCCCCCAACTTTTAAAAGTTGATATGTGCATTATAGAACCCAACAAGCAAAGGACATAAAGAAACATCCATAATCACAAGGAGTTTACAGTTTGACTTGAACTTCTAGTCCTGTGTGTGTGTGTGTGTGTGTGTGTGTGTGTCTGTACATTTACACAGTGACACATGGTTTTGTGCTTGAGATCATATAGTATGCATCATTCTTTTTCACATATAAAGATATTTACCAGTTGAAAGCCCAAAGGCCATGACTATTTGGATAACCGAGAATATAATACACCAATTCAATCAGGATAGACATGCAAATATTGCTTAAATGACAAAAATGACAAGCCTCTGGATAAACAAATATTGGCAGAAATACAATTAAAATAGTGCATTCCCTTAATGTTCAATTTAAAATGAAACACAAAGCAAAGGAGTACAATAAGTTTAATGCTTATAAGAGAATTATCAGGTCTATACTATTAAAATAATATGTAGAAGGTGTTTCTATTGAGTTGTTTTACAATGTATTCATATAGTATGCACACATACATCAGTCTTCTCCTCCCTCTTTGCCTGACCCAGTACCTAAGTACAGTAGGTACTGCTCAAAGAGAAGGTTTAGCCATTCCCTTCCCTTAACAGAGTTCATGCAAATTTTAACCAAAAAACCCCCCACATATTAATGAAGTGTGTCACTTTACTATTTCTACTTTTAACATACTTTGTGCATCTCAGAACATGTAGAAAGACTAGATATTTCATAGAAGGGCATAACATAGTCAACTATACACACAATAGTGAGGATTAATATCTTGCCTTTGCAATTCTCTCTTCCAATGTCCTTCAACCCAATGCTCAAAAGCTGATAGTATACTGCTCACAGAAGTGCTTTAGCAATTACATTTCCAAAGAAAATATTTCCCATCAATATTTTCACAGCTATTCAAAAGTCTTATTTTACTATCACTACTTTAAATACACTGGGCATTTCTAAATATCTAGAAAAGTTATCTATCTAAAATAAGAACTTATTTGTCCACTTTATACACAGTACCATTAAACAAAAATGCACATGTAACAAAATGATAATGGTCCAAGGTGACTGCTCACTGTGACCTTCCTGGACCTCAACTATGTCCTCCTCACCTCCTCCTCTATACCACTAATACAGTGGACAAGTATAGACAAGTATACTGCTCAGAGGCAGCTGAACAAATTCAAATTCATTTCCAAAAGTATTTTATGGAGGACAAGATTTCCTATGAGTTTAAATATAAAGTACACAAATGGGCTAATTTTATTCATACAACTAAGAATTCGTACAATTCTTAAACATCTGGATACTAGATGTTGCAAGCTGGGATTTATTTGTCCGTTATGGACTATAAACAGAGCAAAACAAAATGCAGCTCAAAGAGGAGGTTTAGTCATTTTGTAACCAAAAGATAAGACTTCATACAAATTTTAATAAAATAGTAACAAAATATGTTCTTTTACTACCTCTACTTTTAACATAGTTTGTGCCTCTCAGAAAATTTGGAACATGAAGAAAGATTAGATATTTCAAAAAAGGGCATCACCTTATCAACTATGTATACAGAAGGGAAATAAAATGCATACACAGAACAATGGCTATAACATGAAAATATCCTCTAAATATGAATTCTTTCCTTTCTTCCTTTCCAAGACCTTTTGCTCCACCCTTCTAACCCACCAAATAAATGTAGTCCTGTGTTGCTCCTGGTGTCTATTCTGGTGGTGGCCTAAAGATTCCATTTCCGAAAGTCATGCCAGAAAACATTTGTTTTTTTAAGTTTTTTTTTTAACAAGAAGTTCACTTAATAAGACCTGTGAGGGACTTCCCTGGTGGTCCAAGACTCCCCACTTCCACTGCAGGGGGCATGGGTTCCATCCCTGGTGGGGGAAATAAGATCCCTCATGCAGCCAGGCGCAAGCAAAAATAAAAATAAATAAGACCTGTGATTTCTAACTCTATTTTTTTATTCAGTGTCAGCAACCTCTTTAGGTCTAGAAGCCTCGATGTAGCACAAAAAGAATTTTAACTTGTCTCCTAAAAGGTTGGGAGAAAAACTGAGAGAAGTCTTTTTATACTATATGAATTAAGCCTTTTATAAACGGCTAGTACATCTTTTAAAACGTTGGCCCCTCTCTGCTAGCCCAAGGCAGTACATTGTTCTATCTTTCCCCTCACCCACTCTCCAGACCTGGTAACAGGCCTTGCATCCACCACTGCAATCAGGTCACTGGAACAGGCCATCGCTGCCTCTGGGACTGGCTGGGTCCCCAGTGCGTGAGGAGACCCGCGCAAGAGTCCCCAGTGGCCAGAGCACGGGCAGGCTGGTGACTGCAGAGCTTCCGGAACCCTTGTGGGTCGGCACGCGTGTGAT
Organism: Lagenorhynchus albirostris; assembly: GCF_949774975.1. Lineage (NCBI taxonomy): Eukaryota > Metazoa > Chordata > Mammalia > Artiodactyla > Delphinidae > Lagenorhynchus > Lagenorhynchus albirostris. The sequence goes on along the minus strand of NC_083116.1, from coordinate 108,074,302 downwards.
CGGAAGAGCCCCCGGGGGCACCAGCTCAAAGGCCGGAAGTGGCCGGAAGACCAGTGGGTCAATTGCGCGAGGTCCGAACGGTGACTGGAAGGTGCTGCAGCAGTCAAGCAGGTAAATGGCTGGAAGGGCCTGGGTGCCACAGTGGGCGGGCTTGGTGGTGGCATGAGGGGTCCCCAGGGTCCTCACTGCATAGGCTGTACAGTCTCTGAAAGGGAAACCGGGTCCTGAGCTCAGGGTCGGACCAGTGACTGGAACGGACCCCACTGCATCAGTGTGTGGCAAGGATGGTTGCTGATAAGGCCCTAGGTTCCATACCACGTGGGCAGGTTGGTGACTGGAAGGAACCCCGGGGCACCAGCACGCGGTAAGGATGGTGGCCAAAAGGAAAAGCCTTAGACCCCAGAATGGGGGCAGGCCAGTTCCTGGTAACCAGAGAGCCCTAGCACCCCGGGGTTGGGGGGAGGGGCATGCAAGGTGACTGGAAGGGTGCTTGTTTTCCCTGGACGCAGGCAGGCTGGTGACTGGAAAGCCCTATACAGGAAAAAAAAATGCACGTATGGACATTAGTAAGGACACTATTGAGTGACTGTTGCCATAGGGGGAGAGGAGCAATTGCACTGGGAGATGTTTGAAGCCTAAGCCAGAAACAACTTAGGAAAGGGGTGGGCAAGCAAAGCTGTTGTATACTCAGAGCATGGAATAGGTGGCTGTGGAAGGAGGAAGGAGGATGCTAAAAACTGCAAGCAGGAGGGCCTGCAACTTAACAACTATATCAAATATTGCACTGAAGGAAAGGTTGAGGCAGGAAATGTTTATTTGTGCTTAAGCACCTGAGTCAGAGGTTTGGGCTTAAAGGGAACAAACAAGTTGTAGTTAGGAAGTTCAAATAAAGTTTAGGGCCTAGCTGTCCTAGGCTAACCAGTCTAAAGCTGTGTCAAGCAAAACGTTTGATCCATCTTGTCAGTCCCTTCTCTTGTTCAAGAAAGGCTCAGTGTTACTGCCGTTGAACAACGCAGAGATAAGGCTAATCTAAAGTAGGTGATGGCTAACTGAAATACTCCTCAGGGTCAGAGTTTTCTCAGTGTTGTCCCTGGAGGACCACTAGAACCATCTGTTGGACCATCTGGCAGAGGTCAGTTGTTTTAGGGTCTGAAAGATGAGCCATCTGAAAAAAGCAATGCCCAAAATGCAAAAGATAAATATTATAAAAGGTCATATTAAAGAGCCATGAATCAAGCACTAAAGGTATCCAGGCCAGTGAATTCCAGGAGGTCAGTGGATGAAAATCTTTCGATTATGTAACATTGGTCATTGACTTTTTTTCTTGTTGTTTTTATTTTTTTTTATTGTGGTATAATTGATTTACAATATTATACTAATTTCAGGTGTACCACATAGTGAATCAAAATTTTAATAGATTGTACTCCATTTAAAGTTGTTATAGGGCTTCCCTGGTGGCGCAGTGGTGGAGAGTCCGCCTGCTGATGCAGGGGACACGGGTTCGTGCCCCGGTCCGGGAAGATCCCACATGCCGCGGAGCGGCTAGGCCCGTGAGCCATGGCCGCTGAGCCTGTGCGTCCGGAGCCTGTGCTCCGCAACGGGAGAGGCCACAACAGTGAGAGGCCAGCGTACCGCAAAAAAAAAAAAAAAAAAAAAGTTATTATAAAATATTGGCTATATTCCTTGTGCTGTACAATATATCCTTGTTGTTTATTTATTTTATACATAGTAGTTTGTGTCTCTATGCCCCTCCCCCCTTCCCTGTCCCCAGTGGTAACCACTAGTTTGTTCTCTGTATGTGTGAGTCTGTTTCTTTTTTTTAATATTCATTAATTTGTTTTATTTTTTAGATTCCACATATATAAGTGATATCATATGGTGTTTGTCTTTCTCTTTCTGACTTACTTCACTTACTATGATAATTTCTAGGTCCATCCATGTTGCTGCAAATTGTATTATTTTGTTCTTTTTTATGGCTGAGTAGTATTCCGTTGTATATATGTACCACATCTTCTTTATCCATTCATCTGTCACTGGACATTTATGTTGTTTCCATGTCTTGGCTATTGTGAATAGTGCTGCAATGCCATTGGGTGCATTTATCTTTTTGAATTATAGTTTTGTGGGAATGTATGCCCAGGAGTGGGATTGCAGAATCATATGGCAACTCTATTTTTAGGTTTTTGAGGAACCTCCTTACTGTTCTCCACAGTGGCCGCACCAATTTACATTCCCACGAACACTGTACAAGGGTTCCCTTTCCTCCACAACCTTGCCAATATTTGTTATTTGTGGTCTTTTTGATGATAGCCATTCTGACAGGTTTGAGGTGAGATATCATTGTGGTTTTGATTTGCATTTCTCTGATGATTAGCAATGTTGAGCATCCATTCATGTGCCTGTTGGCCATCTGTATGCCTTCTTTGGAAAAATGTCTGTGTAGGTCTTCTGCTCATTTTTTAATCAAGGTTGTTCATTTGTTTGATATTGAGTTGTATGAGCTGTTTATATATTTTGGATATTAACCCTTTATTGGTCATATTATTTGCATATATTTTCTCCCATTCTTTTCATTTTATCAATGGTTTCCTTTACTGTGCAAAAGCTTTTAAGTTTAGCTAGGCCTCGTTTGTTTATTTTTGCTTTTATTTCTTTTGCCTTAGGAGACAGATCCAAAAAAATACTGCTATAATTTATGTCAAAGAGTGTTTTGCCTATGTTCTCGTCTAGGAGTTTTATGGATTCACATCTTACATTTATGTCTTTAATCCATTTTGAGTTTATTTTTGTATATGGTGTGAGAAAATGTTCTAATCTCATTCTTTTACATGTACTGTCCAGTTTTCCCAGCACCACATATTGAAGAGGCTGTCTTTTCTCCATTGTATATTCTTGCTTCCTTTGTGGTAGATTAATTGAACATATGTGTGTGGGTTTTTTTCTGGGCTCTCTATTCTATTCCATTGATTTATGTGTCTGTATATGTGCCAGGACCATACAGTTTTGATTACTGTAGCTTTTTAGTATAGTCTGAAGCCAGGAAATATGACACCTCCAGTTCTGTTCTTTGTGTTTTTGGTTTTTTTCCAAGATTGTTTGGCTATTCAGGGTGTTTCATCTTTCCATACAAATTTTTTAATTATTTGTTCTAGTTCTGTGAAAAATGCCTTTGGTATTTTGATAGGGATTGCACTGAGTCTGTATATTGCCTTGGGTAGTATGGTCATTTTAACAATATTAATTCTTCCAATATATGAACACAGTATATCTTTCATTCTGTTTGTATTGTCTTCAATTTCTTTCATCAGTGTCTTATAGTTTTCCAAGTACAAGTGTTTTACCTCCTCAGTTAGATTTATTCCTAGGTATTTTATTCTTTTAGATGCAGTGGTAAATGGGTAAGTTTCTCCTTCTGATAGTTCGTTGTTAGTGTATAGAAATGCAACAGATTTCTGTATGTTAGTTTTGTATCCTGCAACTTTACCAAATTCATTGATGAGCTCTCATAGTTTTTTGGTGGTGTCTTGAGGATGTTCTGTGTATAGAATCATGCCATCTGTAAACAGTTTTACTTCTTCCTTTCCAATTCCTTTTATTTCTTTTGCTTGTCTGATTGCTGTGGCTAGGACTTCCAATACCATGTTGAATAAAAGTGGCAAGAGTAGGCATCCTTGTCTTGTTCCTGATCTTAAAGGAAATGTATTCAGCACTTCACAGTTGATTATGATGTTAGATGTAGGCTTATCATGTGTGCCCCTTATTATATTGAGATGTGTTCCCTCTATATCTGCTTTGTGTAGAGTTTTTATTATAAATGGATATTGATTTTTGTTAAAAGCTTTTCCTGCATCTGTTGAGATGATCACATGATTTTTTAATCTTCAGTTTGTTAATATGGTGTATCACATTGATTGATTTGCATTCCTCTGATAAATCTCACTTGATCATAGTGTATGATTTTTTTAAATGTATTATTGAGTTTGGTTTGCTCATGTTTTGTTGAGGATTTTTGCATCTTTGTTCATTAGTGTTATTGCCCTATAATGTTCTTTTCTTGTGATATCTTTGACTGGTTTTGGTATCAAGGTGATGCTGGCATCAGAGGCTGAGTCTGAAAGTGTTACTTCCTCTGAAATTTTTTGGAATAGTTTGAGAAAAATAGGTATTAACTTTTCTCTAAATTTTTGGCAAAATTCACTTTTCTCTAAATGTTTGGCAGAATTAATCTGTTCCTGGACTTTTGTTTATTGAGAGTTTTTTTTTTCTTTTAATTACTGATAAAATTTCTGGTAACTGGTCTGCTCACATTTTCTCTTTCTTCCTGTTTCAGTCTTAGGAGATTGTATACTTCTAGGAGTTTGTCCATTTCTCCTAGGTTGTCCATTTTATTAGCACATAGTTGTTCATAGTAAGCTCTTAGGATCCTTTGTATTTCTGTGTTGTCATTTGTAACTTCCTTTTCATTTATGATTTATTGATTTGGGTCCTCTCTTTTTCTTGATGAGCCTAGCTAAAGGTTTAACAATTTTGTTTATCTTTTCAAAGAACCAGCTCTTAGTTTCATTGATCTTTTCTATTGTTCTTAGTTTGTTTCTGCTCTGATATTTTTGATTTCTTTCCTTCTACTAACTTTGGGTTTTGTTTGTTTTCTTTTTCTAGTTCCTTTAGGTATAAGGTTAGGTTGGTTATTTGAGATTTTTCTTGTTTCCTGAAGTAGGCTTGTATTGCTAAAAACTTCCCTCTTAGAACTTCTTTTGCTGCATTCCATAGATTTTGGATCATTGTGTTTTTGTTTTCATTTGTCTCCAGGTATCTTTTTATTTATTCTTTGATTTCCTCAGTGATCCATTTGTTGTTTAGTAGCATATTGTTTAGCTTCCAGGTATTTGTGTATTTTGCAGGGTTTTTTTTTTTTTCTTGTAGGTGACTTCTAGTCTCATAGCATTGTGATCAAAAAAGATACTTTTTTTTCAAAATACTTACATTTACTCAGTCTTGTTTTGCGGTCTGGCATGTGATCTGTCCTGAATGTTCCATGTGCACTTGAAAAGAATGTGTATTCTGCTGCCTTTGGATATAATGTTCTTTATATATCTATGACCGTTTGGTCGAATGTGTCATTTAAGGCCAGTGTTTCCTTATTGATTTTTTGTCTGGATGATCTGTCCAGTGATGTAAGTGGGATTAAAGTCCCCTACTCTTACTGTGTTACTGTAAATTTCTCCCTTTATGTCTGTTAATATTTGCTTTAGTTATTTAGGTGCTCCTGTGTTGGATACATACATACTTACAATTATTATATCTTCTTCTTAGATTGATGTCTTGATCATTATGTAATGTCCTTCTTCATCTCTTGTAACAGTCTTTGTTTTAAGGTCTATTTTGTCTGATATAAGTACTGCTACCCTGGCTTTCTTTTGGTTTACATTTGCATGAAATACCTTTTGCTATCCCCTCACTTTCAGTCTGTGTGTGTCTTTAGATCTGAAATGAGTCTCTTGTAGGCTGCATATGTATGGGTCCGGTTTTTGTGTCCATTCAGCCACTCTATGTCTTTTGATTAGAGCATTTACTCTGTTTACATTTAAAGTAATTATTGTTAGGTATATACTTATTGCCATTTTGTTAATTATTTGGTGGTAATTTTTGTAGTTCTTTCTTGCTCCTTTCTTCTTCTTTTGCTCTCTTCCATCATGATTTGATGACTACCTTAAGTGTTATGTTTGGATTAATTTTTCCTTTTTTTATGTGTATGTATTATAGATTTATGGTTTGTGGTTATCATGAGGTTTATATATAGTTTTTTTATATGTATACACACATACAAACATATATGATTATTTTAAGTTGCTGCTCTCTTAATTTCAAACACAGTTTAACAACCCTGCATTTTTAGTACCCTCCCTCCACAATTACTGTTTTTGACATTATATTTTATAACTTTTTGTTTTGTGTATTCCTTAACTACTTATTTTGGATATACATAATTTTACTACTTTTGTCTTTTCACCTTCCTACTAGGTTTGTACATGGTTGATTTACTACCTTTACTGTTAATTTCCTTTTACCAATGAGCTTTTTCCTTTTGTAATTTTCATGTTTCCTTTGTGGCCTTTTCCTTTTCACTTAGAGAAGTCCCTTTAACATTTCTTGTAAAGGTGGTTTGTTGGTGCTAAACTCTTTCAACTATTGCATGTCTGTAAAACTTTTTATCTCTCCATCAAATCTGAATGAAAACCTTGCCTCATATGGTTGTAGGTTTTCCCTTTCATCACTATAAATGTATTGTGTCACTCCCTTCTGGCCTGCAGAGTTGCTGCTGAAAAGTCAGATGATAGCCATATGGGAGTCCCCTTGAATGTAACTTGTTGCTTTTCCCCTGCTGCTTTTAGTATTTTCTCTTTATCTTTAATTTCTGCCATTTTATTACAGTGTGTCTTGCTGTGATCCTCTTTGAGTTGATCCTGTTTAGGGCTCTTTGTGCTTCCTAGACCTTGATATCTGTTTCCTTTAACGTAATAGCTGAAAGCTTTTTTATTCTTTTTTCTTTTTTTCTGTTCAGCATTAGTGATTTCCACTGCTCTGTCTTCCAGCTTGTTGATCCATTCCTCTGTATCATTTAATCTACTGTTAATTCCTTCTAGTGTATTTTTCATTTCCGTTATTATATTCTTCATCTCTGTTTGTTTGTTTGTTCCAGATATTTTCTAACTCTATTAAAAAATTCTAACTTCTCCCTCTGCTCAACCATTCTTCTCCCAAGTTCTTTGATCATCTTTACAGTCATTACCTTGAACTCTTTTTGGGTAGATTGCCTATCTCTGCTTCACTTAGTTCTTTTTCTGGGGTTTTATCTTGTTCCTTCATGTGGAATATGTTCCTCTGTCTCTTCATTTTGCCTAATTTGCTGTTTTTATTTCTACGTATCTAGCAGATTGGTTACATTCTGCTACCTTGGAGAAGTAGCCTTTTATAGAAGACATCCTATTCATTGCAGCAGTGTACTCCCCTCTGGTCACCAGACCTATATGCTCCAGGGGGTTTCCCCCTATGTGGACTGCATGGGGCTTTCTACTGTTATGGGTTGACTACTGTGAGTAGTCTAGTAGGTGTGGTTGGACCCCTGTCCAGTTGTTTGCCAGGCCCTGCCTTGTGTGGAGACTGCCAGCCACTGGTTGGCGTGGCTGAGTCATGAGGCAACTGGCCACAGAACCCTGGGGGCTCCAAGGGTTACAGCTGGCTCACTGGTGGGCAGAGCTGAGTTCTGGGGTGGATGGTTATGGGACTGGGGTTCCCAGATCTAGTATTGGCCTTCCAGTGGGTATGGCTGGTTCCTGACATGGTTAGCTGTGGATTCTGGGGTGTCTCAAAGCTGGTATTGGCCCACTGGTGAGTGGCTGGATCCCAGAGTGACAGGCTGAGGAGTCAAAGGTATCTTAGAGCTGGTGTTGGCCTGCTGGTACGTGAGGTTGGAGCCTGGGTGGTTCCAGGACTGGTGCTGGCCTGCTGGTGGGCAGGACCAGGTCCCAGGGGGTTCTGGGGTTAGTGCCAGCTTACTGGTTGGGTGGATCTGGGTCCCAAGGTCTCAGGCTTCAGGGCCCTGGGGGTCCCGAATCTTGGGTCAGCCCACTGGTGCGTGGAACTGGCTCTCAGTGATGCTGACTGAGGGACCCAAGGAGTCCCAGAGCTGGTACTGGCATGCTGGCAGGCAGGGCCAGGGCCAGGTGGTCCTAGGGCTATGCCAACTTGCTGGTATGTTGGCTGGGTCTTGAAAATGCAGGCTGTGGAGCTGCAGTGACCCTGAGGCTAGTGTCTGTGTGATCATGGGTGGGGTTGTGGCCCCAGGGATCCTGGAGTTGGTGCACTCCCATTAGTGGGTGCATCCAGGTCCTGGGGCTAGTGCCAGCCCTCTGTCAGGCAGATACAGGTCCTGAGGTCTCTGGCTGCAGGGCCTAGGGGTCCCAGAGCTAGTGTTGAATCTCTGGTGGGTGGGGCTGAGGCCCAGGGTATTCTGGAGCTGATATTGGCCCAATGGTAAATGGAACTGGATCCTGGTATGGCTGACTGAGGGCCCCAAGGTGTCCCTGAGCTGCCAGCCTGCTGGTGGGTTGGGCTGATGCCCAAGGGGTCCTGGGGCTGGTACCTGCCCACTCATGTGTGAGGCTGGTCTTGGGGCTAGTACTGGCCCTCTGATGGGTGGGAAAAAGGCCCAGGGGACCTTGAGGCTAATGTCAGCTCACTGACAGGTAGAGCCACATCCCAGGGTCTCTGGCTGCAGGACCCTGGGCTTCCCAGAGTTGGTGTGTTGGCCCACTGGGGGGTGAAGCTAGGACTCAGGGGGTCCTGGGGCTGGTGTCTGCCCACTTTTGGGCAGAGCTGGGTCCTGGGAGTCTCAGGCTGCAAGGCCCCAGGGGTCCCAGGAATAGCACCTGTGCAGTTGTGTGTGGGACCAGGTCCTGGGCCCTCTGGTAGCTAGGGCCATGTCCTGGGGCCACTGTGGGCTCAGGAGTTCTTAAGACAGTCTGCCTGCTGGTGGGTGGGCCTTTGTCTCCCCACAGGCTACTTTCTTGGCCTGAGGCATCCAGTTACTGGTACAGACAAGCTAGTGAGTAGGGCTGGGTCCTGGTGCTAATAAGCTAGATGAAGGATTCCAAAATGGTTCTTGGCAGCATCAGTGTCCATGTGGTATAATGAGCTTCTGAAAATGGCTGCTGCCAATGTCTGTGTCCCCATTGTGATCTCCGGTTGCCTCCCACCTCTCCAGGAGGCTCTCCAAGATGAGTAGGTGGGTCTTATCCAGGCTCCTTCCAAATTACTGCTTCTGCCCTGGGTTCTGGAGCATGTAAGATTTTGTGTGTGCCCTTTAGGAATGGAGCCTTGATTTCCCACAGCCCTCTGGGTCTCCCGAAAATAAGCCCCACTGGCCTGCAGTGGCAAACTTTCTGGGGGCTTATGTCCCTTTGCAGGACCCTTGGACTAGAGATCCTGATGTGGGGCTCATACCCATTGCTCCTTGGGGAGAACTTCTGCAATTGTAATTATCCTCTTGTTTGTGGGTTGCCCACCCTGGGGTATGCATTTGAGTATACTGCTACTCTGCCCCTCCTACCTGTCTTGTTGTGGTTCCTTCTTTATATCTTTAGTTGTAGAAGATCTTCTCTGCTAGATTCTGGTCTTTCTCATAAGTAGTTTCTCTGTAAATAGTTGTAATTTTGGTCTGCCCATGAGAGGAAGTGAGCTCAGAGTCGTCCTACTCCTCTTGGCCAAGCTACGGAAAATGTCTGGTCATTGAGTTTTTGGTGATGTTGTCAACAGTCTTTGTTACCTCTTTTATAAGGGCATGCATTGCCTTAGCATTTCACCAGAACTTCTTAGTGACCCACACACTTCTCCAGGAAGAGATCAGGCCATGCATAGTCTACTACAGTGATGAATCCTTCAAGGTATATATCAAGTTGGTCTGGCTTTAGCTAAACATTGCTCTTTCAGATCCCGGAGAAAAAGCCAGCAGTTAGGCCACCTAGAGTCACTATAAGGATCTGGTAGTCAAGTTTTAGTTCTTGGTGATTCCAGGGTAAGAGAAAGAGAGAAAACCTGGAAATGTTAGTTTGGAGGGATATAGCCAGATATTGAAAGTAACTGCAAGATTGAAAAATTTGGTACAGGTTGACAGTTTGGACAAGGTAGTAGGGTTCATTCCAGTTTACAGGTAGATGCCAAAATGGTTTTTCCACAGTGGGAGAGAAAGTCACTTAAATCTCTATCAGACAAGACAGAATTTTCATATCTATCAGTTACTTGCAATTCACAAAGAGGTAGGAAATAGCTCAAAGAAAACTGACAGGGTCAGTATCTGATAACCCAGAAGGATGTGCTATAGTTTTTTTATTGAAAAATAATCAAAAAAAATTTTATATCTCATTTGTTTTCTTCTTTCAGTTTTATTGAGATATAATTGACATACAGCACTGTATAGTTTTAAGATACACAGCACAATGACTTGACTTACATATACTGTGAAATAATTACCACAATGAATTTAGTTATCCATAATCTCATATAGTACAGTAAAAAAAAAAGTTTTTGTGGTGAGAGCTGTTACGATCTACTGTCTTAGCAACTTTAAAATATACCATACATCAGTGTTAACTATACTCATTATGTTGTACATTACATTCCCAGTACTTATATATCTTATAACCGGAAGTTTGTACCTTTCAACCACCTTCATCCAATTCACCCAGCCCCAACCCTCACCTTTGGTAACCACAAATCTGATCTATTTTTCCATGAGGTTTTTTTAAAAAGAATATTCCACATATAAGTGAGATCATTAGTATTTCTCTTTCTCTGTAAGACTTATTTCACTTAGCATAGTGCCCACAAGGACCATCCATGTTGTTGCAAATGGCAGAATTTCCTTCTTTTTTTGTGGCTGAATAGAATTCTGTTGTATGTATATACCACACTTTCTTTATCCATTTGTCTTTTGATGGACATTTAGGATGTTTTCATGTCTTGGCTATGTAAATAATGCCACAGTGAACATGAGGGTACAGACATGTCTTCAACATAGTGATTTGCTTTCCTTCAGATATATACCCAGCAGTAGAATTGTTGGATCATATGGTAGTTCTATTTTTAATTTTTTGAGGAACCTCCATACTTTCCATAGTGGCTGTACCAATGTATGATCATCCAAACAGTGTACAAGGGTTCACTTTCTCCATACCTTGAGAGCATTTATCTCTTGTCTTTTTGATGATAGCCATACTAACAGGTGTGAGGTGATGTCTTACTATGGTTTTGATTTGCATCTCCCTAATGATTAGTGATGATGAGTACCTTTTCAGAAACATTTTTTTTCTACAGTTACCCACCCCCCCTTTGAACAACAATAATATCAAAGAAATATTATTCTGGATCACAAAATAAGGCTGATCTCATTAGAGTTGGCCTGATTATTTACATAGAAACAGCAGTAATGATTTTGTATATAAGCCTTTTTAAGTTTGCTGTAAGTTTTCACGAGGACTCTCAGACTGGAATGTAAAAAAAAAAGCCTGTTGAGGATAGGAAGGCAAGCCAAGAATTTGCCATCGCATTTTATCTTCAGTACCTGTAGATTTGGTTGAATCCCTCTTTTTTTGAGGTCGACAAAATATCCTAAGATTCCTTGCCTGTCAGGAAGTGATTTTCCTTACTCATTTATAAAGCTAGAAACCTGTACCTAAGGTATCAGCCCAGTTTTCTTAAGAAGGCTTTGTAAGCATTTGCTCCATAAAGTCAACCTTTGTTCCTTTCCTTTAAAGTGTCTAGTCAATCTCATTAAATGAATCTCAGTCTCAAATGTGACATTCCAGAAAAAGCCTTGGTCGCATAACTGATGCTTCCAATTACGTTCTGTTAACAAGGAGGATAGACTCATTGAATCTATGCACATAACTAATATTGCCATGAAAATAAGAATACTCAATAAGAGTTTCCAAATTATAGAGGGATCAGGCAGGGAGAGAAAGATAAATGTTTCATTTCTTTTCACAAAAGCATAGTCCACTAAATTGTTATGAGTTAGAGATAGCTTACATGCAGAAAATAGAGCACTAAAGTACTAGCAATATTCCTAACAAAACCTATAATCATCCTTCATCACTTCATTTAGTCCTATTTAATTAATTCCTGTTCCACTTGATTTCAGGTTACCAGTTTCATGAACCCATCTGGTTTTCTACTAGAGTTCTGGAAATCCTGATTTTGGCCACTGGTATGGCCTCAAAATTGTTTGATGCTATTAGAAACCTGTGCCCAAGAATACCCAGCTGGCATAGTCCTTTTCCATGGGTCTCTAAGACAATCCTATTTAAGACAAGCATTCTGGCCTGTAGCTGATGGCAAATGCTTTCAGGGAAACATCAGAGTAAAAAAAAGAAAACTATCTGTGGTTGACAGAAGACAAAATGGCAGTAGTTAACTTATTACTGATAATTTTCAAAATGAATGATCTGATGAGAGTTCATTATAAAAATAATGCATTTAACCAGGAAATTTGATTTTGTGGCATGCAAAACAAAATAAAGTCAATTCAAAAAGGTTTTAGACAAAATATCTATAAACAGCAGTTAGCCCTATTTTCAAAGAATGGGTATCTAATTTATGAAAATGGGTGAACATAATGCTTGCAGAGAAAAAGAGCTTCAAATGTAACATGTAATAATCCTGAGACATAATACACCAAGAATACATAAAGCATTTATTTAGAGTATACCAAGAATATATCAAAAATATTAAGTAAAGAATGTCAAATCTGGAGTAGGTCCTGAACATCTTAATGAGACTCCATAGGCAAGTGATGGGAATTCTCAGTTGAAAACCATTGGCCTAGAATATACTGGATTTAATTTTAAGAAATAAAATTGTGACCAAGTTAACACTTTAAAAAGTAACTGAAATTATCACTAATAACATTATACTGTTGTCTAATATCAAGAAGAACAGTACCAGGACTCTGATAAATGGAAACATCATTGACAGCAAGGACATTGATAAATCTCTAGGAAATTCAAGCAATTTCTTAAATATTTATATTAATAACATTTTACCCATACATATTTAGCCTAGGGAAGGCTAAGTGGTTCTTCTGATTTGACAACACTTCCCACATAACTCAAAACATATCAGATAATTTCTAGCAACTCTTTTTACAAGGTGAAAGAACAAATCCTTTGTGAATTTCCAGGGGCCTTTGGGAAATTCAGAGACAGTTTTAGGTTCAAAAGATAACATTTAGGATTCGGTTCTAGGAAGGCAAAATGTCAGAACTTGTCAGGAGGTTTGAACATTTAATTAAATGGGATCATGGGTCAGTGAAAAACAGTGCTTGGCTACCTAGTTTATGCCAGTGACAAAGACAGATTTTAAAAGTAAATATTGGAATTAACATGATTGTAAAAAACCTTACGTCTTTTAAAAGTGAGAACACTTTGTTTTCTTAAATAATCAGGGGCATGGTGAAGTCAACATAAGGCACAGGAAATTATTCTAATAAGACATAGCCTATTTACCTTCAAAGCAGATTACCAGAAGAAAAAGTAAAACCTTTTACAACCTCTTAAGAGCAGACCAATAATCTAAGAAAATTGTGTCATTTAACACAGAGAAAACCAAATTCTAGTCTTGCATCAATATAATATTTGAATTAAAGCTGTTTTTAAAATGTTATTAATAAATTTGTCAATCTTAACTAGCTTGGACCGCAACAAAATTCCTCATCCATGAACCTTTTACAACTTTTTATATCCTTCCAGGTTTTGTCTAACACTTTTTTCTTTTTCATTCTGGAACAACCAGTTCTTTTACTTTAGGACAAAACTATTTCTCTTCCTTAATAAAAATATACTCTCTATATCTTGCATACACTATATCGATTATAAATTTTAATAATTGGTAACTTCTGTTATGTAGAAAAATCTTGGAAGTGGATAATTATGAACTGTCATACACTAGCATTTTATAGCAGACTAGCAAAGTTTGCAAATATACATTTCACAACTTTTTATAATCATACAAAGGATATAGTAGTATGTCCTTGCAGTAAAATTTCTCAAATTGGAAAAAAGTGAACATGTTCATTAATAAATCCAAATATGTACAACCTTAAAATTATGCCTAGCAATTAATTTTTCAGTACTTTATCTCATTTATAATGATCTAGGTATTACTAGATATCTATATCTATAATGATCTAGATATTACTGAATATCTGTTAATTAACATCATTTAGCATAAATCTGTTTTCAGTTACCTAAGCTCTTCAAAACTATCTTTTTTAAATACAGCTATATTGAGATATAATTCCTATACCATACAATTCACACCCCTAAGTGTACAGTTCAATGGTTTTTGATATAGTACATTATTAATTTTTTAAAATTGTGGTAAAAATATATGTATCATAAAATTTCCCTTTTAACCATTTTTAATTTCAGTTGCATTAAGTACATTCACAATGTTGTGCAACCATAACTACTACCCACTTCCAGAACTTTTCACCATCTCAAACAAAAACTCTGTACCCATTAAACAATAACTTCCCATCCCCCCTGCCCCAGCCCCTGTAACCTCTATTATACTTTCTGTCTCTATGAATTTATCTATTGAGGGTACCCCATATAAGTGGAATCATACAATATCTGTCCTTTTGTATCTGGTTTGTTTCATTTAGCATAATGTTTTCAAGGTTTGTCCATGTTGTAGCATGTATCAGAACTTCATTCCTTTTTATGGCTGAATAATATTCCACTGTATGTGTATACCATACTTAATTTATCTGTTCATCTGTTGATGGACACTTGGGCTGTTTCCACCTTTTGGCTATTGTGACTAATACTGCAAAGAATATTGGCATATACAAGTGTATTTTGGAGTATCTGCTTTTAAATTCCATTGGTTATACACCTTGGGGTAGATTTACTGGGCCATACGTTAATTATATGTGTAGTTTTTTGAGGTACCACCAAACTGTTTTCCATGGTGGCTAAATCATTTTACATTCCTCCCAGAAATGTATGAGGGTTCCAATTTCTCTACATATTATCCGACACTTATTCCATTTTTTAAAAAATGATAGCTCTCTTAGTAGGTATAAAGAGGTATATAATTATGATTTTGATTTGCATTTCTCTAGTGACCAATTATGTTGCACATCTCTTCATGTGCTTATTGGCCATTTGTATATCTTCTGGAGAAACGTCTATTCAAGTCCCTTACCCATTGTTTAATTGACTGTCTTTTTGTTGTAGAGTTGTAGATGTTACATAGTCTAGATATTAAACCCTTATCAGGTATATGATTTCCAAATATTTTTTCCCATCCCATAGGTTGTCCTTTCACATTCTTGATGATGTACTTTGATGCACTAAGATCTTTAATTTTGATTAAGTCCATTATCTATTTTTTCTTTTTTTGCTCATGCTTTTGGTGTCATTTATAAGAAACCATTTCTGAATCCAAGTTCATAAAGATTTATTCCTGTTTTCTTCTAAGAGTTTTATGGTTTTTCTATTTATATTTAAGTTGTTGCTTCATTTTGAGTTAATCTGTGTATATGGGGTGAAGTAGGAGTCCAACTTCATTCTTTTGAATGTAGGAATCCAGTTTTCCTAGCCATCATCCATTGAAGAGATTATTCTTTCCCCATTTAATGGACTTGCCACTCTTGTCAAAAAGCAATTGGCCATAGATATATGGGTTTATTTTCGAACTCTTAATTCTATTCCATTGGTTGATATGTCTATCCTTATATCAGTACCACACTGTTTTAATCACTGTAGCTTTGCATTGTTTTAAAATTGGGAAGTGTGAGTCCTACAATTTTGTTTATCTTTTTCAAGATTGTTTGAGCTATCCAGGGCCCCTTGCACTTCCATGTGAATTTGAGGTTTGGCTTTTGCACTTCTGTAAAAAAAAAGATTGTTCAAATACTTATAGGGATTGCATTGAATCTGTAGATTGCTTTGGGTAGTACAGGTATCCCCAGCTTTTCAAAAATTCACTTTATGCCACTTCATTTTTATGAAATACCAACATTACTACCTGTTTTCACTAACCAAAAGAAATCTGAAGAGGAGTTTCACTTTTACAAGAAAAGGCAAAAAGCAAAAATAGTGTTCAGCATTTCTTTTGCAGGGAGCTGTTATAGAGGCAGCAAGCTCCCTGAGCAGTGAAAGTGGCACCACCAAGCTCTTTCCCTGGGAAATACACTCAGCATCAAGTTGTCATAGCTATGAACTGTGTCTGTGAATATCTGTGCTTTGCCTCAATTTATTTTGTGCATCCATTAGCAAGATGTGTCCTCAGGTAGCTGCTTCTTTGCTTTACACCATTTCAGTTTACAAAAGATTTCAGAGGAACACTCTACTTTATATTAGGAATATATAGGCCTTCTTTAATTTTTTTCAGCATTGTTTTATACTTTTCATTGTGTAATTCCTTTGTTAAATTTATTCCCAGGTATTTTGTTCTTTTAGATGCTGTTATAAATGAAATTGCTATATTAATTTTCTTTTCTGAGTTTTCATTTCTGATATAGAAATATAATTGAATTTTTGTGTTGATTTTTTACACTGTAACTTTGCTGAATTTTTAAATTAACTATAATAATTTTCTTCCGTATTCTTTGGGATTTTCTACATAGAGGATCTTGTCATTGGTGAATAGAGATAGTTCTCCTTCTTCATTTTTCAGTTTGAATGTCTTTTATTTATTTCTCTTGTCTAATTTCTCTGGCTAAAAATTGTAGTGCAGTGTTAAATAGCAGTGGTGAAAGTAGGGATCCCTGTCTTGTTCTCAATCGTAGTGGGAAAACTTTCAGTCTTTCAGCATTCAGTCTGTTGTTAGCTGTGGGTTTTTGATACACGCCTTCTATTATGTTGAGGTAGTTCCCTTCTATTTCTAGTGTTCTGAGAGTTCTTATGATGAAAGGGTATCAGATTTTCTCAAATGCCTTTTCAGTGTTGAATGAGATGATTGTGTTGTTTTCTTCCCTTGGTTATATTAGTGTGATGTATTATGTTGATTGATTTTATGTTCAACCTTGCATTCCTGGATTAAATGCCACTTGATCATGGTATATAATTTTTTAATGCTTTCAATCCTGTTGTATTTTGTTTGGTTGTATTTTGTTTGCTAGTATTTTGTTTGTTAGTATTTTGTTGAAGATTTTTATTCATAAGGGATATTGATCTCTAAGATCAATAAGATCTCTAAGATTGATCTCTCTGAAGATCTATATTCATAAGGGATATTGATCTCTAATTTTCTTTCTTGTGATGCCTTCATTCAACTTTGGTATCAAGGTAATGCTGGCCTCAAATAATGAGTTAGGAAATGTTCCCTCTCATATTTTTTGGAGGAGTTTGAGAAGGATTAGTGTAAATTCTTTAAATATTTGGTTGAATTCACCAGTGAAGGCTTCTGGTTATAGACTTTACTTCGTTGGAGGTCTTTGATTACTGATTCGATCTCTTTACATGTTTTAAGTCTATCAGGTTTCTCTTTTTTCTTTAGTCAGTTTAGACAAGTTACATGTTTCTAGGAATTTGTCCATTTTTAATAGGTTATTTAATTTATTGGCATACAATTGTTCATACTATTCTCTTATAGTACATTTTTTCCCTCAAAAGTAATTAATAATCCTCCCATTTTCATTTATAATTTTAGTTATTTGCATCTTTTCTTATTTTTCTTTTTTAATCTAGCGAAAGGATTGTCAATTTTGCTAATCCTTTTGAAGAGCCAAATTTTGATTTCACTGATTCTTTCTATTGTTGTTCTGTTCTGTTTCATTTATTTCTACTCCTTCCTTCTGCTAGATCTAGTTTTAGTTTGCTTTTCTTTTCCTAATTACTCAAGGTGTGAAGTTAGGTTTTGATTTGATATTTCTTCTTTTTTAAATTATTACTTTATTTTTAGAGCAGGTTTAAGTTTACAGATAAACTGAGCAGAAAATACAGAGTTCTTATATACCTGTTCTCCCCCTACCCCTGCACACAGTTTCCCCTATTATTAACATTTTGCATTAGTGTTGTATAAATGTTGTCATAGATGAATCAATAATGGTATGTTATTATTAACTAAAAATCCATTATTTACATTAGGGGTTCACTCTTGGTGTTGTACATTATATGGAGTTTCACAAATGTATAATGCCATGTATCATACAGGATAGTTGCACTGCCCTAGTAAGGTGCACCTGTCCTCCACCTATTCATTCCTCCCTCCCTTCCCCTGAACCCCTGGAAACCGCTGGTCTTTTTATACTCTCCATATTTTTGCCTTTTTCAGAATGTCATAGCTTTTTCACTTACTAATATGCTTTTAAGGTTCCTCCGTGTCTTTTCAGGACTTGATAGCACATTTATTGTTGTTGCTGAATAATATTCCATTATATAGATGTACCATAGTTTGTTTATTCATTCACTTATTAAAGGACATTTTGGTTGCTTTCAAGTTTTAGCTGTTGTGAATAAAGCTAAAACTCTACATATTTGTTTGCAGGTTTTTGTGTGGACATAAGTTTTCAACTTATTTGAGTAAATACCAAGGAGTGCAATTGCTGAATTGTATGGTAAGAGCATGTTTAGTTTTGTAAGAAACTGCCAAACTGTCTTCCAAAGTGGCTGTACCATTTTGCACTCCCACCAACATGAAAGAAGGTTCCTGTTGTTCTACATCCTTCCCAGCATTTGGTTTGGATTTTAGCCATTCTAATAGGAGTGTAGTGGTTCTTGTTGTTTGAATTTGCAATTCCATAATGACATATGATGTTGAGCATGTTTAATATGCTTATTAGCCATCAGCGTTTCTTCTTTCGTAAGGTACCTGTTTATATCTTTTACTCATTTTTAATTGAGTTGTTTGTTTTCTTAATCTTGAGTTTTAATAGTTCTTTGTATGTTTTGGATAACAATCCTTTATCAGATATGTGTTTTGCAAAGATTTTCTTCCAGTTGGTGGCTTCTTTCCATTCTCTTAATAGTGTCTTTTGCAGAGCAGAAGTTTTTAATTTAAATGAAGTCCAACTTACCAATTTTTTCTTTCATAGCTCATACTTTTGGTGTTGTATCTAGAAAGTCATCACCAATACCAAAATTATCTCGATGCTTCCCTATGTTGTCTTCTAGGAGTTTATATTTTTGTGTTTTGCATTTAGCTGTTTGATCCATTTTGAGTTAAATATTGTGATGGATATAATATCTATGTCTAGACTCATTTCTTTGCATAGATTCCAATTGTTCCTGCACGATTTGTTAAAAGACAATTATTTCTCTATTGAATAGCCTTTGCTCCTTTATCAAAGGTAAGTTGACTTTGAGTGGATCTACTATGAACTCTCTTTTCTGTTGCATTTATCTCCTCTATCCTTTCCCCAACACCACACTATCTTGATAACTGTAGCTTTACAGTGAGTCTTAAAGTTGAGTAGTGTCACTCCTCTGTGTTCTTCTTCAATGTTATGTTGGCTATGATGGGTCTTTTGCCTCTCTATGTAAACTTAAGAATTAGTTTTGACAGTGTCCACAAAATAACTTGTTAGGATATTGGTTGAGTTTGCATTGAGTTTCTAGATCAAGTTGGGAAGAACTGATTTATTTATTTATTTATTGGCTGCATTGGGTCTTTGTTGCTGTGTGCAGACTTTCTCTAGCTGTGGCCAGCGGCAGCTACTCTTTGTTGTGGTACACAGGCTTCTCATTGCGGTGGCTTCTCTTGTTGAGGAGCATGGGCTCTAGGCACGCAGGCTTCAGTAGTTGCCAAATGCGGGCTTTAGTAGTTGTGGTGCGTGGGCTCTAGAGTGCAGGCTCAGTAGTCGTGGCACACGGGCTTAGTTGCTCTGCGGCATGTGGGATCTTCCCGGACCAGGGATCGAACCCATGTCTCCTGTATTGCCAGGCAGATTCTTAACCACTGCACCACCAGGGAAGTCTCAGAACTGACCTCTTAACAAAATTGAGTCTTCCTATTCATGTACATGGAATATGTCTCCATTAATTTCTTTTTATTTCTTTCATCAGAGTTTTATCATTTTCCTCATATAGATCTTGGACACATTTTATTACATTTATACCTAAGTATTTAATATTTTTGGTGATAATATAAATAGTATTATGTTTTTAATTTCAGATTCCAATTGTCCATTGGTGTTATGTAAGAAAGCAATTGACTTTTGTGTATTAACACTGTATTCTGCAAATCTGCTATAATTGCTTATTATTAGTTCCAAATTTCTTCTTGTTGTTATTAATTTAGATGATCTATTTCTTCTTGTGTAAGTTTTGGCAGATTGTGTCTTTGAAGGAATTGGTCCATTCCGTTTAGGTTATCAAATTTGTTGGCATAGAGCTGTTCCTCATAATCCTTTAATATCCTCTTAATAGCTATGGAATCAGCAGTAATTGGCTCCTGAAATATCAGAAATAAATAAATCACTAATATCAGAAATAAAAATTTCTGATATTAGTGATTTCTGTCTTCTTTCTTTTTCTTACTTAGCCAGTCTAGAGGTTTGTAAGTTTTATTAACCTTTTCAAAGAACCATCTTTTGGTCTCGTTAATTTTCTCTGTTGATATCCTGCTTTCAATTTCATTGATTTCTGCTAATTTTTATTACTTAATTTCTTCTGCTTATGTTAGATTTAACTTATTCTTATTTTTCTGGTTTTCTAAGGTAGAAGCTTATATTATTCATTTTAGATTTTCTTTCCTAATAGCTGCATTCAATGCTATAGTTTTCCCTCTAAGTACTGCTTTTGCTGTATCTCAGTTTTGATGTTATGTTTTCATTTCCATTTCAAATATTTCTAAGTTCAAAATACTTTTTAATTCCTCCTGAGACTTGTTATTCGACCTGTGTGTTATCAAGAAGCATGTTGTTTAATCTCCAAATATTTTGGGATTTTCCAGGTAACTTACTGTTATTGGTTTCCAGCTTAATTCTACTGTGATCTTAGAGCATAATACATATTATTTTAATTCTTTTAAATTTGTTAAGTTGTGCTTTGTAGTCCAGAATATGGTCTATCTTTGTTAATGTTCAGTGTCAACATAATGAAAATGTGTATTCTGCTGTTGTTGGATGCGTTATTATATAAAGGTCAGTTAGATTCCGTTGATTGGTACTGTTCAGTTGAATTCTGTCTTTAGAGATTTCCTACCTGTTGAGTTTATTAATTACTGATAGAGGGGTGTTGAAGTCTCCAACTATAAGAGCGGATTCGACCATTTCTCCTTGAAGTTCTATCAGTTTATGGCTTATGTAGTTTGATGCTCTGTTGGTAGTTAATGTTACACATTAAGAGTTGTAATGTCTTCTTGGAGAATTGACCCCTTTATCATTATTTAACACCTCTCTTTGTCCCTGATAAGTTTCCTTGCTCTTATGCCTGCTTTGTCAGAAATTGATATAGCTATTCCAGCTTTCTTTTTATTAGTTTTAGCATGTAATATCTATATCTACCTCTCTAGTTTTAATCAATCTGTGTTTTCATATTTAAAATGGGATTTTGTAGAGGATATATAGTTGGGTCTTCTTTATCTACTCTTCCAGTCTCTTTCTTTTTATTGGTGTATTTAGAACATGATGTCTAAAGTTTCTAAAGGTTTCTTACCTATATAATTTTCCTTCTCTCTGAAGGACTCCTTGTAACATTTCTTGCAAGGCAGATGTACTGACTACACATTACCTCAATTTTTGTTTGTCTGAGACAGTCTTTATTTCTCCTTCACTTTTGCAGGATAATTTCTCTGGGTATAGAATTCTAGGTTGATGGATTTTTGTTTCTTTCAGCACTGTAAATATTTCACTCTGCTCTCTTCTTGTTTCCATGGTTTCTAAAGAGAAGATCAGTGTAATTCTTATCCTTGCTCCTCTTTGGTAAAGTGTTTTCACCCACTCTGGATTCTTTCAATATTTTCTCTTTGTTTTTGATTTTCTGCAGTTTGAATATGCCATGCTTAGTAGTAGACTTTTTGGTATTTATCTTGATCAGTGTTTTCTCAGCTTCGTCCATCTGTGGTTTGGTGTCTGTTGTTAATATTTGAAAATCCTTAGTCATTATTACTTCAAATATCTCTTCTGTTCCTTTCTTTTTTCTTCTTCTGTTATTCTCATTATGTGTATGTTACACCTTTTGTAATTGTCTTACAGTTCTTGAATATCTCATTTTGTCTTTACATTCTTTTTTTTCTCTTTGCATTTCAGTTTTGGAAGTTTCTTTTTTTTAATTAATTAATTTATTTATTTTTGGCTGCATTGGGTCTTCGTTGCTGTGCGTGGGCTTTTCTCTAGTTGAGGCAAGCAGGGGCTACTCTTTGTTGCGGTGCGCAGGCTTCTCATTGTAGTGACTTCTCTTGTTGTGGAGCACAGGCTCTAGGCAGGCGGGCTTCAGTAGTTGTGGCTCTCAGGCTCTAGAATGCCGGCTCAGTAGTTGCAGCACATGGACTTAGCTGCTCTGCAGCATGTGGGATCTTCCAGGACCAGAGCTCGAAGCTGCGTCCCCTGCATTGGCAGGCAGATTCTTAACCACTGTGCCACCAGGGAAGTCCTGGAAGTTTCTTTTGACGTATCTTAAAGATTACTCAATCATTCCTCCTACATGTCTAGTCTATTGCTGAGTCCATCAAAGGCATTCTTCATTTACTATAGTGTTTTTGATTTCTAGCATTGTCTTTTGATTTTTTATTGGAATTTCCATCTCTTTGCTTACATTACCCATCTGTAATCATATTTGTTAAAATTCTTGGTGTGATACTACCACAATCTTTACCACTCTAAATCTGATTCTCATACTTTCTCTGTCTCCTCAAGTTGTGGTTTTTGTCTTTTAGTATGGCTTATAATTATTCTGTTGAAAGCCAACCATTATGTGCCGATTAAAAGGAACTGAAAGTTGCTCCAGTGGTTGTTTGTGCTCCTGGACTTCTGCTAGCTCTCTGTATCTTTCTGTGTGTCACTAAAATTTGGAGAACAGCAGTTTTCTGTATTACCTCATCTCTGATAAATCTAAAAAGAGATGCTGATTTTCAATTTGTTCAGTTTTTTCTTGTTGTAAGAATGAGAGTGATGATTTCAAAGTTCCTTACATGCCATACCAGAGACAAGAAGTCTTTTTCATCTTTTCTAATGTATGCATTTATAGGTGTAATATTTTTTAGTGAGCAGTGCTTTTACTGCATCCCATGTGTTTTGCTATGTTGTGTTTTCATTTTCATTTGTCTGTATTTTCTAATTTCTCTTTGATTTTTCTCTGATTCATTGGTTGTTTAAGTGTGTATTATTTAATTTACACAAATTTGTGAATTATTCAATTTTTCTTCTGTTATAGATTTCTAGATTTATTCCATTATGGTAAGAGAAGATACTTTGTATTATTTTAACCTTTTAAAACTTATTAACCTTGTTTTCTGGCCAATATATGGTCTATCCTGGGGAATGTTCTATGTGCATTGGAAAAGAATGTGTATTTTGCTGTTATTTAGTGAACTGTTTTATAAATACCTGTTATCTCTAGTTGGTTTATAGTGTTGTTCAAGCCCTCTATATCTTTATTGCTCTTCTGTCTAGATGTTCTATCCATTATTGAAAGTAGGGTATTGAAGTTTTCAATTCTGTCCATCATTGTTTCATATATTTAGGGGCTCTGCTATTTGTTACATGTAGGTTTATAATTAGTATATCTTGATGAATTAACCCTTTTATCAATGTACAGTGCCCTCCTTTGTCTGTTATAGTATTTTTAAACTTAGAATCTATTTTAAAAGATATCAGTGTAGTGACCTTTCTCTATTTTGGTTGCTATTTGCATGGAATATCTTTGCAATATCATTCTTTTCCCTTTGAACATATTTGTTTCTTTTGATCTACAGTGGGTCTTTTGTAGACCCACTGTAGATCAAATAGTTGGGTCATATTTTAAATGTATCTTACCAAATCTCTGCCTTTTGATTGGAAAGTTTAATCCATTAACATTTAAGGGAATTACTGATAAAGACTGACTTTTGCCAATTTGTTATGTGTTCTGTGTATGTCTTGTATCTTTATTACTACCTTATTTTTATTTTAGTTGATGTTTTGTAGTGAACCATTTTTATTCCTTTCTAATTTCCTTTTGTATATATTCTACCCATATTTTCTTTGTGGTTACCATAGGGATTGCATTTAACATCCTCAAGTAATAGCAAAATCTAATTTGAATTGACACTAACATAACAGACAGGCAGGCTGACTGCAGAAGAATCTTCAGTTTCCCAGCACATGACCTGCTAGGGATTGGAGGGACTCCTGGCAGCCGAACTGGAGAGAAGTGGCTGGCTTGAAGTTTTCTAAGGCAACAGCATGTATTGGCAGTAAGCTTGGCAAAAGGGGACCTGAAGCACCAGAATGTTGGATAGGTGGTTGCCAATAGGGCCATATATTTCACAGCACTGGATCTGGTTCATGTCTGTAATGCCCCTGGGGACAGCAGTGTATGGGGACACTGCTGAGGACAGTGGGGACAGCAGTGTACAGGCAGTCTGGTTGCTAAAAGGGCCACCAGGGCATCAGTGCAAAGACAGAAATATCTGGAATTCCCCCTAGGACAACAATGTGTTAGCAGACACATGTATGGAAGGGCCATGGGGATTTAGAGGGTGGGATAGAACAAGGCTGAAAAGGCTCTAGTTCCATAGCAAGTAGGCTGGCTGATAGCCTATGACCCCTCAGTTCCCCAGCCCCAGGGCTGGCTGAAAGCCATACGAACTCAATAAATGCTAGCAGGTAAACAGGCTATTTGTCACATGGTCCTCAAAGGTACCAATGTGCCAAGGGGACAGTGCCCAAAAGGGTTCTATGTTATACACACATGTGCTGGATTATGGCTGGAAGTTTCCTCAGTTCCCCAGTGCAAAGCCTGTTCAGTGACCTAAAAGGCTATGGTTTCTACATCACAAGGATAGATTGATGTCTGAAAAACCTTTGGTTCCCCAACATTCAGGCTGACTGGGTGCTGGAAGGAACCCTGCAGCCCTAGCAAGTGAGTATGTTGGTGGTCTAATGGTTTCTCCAGGAAACCCTGTGCAAAGAATAGCTGAACCCTCAAGCTTCCTGAGCTTGTGGGTTGGCTTCAGGCCAGAGGGAACAGTATTCCCCAGCTCCAGGCATTTTATGTGATTGAATATACTCTCGTTTCCACAACAGTTTGGCAGGCCGATAACAGAAAAACCCTTGGATTCATAGCATGCCAGCAGGCTGTAGTAGGAGGAAGGCTGGAACCCCAGCTGGTGGGAAGTCTGGTGGCCAGAATGTTCCCTGAGGCACAAGCTCAACAGACAGTGGCCAAATGGTTTCTTGCTTTGTCAGCTTGTGGACTGACCAAGGTCCAAAAAGCCCTATGGTACCCTTGGGGAAGGCCAATAATATAACCTAAAATGGTCTGATTTCTACTGCAAGTGGACAGACTGGTGGCCAAAGAACCCTTGGTCCTTCAGCCTGAGGATATGCTGGGGTCAGTCAGGAACATCTGAACCCTAGATGGTGGGAAGACGGTAGCCAGAAGGCTCCCCAATGCACTAGTGTGCTGGAGGTATGGTGGCTGAAAGGGTCCCCTGAAGTGCCATTGTGCTGGAAGGATGATTGCTTAATAGGTCCCTATATTTCACAGCACTATAGTGGGCAAGGGTACACAAGCAGTCTGGTCTCAGAAAAGGCCCATAGCGTATCAGTGCAAGGTTAAAACATGTCTGGAAGTGCTCAAGAGTACCAACATGCTGGCTGGCACATGTCCAGAAGAGCCCCAGGTTCCTAGAGGTCAGAATAGACCTGATGGTGGTTGGAAGGTTCCTCAGGGCACCAACAAGTGGGGAGGGCAGGACTTACGGTAGCCAAAGGGACTCAGACAGCTGAGCCAAAGGGCCAAGGGTAACCCAGTTGAGGTCTGTACTGTGGCTGAACATGCTCTGGTTCAGCAGCAGAGTTGCAAAATGATAACCACAAAACCTCCAGGTCACTAGCATGCCAGGAGAATGTGGGCGGAAAGAAATTCCTGAAAGCCAGAAAGGCCCTCCTGACACTAACATGATGGAAGTAACAGGGGCCAAAGGGACACCAGTGTGCTGGACATGTTGTTCTCAAAACAGTCATATAGTCTATAGCATGAGATCTAGCTAGAGCCTTTAAGGGTCCGTGGGACTCTAGTGTACGGACAGTCTGGTGACCAAAAGGGCCCACAGGGAAGGTGGTATCCAGAATTTCTACCCGTGGCACCAGCGAGGTAGCAGGTAAGTGACAGGAAGAGTCCCAGAACTTGAGAGGGCACAATTGAAACCATGCAGAAAGGCCTCATCTTGCTGATAGCCTAGTAGGAGGACCCTATGGTTCCATCATTTAAGGACAATCTGGGGACCTGAAGGATCCCCGGAACCCTAGGAAGAGGGGAAGAAGTTTCGCCGGGGAACCCGCATGAAGGACAGACGATGGCCTAGAGGGCTCATGCTTCTCAAGCTTGCAAGCTGACTGAAGGCCTGAAGGGCCCTCTATTCCTGTTTGGGATACTAGGGTCATAAACTAAATGCTCTCATTTCAGTCACAGGTAGGCAGGCATGTAGCTAAAGAATCCTCAGTTCCCCAGAGCATACACAGACTGGAGTCTAATAGGAAACCTGGAACTCTAGCTGTTAGAAAGTCTGGTGACCAGAGGTTCCCTATGGCACAGCCCAGATGGAGATGCAGTGGTGAAAAGGGCCCCCTTGCACCAGAGTTCTGGTTGGATGGCTTCCAGTAGAGCCCTGTGTTCCACAGCACTGGACAAGGCTAGTGCCCATATGAGCTCTCCTAGAACCCAGTGCAGGCAGTCTGGTCTGAGAAATGACCCAGGATCCAGGCTAACAGTGTCTGGAAGTGCTCCCAGTATGCCAGCACATTCTGGAAGAGCCCTTAGGAACCTAGAGATCAAGATGGACAGGATGCCCAAGGCCTACAGGTTCTACATCCTATAAGCAGAGTGAAGGTCAGAAGGGTACACAGTTGCCCAGCTTGCAGGCCAGCTAGTAGATCTTAGGACACGTGGAATTCTGGGGTCTAGGGTGGATGGTGATCAGAATGTGCTATGTATACTAACTTCTGAAAAGGCTCTTGACAGAAGGATTCTAGGTTCCATTTCAAATGGGACAGCTGAGGACTATAAGGGCCATAGTTTCCCATGCCTATCTGGTAACCAGAAGGTTTCTAGTTTGTGTATCACACTATCAGGCTTGTGGCCAAAGAACTTTTGGTTCCCAGGCAAGCAGGATAAGTCCAGGCCAGAAGGAACCCAGGAAGCATAGCGAAGGGGTACATTGGTGGTCAGAAAATTCATCAGTGCACCCACATTGGGGAGAAGTATGCTGGTTGAAAGGGCTCAGGTTTCTTAACTGAAAGTGCCCAGTGTATTCCAGTGCGAGGCCTGTATTACAACGGAAAATGTTCTGGTTTCAACAGCGTGTGGGAAAACTGGCGGCTGGAAATCACCCAGGTACCCAGCACACCAACAGACTTTGATTACAAATTTAGGGCCAGAAGGGCCTTCACGACATTAACGTTACGTGGAGTAAGGTGCCTGAATGGGACCAGGGGCACAGGCATACTGGAAAGTATGGTTCACAGTAGGGCCATGTGTTCCTCACCACAAGATTTGGCCACGACCTATGGGACCCTAGGTTTTAGGAAGTATAGTTGCAAAAAGGGCCCTCAGGGCAGCAGTGCCAGGTCAGATGGTGTCCTGAGCTGCCTCCCATGGCACCAGTACAGTGGCAGGCACATATCCAGAAGAATCCCAGGGACTGAAAAATCAAGATGGACTCAGACCAAAATGTCTTGTCCTGCTGACAGACTAATAGGAGGAACCTGGGTTCTACCGCGTAAGTGTGATTAGGAGCCTGAAAGATCCCCAGAACCTTAGTGAATGGACATGTTGGTGGCAGGAAGATTCTTTGGGGTCCCCACAGGAAGGACAGACGGTGGCCTAGAGGGTTCATGATTCCTGGGCTGGAAGTGCAGATGATACCTTAGTGAGGCCTGTACTGTGAACAAAGGTGTTCTGGTTTCAACATCAGGCCCACAGTTCCCCTGGGGTATGGTAGTGCTATGAGGGGAAATGCTCTCCTTCCACCACCGGTGAGCAGGCTGGTTGTCCAAGAGAGCAACACAGTTCTTGGTTCTCCACAGTGCACACAGGCTGGCAGCTGGCAGGAATCCTGGAACCCTAGCTGGTGGCAAGTCTGGTGGCCGGAAGGTTCCCCAGGGCACTGTGCAGATGAAGGTACAGTGGCGAAAAGGGGCCATCTTGCACCAGGGTTGTAGATAAATGGTTACTTATAGGGTTCTGTGTTCCACAGCACTAAGCAGCCTATTGTCATTATAGAACCCAGTGCACAGGCAGCCTGGTCTCAGAAAGTACCCCCAAGAACACCAGTGCCAGGGCAGAAAGTCACCAGAAGTGCTCCAAGTGCAAGTGTCCTGAAAACCTCCTTGTTCCCGGATGTCAGGATGGAAAACAATGCTCAGTGGGCTCTGGGTTCCACAGCCTATAGGGAGGGTGATTGTGGGAAGGGTATGTGCAAATGGTGTAGCTGAGCACTGGAGGGGCCAAATATTCCTAGAACTAGGCCTGACCAGTGGCTGGAAGAATTCTCGTTTCTGCATCATGCAGGCAGGCTGGTAGCCAAAGAACCTTCAGTTCTCAGGCATGCTACAAGACTTCCAGGAAAGAACCCTGGAACCCTAGCGAGGAGCCACGTACCTGAACCAGAAGTACCCATGTTACCTCAGTGTGTTATGTACTGTGACTGAAAGTGCTCCCATTTCAACAGTAGGCAGCCAGACTGATGGCTGGAAAGCCCCCAGGTCCCAAGCACACTGGTGCATTGTAGATGGGAACTACCCTAAAACTCTATGGTGAAGAAGGCCCTCATGACACTAATGTGGTAGAGTTTGGGTGCCAAAATGGGTCTGGAATACCAGCATTTTACAAGTATGGTTTCCAATAGGTCTATATATTCCACAGCACAGCCTCCGGCTAGGGCTGATGGGACCCCTGTATGCAGGTATTGTTTCTGCCTAAATGGCCAGCTGGGCAGCAGTACTAGGGCAGATGCTGTCCAGGAGTAATGCCCATGCTACCAGCGAGGGGCATGGAAATGTCCCAGGCATGAGAGGGCAACATAGCCCAAGAGCAAAAGACCTTGTTCTGCTCTCAGTCTAATTGGAGGAACCCAGGTTTCCATCCCATGAGGATAATGTAGGAGCCTTCATTATCATCAGAACCCTACTGAGCAGTCAGGTTGTTGGCAGGAAGGTTCTCTGGGGCACCAACAAGAGGGACAGCTAGTGGCCGAGAGAACTCACGATTCCCCAACTAGTAAGCTCTCGGTTCCCCTGCAGGATGATAGTGCTGTGACCCCAAATGGTCTCCACCTAAGGCAGGAAGACAGTTCGCCAAGAATCCTCGGTTCTCATGAATGTGCCAGTGGGGGCCAGTAGGAAACCTAGAACCCTAGCTAGCAAGAAGTCCGATGGCCAGAAGTTCCCTGGGCACTTACAGATCAAGATGCGGTGGGGAGGGACTTCCCTAGTGGCACAGTGATTAAGACTCCACGCTCCCAATGCAGGGAGCCCGGGTTCGATCCCTAGTCAGAGAACTAGATCCCACATGCATACTGCAACTAAGAGTTCGCATGCCACAAGTAAGGAGGCTGTAAGCCTCAGCTAAGACCCAGCACAACCAAATAAATAAATAAATATTAAAAAAAAAAGATGCAGTGGAGAAGAGGCCCCTTGCACCAGATCTCTGGGTGGATGGTTGCCAGTAGGGCAGTGTGTGCCACAACCCAGTGCAGGATAGTGCCCATATGGGCTCTCCTGGAACCCAGTGCACAAGTAGTTTGGCTTCAGAAAGAACGCACAGGGCACCTGCACCAGGGCAGAACATGTCCGGAAGTGCTCCCTTGGTGTGAGTGCCCTGGACCAAACGTGTCCAGAAGAGTCTTAAGGGACCTAGAGTTCAGGCTCTGAGTTTCACAGACTACAAAGATGGTGATGATGTGAAGCATATCTGGTTTCTCCAGCTTATGGACAGGCTAGGGTCATAAGGACATGTGGAACTCTAGGTGCCAGACCAGATGGTGCTTGGAAGGTGCCCAGGGACACTAATTCGTGTGGAGTTCCATGTTTGAAAGGGTTCTAGGTTCTGTTTCAAATGGGATAGCTGAGGACCATCCCCAAGGCCAGGCCAGGCTGGTGACTGGAAAGGCCCTGATTTCTGCATCACAGTGTCAAGCTGGTGACCTAATAACTTTAGGTCTGCAGAGAAGCCGAACAATTCTAGACTCTAAGGAACACCAGAATCTAAGGGAGGAGATACGTCGTTGGCTTGAAAGTTCATTGGTTCATCCATGTTGGTGGGAAGTATGGTGTCTGAAAAGGCTGAGATTCCTTAGCTGTGGGGCTCACAGTACATAATCCCAAGTCTGATACTGTGACCAAAAACACTCTAGTTTTAAAAACTGACAGGTAAAGTAATAGCCAGAAATCCCCCGTTCCTGAGCATGTCAGTGTACTCTGAGCAGTAAGAACTCCTGGAAACTTCCCTAATGCGATGTGGAGTACGGTGCCTAATTGGGACTGAGGCCACCGGAGTACTGGAAGTGTGGTTTCCAATTAGACTATATATTCCACATCACAGGATCTGGGGAGGGCCCACGTGACGCCAGTTCACTGGCAATGTGGCTAAATCAGGGCCCCCAGGCAGCAGTTGTATGGCAGATGGTGTCCGGAAGTGCCCCTTGCGGCACCAGTGTGGTAGCAGGCAAGAATCCAGAAGAGTCCCGGGGCCTGAGGGCTCATCAGGTTGATGGCTGAATGAGAGGAGCCCATGTTCCCACCGCATGAGTACAGTTTGTGGACCTGAAGGATCGCCGGAACCTTGGTGAGAGGGAAATTTAGCGGCAGGAAAATTTCCTGGGGCACCGACAAGAGGGCAGACGGTGGCCGAGAGGGCTCATTTAATCCCAAGATTGCTAGCTAACTGAAGGCCTGAAAGGCTCACAGTTCCACCTGGTGGGTGTTAGTGCTGTGAGGGGAAATCCTCTCCTTTCACTGCAGATGGGCAGGCTGGTTGTCCAAGAACCTTTGGCTCCCCAGAACAAATTCAGGCTGAGGGCCGGTGGCTATCCCGGAACTCTAGCTGCTAGGAAGTCTGGAGGCTGGAAGCTTTCCAGGTATACCAGCTAGATAGAGGTACGGTGATGCAGAAGGGCTCTCTTGCCCCAGGGATCTGGATGGATGGTTGTTTATAGGGTTCTGTGTTCCACAGCATTAAGCAGCCTAATGTCCTTATGGGATCTTCTGGAACCTAGTGTGTGGGCAGCCTGGTCTCAGCACTCCTAAGACACCAGCACTGGGGCAGATACGTGCGGGAGTGCTCCCGGCATGCCAGCGCCCCTGGACGGCTCGTGCCAGGAAACCCACCTCCAGGTTAGTAATGATCCCCAATGGACTCTGGGTTCCATAGTCTGCAGGGCGGATGGTGGTCAGAAGGTATGTGATTCCCCACTTCGCAGGCTGGCTGGGGGCCATAAGGACATATGGAACCCCGGAGGCCGGGCCAGATGGTGATGGGAAGGTACCCAGAGACACTATCTCGTGGGAGGCCCTAAACCAAAAGGATTATAGGTTCTGTTGAAAACAGAGCAGCTGAGGACTGAAAGGGCCATTAGTTACCCAGTTCAAGGCCTGTCCAATGACCATAAGGGTTCTGGGTTCTCCACCACACTGGCATTTTGGTATCAGAATACCATTTGGTTCCTAGGTACATGTGATGACTCGGGGCCAGAAGGAGCCCTGGAACCTTAGTGAGAGGCCATGTTGGTATTTGGAAGATTTCCCTGGGTAACCAAGAGAGGAGCTGGGGGAAGTGGGGGTTAGGGAAAGAGGAGGATGGATGGTGTCTGAAAGGCTCAGATTCTGGATCCGAAAAGGCCCACGATATCCCAGAAGGCGTCCTAAACTGTGACTGAATATGATTCGGTTTCAGTAGCAGATAGGCAAATTGATGGCTAGAAATCCCCAGGACCCGGACATGACCGTGTACTGTGGGTAGGAAGGACTCCCAGAAATTTATGGGAACATAAATGCCCTCATGACACTAACATGAGAGTACAAGTATGGTTTCCAGTAGGAGGCGTATATGCTCGACACGAATTCTTACTTCGGCCCATAGTATTCTAGTACACAGGCGGTCTGGTCACAAAAGGACCCACAGGACAGCCAAGCCAGGGAAGATGATGTCTGAAAGTGCTCACTCCGGCATCAGTCCAATGTTAAGTAGGCATCCCGAGGAGTCATGGGGTGGGGCGGTGCTAAGAAAGTGAGAATGACCCAGACAAAAAGAGCTAGTCCTTCTGAAAGCTGGGTAAGAGGAACTCATGATTGCGTTGTATAAAGACAATATGGGGGTCTGAATAATCACTGGCACCCCAGTGAGTGATCAGGTTTTTGGCAGGAAGATTCCTTGGTCACCTGTGTAAGAGATAGATGGTGGCCGCGAGGGCTCAGGACTCCTGAGATTGAGGGCTGAGTGATGGCCTGAAAGGCTCATGATTCCCCTGCAGGGTGGCAGCTCTGTGACTCAAAATACACTCCTTTCCACCTCAGACAAGCCAGCAGGTCGCCAAAGAACACTTAGTTCCCCAGAGCGTGCACAGAGTGTGGGCCTATAGAAAATCCGGCACCCTAGATAGCATCAAGTTTGATGGCCGGAAGGTTTCCTGGGTCAACACCCAGATGTATTTGAAGTGGCAAAAAGGAGCCCCGTGCTTCAGATTTCTGGATGGGTGATTGCCAGTAGAGAACTCCATTCCAAAGCAAGGGTGCAGGCTAGTGTACATAAGGGCTCTCCTAGAACCCTACGCAAAGGTAGTGTAGTCTCAGAAAGGACCCACAGGTCACTAACACCAGAGCAGAATGTGTCCAGAAGTCCTTTCTGAGTACCAATGGCCAGGGCAGCATGATTCCGGAGGAACCCCCTTGGTTCCTACCGATCAAAATGAATGAGACGCACAGAGGGCTCCAAGTTCTGCAGCCTATTGTGAGGGTGATGGTCACAAGGGTACACTGTGCCCCCAAATAACGGTGAGACTAGGGGCCATAAAAACCCTAGGAACCTTAGGTGCTGGGTTGGCTGGTGATCGGAAAGTCTCCAGGGACACTAGCGAGCAAGCCAGGTGACTGAAAGGGTTCTAAGTTCCATGGCACACGAGCTAGCGGAGGACTGGAAGAGCTATTGGCTCACCACAGCCGGGCCTAACTCGTGACCTAAAGGGTTCTAGATTCTGCATCATGGGGGCAGGTTCGTGGCATAAGAACCTTCGGTTCCCGGGCACGTGAATGATAGCAGGCCGGAAATAGTGCTGGAACCTTAGAGCAAGGGTACTGTTGGTGGTCCGTGATTTTACAGGGCACCTGAGCTCGGGGAAGGATGGTGGCCGAAAGCAATCAAATTTCTTAGTTTAAAGGGCCCGGGGTATCTCGGTCAGAGACCTGTACTTCGATCGAACGTGTTCCGGTTTCAGCAGTACACAGGCTGTCAAACTTGGCTGACAGCCCGTGATTCCCATTGGACTGTGGGCAGGAAGGACCTCACAAAAACTTTTAGGGCTGGAATGGCCCTTATGACACTAACAGGATGGGAGTACTGGGGCCAAAGGGGACCCCAGGCACCAACAAACTGTTAGTATGGTTTCCAGTAAGGTCGTATATTCCACAGCAAGGATTCTTTTTCTTTTCTTTTTTGTTTTTCTGTAGGTTACTTCTTATCTTTATTAGAGTTATTTGCATTTTTGTAGCATCAAATATTTATATCAAAATCCCTCTCTGACACAGGAGGGAAAAAATGTTGCTGAACTAGACAGGTAAATGAGTCTAATACTGGATTTTTTTTCTATTGTAGTTGACAATACTGTGTTAGTTTCAGCTGTACAGCACAGTGCACCTTATATTACCTTATAGGTTATTACAAGGTACTGGGTATATAATTCCCTGTGCTATACAGTAAATCCTTGATCACAGCAAGGATTCTTAATTCAGTTCGTAGGACCTCAGTGCACTGACAGTCTAGTTGCCAAAAGGGTCACCATGTCAGGGGAAATGGTGTCCAGAAGTACCCCACCAAGGCATCATTGACGTGTCAGGCATGTACACAGTAGGGTCCTGGGCTGTGAGCGGGAGCTATGGCTTGCTGGGCCCAAGGTGTAAATTCTGCCTCCTGCTGAAGTGCTGGTAGGAGGAGCCTGTGCTTCTACTGAGGGGTGTGAAGAATCCATAGAACCCTATGGAGGAGGCAGGTTGGTAGCAGGAAGGTTACCCTGGGGCACCAGCTGGATGGGTGGACGGTGGCCCCAAGGGATCTTACTTCATCACTTTGCTGACTTGGAGCAGTTGAGGCCTACCCCTCCCCAGCCAGTGGCTAGTGCCATAACCAAGTGCTTTCCTTTCCACCACAGGCGGACTATCTGGTCACTAAAGAACCCAAGACTCACTAGCGCATATATAGACTAAGGATTCCAGAGGGAATTCGGATCTCCTGCTGTCGGGAAGTCTGGTGGCCGGAAGGTTTCCTGGGGGCACTGCCCAGAAGGTGGTGTGGTGGTGAAAAGGATCCCCTTGCAACAGTGTTCTCGATAGGTGTTTGTAAGGCCACATATTCCTTAGCAGTAGAGCAAGCTGGTGCTCATAAGGGCTCTCCTGGAACCCAGTATGCAGGTAGCATGGTCTGATAAGGGACCCGCAGGGCACCAGCACCAGGGCAGAAGGTGTCTGGAAGTGCTTCAGGGTGCCAGTGCCCTGGACCGCATGTGTCTGGAAGAACTCCAGGAGTCCTAGATGCCAAAGGTCTCTGTTCTGTAGCCTGTGGTCTCAAGGGTATATACTTTTTTGATGACTTTAGGCCAGAGGAGCTCTGGAATTCTAGTGAGGGGTTAAATTGATGGTTGGAAGGTTCTCCAGGGTACTAAGGCCGATGGGGGCGGAGTGGGTAGGGATGGTGGCCGAAATGGCTCAGGTTACTAAGCCAAAAAGGAATCCGGAGCAGTGAGGCAAACTTATAGTCAAAATCTCCAGGTGCACAGTATCAACTGTGGACGGAAAGTTCTCCCTGAAACGCTTAGGGGTGGAAGGGCCCTTATGACACCAATACGATGGAAGTATGCTGCCAGAAGGGCTCCAGGGAGCTGGAAGTTTAGTTCACAAAAGGGCCATATTCCACAGCAAGGATTTTGGGCCGGGCCCCTGGCACAACTGTGCGTGGTAAGTCTAGTCGCCAAAAGGGCCTCCAGTTGCAGAAGTGCCTCCCACAGCCCTGTGCCTCTCTCCCGTGACCCCAGTGAAGTAATAAGAGTCCAGCTGTCTGATTGGGAAGGATGTCTCCAGACCGAAAGACCTGTTGACGGCCTAGTATGAATTGCTCGGATTTACGCTTTATAAGGACCATCTGGGGGCCTGAAGGATCCGCGGAACCCTGGCGAGGGGGCAGGTTTCTGGCAGGAAGGTTCCGGGGCACCTGCGCGAGGGAGAGACAGTGGCCGAGAAGGCTCATGTTTCCCGAAATTGTGAGCCGACTGAAGGTTGAAGGACTCCTGCTACCTCTGCTGGATGCCAATGTTGTGACTGAAAGTGCCCTCCTTTCCTTAGCAGAGGGGCAGGCTGATTGCCGAAGAACCTTGGGTTCTTCAGCGTTCACACAGGCTGGGGTTGAAGGCATCCCAGATCCCTAGCTGGTAGGAAGTTTGGTGGTCGGAAGATTTCCAGCTGCACTAGCGTCATGTAATTAATGGGCGCCTAAAGCTCTACCGCCGTGGAAGGATGATTGCCAATAGAGCCTTGTGTGCTACAGCAAGGGAACTGGCTACTATAAGGTTACCCTGGAACACAGTTTATGTGCAGTATGGTCTCAGAAAGGACCCTCAGGGTACCATCGCCAGGGCAGGAAGCGTCTGGAAGTGCTCCCGTGCACCACCGAGTTGACAGGTAGGTTTTCAGTAGAGTTCTGGGGTCTGAGAGGGTGAGGTGGACTCAGGCAGGAAGCGCTAGCCCTGCTGATGGCCTAGTAGGAGTTGTGGATTTTACAGCACTGGGTTTCGGAAAGGGTCCCAGAGGCACTACCATGCACGTGGGATGGTTGCTGTTAGGGCCCTAGATTTCTTTGCCAATAATTTGTAACCTAAGGTTCAAAGGCCTTTGGGACACCAGTTCATGAACAGGCTGGTTGGTGGCCATACGGGTCTTTGAGGCTGTATCTGGAGAGCTGTAAGGTGATTGAAAGGTACCCCTGGCTCCCAGTGTGTGGTCAGGCTGGTGCCTATGAGGAGTCTTTTTTTAGCCTGTCGTCTTCTGGGTTCATTGTGTCAAAAGATCAGAAATAGCAAAACTAAAGGCAATGAATCATCAAAGTAGTAATTAGTAAAAGTTTATTGTGCACATACCAAAAGACAGTTTGCAAACTGGAGCATTCAAACCAAAACATGAAATGAAGCTCAGGGGTATGTTGTTATAAAGCAGCTTAGATAGTGGGAAGACAGTGACTTTATTTTGCACAGTGATTGGTTATAATATTGGAATTTTCTTAAATGATAGGGAATTGGTCAGTAGTTACTTCCTTTCGATCCTGGGCAAGAGTTTAAGTTTTGTTTATGATTTCCAGAGGCATAAACAAGAAATGACCCAGGTTAAGCTAGTCTTGTAAAATAAGCTAAATTGAGCTTTGCTTGTTTGACTAAACTGGTTTTGTCTGCTCAGGGAATTTTCAAGGCTGCTCTCCATTTGTTCTTGATTTTTACAACCATATGAGGGTTAAATAATGGCTGGAAGGGCCCCTGAGTCCCAGAATTCTCAGTGGCTGCTCTTCAGGTGCTCTCTGCTGCTAGAACTCTTATCTAGTACTTTTCCACCGAGAAATATATCCACTACAATTCTAAGTTCAACCAAGCTGCCTTTTACAAATGCAGATGAAAAATTTTTTAAAGCAAGTGATTTGGAAATTTATCATTCTTGCACTCTTACAGAGAACTCTTATTGAATAAACAAAAGACAATTGGGGAAGTTGTATCCAGAAAATGTTGCCATGAAAATTGTATCCATATAAATACAGGGAAGCTTAAATAGTTTTGGTTCATATTATTTTCGAAGATAATATACAAATTGTAACTCCTGAAACAAAAGCTATGTATGCATAATTAAGATGTAACTCCAGTAGACTAAACAAAAATACCAGTCAGCATATTCCTATAGTAGAAGAAAAGGGAAACACAAACTGGCCTTAGCTGCTTCTGCTTTGGGGATGGATGCAGGCATAAATTTTTGCTAGTAGAAATGATTTTTTTATTGAAAAAAATTAATTTCCCTCATGATGGAGAAAGATAAGACTATGGCTTGGATAAATCAAGCTGAATTGCTCTGTGCAATAAAGTATGATCAGATTGAAAATTTCCTTTGGTAGATTATGCATGTATATAATAAATATGTGTATATAATATTTGTATATTATATGTATATTTTATATATTTGAATATATATGTGTATACATATACACACACACACACCTTACATATGCCAAAACTTTCACTTTGGCAAGGATTAGATCCAGAAGATAAACATTTTTATGATGACATGAATTCAGGGACTTGGTGAACAGCATTGTTAAGATCCTTTCTGTCCTGTGCTGGCTTATATTTCCCTGTATTATATTATTCCAAACCATTAGGAAATCTCAGTTATATGCATCAGCCTTATATTTATACGACAGTGAAGGAAACAGATCTATGGTGAGTTTGACTTGTCAAGCCCAAAGCAGAGCTTAGAGTGAGAGGGACAAGAGACAACAGAACATCCAAGTGTAGGAAGGGCCGAACCAGGAATTAGATGCCAATTAATTTATTTTACCGCAAATACCAGAGGCAGTTAGTTGAAGGATCAGTAAAACACTGAATTACTCTAATGCAAATTGAGGGGAAAAAAATTAATTACCAGGGTTTTTTTCACAAATTAACTGAGAAACATAAGTTTGAATAAGATGTTTATATTTATAAAAATCTCAAGTCAAGCTAAACACAGACTGTTTATTTTAGAAATCACTAGGAAAGAGAAAAGAAGGAAAACAGAATATACAGAAAAGGATATGTTGGATGGCTTTTTTGATATGTCAGCTTGGCTAGACTACAGTCCCCAGTTATTCAAACACTAAGTTTTGCCGTGAAGGGGTTTTTCAGATATAATGAAAGTCTCTAATTAACTGACTTTCAGTCAGGTTCAGTCTGACTTATTCGGTTGGAAGGCCTAAAAACAGCTGAGGCTTTCTTGAGAGAGAGAAGATATTCCAACTATGCACGGTAGTGTCCACCCATGCCATGGACAACTTTCACCATGCTCAAAATTTTTCTTTCCTGACGACCTCTGAACAGAGCTTTGGCCCATGTCCATGCATTCCAACCTGTTCATGATTGTCCCTTCCTGACTCCCTACCCTATAGATATTGTACTAACCAGCCACCATGATCATGTAGGCCAATTGCTTGTAATCTCTCTGTTAGGTAGGTAGATATGTAGATATTTTTATATATCTATATAAATATTTTTATATCTTACTGGTTCTGCTTCTCTGGTTAACCTGACTGATTCATTGTGACAACAATGAAACTAGAAATATCTTAAATGAAATATTTTGAAACTGATGAATATTTTTTTTTAAAAGGTAAGGAAAGTATGAAAGGAAAAGAGAAGAGGGAGATTGATAGAAAACTCTAAGAGGTAGTCATTTGATAAATAGATTAATTAAGCAAAATTAGATGTGAGAAATGGGAAAATAACAAATGCATGTGAAAATGAAAGGATTATAGGGGGCTATTTTCTGCAGCTCAAGGTTAATAGATTTTCTAGTGTTATATAAAATCCTGAAATTGACTCAAGTACGGTTAGAAAACCACAGTAAACCAATTAACTATGGAAGACAGAGATTGTAGTCAAATGAACTACTCTCTCAAAACCTGGCCAGGTGTTATATATATCATTTCTTTCAACTCTTTGGGAATAGATTGAATGTATACCACTAGTTTTTCAAGTCATAATGAATAAAGAACCATTATAAAGATATTTATATTAAGCTAGAAAATAGCTATATCAAATCAACACGACTATTGCTTCTTTATTTTCATATATAAATTCTGTATAAAATATTAGCCAATATAATCAGAATCACATTAAAAGATTAATACTTCAAGACAAACAGGTATTCATACTACAGCTTAAAAATCATTGATATGAGAATTTTAATATGCCAAAAATAATCATAAGATCATTTTATAGAAGTTAATATTGCATTTGATAAACCTTAATATTTATTCCTAATAATAAAACTCCTTACTGAAAGGAAAATATTAGGATACTTCCATAATCCTTAATGTAATAAATGTATGTGTTGTTTACATCAATATTTACACACACACATGCATGCACACATATCAGTAGAAACACACTAAATGATAAAAGACCAGAAACTTTTCTATTAAATTCAGAAAAGGAATGAAATGCTTTGAACTTTTTACTTAAAACTATTACTTTGAACGTTTAGAAATGCTAGCAAAAAAAAGAGAAACAATAGAAGTTATGAATATTGAAAAGGTGACAGACACCTTAACTGATACATCATACAACTCTATACCTGAAAAATTCTACAGAATAGACAATAACAAAACTTTTAAGAATTATTAGAGCATTCAGAAAGTTGGCTAATTAAAGTTAGAATGTTAAAATCAATACCTTTGCTACTGCAGTTTTCTGAACTCTACAGAAGAACAGGTTTTTTTAAAAAAAAAAAACTTAGATGTGTTTTATTATTGGATTGGAAGACTATTTTAAAGATTCCAAATTTTAAACCATTTTATAAATACAATCTGGTGTCAATTCAAATCCTACACATGCTCATTTAGTTCATACCTGTTCTTTCATTTGTTCTGCAGAGAGGAACAGGAAATTTTTTGATGATTTTAAACATGTGGAAGAAATTCAGGTTGGAGGTGGGTGGAGGTACAGCAAAGCAGAGCGTGGGTAATTTACTTCATTTCCATGCACTTCACTTAGCACTGTTTTCTATAACCAAGAGCACCCTCCACTTAGAGATATTCTGAGTTTTAAAGTAAATTGAGTATGTGAAAAGGAATAGCAATAAGCCTAACATGATATGGTGGATGCTCAGTAAATGCCAGCTCTCTTCCTTTTATCCTTCATAGATGAGCTGTTTGGATGAGATGATTCAGTTGTCTATGATTTGGGCAATCTATTTTGATTCAAAATCAAGTTCTTTAATATATTACCATATAGAATAGTTCACAACCATCATATTTACCAGCACATGCATCCTGATATGACTCAAGGACTAATGCAGTCTCTGGGGTCATGATTAATCTTTCTGTATTTTCAAGGTGCAAACTTTAGGTATTGGGCCAATTCCCAAAGCCTTAACTGGTAGATTTCTAAATCAGTTTGTGTTGCTGTTTAATCTTCTCTTTGGTTGGCTGGTAAAATCTGATGGAACTAGAGCTTAAATCAAGATCACTAAATCTCCCTTTTTCTGTTTGGAATCACATGGGAGTTCATGCCATCCTTATAGCAGACAGACTGTTTCATCTCAAGGTTTCAGGGAAAGGAAATGATCCCTCTCCTTGTACACAAGTTAGGGAATCCTTGCACATTTCATACATTCTCAGCTTGACTTATAATATCAGGTTAATATGTCATCAGAAGGATGGGTATTACTTCAGGTATTAATAAAATGTTTGCTCTATGGTGTGACTATTTTATGATAACGAAGATTTGGCTGGAGATTTAGTTTCTTAATCATACAACACCATTTCCACTGCTAAAGCTGTGATCGGGTCATTATCATGGTAGTCAGGCCCTTTCCTTTTTTACACTTATGTTGGCCACCAAATGTCTTTCAGTATCCAGCTTTGTTTTTCTCAGGCATCTATTTGCTGGTGTCTTTTTTTTTTTTTTCCCTTAGCAGATATCTGGCATTTCAAGGTTCTGCCTGGGAACTTTTCTTTTCATTAGTTTAATAAACATATCCATGTGTCAGATCTTGCAGAATATCTTAAAAGAGACAACTAATGAATACGAAGTCCCCTTGGAGAGGAGAAAACAACAGATCACAATTCAATTATGGCAGTTTTGGAGTCAAGGAATACAGAACTTTATACTAACAGCCTTTAAAAGCCAAAAAATAATAGTGACCATGTTTTCTACAACATAAAATGATGTTAAAACAATTGTTAGTAGAAGAGTATATTTTATAGCACATTTTAGTGATAAATAGGTCATGAAATGAACACTCTTATATCCTAAGGAAGAGAATGATTATATTTTGTTTGCTACTTTCAGAAAGCATTTTGAGGAGGATTACAATAAACACATACAATAAAACTGAGCAACAAAGAAAAGAGTATTCAGATCAATGGGAGTATTATATCAGAAAATGCAAGCTATAGCAACCAAGCTCAAAATTTCACCTGAAACATCTTAGTATTTTTATTGCCTAAAGGAAATGTACTAAGGCAAGAGGAGAGAGACGTTTTGCCCTTTCTATAACCACCAAGAAGAATTGCTCATAGAGATATTTATATTTAAAGGGAAAAATGCCTTATTATTTAGAGAAGGGAAAATGGATGTGTAAAACTTTGGATTATTGCCATTTAATATTGACCTCCATTACACTGAAAAAACTGCCTTGTACTACCACATTTAATTTTTTAATCTTGAATAGGTAAACAGTTTAAGAATAGCTGGTTACAATTATCTAAATAATCCATGGCTTGTGGTATGGAATTTTATTACATAGTAATGTTAATTTTAATACACCCTATGGTAAAATATATTCCAAAGATGGTAACCAAAATCCCTGGAAGCATCTTTTTGATTATAAGTATAACATAAGTATAATCTGTTCAGCAAAACGATATGAAAACATATTGAGATGTATATCATCCTAAAATTTCCAAAGCAAGTAGAAAACACCCAACCTTTTGCTAATTTTATAATTGCTTTATTTTTGTTAAAAGTTTTTATTGAGGTATAATTGATATATAACATTATATTAGCTTCAGGTGTACAACATAGTGATTCAATATTTGTATATACTGCAAAATGATCACCACAATAAGTCTAGTTGCCATAGTTACAGAACTGTTTTTTCCTGTGAAGAGAACTTTTATGATTTATTCTCTTAGCAACTTTCAAATATGAAATACAGTATAATTAACTATAGTCACCATGCTGTATGTTATATCCCCAAGACTGACTGACTTTATAACTGGAAGTTTGTACCTTTTGACTTCCTTCATCCATTTCTCCCACTCCTTGGCCCCCTACCTCTGGCAACCACCAATTTGTTCTGTGTATCTATGAGCTTGGTTTTTTGGTTGTTGGTTTTGTTTTGTTTTGTTTTTTTAGATTCCGCATATGAGTGAGAGCATATACAGTGTTTGTCTGCCTCTGACTTATTTCACTTAGCATAATGCCCTCAAGGTCCATCCATGTTGTTGCAGATGGCAGGATTTCATTCTTTTTTATGGCCAAATTATATTCCTGTGTGTGTGTGTGTGTGTGTGTGTGTGTATACAGCACATACACCACATTTTCTTTATCCGTTCATTTCTCTATGGACACACTTAGGTTGTTTCTATATCTTGGTTATTATAAGTAATGCTGCAATAAACATGGGGATGCAGATAACTTTTCAAGTCAGTATATTCGTTTTCTTTGCATAGATACCCAGAAGTGGGATTGCTGGATCATATAGTAGTTCTATTTTTAATTTTCTGAGGAACCTCTGTACTGTTTCCATAGCGGCTGCACCAATTTACATTCCCACGAACACTGTACAAGGATTCCTTTTTCTCCACATCCTTGCCAACACTTGTTATTTCTTGTCTTTTTGATGATAGCCATTCTAAACAGGTGTGAGGTGATATCTCACTGTGGTTTTGATTTGCATTTCCCTGATAATTAGTGATGTTTAACATCTTTTCATGTGCCTGTTGGCCATCTGTATGTCTTCTTTGGAAAAATGGCTATTCAGATCCTCTGCCCATTTTTAATCAGATTGCTTGTTTTTGTGGGTTTTTGTTTTTGTTTGCTATTGAGTTATATGAGTTCTTTATGTATTTTGGATATTACCCCCTTTTGGATATATGATTTGCAAATCTTTCTCCCATTTAGTAGGTTGCCCATAATTGCTCTGTTGCAAAAGGGGGAAGGGAGTGTTTGGGGTGGGGGGGAGAAGCCCCTCCCAAGGAGAAAGAACCTAAAGGAGAGCCATTGAGAATTATTTGTCAAAGGATTCTTTATAAATTCAAAAGAAAGACAAAGCAATGTAGATGTGTGAAAAGTGATGAAATCCTATCTCCCCAAAGTTCTGGGCTTTGTTTGGTTACAAAAAATACCAAACGGGACATTCGTTTGGTTAAGTTACCATTGTCCAGACTCAAGTCTATGGGCTTTGTGGTTCAGATAATAGATCTCAAGAGCATAACAATAACAGATTCATCACTCAAAATCAGATTTATATTCACCAAGCTTAGAATTGTGTGAAAAAACTTTTACACAGGGAGGGGAAACAGTAAGCTGGGACGAAGTGAGAGAGTGTCATTGACATATAAACACTACCAAATGTAAAATAGATAGCTAGTGGGAAGCAGCCGCATAGCACAGGGAGATCAGCTCTGGTGATTTATGACCACCTAGAGGTGTGGGATAGGGAGGGTGGGAGGGAGGCACAAAAGGGAGGGGATATGGGGATATATGTATACATATAGCTGATTCACTTTGTTATACAGCAGCAACTAACACAACATTGTAAAGCATTATACTCCAATAAAGATGTTAAAAAATACATTATAAAACTAAAATATAAATATATGTGTGTATCTACCTATTTATCCATATCTGTATTCCAGAGTTCATGTGCAACAGAGCACAGCTGTTGACATGACCAATATAGTTTCTTCCTTTAGGCAAATCTATAGTGAGAAGCCAGACTATAACCAAAACACTGCTAAGGAAGCTCGGAATCTGATGAGAGAAGATAGATAATCTGAGGAAGTGTCCTTCAACTATAAGGTAGTTTAAGAACTCTTTCTCATAATGGAACCATAATAATATTTATGATCAAGACTCACTCTAACCTAGACAGTGCTTGGGTGAATTCTGCACATACTTCATTCTTCAACTCCTCTACTCTTAATTTAGTTGCTGGTCAACTTCAACCTAACCCATTTTTTTCTTCATGTAACTAAATACCTCCAGTCAAGTCCCTTTTAAAAAAGAAAGAAAGAAAAGCAAATACCTTTAATCAAGACAAGGAGCTGTACTAATATTTAAACTAGTTTTATATATCCCCAGTGAGCTTCATTATGGGCTTATTTATAGATTAAATTTCAGGGCCACATTTTTACACTTTATTTTCAAGTTTCATCTTTTCCCAAAAAGCCGTTAAACAACCTAATTAAAATGTATCTTGAATGTGATGACATGTAAGGCTTCATGACTTCAGTCATGTACAAGACTTACATACCTGGAAATGAAGGGCTTTCTCCCCTCATTTGGCCCTATTTTAAGAAAGGAGAATCAGGGCCTCTGTAATAAAGTGGGATAGAATCAACACTTTTTATTTTCCAGCATCCCTGATTTTAAAATGAGAATGCAAATGGAAAGCACTTTTACTTTTGTAAAACCATTAATGTATCTTTCATTTTGAACCTGAATATATCTTTAGGTGTTTAACTAATGATTTTTTTCCTCTCCATAAATATGAGTGATAGAAAGAGGAAGAAACACATAAGGAGTTATTCAGTTCGTATCTTAGAAAAGTAATAGCAATAAAGATCTGATAGAATTGTAGAGGTTATACATTTTTTTGCATGTAAGAGCAATCATGTTATAGTTGATACTCATGGACATGAATTGAAAGAATGAATTGATATGGTAATACTTTCATCTGTTATTCAGCAAGCTATCAAATGAGGTGTTATGACTTACCACGAGCAACTTCAACCTATCATTTTGCCAATCTAAAAATCTGATTAAATGTCAAGCAAGTGCAGTGTGAATGTGCCTTCCAGAAATGTTCTAAATAAGTAGAAATGGCTGTTTCTTTAGCTTTCATGATTAAAGCAGTATTTTTTTTAGACACCAAGTTATTAGAACTGAGATGGACACTGTTGCCTCAAAGTGATAATAACTGAATTTCAACTCATCAGCCTACCTCACAATC
The DNA here is from genome assembly GCF_949774975.1 of Lagenorhynchus albirostris. Classification (NCBI taxonomy): domain Eukaryota; kingdom Metazoa; phylum Chordata; class Mammalia; order Artiodactyla; family Delphinidae; genus Lagenorhynchus; species Lagenorhynchus albirostris. The sequence continues at coordinate 108,029,421 of NC_083116.1, read as the reverse complement.
CAGTTCACTCGCTTTTCATTATGCTCCAGTCATACTGACTATCTCTTGGCCTCTTGAACACACTTTACATTCCAAGATATGTTGCCCTTTTGAGACCTTACATTTGTTCTTCCTGCAACTGGATATTTCGACCCAGATCTTTAATATCTCAGTCACCTGAAGGATTAACAGGGCTAAAAGATCGGCTTCCAATGTGGCTCACTATATGGCCACCAATTTGGTGCTATCAGCAGGGGAACTTATTTCCTCTTCACAGGGGCCTCTCCACAGTGCTGCTTGAGTGTTCTCAAAACATGGAGGCTGGCTTCTCTTAGAGTGAGCCATCCAAAAGAAAGAGCCACACAGAAGCTATGCTTTTCATGACCTAACCTTGGAGGTCCCGTCACTGCCACTACATTCTATATTTTAGACATGATTATTTATACCATCTCACATTAAAAGGGAGAGGAATTAGATTCTGCCTTTTGATGGGAAGACTGTCAGAGAATTTACATATTTTAAAACCACCACACTAAAGCTCGTGATTCTTGTTAATCTAAAAAAGTTACTCCTCAGTTAACATAACAGTATGAGTGTATTGCTCATGAAATTAATATAGTAACTGTAATAGTAGCAATAAGTAATAAGTAGTAATATTTATTTGAACATTATCATTTTTCTGTTAAATATGTGACTTTTCTATACTCCCCTGAATTTTTAAATTTAGTTCAATTGTATCTACTGTTTCAAGTCTTTTCAAGATAAGTTTTTCTCTAATTTTATAAAGGAAGTACATAGAAAACCATAATTCACTTACAAATTGATTTATAGCAGACAGTGATGGAACACAAATATTCTGTTAAGTCCTATAATGGTATCTATAAAATATATATGAATTTTGATTAGTAGTAAGATGTTAAACTGTATTATATATAAGATTCAGGCAACTACATCTCATTTTATCCAATTAATTAAGGTAGAAATTATATTCAAATTCTAGGACCTGTTTTAATATTCAAAGATTTGTATAAAACAGTAAAAAAAAGAAGAGAGATGCTATAACATATAAAAGTGTGTATATTCTTTCTGTATTTAAATGACTTAATAATGGTGATTCAGATTAATGCCTTAACTGAATTTGTTGAATGTTTTTGCACTTACTCTAAACTCTTAGTCTTTTTTTTTTTTTTTAAGTTTCAGGTTTATTCAGGGAACTAACTTACTAAGTACTATAATCCGGGAAATAGCCTCTCAGATAGCCCTGAGGAACTGCTCTGAGGAGTAGGGGAGGAACTGGTATATATATGAATTTTTGGCTAGGAAATACATGTAGTCAAGCATACATCTTGGTAAAAGATTACTGCTAATTATAAAGTACAGATATCTCGTATTAATGATTTTAGCACCTTTCTATGTATGGGAAGATGCAAGAATCTGGGGTCATTGATATTCATCCTAAGATATGCATCTTAACTATCTAGGCGCCAGTTTATCCAAAGCACAGAATGCTTCATCTCACTTTTTTTCATTTTGAATTTCCTTCAGGGCACACTGGCACTGTTGGTGGGTGTGGGCAACTGCAGTGGGTGGCAATTTAACCCTTGTATTGCAAAATGATGAGTGATACTCTTCTTTTTTCATTGACAGTGGAGACAAAAGATCCAACTCCCTGGCAACAACTTTCAGAAGTTTCAGTTCCTTTAGACGTTTTACAGGAATCTGTTTAGTGAAGCAGCTGTGCACAATTCCACAATTCTAGATAAACTCTTAGTCTTTAACAGAACTAGTTTGATATGTAATTTTTTTTTAAGTAGAAGGTAAAACTCATCATTGGCATCTTACGTTCAGGTGAGACGAGTGTTTACCAGTGCCCCTAAATTCCCTATAATTAATCAGGTCTTAAAACAGCAGAGTCCATTTTTCAAGCCAATGTACAAAACTGTAGAGATTAATGGCATTATCATCATCCACTATTATTTATTTATTTAGGCTGCGCCGGGTCTTAGTTGCGACATGTGGGATCTTCGTTGCGGTGTGTGGGCTTGTTGAGGTTGTGGCATGTGGACTTCTTAGTTGTGGCACGCATGTGGGATCTAGGTCCCCGACCAGAGATCAGACCCAGGCCCCCTGCACTGGGAGTGTGGAGACTTACCCACTGGACCACCAGGGAAGTCCCCACTATATTTTAAATGTTCATACTGTGGGTAGATATATTTCCTGGAGGTATATTCAGTTATAGGCAAGAATGGAATGTTTAAAATTACTAAAATTATGTCTGTTCTTCAGCTGGAAAAAATTCAGTAATATCACCAGCTGGAATTTAACACAATGCATGGCCTGTGTTGAATGGAAGTAGCCTCTTAAAAATGTCTTTTGATAATAGCTAGTAATTGTGACCACTTTATTAGCCAATTTTTTTTTTACATCTTTATTGGAGTATAATTGCTTTACAATGGTGTGTTAGTTTCTGCTTTATAACAAAGTGAATCAGTTATACATATACATATGTTCCCATATCTCTTCCCTCTTGCGTCTCCCTCCTTCCCACCCTCCCTATCCCACCCCTCTAGGTGGTCATAAACCACCGAGCTGATCTCCCTGTGCTATGGGGCTGCTTCCCACTAGCTATCTATTTCACGTTTGGTAGTGTATATATGTCCATCCCACTCTCTCACTTTGTCACAGCTTACCCTTCCCCCTCCCCATATCCTCAAGTCCATTCTCTAGTAGGTCTGTGTCTTTATTCCTGTTTTACCCCTAGGTTCTTCATGACACTTTTTTTTCTTAAATTCCATATATATGTGTCAGCATACGGTATTTGTCTTTCTCTTTCTGACTTACTTCACTCTGTATGACAGACTCTAGGTCTATCCACCTCATTACAAATAGCTCAATTTCGTTTCTTTTTATGGCTGAGTAATATTCCATTGTATATATGTGCCACATCTTCTTTATCCATTCATCCGATGATGGACACTTAGGTTGTTTCCATCTCCAGGCTATTGTAAATAGAGCTGCAATGAACATTTTGGTACATGACTCTTTTTGAATTATGGTTTTCTTAGGGTATATGCCCAGGAGTGGGATTGCTGGGTCATATGGTAGTTCTATTTGTAGTTTTTTAAGGAACCTCCATACTGTTCTCCATAGTGGCTGTACCAATTCACATTCCCACCAGCAGTACAAGAGTGTTCCCTTTTCTCCACACCCTCTCCAGCATTTATTGTTTCTAGATTTTTTGATGATGGCCATTCTGACTGGTGTGAGATGATATCTCATTAAAGTGTTGTTTTAATTCTTTCTTCTTCTTGTAATTTTATTTCAAAATTCTGGAAGATGTTTGTCTTCATTGTGAATTATTTTGACTAAGGAAATTTGCTTTGTACTTTGGGTAGCAGAATGACATGTTTGCAGAAAGACAGGTTTTAGAGTCAGTTAAAACTGTGTTTGAATTCCACTTATGCCCTTCATTTGCTTGTGCCCTTGACAAGTTACTGATCTTTTCTTGGTTTCAGTGTTCTCATTTGTAAAAAGGGATTAACACCCGATAATATGCAGTGATATTCTGATGATTCAACTAGGCACCATATATGCTTGGCACATAACAGATGATCAATAAATGTTAGTTCTTTACACCTTTCCAAAAGACCCTGTCTTCTGGGGTCATTTCTGTTAAACTAAAAAATAAAACAAAATTCTTATACATCATTTATTATTATTATTATTTTATTTTGATTCTTTTCTCTTTTTAAAAATAATTAATTAATTTCTTTTTGGCTGCACTGGGTCTTCGTTGCTGTGCGCGGGCTTTCTCTAGTTGAAGAGAGCGGGGGCTGCTCTTCGTTGCAGTGCGCAGGCTTCTCATTGTGGTGACTTCTCTTGTTGTGGAGCACGGGCTCTAGGCACACAGGCTTCAGTAGTTGTGGCATGCGGGCTCTAGAGCACGGGCTCAGCAGCTGTGGTGCCTGGGCCCAGTTGCTCCGTGGCACGTGGGATCTTCCCGGACCAGGGCTTGAACCCCTGTCTCCTTCATTGGCAGGCGGATTCTCAACCACTGCGCTACCAGGGAGGCCCTATAAATCTTTTTTAAAAATGAATTCAAGGTGGTTATAACCTATGATCTGATTTTGACAAAATGAATGGAACAACAGAAACAAACCTGTTTTTTTCTGAATCTACTTTAGGATACCCTCTTCCTTTTTTGCCATCACCTGGTAGGTGCCACCACTTACCTGCTGTGACCCTGAAAAAGTTACTTAACATCCCTGTGCCTGTTCCTCATCTGTAAATTATAGGTAATAATACTGCCTACATCATATGGTTGTTATGAAGATCAATTGAATTAATTCAAATAAACATTTATAATAGTACCTGTAATATAATAAATAGTCCATTTGTATTAGACACCAATATTATTTGGAAAGGTTTTGTAATTCTTTTTCCTAATGCTCAAGAACCATCTCCCAGCCCCCATAGCCTGGCTTGAATCTAATTTTCAAATTTTTATATATTCCCACCACTAACAACATCCAATATAATTCTGCTAAACTCAAGTGCAGATGGTACAGTTAATTTCGGGAGGTTCCCACAGCCCTTGAAGTCCATTCTTAGGTCCCTTAACATACTTTAAAAATTTAATTTGGGAGCTATGCAAAGGAATGTATAATATTTTCGAGTGCAGAAGTATAACAGAGCTCCAACATTTGGAGTTTATAACAACATTTGGAGTTTATATAAAATGATTTATATTGTATTTAAACATCTTTAATATGCATTTATTTCTACATCTTCCAAGTCAAGTCTCTTAAACTTCCATGGATGCCTTTTTCTGGCTTTTCTATCCAAGTTCATAGCATATATTTTACTACTAAAGTATTCTAATGTATGTGTCCTCATTTAGCTGTTTCTAGCTCAGATGGAAAGTTTCCATTATGTCGAACGTGGCGATTATCTGACTAGCTTTTTAAAAGAGCACTCATTTTCCTCCCTTCAGAAATATGCAAAACAGAAATCTTTCATAATTCTTTTTACATAATGGGGTCCTATTGTGTGAGTCAGCATAAGCAAGACACATCCCTCTGTGAATCACTATTTCCTTCTTTAATGAAAGGTATTAAGTCCTTGTCTTTATTGATAGGTCCAAATTTCATCTCCTAGGTAATTGATTAAGGATGAATCACTGGAAATTTGTAACAATTCAAATAGACAAAGATTGTAAATAATAGGTAGGTCTGCACGATGAACTCTGATAAGAGAGGAGGGAGAATGGAAATAGCATCAGAGCAGTACACCTTCTCATTGTAAACTATTTTGTTCAGTTTATTTCAGAACTGTGCCCACTGTCAGGGATGATGAGTAAGCAAGAACATCAATAAATGGAAAAGTCCAACCCTGACAATTTGTGTTATAAAAGGTTTTTTTAAATATATAATGTTATTCTCCAATTTTATAAACTATGATCAGGACAGTGCTTAAAACAGCAATTTCATGTAGCAGTAATAGAGTCCCCCAGATATACCAGTTTAGCCTTTTCCTCATTGCTGTAGAAATGGGAAGGGAAGGAGGACTGGATCTTTTCTTGAAAAAGTAAGGGAATGGGTTCTGGTGAGGTAGAAAAATGATTCAGTTTCCTATAATTAAAAATTAGTGGAATCTAAGGAAAACAATGGGTTACTCCAGGGGCATGCAATTCCAGATCAGGAAATGTAGTTGTCGTGATGCCCAGGACCTGAAATGCTTGAACAAAAATGCTTCTTTTATCATATGAGTATTTTCAAGAATTGATAAAGTGCTTGGCTTCATATTTCATTCCTTATGCCAACTCTGACCTCAGAAGTGGTAGGAGGCCTATCTTATTAATCTGAATATTTTTCAGTAACTGGTATACTTGCCTGGCATATAGCAGACACTTGTTGATATTTTAATTAAATGAAAGAGCCAATAAGGGGACTTCTCTGGTGGCACAGTGGTTTAGAATCTGCCTGCCAATGCAGGGGACACGGCTCTGAGCCCTGGTCCAGGAAAATCCCACATGCCACAGAGCAGCTAAGCCCGTGTGCCACAACTGCTGAACCTGCAAGCCACAACTACTGAAGCCTGCACACCTAGAGCCCGTGCTCTGCAACAAGAGAAAGCACTGCAATGAGAATCCCGTGCATTGCAACGAAGAGTAGCCTCTGCTCACCACGACTAGAGAAAGCCCATGTGCAACAACGAAGACCCAACACAGCCAAAAATAAATAAATTAATTAAAAAAAAAAGAGCCAATAAATGAAATCTGCTGAATAGTATGCTAAACTTGAAACTTCATCAATAGTAAGTTTTATATGAATATATATGTGGGGGGTGTGGGTATGAGTGAACAAATTTGAGTTTGTATATGAATATGTTTATTTATAAATGTATACAGTTACATATAAGTATAAATGCATCTATATTGTTTGTATAAGTGAAAAGAGAGAGTTGATATGTCTTGTTATTATACTGTTATATCCTGGAAGACAAGGTTTCTATTTTCTACTTCCTATGAAGAGGTCTACATTTTCTAAAGTAATACTCTACATAGGTGAGAGCACACTTTATGTGGATTGAAGAAAATATATTACTTATAAGATTTTAACTTTAAAAATTTTCAATAACTCCTTTATAATTAGCAACAAAATAAAATTAAAAATAGTAATATTTCCCACCATATATATATAATCTTATATATATAATCTTCATTTCTTTAAAAGAATCACTGCATTCTTCCCATTCTTAAAATTATGTGCCATATCTTTTTTCATTTTGAAGTAAATTGTACTAATTTAAACATATTTGCACATTAAGAGTTTTGGCTTCCCTTTACCTTGTATCTCCCAAGTTGACTATTATTTTAGTTAATGCAAAATTACTTTTATCCTCTCATAGGTCTTTTAGTATGGTCAGGAAGAAAGTACAATAACTATATTTTTATATAGGATAACAGGTAACTGGTAGTGAAGTTCAGTGTTAAAGCAAAACACACACACACACGCACACACACAGAGTCAGTACATATACGGGATTTATGTACCATTTCCCCTGAGTTTCACATTCAGTTGCTACTTTTTTGATCACATAAAAAACTTTTGAGTTTAATAAACTATGAATATATGTCCAATATGTCATTCATAGATATGATATTTTTTGGTGTCTTTGGTGGTTAAAAACAAATAATGTATAAGCATTTTGATTGTGATTTTAAGTTTAGAAACAGAAATGATTTCTCTTAAGGCCTAAGATGGCTGCCGGCCTGTGGCAGGAAGGGAGGTGGTAGGCATTGCTGCATTCTTCAGGTCAACAAATTTCATGTATGTCTCTCTGTTACTGTAATCAGGGCTGCTGTCAATTGTCATGGCTGACTGCCAACTGGTGGAGTCAATGGTTGTATTTTATCTTCCTAAGGAAAACTCACTCAGCAAGCTATAGAACATAACTGCTGGCCTGTGACTTGTTTATTTTTTAAATAAACATGTAGTCCAGAGAGGGAATCACCATTCTGTGCCTATTATTTACTTTTTGAGTCAGAGAGACATAATCTTTCAGTTGCAGAGTATTTGGAAAGAGAATATTGGGGAAGCATAACAGCACCTGTATGTAGCTTTTATAATATTTATGGCTTTCCTTCTCGGAGATGAGACCAAGTTCTATGTTTTTTTGAATTTTGAACATAAAAAGGTAGAGAATTGTTGGTACTGAATTTTAAAGAGAAATTGTGGCTAAATGGGACAAGATACAGAAAGGACCTTCAAGCATTCTACTTCCTGATCTTCAGCATTATCAGTTACCTGTAGAGTTATGTTTCCAAGTGTACATTAACTATTGAACAGTTAAAACTGTTGGACATCTCTGAAAATATGAAAGCCATACATTATTGTATTGGCTTTAATTCAAGTATGGACAGATGCCTAATACATGTGGTGATAACTGGCATGTACTTTGAAGGATGTTAAATAATGCTTTATTCCAACTCTTAACCAGGTTAAACTTGAGCATATAAACTAATTGATTGCTCTCTGGAAGAAAAAGCCATTTGACTAGGATTCCCTTCTTAAATGGCAACCTTAAGAGGAGAGGTTTAGTCCTTTTGGCTTGGTGGCCAAACTTTAAGAGGTGATAAGCCATCCTCAGAATCTCCATAAATCTGTGTGACAGTTTCATGATACTGTACTGCCGTGGTTGAAGCTGGTCCTTTACTCAAATGAAGAATCCTAAATGAATTTAATGTCTTTCTTTTATCCATGTTTCTTTCATTGATTCTGGCTTATAATTCTGGACAGAAAATTTAAGGTAGTAAATGTGTCAAAATACTGCATCACGTTGGCATGCAAGAAAGGACAGAAGGAAAGCAGAAATAGACTGTTACCTTTAGCCAGTTAAGTGTTGTAGGTAAGGAACAACCAGACTCAAGAAACAATAATCCTCATTGGGTTAAGTCAAAGTTTCTATGACGTCATCAAAATTGCCTTCATCAGTTTGTTCTTTAGGCATTTGAGTGCCACATATGTGCCATGTGTAAGTAGTTCACCATCTTATACAGCATGTACTTGTTAAACTTTCCAAGAGCAGTAACAGATTTACCTAACTCAGCTGTGCTCTCTTGCAGGCCTATCTTACAACCAAAGATCTATATTGTGAGATAGCTAATCAGTAGAGGCAGTGGAATATGATAAAAGATGTCAGCAAAATATTTCTAGAACATGATTTTAGATTCACCAATACTGCTTTAATGCTCTGACATCTCGCTTTCTCAGCATCCTTATGTTTAACTATCATCTTCTGTATATAGTCTTATAACTTTTACTGGATCCTTCCTGTTTGCTAGTAAAAATGGTTTTTGTTTTGCTTCTCTGTGCTTGCTGAATTTACTTCCTTACCTACCATTCATATTTCAATAATTTTCCTGTCCGTACAGTTTCAATGAAATTATCCTGATTGAAGTCAGTGAAGATCTCCATTTGGGTAAATCCAGTGGAAATGTTCAGTCCCAATCTTAGATTTCCTCTCAGGAGCATTAAACAAGAAAACTTTAAGCATCAGGGAAAATAGCCATCGGAACTATGATTGAAGGACTTGGGGACCATCAAATGTGTATAGTGAAGGAAGGTGAGAGAGATGACATGAAGATTTTAGCTTTGGTTACGCAGAGTATGGTAATGCCTTAAATAAAGCTAAAACAAATGGAGAAGAGCAGGAATTTTTAAAAAGAATAAATAGCTTGTTTTTAGGTACGTTGAGTGAATTGGAGACAGACCTTTCTATCAGATACAAATATCTACTTGGGAATGAAGTATAAGTAATAAATGAAAAAGAGAGCTGAGGCCAAGGTATACAATGAAAAGAAGGGTAAATGATGGGACCCTGGGAGGATACTGAGGTGGAGATGGGAAGAGGAAGCAGTGAAAAAAATTGTACTGATGATAGCAATAAAAAATTCAAGAAAGGGCTTCCCTGGTGGCGCAGTGGTTGAGAGTCCGCCTGCCGATGCAGGGGACACGGGTTCGTGCCCCAGTCCGGGAAGATCCCACGTGCCGCGGAGTGGCTGGGCCCGTGAGCCATGGCCGCTGAGCCTGTGCGTCCGGAGCCTGTGCTCCGCAACAGGAGAGGCCACAACAGTGAGGGGCCCGCGTACCGCAAAAAAAAAAAAAAAAATCAATAAAAGTAAGTGCCCTAAGTCAAAGAAACAGAACTTTGAATAATGAGAAAGTGTACAGATAAAACCAAATAATTTGAAGGCTGTCTGGGGACTTTTGGGTGCACTGATTAGACCTAAATTTTGGCTTTTTAAGAGCAGTTTCTTTAGAAATTAGAAAGCAAGTCACTGAGTAAGTGTAAACAAAAGAGATGGATGTTCCTTTTAATAACATTTAAAAGTGAAGTACATGGGAATGGGATGGAGCCACAGGTTTAGGGGAAATCAGAATGAGGGGAAGGTTGTTTTGTTATGCTTTTCATCTGAGTAATAAAAACAAGGTAAAAAAATTAAATGAGAACCCCCTACTTTTAACTTTTTAAGTCTCACTTAAAAAGTTAAGCTGTTTTTAATATTTGTGTTCTTCTGATGAAAATCTACACGTTCAGACAGTATACTTCTATTTCTGTTATTGAATTGTGACCATAATGTAAAAGAGATGCTTTTTTTAAAATTCATAAACCATTCATTTATTCCACAACGTTTTCTTCATTTCAGCAAAATCACTGGTTATGTTTTTCATTAATTTTTATTTTATATTGGAGTATAGTTGATTAACAATGTTGTGTTAGTTTCAGGTGTACAGCAAAGTGATTCAGTTATACATATATCTATTCTTTTTCAAATTCTTTTCCCATTTAGGTTATTACAGAGTATTGAGCAGAGTTCCCTGTGCTATACAATAGGTCTTTGTTGGTTATCTATTTTAAGTATACTTAAAATATACTTTAAGTATACTTAAAAGTATACTGCTGTGTGTATATGTCATTCCCAGTTGCCCAATCTATCCCTCCCCCATCCTTCCCTCCCCCAGTAACCATAAGTTTGTTCTCTAAGTCTGTGAGTCTATTTCTGTTCTGTAAATAAGTTCATTTTTATTATTTTTTATAGATTCCACATATAAGAAATATCATATGATTTTTGGCTTTCTGTGACTTACATAATATGATAATCTCCAGGTCCATCCATGTTGCTGCAGATGACATTATTCCATTCTTTTTAATGGCTGAGTAATATTCCACTTTATATATGTACCACATCTTTATCCATTCATCTGTCGTTGGACGTTTAGGTTGCTTCCATGTCTTGCCTTTTGTAAGCAGTGCTGCAATGAATATTGGGGTGCATGTATCTTTTTGAACCATATTTTTCTCCAGATATATGCCCAGGAGTGGGATTGCTAGATCACATGGTAGCTCTGTTTTTAGTTTCTTAAGGAACCTCCATACTGTTCTCCATAGGCTCTACCAATTTACATTCCACCAACACATAGGAGGGTTCCATTTTCTCCGAACCCTTGCCAGCATTTCTTGTTTATAGACTCTTTGATAATGGCAATTCTGACTGGTGTGAGGTGATACCTCATTGCAGTTCTGATTTTCATTTCTGTAATAATTAGTGATGTTGAGCATCTTTTCATGTGCCTCTTGGCCATCTGTATGTCTTTTTTGGAGAAATGTCTATTTAGGTCTTCTGCCTATTTTTTGATTGGATTGTTTGATTTTTTGATATTGAGCCGCATAAGCTGTTTGTAAATTTTGGACATTAATCCCTTGTCAGTCACATCGTTTGCAAATATTTTCTCACATTCAGTGGGTTGTCTTTTCGTTTTGTTGATGGTTTCCTTTGCTTTTGAGTTTAAGTAGGTCCCATTTGTTTATTTCTATTTCTATTACTCTAAGAGATGGATCGGAAAAGATACTGCTGTGCTTCATGTCAGAGTGTTCTGCCTATGTTTTCCTCTAAGAGTTTCATAGTATTTGGTCTTACCTTTAAGTCTTTAATCCATTTGGAGTTTATTTTTGTGGTTGTTGTTAAAGAATGTTCGAATTTCACTTTTTTTTATTTTTTAAACTATAGCTGGCCACTTTTCCCAGCACCATTTATTGAAGAGTCTGTGTTTTTGCCATTGTATAGTCTTGCTTCCTTCGTTGTAGATTGATTGACCATAGGTGCATGGGTTTATTTCTGGGTTTTCTATCATGTTCCATTGATCTATATTTCTGTTTTTGTCCCAGCATCATACTGTTTTGATGACTGTAGCTTTGTAGTATAGTCAAAAGTCTGGGAGCCTGATTCCTCTAGCTTCATTTTTCTTTCTCAAGATTGCTTTGGCTATTTGGGGTCTTTTGTGTCTCCATACAGATTTTAAGATTTTTTTGATCTAGTTTTGTGAAAAGTGCCATTGGTATTTAATAGAGATTGTATTGAATCTGTAGATTGCCTTGGGTAGTATAGTCATTTTGACAACATTTATTCTTACAATCCAACAACATGGTATATCTTTCCATCTGTTTGTGTCATCTTCAGTTTCTTCCATCAGGGTCTTATAGTTTTCAGAGTACAGGTCTTCCTCCTCCTTAAGTAGGTTTATTCCTAAGTATTTTATTCTTTTTGATGTGATGGTAAATGGCGTTGTTTCTTTAATTTCTCTTTCTGATCTTTGTTGTTAGTGTACAGAAATGCACCAGATTTCTCTGTATTTATTTTGTATCCTGCAACTTTACCGAATTCATTGATGTGCTCTGGTAATTTGCTGGCAGCGTCTTTCGGATTTTCTATGTATAGTATAATTTCATCTGCAAACCGTGACAGTTTTACTTCTTCTTTTCTAATTTGGATTCCCTTTTTTCTTTTCCTTCTCTGATTGCCGTGGCTAGGACTTCCAAAACTATGTTGAATAAAAGTGGCGAGAGTGGACATCCTTGTCTTATTCCTCTTACAGGAAATGCTTTTAACTTTTCACCATTGAGTATGATGTTAGCTGTAGGTTTGTTGTGTGTGGCCTTTATTATGTTGAGGCATGTTCCCCCATGACCACTTTCTGGAGAGTTTTTATCATACATGAGTGTTGAATTTTGTCAAAAGCTTTTCATGAGTCTATTGAGATGATCATATGGTTTTTATTTTTCAATTTGTTGATGTGGTGTATCACACTCATTGATTTATGGATATCGAAAAATCCTTGCATCCCTGGGATAAATCCCACTTGATCATGGTGTACGATCCTTTTAATGTATTGTTGGATTCAATTTGCTAGCATTTTGTTGATGATTTTTGTGTCTATGTTCATCAGTGACATTGGCCTGTAATTTTCTTTTTTTGTGGTATCTTTGGTTTTGGTATCATGGTGAAGGTGGCCTCACAGAATGCGTTTAGGAATGCTCCTTCCTCTGCAATTTTTTGGAATAGTTTCAGAAGGATGGGTGTTAACTCTTCTCTAAATGTTTGATAGAATTCTCCTGTGAAGCCATCTGGTCCTGACTTTTGTTTGTTGGGAGTATTTTATTCACAGTTTCAATTTCGGTACTTGTGATCGGTCTGTTCATATTTTCTGTTTCTTCCTGGTTCAGTCCTAGGAGATTGTACCTTTCTAAGAATATGTCCATTTCTTCTAGGTTGTCCATTTTATTGGCATGTAGTTGCTTGTAGTAGTCTCTTATGATCCTTTGTATTTCTGTGGTGCCCATTATAACTTTCTCCTTTTTCATTTCTAATTTTATTGATTTGAGCCCTCTCCCTCTTTTTCTTGATGAGTCTGGCTAAAGGTTTATCAATTTTGTTTATCTTTTCAAAGAACCAGCTTTTAGTTTCATTGATCTTTTCTATTGTTTTGTCTCTTTTTTCATTTATTTCTGCTCTGATACTTATGATTCATTTCCTTCTGCTAACTTTGGGATTTGTTTATTGTTCTTTCTCTAGTTGCTTTAGGTGTAAGGTTAGGTTGTTTATTTGAGATTTTTCTTGTTTCCTGAAGTAAGATTGTATTGCTGTAAACTTCCCTCTTAGAACTGCTTTTGCTGCATCTCAGAGATTTTGCATACTCGTCCTGTCATTTTCATTTGTCTCTAGGTATTTTTTGATTTCCTCTTTGATATCCTCAGTGATCCATTGGTTGTTCAGTAGCATATTGCTTAGCCTCCATGTGTTTGTGTTCTTTACAGTCTTTTTTATTTCTTGTAGTTGATTTCTAATCTCATAGCGTTGTGTTCAGAAAAGATCCTTGATGTGATTTCAGTTTTCTTAAATTTACCAAGGCTCTCTTTGTGGCCCAGCGTGTGATCGTTCCTGGAGAATGTTCCATGTGCACTTGACAAGAATATGTATTCTGCTGGTTTTGGATGGAATGCTCTATAAATATCAGTTAAGTCTGTCTAGTCTAATGTATCATTTAAGGCCTGTGTTTCCTCATTGATTTTGTGTCTGGATGATCTGTCCATTGAAGAAAGTGTGGTGTTAAAGTCCCCCACTATTATTGTGTTACTGTCGATTTCTCCTTTTAAGGCTATATTTGCCTTATATATTGAAGTGCTCCTATGTTCGGTGCATATATATTTAGAATTGTGATATCTTCTTCTTGGATTGATCCCTTGATCATTATGTAGTGTCCTTCTTTGTCTCTTGTAACAATCTTTATTTTAATGTCTATTCTGTGTGATATGAGTGTTGCTACTCCAGCTTTCTTGTGATTTACACTTGCATGGAATATCTTTTTCCATCCTGTCACTTCCAGTCTGTATGTGTCCCTAGGTCTGAAGTGGGTTGCTTGTAGACAGAATATATAAGGGCCTTGTTTTTACATCCATTCAGCCACTCTGTGTCTTTTGGTTGGAGCATTTAATCCATTTACATTCAAGGTGATTATCAATATATATGTTCTTATTACCATTTTCTTAATCGATTTGGGTTTGTTTTATGGTCTTTTTCTTCTCTTGTGTTTCCTGCTTAGAGAAATTCCTTTAGCATTTGTTGTAAAGCTGGTTTGGTGTTGCTGAATTCTCATAGCTTTTACTTGTCACTAAAACTTTTGATTTCTCTGTTGAATCTGAATGAGATTCTTGCTGGGTAGAGTAATCTTTGTTGTAGTTTTTTCCCTTTCATCACTTTAAATATATCCTGCACTCCCTTCTGGCCTGTATAGTTTCTGCTGAGAAGTCAGCTGATAACCTTATGGGTATTTCCTTGTTTTTTGTTTTTTTTTTTTTTTGCTTTTCCCTTGCTGCTTTTAATATTTTTTCTTTGAATTTAATTTTTGTTAGTTTGAGTAATATGTCTCTTGGAGTGTTTCTCCTAGGGTTTATACTGTATGGGACTCTGTGCTTCCTGGACTTGAGTGGTTATTTCCTTTCCCAGGTTAAGGAACTTTTCAACTATAATCTCTTCAAATATTTTCTGAGACCCTTTCTCTTTCTCTTCTTCTTCTGGGACCCCTATAATTCGAATGTCGGTGCATTTAATGTTGTCCCAGAGGTCTCTGAGACTGTCCTCAATTCTTTTCATTCTTTTTTCTTTATTCTGCTCCATGGCAGTAATTTCCACCATTTTATCTTCCAGCTCACTTATCTGTTCTTCTGCCTCAGTTATTCTGCTACTGATTCCTTCTAGAGTATTTTTAATTTCAGTTATTGTGTTGTTCATCACTGTTTGTTTGCTCTTTAGTTCTTCTAGGTCCTTTTTAAACATTTCTTGTATTTTCTCCATTCTGTTTACGAGATTTTGGATCATCTTTACATATCATTACTCCAAATTCTTTTTCAAGTAGGTTGCCTATTTCATCTTCATTTATTTGGTCCTGTTGGTTTTTACCTCACTCCTTTGTATATAACATATTTTTTGTCATTTCATTTTTTTGTGTGATGGGTGGGGCTGTATTCCTGTCTTACTGGTTGTTTGGCCTGAGGCATCCAGCACTGGTGTTTGCTGGCAGATGGGTAGAGCTGGGTATTGATGCTGAGATGATGACCTCTGGGAGGCCTCACTCCAATTAATATTCCCTGGGGTCTGAGTTTATCTGTTAGTTCAGCAGTTTGGACTCAGTGCTCCCACCACAGGAGCTGAGGCCTGACCTCCAGTCTGGGAACCAAGATCCTGCAAGCTGTGTGGCGTGGCAAAAAAAAAAAAGAAAAAGGAGCAGTACAATAACAAAGAATAAAAAATAAAATTAGAAAGATTTTAAATAAATCTTTTAAATAAATAGATTTTATTTTAAAGAAATAGATTTTTCCTAATAAAAATATATTAGGAAAAATAAAAATATAATTGAAGCAACTGCAACAAGGTAAAACCACAACAGAAAAAAGGAAAAGGCGGCGGGGGGGAAGAAGCCAAAAGGAACAGAACAATAACAAAGTGTAAAGAATAAAATAAAATTAGAAAAATAAAAGATTTATTAGAAAAAATAAAAATATAAATGAATCAACAACAGCAAGATAAAAAAAGAACCCCAACCTAAAAGAAGGGAAAAAAAAAAACAAGGCCAGAAAGACCTTGGCTATGGGGCAGCTGATCTTAGGTGGAGGGTGGAACTTAGGCAAGAGTGGGGTTTAGGGTGGGGTGGGGCCTAGGCAGGGGCTGACATTTAGGTATGGGGTGGGGCAGCTGGAAAAGGCCTTTTGGGTGGGGCTTCAGCAGGTTGACATTCAAGTGTGGGGCAGGGCCTCTGCTTAGGACCTGTGCAGAAGGGGAGGGGCAGCACATCTAGAGGGGGCCTCTGGAGTGTGGAGTTCCGGAGTTTGGAGGTAGGGCTCTGAGTTGAGGGTGTGTGGGTGGGGTTTAGGCCCAGTG
Source organism: Lagenorhynchus albirostris (assembly GCF_949774975.1). Taxonomy (NCBI): domain Eukaryota; kingdom Metazoa; phylum Chordata; class Mammalia; order Artiodactyla; family Delphinidae; genus Lagenorhynchus; species Lagenorhynchus albirostris. The sequence continues at coordinate 108,013,166 of NC_083116.1, read as the reverse complement.
CATTGGAGGGGGTGCCTGAGTGTAGAGGTGGGGCCCTGGGTGGGGGTGTAGGGGCGGGGCTTGGGCTCTGCGCAGCAGGAGGGAGGCTCCAAGGGCAGAGGATTAGGCCCTGGAGCCCAAGAGGCTCCCCAGTGCCCAAGTGGACAGGGAAGGCACTGGCCCCGTTCCCTTCCGTGAAAAGGAATTTTTTGCAAAGACGCTTCTAACTCTGTACCTGGGACATTGTTTCCTACCCATTTTGTGTGGTTAATACCTGCTCATCCTTTACAGCTCAGCTTAAATACATACTTTGGCTCTCTAGACTAAGTAAGCTTACCCTGCTGTATGCTTTTATAGGACTCAGTACCTTTCCTGGATATTATTAGATTATATGTACATGTATTGTTTTTTCAGTATCTTTCTTCCCCACCAGACCATAAGCTCCATGATGGCAAGGATCATTTCAGCTTTATTATCTACTGTGTGTAGCACAAGGGCTAGTACATAATTAGTACTCAGTAGATATTGGTCACTTGAATTACTGAGTAATTTGGTGGTGTGGTAATGGTTCTAGAACCTTCCAAATAACAATTTTCAGATTTGAAATATATAGTATTCTAATAGTATTTCAAATTTATTTCAGACATGTTATTATGCTCTCATAAAACTATAAATATATCTTTAGATGCTTGCCACTATTAACACAGTTTATGAATATTTTATATAATAATACAGTTCCTTATATTGACATTAGGTTTATAAAGGACATTCATATATAAATATAAATTGATGAAGTGGTATGATGCAGGCTTACTTACAGGTTCTACTGAAGATGGTGACAGAGTTTGTGGGAGACAAAATATTTATTTGGAATCAATACCAGTAAAAGGAAGAGGAAGAAGCCAGGACAGGAGAGAAGGAGAAGCTTTTCTGTGATACAGGCCTGACAAAGCTTTGGCCAGCCCAGTGAGGGGACTGGAGTGAGTACAGCCCATCAGAGTATCCCACTCTGGGCTGAAATGGCAGGGCCTTTACATCCCACACGGCCTTTACACCCCTGCCTGACTCAGTTAGTGGGCACATGCTGCCCCTGGGAAGAGAATGGCCTCAGACAAGGCAGCTCACAGCAGCTGAGGCTGACCCTGAATATGGGCTGCCAGCTGGAGGCTGCCTGCTGACCACACTTCTCACAGCTGCCAGCAAGCCCTTCCTATACTTAATTGGTAAGTTCAGCATTTTGAGTGCTTAAGAGTTTTGATACTTTGGGTCCACAAACAACCATAAGAACTAACAACTGCTTGTAAGTAGCAGAGCTGGGATTCAAACCCAGTCATTTTGGCTTCAAAGTTCATGCTTTTAACCACTCTACTATCCTGTCTTCCTCCTCTGTTCAGTACAGAAATGCATGCACAGTAGGAATAAATTGAGTACCTATCTCCCTGCTGATAACATATATAAAGAACATGCAGGTTGAGCCTGTGTTGTTATATGGTAAACTATGAAACTGTGTTAATCCTTGAGAGGATATCAAGAAGGCTCTCCATCAAGGAAGATAAAAGTATCATTTTTGGCCAGATCCTTTTTCTGTTCTGTTTCTTTATTGTCCCTGCTAGATATTGTTCTCTGGCTCAAGTGGTCTCCTCTACTCCTCAGAATTTCTTGGAGTCCCAAGGGAGTGCCTTACACATTCCCATAAAAGTATTTGGTCTTCTACAATACAGTGCGCATGGTGCATTTCTGCTCCCCCTGCTCTTGTCTTTCCCTTCTTTTGCTGTGCATAGGTGTATCCACTAGTTATGTCTATGTCTCAGGCTACTTAGCCTCCAAGAGGGTACTGCTCCCATGTTTCCCACTTCTGATGAAGGGATGGGAAAGTGCATGATACTACAGAGTACAGAGAATTGCTCCTCTCCCCTGACTCCATTAAAGTTTTTTACTGGATCAAGCTGCGTCTCGATCGTCTCTTCCCTAATGCTGAGTTCTCTCTTAGAACCTCAGATCCTCATCCACGTAGATGTCTGTTGATCCATGGCTATTGATCCATGGCTGCTAGTTCATCAGACAAGTCTTAACATTGGTAGCTATAGGCCAGTTTCAAGCTTTATGCCTTAGGTTATGTTTCCTGGAATTGATTCTGCCGTGGAGCTTTGCTGGCAAGACATCGATTGTAGAATGCTCTTAGAATCACTACCTGAAGTGGTAGTGCGGATACCCTCAAGGGGCAGAAGGAGAAGATAATCTGCATTGTCACTGGAGAAGCCTCCTCACCCTTGGGGAGCTCTGGAGCTGGGATGGCCCTTCAGTGTTGTTCAGATGGTGCGTAGATCAGTCATTGAATGCCCCAGCTGTAACCTTAGGTGAAGTATTTCTCTTTGAGCAAAGGGAGGGTCTCTACTATAAGCTGCCATCAGGTAACTCCCAAGAGCAGGAAGAATGAGTGCTTCAGTCCTGAAGGGGGGAGCTGAGTGGCACCTCACACCATCTAGAGCACCATCTCAATTATTTATGCCACTGACCAAAATTTGGTCTTTGAAGTTGTAAGACCATCTCAGAAATACTCCCTTTTGTTTGGTTGTGGATAGATTATTTTTTCTATTTGCTTTTTTTTCTTAATTTTTTTTAACTTTCTATTTTTTATTGATTTCTGGGAAGATGTTTATTTATTTATTTTATTTGGTTGTGCCGGGTCTTAGTTGCGACAGGCAGTCTTCTCAGTTGCGGCTCACTGCCTCCTTATTTGTGGCAGGCGGACTCCTTAGGTGTGGTATGCGAAATCTTAGTTACGGCATGCATGTGGAATCTAGTTCCCTGGCCAGGGATCGAACCCCGGCTCCCTGCATTGGGAGCGTGGAGTCTTAACTGCTGCGCCACGTGCCACCAGGGAAGTCCCTCTATTTGCTTTTAAAATACACATTCACACACACACACAGCAGTTACTCTTAGGTTTCTAATGCACAAGGCCCTTTTACTCTGCCTGCTCTAAGTATAGTGTGTTTCATTTGTTTTCAAAAGGTTACAAAATATCCTGGCTTCAGGCAAGTGAAAATATTATCTTCTGAGATGAGTGTTTTCTGGAAGATTCTCTCTGTAACTCACACATGCTTCCCTACATGCTTGGTTCCTTTCTTACAGAAGAGCTATTTCCCTGGGATCAGATACATATTAGAAAATGCTATCTCACTAAGGCCACTGAATATAAATAACAAAACTCCCAACAGAAAGAGTTCTAAATAAGCTTTTTGGGTGATTATTTCTAATAATTCAAAAGACTTATTGCCCAGATAATAAGCAATGCACGGGATACTATAGACGTTGTAGGAACACTGAGTATCTCTAGCATATTTACTGTATTAGACAAAGTCCATTCTGTTTAATTTGTTGATAAGTGTGTCTGGATCTCCTCCTGAAAATGTCTTAGAAATATATAAATGAAAAGTTATTTGCTTACAAGGATGTCTCCAGGGTGACTTTGTAGTACACAGTTTCTTTTTGACACTCTCTCACTCATTTTCCCATGACTTCCACCAGCATGCCAAAACCCGCACCCCATTGTTCTATCTCTGTCCCTTGGCTCTCTTTCCATTCCTCAGAGCTGTAGATCTCAGCTCTAGTGATGAGATCAAACACTTTGACTTTAAGGTGGGAACAGTTTATTTAATCCTTCTAAATATTTGCATATGAAAACATGAAACCCTTGGTGAAATTCAGGGCTGTGGGGCAACAGGGAAAAAAGTATCTCTAAAAGTTTGGTTGCGAGGAACGGGCCATTTCCTCTGCCCCTTAAAAGGCCCTATTTAGGTAATTTCTACTCATACACAATTGGCCTGCTAATTTCTGATTAAGAGCAGGCTTAGTGTGTGATATAGGGCACTGGATATGTAGAAATACTGACTTTGGAGATGTAGTGAAAGGAAAATTGCTACTTAAACCTGTGAGGGTTTAGAAAGATGCTGGCACTCAAAGGATTAACCATTGATCAACCTTATCATTTGGTTAGGTATGTAAAATTTGAGTTTTAAACTGTAAATCAAATTATAATGGGGTGTACTTTTTTTGTGAGCTGAGAGCTGAGACAGCTATCTAAATACTCAAGTACTTTATAAGGAATTTAGTCCCATTCAGTTGTATGTTTCGCTTTCTGAAGTTTTTATAGCTCTAGAAAGCCATGAGGAAGAAGACCAAATAAATATTTTGTTGATGATACAATGAAAGGAAAAGGTACATCAACCCTGTTTTGGTTGACTAATGCCGGAGCTGTTCATCACCATGCAACTGTTTTTCATATCAGTTTTAAGTTATTTAGTAATTATTATTTAGTAATTCCCTTTAATATAAATGTATATGTTGAATGTGGTGGCAGGGACTTCCCTGGTGGTGTAGTGGTTAATAATCTGCCTACCAATGCAGGGGACACGGGTTCAAGCCCTGGTCCAGGAAGATCCCACATGCCATGGAGCAACCAAGCCCGTGTGCCACAGCTACTGAGCCTGTGCTCTAGAGCTCGTGAGCCACACTACTGAGCACGTGTGCCACAACTACTGAAGCCCGCACGCCTAGAGCCCGTGCTCTGCAATAAGAGAAACCACCACAATGAGAAGCCCATGCTCGCCGCAACAAGAGAAAGCCCGTACACAGCAACGAAGACCCAACACAGCCAAAAATAAATAAATAAAAATAAATAGATTTATTAAAAAAAAGAGGACTCTAAGTCTGGAATAAATTATGATAGGAAAATCATGAAAATCTTTAAAAAAATGTGGTTGCAGATAACCTTAGAATCCTTTTTATTTTTAACTTTTTGCAAATTGGAACCAACTGTAAGTTAATGCTTAATATATTGAAGCCACACTGGTGGTTACCTTGAAACTATAGGTTATGTCAGGCAACTTAATCCTGTAGTATTCAAGTTTTTTTAAAAAATTATTTTGTAAATAATAATTTTCCCCTGAGTAAAACAATGAGAAGCACTAAAGTCACCACAAATAATGACAGTGACTCATTGCAAGGCAGGCTTTCCTTGTCAATCTAGGTCAAAGTGAAATAGTGGCTCTACTTTCCAGAATATGCTGCCATGACTGGGGGTAAAATCTGTAGACGCTTTTTTTAGCTGTTCAGCTGGAAGTTACGCAGGTAGGTAAAATGACTATCTGTGTGTGTGTGTATATATATATATGTATATATGTATATATATGTATATATGGCATGACGGTGACAATATTATGAGACATTGCTGGTTAAGACAGTGTTCCTGGAGGTCAACTAGCTTTGTAACTTTGGGCAATTAGCATTAGGTATTATTTATATGTATATATATAATTTTACATATTATACATATATAAAATCTAATATATATTTAGACATATAAAATATATATTCATATTGTATAATTTACATATAAATATATAATTTATATATTTGTACATACATATATATTGCTTAAATATATATATTGCTTAAATATATATATATATTGCTTAAATATACATGACCACATGTTTATACTTTATCTACCTATGTTTTATTTAGGTTTTATCTAATATAACCTAAGTTATATATGTAATAAAATGCAAAAATTATATATTTACTTAGGTTTCTTAGATTATTTTGATTATATCTTATCCAATGAATGAAGTTATATGAATTGCATTTGCTACTGTTGTGATATATTTCTTATGGCACAGCTTTTAGTGCTTTGATAAATGATATTATATACTTTCAACCACTTTTAATTATCCCTAATAACCCCAAAAGGTTTAAAAGTGTTTTCAGCCCTATTCAAAGTGGCTTGCTGCCTATTAAAGGCTGAGTGCCTCTGGCTGAGAGGCCTCTTGGCTGCTAACATGGGTAATTATAGACATTCCTAAGGCTATTAAATTCATAAGGCTATTAAAATATCTAATGTTTCTTAGTTTTGATTATAAGACACCTGAAATTGCCTGGCTGGATTAAGAGTGTTTTGTATTAAGCATTTAGGTCATAAGATATCTAGACCAAGTCTTATCTATGTTCTATGATGTAAAACTACATTTCTGCTACTCCAAAAACATTAGCTAATGCCTACTTTTTGAAGATTTAATGTGTCTTCCCATGCTGTAGTTGAGCTCCTTATTTATGCAGCATTCCTACAGACAATGAGGAATTAAATCTTGTACTTATATTGCATTACTTGTGGAATTCTTCATTGGGGGTAAAATTGAATACACACACACATACACAGGGCGTTGCTGTTTGTATATCACACTGATTTATGCAAATATAAATACATAAAGCTCTAGATAATTTTTTAAACTCTAAGTGACCTTAGAGGTAATCTTGACCAGACCTCTAATTTTTTAGTTGATAAGCTGAGGCAGATAGAGTTCAAATGATTTATACTGTCACACACCAGGTTATTGGCAATATTGAAGCTATGTGGAACTATAGCTGCCAAGTCTCAATAGAGAATAATAGACCATTATGTTAATATAATCCACTCTTTGTAAAATAGCTATCTCTCCCACTTTTATTTTCTCCTAAGTAAATTTATTACAATGGATGATTCAGTTTGCGTGAATAAACCTGATGTTTGTTATTCAGACAGAATACAAATAAAAATTAATAATAATTCGTTTCTGACAGTTTCATCCTGTCAAATTGCCTGAATCTATTTTAGAGCACATGTAGTTTTTAAAGCATTTAAATCATTTCTCTTAAATCATTTTAAAGCATTTAAATCAAATATATTATTTTATAGATTATTAAAATCTATACATGGAAGTTTCAGGAAGAAAATAATTTGGTATAAAATAGGGATGCATCCTCCATTACCTTTTTTAGGTAAGGGCTTGAAGATGACTGGGTCCTTAGCCTAAATTACAGATATAATTGGAGAGAAGTCAATCAGATTTTATGTACTGGAAAATTCTAACATCAGACAGCTTTTTGAGGATAACTACTTCACTGAAACTCAGTTTCTTCACCAGTGAAATGGGGATAATGCTACATCAAGTTTCTATTTTATGAATATTAACTGAAATAATGATTGTAAAGTATGTCACAGAAAATACCCAACACAAGAAGGTGGTGTGGCATTTATTTATTTACCACAGGCCTCTATAAGTAGTTCTCAGATCCTATAAGAAATAATACTTGACTTTTAGAGACCCAGATTCAAATGGACACCAGATACCAAAGAGCATCAGGAATGTGTATCAGTCAAAAGTTTCTGGTAGGGGCTTCCCTGGTGGTTGAGAGTCCGCCTGCCAATTCAGGGGACACGGGTTCGTGCCCCGGTCCAGGAAGATCCCACATGCCACGGAGCGGCTGGGCCCGTGAGCCATGGCCGCTGAGCCTGCGCGTCCGGAGCCTGTGCTCCACAACGGGAGAGGCCACAACAGTGAGAGGCCTGCGTACCACCAAAAAAAAAAAAAAACACAGTGAGGTACCACTATATACTTAACATGGTGTGGGAAAAAATGACAATACAGAATGTTAGAAAACATGTGAAGAAATTGTAATTCTTGACCATAGTTGATGGGATTGTAAATTGGTTCAACCACTTTAGAAAAGTGTTTTCCAGTGTCTGTTAAAGCTGAAAATGTGTACCCAAGATAAATGAATATATATGACCATTAACATATATGAAGCCTGAATGCAACATATTTAAGAAAAAGGTGATTTACTTTTAAGGTACTATTATGAAAGTAGTATATCTAGAAGGGGCAATTTTAATTCAACTGTCACATTCCTGGCTTTTCTTTGTTTAATGTCCTAGTATTATGGTTATCAAATGATTGGCATAAACTACGTTTTACTAAATTTTATTCACCTATTTTTTTATATTTCTAGACCTTCAAAGCTATGATCCTGATTTCTGCAACTTAAAAGAACAATCTTAAAAATTGATGAACTTGAGCAACACAAACAGATGGTCATGGAAGAGTTAAATACTGACACTCAGCAAAGCAAAAAGGGGATGAAGCTGCAGGTGAGTTGTCACTGAGAGAAGAATTTTTAGGGCTTGCAAAATGAGAAGACACACAAGGTGACTCAGAGAGGTCCATGTCACCTGGTGAAAGAAGCCAGGCAATATTATAAGAGGCTGCATCTCCTTGGTACCATTAAGAGGCCAGTTGTAGGTTAAGAAATCTAAGTTTTTAAGCATACTGGGAGAAGGTCCATAATTTGCAGTATACATTCATGTTCCCAGGGGTTATAATACTGATGTATAAAATCAGAATTCTAACATATTAGCTTAAAATATCATCACAGAAATTGAAATGCTCAAACATGCCAAGGGAAGCCAAATTATTGGCTAGATTGATTGAAACCAAACAAAGGAACTTCATATATATCTGATGTTTAATGGCTCAAGCTAAGATACCCAGATACATACAACTTAAAATTGTAAAAACCTTGTCAATGGGATAGAATCCTTAATTTCCGTGGGTATTTCTTTCCCCTCCGTGATGCTTGAATGTGTACTACCGATGAATTCTTCAGTATCTTTCTCTCACTGTCTCTCATTCTCATTTTATACTTTCATGTCTAACTAAATCCCATTTGGATTGACTCTCTTTAAATACATTAATATATTGAATCATGTTAAAGTCAAGTTTTGCAAGCTGCTTGTCTCTCTTTGAAGTTACTGGCCTGACCAATTTTATATTGATGTTGAAAATCATATTTGTCTATTTTTCAAATTTTTAAGGAAAACACACCCTCATGTACTGAGTGCACTAAGTAAACACAAAAACAAGGACCCCTAAAATTTGAAGGTTTTTTTCCCTCTGAACAACAGGTCGGTCTGTAAAATTCATCCTATAGAAGGGGTCAGGGGAGATATTTTGAAGCAGGTAGGCATTTCTTGAAGAGTTAAATTCATATGTGAATTAATATATTCAATATTTCATTAGTAAACATTCTTGTGAGAGTATTATGTCCTAGGCATTAGGAACATGGGAATGCAGAGTTTGAGGCATGGTCTTTCTCAGTGCTCACAATCTATAGGAGGAACAGGAAAGTAATCACATGTTCCAAATTTATTGACTATCTAGTAAGAGATAAATTCAATTTCATGTAATAAATATTATAATAGAAATGAACAGGTATATACAGGAGCATAAAGAAGTTAGATTCCTTATTCTAGCCCATGGATGGAGGATGGGAAAAGTGTTCAAATGCATAAAAATGGAAAACTCAAAGATTTAGGAAAGAGAAAGAGGAAGGATGTTTGATGGAGTAATTTCTCTAAGCAGACCAAGCTGAAAGTTTATTTAATAAATGACTGGGGTGGAGTTGGGGATGTAGATAATAGTGGATGTCTACACAGAATTTGTAGGTCAGTGGTGAAGATCTTAAGGGGTGGGGGAATTTTTCTGCCTGGTGGTTTCTGTTATTTTTGTAAAACAGGGGAGGTAATTTGCTGTAAGTGAAAGGAAGCTGTAGTTGGGGAACAGAGGAGAGCCCAGGTGAATTTGAGGACAGGGATTATGGTGTAATCAACATAAAGAATTGAGTGTGCTTCTCCAGCAACCATCAGTGGTCCAAGTATAGAGAGGGGAAATGTCAAGTTGTCCAAGGTTGGAATTGTACAAGTTATGTATGATGGAAGAACAAGGGGAAAGAGAGTGATGGCAATGATGGATCACATGATAGATGATAGATAGGAAAGAAGAATTAAATTAGAAAGCAGTTAATAGATTGGAGGAAATTGTGTGTGTGTATCTGTCTGTATGTGTGTTGAGGGGGGAAAGATGAAGAGGGCATAATGAGCTGGAAGAATGGTGTCTACATTTAAATGAATCTCAGCAGTTATAAATAGGAATAGAAATAACTAGATCACTAGAAAATATTGACAGCATTCTGCAGTTAAAAGATAACTTTGTAAAATTGCAGACATAGAGACTGGAGACAGTAAGAGTAGATCATTTCTGATACATTGAAGTCAGGGGTCCAACGTGGCCCAGTAATAATCAGCATGGGACTCAAAAGTACATAAATGGATAATGCTGGATTAGAAAGATTTAAAACAATTTCAAGAATTTCAACAGGCATCTAGAGAGAAGGGTTATGAATTACTGTGGAGTACTACAGCTGAGCCACCCTGGGATTCAGAGTAAGGCTGTCTATAAAACTAGTGGGCCATGAACCCTTCTCCCTGTATCCAGCTTCTATTTGTAATAGATTTTGTCCATGAGAATTTCATTTTCTGGAAGAAAGGGGGGAAAAATGGACAGTCTTCACACTTCTGGAAGAATATAATGTGACTCCAATGATCATATTTAATACCTTGAGGATTGTGTAATTTTATGGGAGGAGACAACCCTGGGAGGAAGGAGATGGACCACCAAGTAGAACCTTAGGAGGAAACAGATAACCTTAGCAAGTTTGGAGTGGCAGTAGCTGTGTCAGTTGGCCCTGACTTAATTTTTAATTTTACCAGTTAGGTGATAGCCACTGGAGAGGAATAAAAGGCTTGTTGGAGGGTGAACTTTTAAGAGGGTGGATGTCCTGCTAAACACAAATTGGTGGTCACTGCTTTGTATTTAATTTTTAACAATTCCCCCTTTTTGGTCATTCAGCAAGCTGAGAGTGTAACCAACTAGTATTGTGTTACTCTCAGTTACCAATGTTGATGTAGCTATGCTGAAGAATCACATATTCAGTGCTTCCACTAGTTGAGTAGTCAGGATGGAGGGCCATGTGATTGCTGTTACCGACAGTTGCATCCTCACCAGGGACATGGACGGTCAAATCATTGAGTTCCTCAAGTTGTCTAATCTTGATGGCTGTCATTTGATGTGTGAGTGGCTGCCAAAAGGCATTTAAAACCTTTGAGAGGATACAACACACCAGAATGGTTCATACGATGACTATAAGGAAAATAATAGCCAAGGATTGAAAAATTCCCCAGAGCAGATATTCATAGGAGCCAAGATTTAAGCAACTGAATGAATCAAATTACTGGTAACATTATTCCAGGACATATAAGATTTTTAGGAATTTCATATAATTTCTGAACTACTTATTTTAATGATATATATCACATATAAACTTGCTCTAAGAATATTAAATGTTACTTTTTATTTGGCAGTGTTTCCCCTCCACATTAACATAACAAATAAGCCTAAATAAATAACATTTCTCTTTTTATAAGGCAAAAGAGCATCTCTTTTGAGATCTCCCAGGGACCCTCTGGAAAATCCCAAAGTTAGTTAGTTCAAGGTCAGAAAGACTTCATTCAGAATTTGATTTGGGGAATTTTGCTCGAAATGTCACAAGTTTTAAAACACTTGATCAAGCAGGATCACAGGTCACTGGGAAGCAGTACTTAGTTATCCAGTCAACCATAGTGACAACTAAAGAATTCCAAAGGTAAATACAGAAAGTTACATAGTTGTATTTAAAAAACCTTTGCTCTTTTAATATTGAGAAGACTGTTTTCGTAAATAATCAAATATCTGATGAAGATGACATGGATCACAGGAATTATTTTCTAAGACACAGAATCTTTGTTTTCCAGGCAATTTACAGCAAAGGTAAAGAAAAACCTTTTATAATCTTTTATTAAGACCAGACTGATAATCTAAGAAATTTTGTGATTTTAACAAAGAGGAAATTAAACTCTGCTTTTGTATTAGTACATTATTGAGTTCATTTTAAAAACCCTTATAAATTTATTCAATTTAGCCGGCTATGTCATAATAACATAAAATTTCTTTTCCTCAAACATGCAACTTTCTACATACATTGAGGTTTTGTCTTATTCTTTTTCCTTTCTTATTCTGGAACAACCCATCATTTTATTTAGACAACTTTACTGTCTTTTTCCTTAACAAAACACATCCTGTATTTCTTGCATACTCTTCATATAAAACTACATCTCATTTTATTCTCATATTTTGTGTATACAAAGTTGTTTTCCTTTACCCTTATCATTTTTATATATTGATTATAAAATTTAACTATCAATAACCTTTACTTTCCAGGGAAAATTAGGAAGCAGGCAGTTATGAACTGTCTATCATATATTAACATCAGTAGTAGGTTAACAAATTTATAAATACATAATTATAAACTTTAAAATTTTTAGAGACTTGTTTTTCATAGCACAGTTTTTCAGTGTGGCAAAAGACATTTATTAATAGACTCTAGTATATTTTGTCTCTGTAAAAATTAAAAAGCCAAAAGTAGATAAATTTAAACTTATGTTTAGCAATCAATGTCTCAGTATATTATTTGGAAAGGATTTAAATTTGCCATGAATACCCATTATGTAGTTTAATTTGGTATAAACTTTTATTTACATTTATTTAAATTACTTGTTTTTAACAATCATGCTTAGTTTAGACATCAAATAGCTAACCATCATCTTAAGTTATTTTTCTTGTTGACAAATTCTGTAACATGGAGATAGCATGAGCTTATTTGACTGATAAACCCAGGTAGAAAAAGTTGTATGTTTGCATTACATTTAATATTGACAGTTCTGAAAACATGGCTGTTTTTATTAACCCAACAAACTTAAACTACTTTTATTTATCAAAGATGATCCCAATCATGTGATTATCCCAATTAAGTAGAACACTTTTTTTTTCTTGTCTTAAACTCTTAGTGAGGTAACATGTGTCCATGGACTGAAAAGCCAACTCTGTGGCAGACATAGGTGGTGGCATCTGCAATCCTTAACTCATAATTGCCCTGACTTTTGATCATTCTATTTGGTACTTTAGTACTATTAAGCAACTCATTCAGTGAAACATGAAAGAGGTACTATAAAGAAATTAAACACATTTTTTCTTTCTACTTCCTCAATTTAATATTTTTTTCCTTCTTCTGCTAGATTGATGTGACTTTAATGTATAATTTGCCCTTCATTTAAAAAAAATTTTATATTGGATATAGTTGATTAACAATGTTGTGTTAGTTTCAGATGTACAGCAAAGTGATTCAGTTAGACATATACATGTGTATGTTTTTTTCAAGTTCTTTTCCCATTTAGGTTATTACAGAATATTAAGCAGAGTTCCCCATTGCTATACAGTAGGTCCTTGTTATCTGTTTTAAATAAAGCAGTGTGTGTATGTCAATCTCAACCTCCCAATCTATCCGGCCTCCCCACCCTTCACCCCCGTAACCATAAGTTCGTTCTCTAAGTCTATGAGTCTGTTTCTGTTGTGTAAATAAGTTCACTTGTATCATTTTATTTAAGATTCCACGTAAAAGCGATATCATATGATATTTGTCTTCTCTGTCTGACTTTACTTAGTATGATAATCTCCATGTCCATCCATGTTGCTGCAAATAGCATTATTTCATTCTTTTTAATGGCTGAGTAATATTCTATTATATATATGTGCCACATCTTCCTTATCCGTTCATGTGTGGATGGACACTTAAGTTGCTTCCATGTCCTGGCTGTTGTAAACAGCACAGCAATGAGTATTGGAATGCATGTATACTTTCAAACCATGGGTTTCTCTGGATATATGCCCAGTAGTGGGATTGCTGGGTCATATGGTAGTTCTATTTTTAGTTTTTTAAGGAACCTCCATACTGTTCTCCATAGTGGCTGTATCATTTTACATTCCCACCAACAGTGCAAGAGGGTTCCCTGTTCTCCACACCCTCTCCAGCATTTGTTGTTCGTAGATTTTTTGATGATGGCAATTCTGACCAGTGTGAGGTGATACCTCACTGTAGTTTTGATTTGCATTTCTCTAATGATTAGTGATGTTGACCATCCTTTCATGTGTTTGTTGGCAATCTATATATGTTCTTTGAAGGAATGTCTATTTATATATTCTGCCCATTTTGGATTGGGTTGTTTGTTTTTTTGATATTGAGCTGCATGAGCTGCGTGTATATTTTGGAGATTAATCCTTGTCAGTTGCTTCGTTTGCAAATATTTTCTCACATTCTGAGGGTTGTCTTTTCATCTTGTTTATGGTTTCCTTTGCTGTGCAAAAGCTTTTAAGTTTCATTAGGTCCCTTTTTTTTACTTTTGTTTTTATTTCCATTTCTCTAGGAGGTGGGTCAAAAAAGGATCTTGCTGTGATTTGTATCAAAGAGTGTTCTGCCTATGTTTTCCTCGAAGAGTTTTATAGTGTCTGGCCTTACATTTAGGTCTTTAATGCATTTTGAGGTTATTTTTGTGTATGGTGTTAGGAAGTGTTCTAATTTCATTCTTCTACATGTAGCTGTCCAGTTTTCCAGCACCACTTATTAAAGAGGCTATCTTTTCTCCATTGTATATTCTTGCCTCCTTTATTAAAGATAAGGTGACCATATGTACATGTGTTTATCTCTGGCCTTTTTATCCTGTTCCATTGACCTATGTTTCTGTGTTGTGCCAGTACCATACTGTCTTGATTACTGCAGCTTTGTAGTATAGTCTGAAGTCAGGGAGCCTGATTCCTCCAGCTCCGTTTTTCTTTCTCAAGATTGCTTTAGCTATTCGGGGTCTTTTGTGTTTCCATACAAATTGAGAAAATTTTTGTTCCAATTCTGTGAAAAATGCCATTGATAGTTTCATAGGGATTGCATTGAATCTGTAGATTGCTTTGGGTAGTAGAGTCATTTTCACAATGTTGATTCTTCCAATCCAAGATCATGGTATATTTCTCCATCTGTTTGTATCATCTTTCATTTCTTTCATCAGTGTCTTACAGTTTGCTGCATACAGGTCTTTTGTCTCCTTAGGTAGGTTTATTCCTAGGTATTTTATTCTTTTTGTTGCAGTGGTAAATGGCAGTGTTTCCTTAATTTCTCTTTCATATTTTTAATCATTAGTGTATAAGAATGCAAGAGATTTCTGTGCATTAATTTTGTATCCTTCTACTTTACCAAATTCATTGATTAGCTCTAGTAGTTTTCTGGTAGCATCTTTAGGATTCTCTATGTGTAGCATCATGTCATCTGCAAACAGTGACAGCATTATTTCCTCTTTTCCGATTTGGACTCCTTTTATTTCTTTTTCTTCTCTGATTGCTGTCACTAAAAGTTCCAAAACTATATTCAATACTAGTGGGGATAGTGGGCAACCTTGTCTTGTTCCTGATCTTACTGGAAATGGTTTCAGTTTTTCACCATTGAGAACGGTGTTGGCTGTGGGTTTGTCATATATGGCCTTTATTATGTTGAAGTAAGTTCCCTCTATGCCTACTTTCTGGAGAGTTTTAGTCATAAATGGGTGTGGAATTTTCTCAAAAGCTTTTTCTGCATCTATTGAGATTATCATGTGGTTTTTATCCTTCAGTTTGTTAATATGGTATATCACATTGATTGATTTGCGTATATTGAAGAAACCTTGCATTCCTGGGAATTCCCCACTTGATTATGCTGTAAGATCCTTTTAATGTGCTGCTGGATTCTGTTTGCTAGTATTTTGTTGAGGACTTTTTCATCTGTGTTCATCAGTGATACTGGTCTATAGTTTTCTTTTTTTGTGACACCTTTGTCTGGTTTTGATATCAGGGTGATGGTGGCCTCATAGAACGAGTTTGTGAGTGTTCCACCCTCTGCTATATTTTGGAAGAGTTTGAGAAGGACGGGTGTCAGTTCTTCTCTGAATGTTTGATAGAATTCGCCTGTGAAGCCATCTGGTCCTGGGCTTTTGTTTGTTGGAAGATTTTTAATCACAGTTTCAACTTCAGTGCTTGTGATTGATCTGTTTATATTTTCTGTTTCTTCCTGGTTCTGTCTCGGAAGGTTGTGCTTTTCTAAGAATTTGTCCATCTCTTCCAGGTTTCCATTTTATTGGCATATAGTTGATGTAGTAATGTCACATGATCCTTTGTATTTCTGCAGTGTCAGTTGTTACTTCTCCTTTTTCATTTCTAATTCTGTTGATTTGAGTCTTCTCCCATTTTTTCTTGATGAGTCTGGCTAGTGGTTTATCAGTTTTGTTTATCTTCTCAAAGAACCAGCTTTTAGTTTTATTGATCTCTGCTGTTGTTTGCTGCATTTCTTTTTCATTTATTTCAGATCTGATCTTTATGATTTTCATTTATTTCAGATCTGATCTTTCTGCTAACTTTGGGGGTTTTTTGTTCTTCTTTCTCTAATTGCTTTAGGTGTAAGGTTAGGTTGTTTATTTGAGATGTTTCTTGTTTCTTGAGGTAGGTTTGTATTGCTGTAAACTTCCCTCTTAGAACTGCTTTGCTGCATCCAATAGGTTTTGGGTCGTCGTGTTTTCATTGTCATCTGTTTCTAGGTATTTTTTGATTTCTTCTTTGATTTCTTCAGTGATTGCTTGCTTACTTAGTAGCATATTGTTTAGCCTCCAGGTGTTTGTATTTTTTACAGTTTTTTTTCCTGTAATTGATATCTAGCCTCATAGCGTTGTGGTCAGAAAAGATACCTGATATGATTTCAATTTTTAAAAATTTACCAAGGTTGTATTGTGACCCAAGATATAATCTATCTTGGAGAATGTTCCATAAGCACTTGAGAAGTAAGTGTATTCTGTTGTTTTTGGATGGAATGTCCTATAAATATCAAGTCCATCTTGTTTAATGTGTCATTTAAAGCTTGTGTTTCCTTATTTATTTTCATTTTGGATGATCTGTCCATTGGTGAAAGTGGGATATTAAAGTCCCCTACTATGATGCTGTTACTGTCAATTTTCCCTTTTATGGCTGTTAGCGTTTTGCCTTATGTATTGAGGTGCTCCTATGTTGGGTACATAAATATTTACAATAGTTATATCTTCTTCTTGGATTGATCCCTTGATCATTATGTAGTGTCCTTCTTTGTCTCTTGTAATAGTCTTTATTTTAAAGTCTATTTTGTCTGATAAGAGAATCGCTACTCCAGCTTTCTTTTGATTTCCGTTTGCATGGAATATCTTTTTCCATCCCCTCACTTTCAGTCTCTATATGTCTGTAGGTCTGCAGTGGGTCTCTTGTAGACAGCATATATATGGGTCTTGTTTTTGTATCCATTCAGCCAGTCTGTGTCTTTTGTTTGGAGCATTTAATCTGTTTACATTTAAGGTAATTATTGATATGTATGTTCCTAGTACTATTTTCTTAATTGTTTTGGGTTTGCTTTTGTGCATCTTTTCCTTTTCTTGTGTTTCCTGCCTAGAGAAGTTCCTTTAGCATTTGCTGTAAAACTGGTTTGGTAGTGCTGAATTCCCTTAAGGTTTGCTTGTCTGTAAAGGTTTTAATTTCACTATCGAATCTGAATGAGATCCTGCTGGGTAGAGTAATCTTGGTTGTAGGTTTTTCCCTTTCATCACTTTAAGTATGTCCTGCCACTCCCTCCGGCTTGCAGAGTTTCTGCTGAAAGATCAGCTGTTAATCTTATGGGGATTTTCTTGTATGTTATTTGTTGCTTTTCCCTTACTGCTTTTAATATTTTTTCTTTTTATTTAAATTTTGATAGTTTGATTAATATGTGTCTTGACATGTTTCTCCTTGGATTTATCCTGTATGGGACTCTCTGAGCTTCCTGGACTTGATTGACTATTTCCTTTCCCATGTTAGGGAAGTTTTCAACTATAATCTCTTCAAATATTTTCTCAGTTCCTTTCTTTTTCTCTTCTTCTTCTGGGACCCCTGTTATTCAAATGTTGGTGTGTTTAATGTTGTCCCAGAGGTCTCTGAGACTGTTCTCAATTCTTTTCATTCTTTCTTCTTTTTTCTGCTCTGCAGTAGTTATCTCCACTGTTTTATATTCCAGGTCACTTATTCGTTCTTCTGCCTCAGTTATTCTGCTGTTGATTCCTTCTAGAGAATTTTTAATTTGATTTATTGTGTTGTTCATCATTGTTTGTTTGCTCTTTAGTTCTTCTAGGTCCTTGTTAAACGTTTCTTGTCTTTTCTCCATTGTATTTCCAAGATTTTGGATCATCTTTATTGTCATTACTCTGAATTTTCTTTCAGGTAGGCTGCCTATTTCCTCTTCATTTGTTAGGTCTGCTGGGTTTTTTCCTTGCTCCTTCATCTGCTGTATGTTTCTCTGTCTTCTCATTTTGCTTTACAAACTGTGTTTGGGGTTTCCTTTTCACAGGCTGCAGGTTTGTAGTTCCCATTGTTTTTGGTGTCTGCCCCCAGTGGGTAAGGTTGGTTCAGTGGCTTGTGTAGGGTTCCTGGTGGAGGGAATTGGTGCCTGTGTTCTGGTGGATGAGGCTGGTCTTGTCCTTCTGTTGGGCAGGGCCTTGTCCAGTGGTGTGTTTTGGGGTGTCTGTGAACTTAGTATGACTTTAGGCCACCTCTCTGCTAATGGGTGGGATTGTGTTCCTATCTTGGTAGTTGTTTGGTATGGGGCGTCCAGCACTGGAGGTTGCTGGCCATTGGGTGGAGCTTGGTCTTAGTGTTGAGGCAGTGATCTCTGGGAGAGATCTTGCTGATTGATATTACATGGGGCCTGGAGGTCTCTGGTGGTCCAGTGTACTGAATTCAGCTCTCCCATCTCAGAGTCTCAGGCCTGACACCAAGCTGGAGCACCAAGACGCTGTCAGCCACTCGCCTCAGAAGAAAAGGTAGAGAAAAAGAAAGAAAAAAAATTAAAAATATAAAATAAAATAAAACAATTAAAATGAAATATTTATAAAGTAACAGAAAAAAAAAGAAGAGAGCAACTAAACCAATATCAAATCCACGAATGATAACAAGTGCTAAAAACTGTACTAAGATAGACATAAAAATCAGAAATAAATCAGTGACAGACAGCAAACCCCAAGTCTACAGTTGCTCCCAAAGTCCACTGCCTCAATTTTTGGTTGATTCGTTTTCTGCTCAGGTATTCCACAGATGCAGGGTACCTCAAGTTGGTTGTGGGGATTAATCTGCTGCTCCTGAGGCTGCATGGAGAAATTTCTCTTTCTCTTCTTTTTTCACATAGCTCTTGGGGTTCAGCTTTGGTTTTGACCCCACCTCTGTGTGTAGGTTGCCCTCAGGCTTCTGTTCCCACCCAGGCAGGATGGGGTTAAAGCAGCGGCTGATTAGGGGGCTCTGGCTCACTCAGGCCAGGGGGAGGGAGGGGTATGGTAGTTATAATTGGAATGTGGGGCAAGCCTGCTGTGGCAGAGGCCAACGTGACACTGCAGCAGCCTGAGACGTGCCATGTGTTCTCCCAGGGAAGTTTCCCTGAATAACGGAACCCTGTCAGTGGTGGGCTGCATAGGCTCCTGGGGGAGGCAGCGTGTAGATAGTGACCTGTGCTTGCACACAGGATTCTTGGGGGCTGCAGCAGTAGCGTTAGCGTTTCATGTCCGACTCTGGTGTCTGAGCTGATAGCTGTGGCTCATGCCCATCTCTGGAGCTCATTTAGGTGGTGCTCTGCCTTCTGTGGGCAGACAGAGAAGGAATCCTCTCTTCGCACACCCTGAAACAATGGTTTCTTGCCTCTTAGGGAGGTCCAGAGTTTTTCCCAGACTCCCTCCCAGCTAGCCATTACACACTAACCCCCTGCTGGCTGTGTTGACGCCGCCAACCCCAGTCCTCTCCCTGCTCTCCGACTGAAGCCCGAGCCTCAGCTCCCAGCCTCCACCCACCCCGGCAGGTGAGCAGACAAGCCTCTCAGGCTGGTGAGTGCTGGTCAGCACCTATCCTGTGGGTTAGGAATCTCTGCTTTGCACTCTGCACCCCTGTTGGTGCACTCTCCTCCTTGGCTCTGAAGCTTCCCCCCACCCCGCCCATCCCCCATCTCCACCAGTGAAGTGGTTTCCTAGTGCGTGGAAGTTTTTCCTCCTTCACAGCTCCCTCCCAAAGGTGCAGGTCCCGTCCCTATTCTTTTGTCTCTGTTTTTTCTTTTTTCTTTTGCCCTACCCAGGTATGTGGGGATTTTCTTGTTTTTTGGGAAGTCTGATGTCTTCTGCCAGCATTCAGTAGGTGTTCTGTAGGAGTTGTTCCATATGTAGATGTATTGTTGATGTATTTGTGGGGAGGAAGGTGATCTCCACATCTTACTCCTCTGCCATCTTGAAGGTCTCCCCTCTGCCTATGTTTCCTCTAGGAATTTCATAGTATCTGGTCTTTGATTTAGGTGTTTAATCGATTTTGAGTTTATTTTGATATATGGTGTTAAAGAATGTTCTAATTTCATTTTTTTTTTTACCTGTAGCTGTCCAGTTTTCCCCACACTATTTATTGAAGAGACTGTCTTTTCTCCAGTGTGTTGTCTTATCTCCTTTATTGTAGGTTGATTGACCACAGGTGCGTGGGTTTATTTCCTGGTTTTCTATCCTGTTCCCTTGATCTATATTTCTCTTTTTGTGCCGGGAGCCTGATTCCTCCAGCTCATTTCTTTTTCTCAAGATTGCTTTGACTATTCGGGGTCTTTGGTGTCTCCATACGAATTTTAAGGGGCTTCTCTGGTGGCGCAGTGGTTGAGAATCTCCCTGCTAATGTGGGGGACATGGGTTCGAGCCCTGGTCTTGGAGGATCCCACATGCCATGTAGCAACTAGGCCCATGAGCCACAACTACTGAGCCTGCGCGTCTGGAGCCTGTGCTCCACAACAAGAGAGGCCGCGGTAGTGAGAGGCCCGCACACCGCGATGAAGAGTGGCCCCCGCTTGCCACAACTAGAGAAAGCCCTCGCACAGAAATGAAGACCCAACACAGCAAAAAATAAATAAATTAATTAATAAACTCCTACCAACAACACCTTTAAAAAAAATTTTAAGATTTTTTTATTCTAGTTCTATGAAAAATGCCATCGGTAATTTGACAGCGATTGCATTGAATCTGTAGACTGCCTTGGGTAGTATAGTCATTTTGGCAATATTGATTCTTTTAATATAAGAACGTGGTGTATCGTTACATCTGTTTGTGTCACCTTTGATTTCTTCCAACAGGGTCTTACAGTTTTCGAGTACAGGACTTTTGTCTCCTTAGGTATGTCTATTCCTAGGTATTTAATTTTTTTTTATTTATTTATTTTTGGCTGCATTGGGTCTTCGTTGCTGCACATGGGCTTTCTCTAGTTGCGGCAAGTGGGGGCTACTCTTCATTGCAGTGCGCAGGCTTCTTATTTGGTGGCTTTTCTTGTTGTGGAGCATGGGCTCTAGGCGCGTGGGCTTCAGTAGTTGTGGCAGGCAGGCTCACTAGTTGTGGCTCGAGGGCTGTAGAGTGCAGGCTCAGTAGTTGTGGCACACGGGCTTTGTTGCTCCGCGGCATGTGGGATCTCCCCAGAACAGGGCTCAAACCCGTGTCCCCTGCACTGACAGGCGGACTCTTAACCACTGCACCACCAGGGAAGCCCTATTTTATTCCTTTTGATGCAGTGGTAAATGGGGTTGTTTCTTTCATTTCTCTTTCTGATCTTTTGTTGTTAGTGTATAGAAATGCAATAAATTTCTGTGTATTTATTATATTTCCTAGAACTTTAGCAAATTCATTGATGAGCTTTAGTAGTTTTCTGGTAGCATCCTTAGTATGTTTAGTATGTTTAGTATGATGTCATCTGCAAACAGTGACAGTTTTACTTCTTTTCTAATTTGGATTCCCTTTATTTCTTTTTCTTCTTTGATTGCCATGGCTAGGACTTTCAAAACTATGTTGAGTAAGAGTGGTGAGAGGGGCGCTCCTTGTCTTGTTCCTGATCTTAGAGGAAATGCTTTCAGCTTTTCACCATTGAGTATGATGCTAGCTGTAGTCTTGTCATATATGGCTTTTATTTTGTTAAAATATGTTCCCTTTATGCCCACTTTCTGGAGAGTTTTTTTCATAAATGGATGTTGAATTTTGTCAAAAGCTTTTTCTGCATCTATTTAGACAATCATATGATTTTTATTCCTCAACTTGTTGATGTGATGTATCATACTGACTGATTTCCGGATATTGAAAAATCCTTGCATCCCTGCAATAAATATCACTTGGTCATGGTGTACGATCCTTTTAATGTGTTGTTGGATTCTATTTGCTAGTGTTTTGTTGAGGATTTTTACATTTATGTTCACCAGGGATATTGGCCTGTAATTTTCTTTTTTTGTGGTATCTTCATCTGGTTTTCGTATCAGGGTGATGGTGGCCTCATAGAATAAGTTGAGGTGTATTCCTTCGTCTGCAATTTTTTGGAATAATTTCAGAAGGATAAGTGTTAACTCTTCTCTAAATGTTTGATACAGTTCGCCTGTGAAGCCATCTGGTCCTGGACTTTTGTTTGCTGGTTGTTTTAAAATTACTGATTCAGTTTCATTACTGTCAACTGGTCTGGTCATAGTTTCTATTTTTTTCCTGGTTCAGTCCTAGGAGATTGTACCTTTCTAAGAATATGCCTGTTTCTTCTAGGTTGTCCATTTTATCGGCATATAGTTGTTTGTAGTAGTCTCTTATGATCCTTTGTATTTCTGTGGTGTCCATTATAACTTTCTCCTTTTTCATTTCAAATTTTATTGATTTGAGCCCTCTCCCTCTTTTTCTTGATGAGTCTGGCTAAAGGTATATCAATTTTGTTTATCGTTTCAAAGAACCACTTTTAGTTTCATTAATCTTTTCATTATTCTCTTTGTCTCTATTTCATTTATTTCTGCCCTGATCTCTATGATTTCTTTCCTTCTACTAACTTTGGGATTTGTTTGTTCTTTCTCTAGTTACTTTAGGTGTAAGGTTAGATTGACTATTTGACATTTTTCTTGTTTCCTAAGGTGAGATTGTATTGCTGTAAACTTCACTCTTTGAACTGCTTTTGCTGTGTCTCAAAGGTTTTGGATCGTCTTCCTTTTGTTTTCATTTGTCTCTAGGTATTTTTTGATTTCTTCAGTGATCCATTGGTTGTTTAGTACCATACCATTTAGCCTCCATGTGTTTCTATTTTTTTACAGTCTTTTTTTCTTGTAGCTGATTTCTAATCTCATAGTGTTGTGTTTGGAAAAGATCCATGATATGATTTCTGTTTTCTTAAATTTACTGAGGCTTGCTTTGTGGCCTAGTATGTAATCAATCCTAGAGAATGTTCCATGTGTACTTGAGAAGAATGTGTATTTTGCTTGTCTTGGATGGAGTGCTCTATAAATATCAAGTCCATCTGGTCTAATGTGTCATTTAAGATCTGTGTTTCCTATTGATTTTGTGTCTGGATGATCTGTCCATTGATGAAAGTCGGGTGTTAAGGTCCCCCATGTTATTGTCGATTTCTCCTTTTAAGACTGTTAGTCTTTGCCTTATATATTGAGGTGCTCCCATGTTGGGTGCATATATATGTACAATTGTTATATCTTTTTCTTGGGTTGATCCCTTAATCATTATGTAGTGTCCGTCTTTGTCTCTTGTAGCAGTCTTTAAAGTTTATTTTGTCTGATATGAGTATTGCTACTCCAGCTTTCTTTTGGTTTCCATTTGCATGGAATACCTTTTTCCATACCCTCAGTTTCAGTCTGTATGTGTCCCTAGATCTGAAGTAGGTCTCTTATAGACATCATATACATGGGTCTTGTTTTTGTATCCATTCAACCAGTCCATGTCTTTCGTTTGGAACATTTAATCCATTTACATTTAACGTAATTATCTGCTATTGATTCCTTACAATACATATTGATATGTATGTTCTTATTGCCATTTTGTTAATTGTTTTGGATTTGTTTTTGTAGGTCTTTTTTCTTCCCTTACTCTCTTGTTTTCTCATGTGTTTTGATGACTAACTTTAGTGCTGTGTTTGGATTCCTTTTTCTTTTGTGTGTGTTGTCTGTTGTAGATTTGGGGGTTTGGGTTACCATGAGATTTTGATATAGCAGTCTGTATATAAACAAGATTGTTTTAAGTTGCTGGTCTTTTAATTTCAAATGCATTTCCAATATCTTCCATTTGTACTTTCCTCAGAATTCCTGGTTGTGATATTTGTGTGTGGATGATTTCCTACATTTACTGTATGTTTTCATTTACAGGTAAGCTTTCCCATTCGTAATTTTCTTGTTTCTAGTTGTGGCCTTTTCTTTTCCTCCTAGAGAAGCTCCTGCAGGATTTGTTGCAAAGTTGGTCTGGTAGTGCTGAATTCTCATAGGTTTTGATTTCTCCTTCGAATCTGAATAAGAGGCTTCCTGGGAAGAGTATTCTTGGTTGTAGGTTCTTCTCTTTCATCACTTTAAATGTATCGTGCCACTCCCTTCTGGTCTGCAGAATTTCTGCTGGGAAATCAGCTGATAACCTATTGTAATATCCTTGTGTGTTATTTGTTGCTTTTTTCTTGTTGCTTTCAGTATTTTTTTTCTTTATCTTTAATTTTTGTCAGTTTGGTTACTATGTGTATCTGTGTGTTCCTCCTTGGGTTTATCCTGCCTGGGACTCACTGCGTTTCCTGGACTTTGGTGACTGTTCCCATTCCCATGTTAGGGAAATTTTCAGCCATTATCTCTTCTAATATTTTCTCAGGTCCTTTCTCTCTCTCTTCTCCTTCTGGGACCCCTATAATGCAAATGTTTGTGTTTAATGCTGTCCCAGAGGTCTCTTAGGCTGTCCTTATTTCTTTTCATTCCTTTTTCTTTATT
This sequence comes from Lagenorhynchus albirostris, assembly GCF_949774975.1. NCBI lineage: Eukaryota > Metazoa > Chordata > Mammalia > Artiodactyla > Delphinidae > Lagenorhynchus > Lagenorhynchus albirostris. Next base: position 107,988,773 of record NC_083116.1, on the reverse strand, counting down.
CTGTTCCATGTCCGTGATTTCCACCATTCTGTCTTCCAGCTCACTTATCTGTTCTTCTGCCTCAATTATTCTGCTATTGATTCTTTCTAGTGTGTTTTTCATTTCAGTTATTGTATTTTTCATGTCTCTTCATGTGTTCTTTAGTTTTTCTAGGTCCTTGTCAAACATTTCTTGTATCTTCTCCATCTGTGCCTCCATTCTTTTTCCAAGGTCTTGGATCATCTTTACTGTCATTACTCTGAATTCTTTTTCAGGTAGGTTGCCTATCTCCACTTCACTTAGTTGTTCTTCTGGGGTTTTATCTGGTTCCTTCATCTGGGACATATTCCTCTGCCTTCTCATTTTGTCTGACTTTCTGTGATTATGGTTTCTGTTCCATAGGCTGAAGGGTTGTAGTTCTTCTTGCTTCTGCTGTCTGCCCCCTGCTGGATGAGGCTGTCTGAGAGGCTTGTGTAGGCTTCTTGGTGGGAGGTACTGGGTCCTCCCCACTGGTGGGTGGAGCTGGATCTTGTCCCTGTGGTGAGCAGGGCTGTGTCAAGTGTTGTTTTTATCAGGCATCTGTGTGCTCAGGAAGACTTTAAGCAGTCTTTCTGCTGATGGGTGGTACTGTGTCCCCACTCTGTTGGATGTTTGGCCTGAGGCATCTCAGCACTGGAGCCCACAGGCTGTTGGGTGGGGCCAGGTTTTGGTGAGAAAATGGCGGCCTCCAGGAGAGCTCACACCAATGCGTGCTCCCCAGAACTTCTACCACCAGTGTCTTTGTCCCCACAGTGAGCCACAGCTGCTCTTTATCCCGCAGGAGACCCTCTAATACTAGCAGGTAGGTTAGGCCCAGACTTTTTTCCCTGGACTCTGGTGCACGTGAGAACTTGTGTGTGCCCTCCAAGAATGGAGTTTCACTTTTCCCCCTGTCCTGTTGAATTCCTGCAATCAAGCCCTGCTGCCTTCAAAGCCAGATTCTCTGGGGGCTCCTCCTCCCATTGCTGGACCTCCAGGCTGGGGAGCCTGACGTGGGTCTCAGAACTTTGACTCCTGTGGGAGATCGTCTATGGTATAATTATTTTCCAGTTTGTGTGTCACCTACCCAGTGTGTATGGGATTTGATTTTTTGCAATTGCACCCTTCCTACAGTCTTTTGGGCTTCTTCTTTGTCTTTGAATTCAGGATATCTTTTTTGGTAGGTTCTAGCAGGTTTTTTGGTCAATGGTTGCTCAGCAGCTTGTTGTGGTTTTGGTGTTTTTGTGAGGGGATGAGCTCACGTCCTTCTTCTCTGCCATCTTGTCTCTAAATAGAACTCTTAAAAATGTCACATATACATAATATACATACATATATATATATATATACATAAACATATAGACAGACCGATACAGAGACCTTATAGCTTTCACTTACAAATTTCGTCAATGTCTCAGGTATAATAATACAAAATTAAAAAGAATAAATGGATCCAAATTATGTTTCTTGCAGGTAGACTAAGTTAAGGTTACCTGCTCAGAAGGCCAGAGTTTTTTGCTAAAGATTTGTATTTGACTGCTGTAAGCATTTTTTAGAAAAACTATTTTTGGAGTCGTTTTGTCTATGTAGAGCTTCTGCATACCAATCAAAGAATGCATTTCATTGTCTCTTTAATGTTTAAGATCCTCTCTTTTGAAGGGTGCCCCGTAATGTGGAATTACCTAAGTTAACATTTCCCCACAGTGGCCACTATAATTGCAAATTATCCAAAAGTTCACCCATTTTCCAAAAAGGCACAAGATCCTGGTTCATAGTGAGTATAGATATAGGAAGCAGGAATTTTTGAGAGAAGTAGAGAATTTTAGACCAGGTGGAACCCATCTTTGCCTTTAGATTTCCTAAACCCCAAATAACCTATGGGGAGCCTGGTAATCCTATCGCTCCCTAAAACCCAGGGAATCACAGGTTTCTCCCTTTATAGACAGAAGGATGACTTACCAAGAAACTTCAACAAACAAAATACAGCTATGCACAATAAAGTCAGAGAGCTCAAAAGGCAAAGAGAGCAGAGCTCAGATCCAAGAGAGACTCTACCCTCAAACTCCGAGTTTGGCATAAAGCAGTGAGCTCAGTGAGCCCTGTGGGTACCAGCACCTTTTGCTCACTGACCTCAGAGTTGTTGAGGGTCTTTGGGTCCCACTTCTGATGCCAGAAAGTGTCAAAAATCCAGAAATAGCAAAATTTAAACCAACAAATCAATGAGTAGTATTTAAGTAAGTGTTTATTGTGCATATAAGAACAGTTCACAAACTGGGAGCTTCTGAACTCAAAGACTGATATGAAGCTCAGGGACATTAATTTACAGCATGGCTTATAAAGTAGAAATGAGGAAGTTTTTAACCTTTTCAATGATTGGTTATTACTGTAGGGGTTTCCAGATGGCCGTGGATTGGTTAAAAGTGATTTTCTCATACCATTTTTAGGAAGCTGACTTAAGTTTCTTTTATGATTATCAGAGGCATTTACAAGACGTAATCTAAGTTAAATTTCACTTATGTTCATGAAATAAGCTAGATTTAGTTTTACTTACATGGCTTCAATGGTTTTGTCTGCTCAGGGAATTCTTAAGTCTGGTCTCAGTTTTGTGTTTAATTTTAACACTATTGTGTAAACTTTTGGTAGAAATATATCATCACTTGTACCCACATAAAATTAAACAGAGCCACACCATGTTTATATCTGTATATTATCTACACTTTACATCTGAATTTATGATTCAGCTAATTACTTAGGTCATTATAGATATTTAATTTCTTGAATGTATTTTTTAATATCATATTAAGCTCCTGTTATTATTAAAGCTTGTTATTATTAGTATAAAGTCCTGACTAAGAGAGTTTTTTCATATTACTTTTTTTTTTTTTTTTTTTTTTGCGGTACGCGGGCCTCTCACTGTTGTGGCCTCTCCCTTTGCGGAGCACAGGCTCCGGATGCACAGGCTCAGCGGCCATGGCTCACGGGCCCAGCCGCTCCGCGGCATGTGGGATCTTCCCAGACTGGGGCACGAACCCGTGTCCCCTGCATCGGCAGGCGGACTGTCAACCACTGCGCCACCAGGGAAGCCCCATATTACTTTTACATAAGAATCTCAGATTGACCTCATCACCTTTATAACCTAGACTCCAAGGCCCACCATGAGAAGGCTGGTGGGCAGATATGTCTTAATACATACAGTAGAATGCTATCTAAAAAGTGTCTTCTATTTGGGAGTATATTGATTTCTTCTTTCTGCTGTAATAAGTTACTGCAAATGTACCAGCGTAACATAACATAAATTTATTATCTCACAGTTCTGGTGGTAAGAAGTCCTAAAATCAAGATGTTAGCAAGACTCTGCTCCTTCCAGAGCCTCTAGGGAAGAATCCATTTTCTTGCCTTTTCCAGCCTCTAGAAGCCAATGGCATTCCTTGATTTATGGCCCCTTCCTCTATCTTCAAATATCTTCAAATCTCTCCCTCCTTCTCCTTTTCCTTCTCCCTCTCCCCCTCTCCAATCTCTGTTTCTGCCCTAACATCTCCTTCTCTGACGCTGACCCTCCTGCCGCCCTCTTATAAGGACCCTTGTGGTTATATTAAGCCTACCTGGGTCATCCAAAATAATCTCATCTCAAGGTCCTTAAGTTAATCTCACCTGTAAAGTCCCTTTTGCCATGTAAGGTAACATATCCACAGCTTCTAGGAATTGGGACATGGGCTTCTTTGGGGTGGGACATTATTCTACCTACCATAGGGGGGTTATTTCCCAGTACACTTATCAACTGTGAAAAATTCTTTTCATTTCTTTTTTTTCTTTCACATATATTTCCTGATCACCTACTAGGCACCTAGTCGAAGACACTAGGCAGATACTGAAGGCACTGTCCCTGTCGTAAGGAAGCCAGATGTCTATTAGTAAAATAAAGTGAACTTTAGACTTCTGAAGATTTTTTAAAATCATTTTTAGGTTGTACAGCAATCCTGTTTATATTTGTCCTATTTATTGGTAATAATAATATTTCATACCACATTTGTACTTATGACACAAACATTAATGCCCTTTAGCCAGAGACCTCCAAGAAAGTAACTATAGTGGAACAAATTGAGTTTATTATTCATTGTAGTGAGGGAGAATACACACCATGGGAAATATGTGGTGTCTCAGTAAGAGGTTGTTAGAAGAGACTTATTATAGGATTTGGGTTTTGGCTAGGAAATTTGGGGCAAAGTCTAAAATAGTAGAGACTCACTCTAGATTGGGTGCTGTCAGTAAGCCAGGGTAATTTTGTGATTGGGTATCTCAAACATCTTGTCTGTAGGTATAGCAGACCAGAGTAGAATAAAGCTGTAATAGGCAAAGAAGCAACAGTCACTCATATTAGCCAAGACAGGGGGTTGTTCAGTATTCTGTGGATGACACAGTGAACTTGTTTATATCTCACTTATTCCTGGCCTCAGAGTAACCTAGTCTGATGTTGGTGTTTGAGATTATGCCCAACAAGGAACAATATGGCCTAGCAGTGAGCCTCAGTCCTGCTTATAATACCTTGGAGGCCTTGGTCATTCTACTTCCCACATGCTTGACTCATGGTGTTTCCCATCCCTGTCCCATCTGTGGCACTTGTTAAACATGCAGAATTCCAGACCCACCCCACAATCACTGCATCAGAATATCTGAGTATTGATTTGACCAGATGATTCTTAGACACACTAAAGGTTCAAAATATCTTTATTTAAAAAAGCAAAAACAAAATCAAATATTTATCAGTGTTAAATGTTTGTGATTACTGTCTTTAGTAATGATTTTCTCACATCTTAGTCTTTTATTTTCATTATTTGTTCTTGTGTTGACTGAGTATCACCTGAAATCGGCACTGCAGTCTGCAGCAGGACTGAACAACTGTTGCTGTTTGGGTTCTGAATGCACACTTCACCATCATCTCTCTGCATTGTCTTCCTGTTGGCAAGCTTTCCCACGTGCTTTACACCTGAAACCACATAAGCCTTACAACTTCACTCTGATGAGCATGCCTTTTAAAAGCTAAGCTAACGGTGTTTTCCTAGTTCCCACATGAAAACATGAAGAATGCAGGGCCTTTAGGATGGAGTCTGTGCCTTCAAAATAGTATCCATGACACTCATGCCTCAATTTCTGGGGTTTTTTTGTTTTGTTTTTTTGTGACAGTATAAATATGCACTACAGAAAGACAAAATCAAATGTACAGTCTGACATTTATTGGTAATTATTAATACTAGTACTATAAAATATGGCTCCAGGTCCTCAAAATAAATTTTTCTAAAGCAATAATAATTTCAATATCATGCTTTAATTATGTTTGTATGTTTATAGGTAATTTTAGAGAAATGAATGTTCACAGAGGACATGCTAAAGCTCAACATAAATTAAGAGAGAAAAGATAGATATATGAAGTATGTATTTACCCATAATTTGTTGCAACTTGTAATTCCAGAAGAAAATCAGAATTTAATAGGCATTCTGGAAGAATTGCCATATTCTGAGTGTCAATAAAGTGTCCTATACTGGTGCTTTTTTAAGTGTTCTAAGCAGAGGACCAGTCGTTTTTATTTATTTGCTTGTTCACTTTTTAAATATCATTACCAAATTTTCACAGGTGGATAATTTTTAATAGAGTAATACTGAATTTATAAAAATAATTGAAAAGGAACATAAAAACTGCAAATCTATTCTTAAATTATTATTAGATTCAACAAGTATAAAATTACTGTCAAATTGCTATAAAAATTCCTAAGATTTAGTCTCAATTTCTGTGCTTACTTAATTGTAGATTAGTAAAAAACAAAAATCACAGATTACTACAGTTTCAGTGGTACTGTCTGATATCATACTTAAGCACTGGGTTTTTAATGTTTATAGCATCATAATTTGTTAGAGCTATGCTATAAGGAAACTAAGAAATTTAACCTCAGATTTTTTTCCAGTTTTATTGAGAAATAATTGACATACATCACTATATAAGTTTAAGGCATACAGCATGATGGTTTTATTTACATATATTATAAAATAAGTAAGAGTGGTGAGAGTGGGCACCCTGTCTTGTTCCTGATCTTAAAGGAAAAGCTTTCAACTTTTCATCATTATGATGTTAGCTGAGGGCTTATCATACATGGCCATTTTTATGTTGAGATATTTTCCTTCTGTGCGTAAATTATTAAGAGTTTTTACCATGAATGGATGTTAAATTTTATCAAAAGCTTTTTCAGCTCTATTGAGATGCTCATATGATTCTTTTATTTTATTAATATGAAGTATCACATTGATTTGCATATGTTGAACAATCCTTGCTTCCCATGGATAAATCCCACTTGATCATGGTGAATGATCCTTTAATGTGCTGCTGAATTGGGTTTGCTAGTATTATATTGAGAATTTTTGCATCTCTATCAGGGATATTGGCCTGTAGTTTTCTTTTCTAGTAGTGCCCTTTTCTGGTTTTGGTATCAGGATAATGTTGGCCTCGTAAAATGAGTTTGTGAGTGTTCCCTCCTCTTCTTCTTCTTTTTTTTTGAAGAGTTTGAAAAGTATTGGTGTTAATTCTTCTTTAAATGTTTGGTAAAGTTCACTAGTGAAGCCATCTGGTCCTGGGCTTTTCTTCCTTGGGAGATTTTTGATTACTGATTCAATCTTAATAAGAACATTGAAAGAGGTAAGATTGACATTCTTGGTCGGGGACTTGGCAGTTCCAAAGCAAAGATAGCTAGTTAATGAATGGAGCAGGAGAGGCTAATGGACAAGAAGGAATGAATATTATTTGGTTTATTTTGAATATTTAGAAAAAATAAAAATGAGAGTATGGTGCTACTTATAATTTTTAAATTTTAGTAGGAATGTGTTAATTATAGAAAGAGTAATTTGAGTTTTTGATATACCAAATGTAGAGGTTAGTAACAAAGCTAAATAGAACTGTGATCCATTTTTACTTCTTCCCAGAAAACTACTCTTGCTGTTGTGACTGAGCTCATCCTTCATTTGTCTTTTCCCTACTGTCCCACTTCCATTGTGTCATTATGTCCCACTGAGATGGCTGACTAATGTTGAATGCCTCACATCTGTAATAGTCTCTGCTTTGTCCTTGGGACTTCTAATAGTGCCTGACACATAGTTAAGTGTTGAGTAAAAATTTTTCAAAAGATCAAATTAAAGTATGTTCCCCAATACATGCCACAATACTATGTTTTTCCTTGTGATTTTTAACATAAATTTCTCTGTTTGTATATAATGTTCTTTTCTAAAATCCTTGAAGACAGGTTCTATTCAAATGGCACAGTTTCCTTTAATATTTTCCCCAAATCCCCAGAAAAAGGTCTTAACTCTATTCTGAGCCTAAATGTATTATTTCATTGCAATTATTTGCTTATACATGTCTTCCACTGTGGTGTAAATGATCCTGAGTACAGAAATTTTGTCATTCTTCTAACCTTCTTCCTCTGTGCCCTAGCACAGTGCCCCCAGATCCTAGGCAATAAAAGTTTATTCTACAGAAGAATAAGTGAATTACTCAGTGAGATCAAGAGAAACTGTCAAATAGCTTTAGTTTTATTTATCATACATAGAATTTTGTATTTTGCTTCTCTATTTTGTGTAAAGCTTCTAACTCCTAAAGTCTAATAGTTATAATTTTCAATTTGATTGATAATAAGTATACTAGACTTCTCTACCCAATCTTTTTGTCATGTTATTTGTTTGTTTGTTTACTTTTCTGAAACAAGGAAGAATTTAACCAAATTTATAAGACCTGCTCTCATTAATATTCTAAAATATACAGCCCTCTCTCCTAGAAATAATTATGGAGGGTGCACTATCTACATTATGTTTTCTAAGGTCTGGGATGCTCTTCTAAATAGGAAAGATTTCTTGCCTCAGTACTGACCCCAATTTTATCAGAAGATGTTTATAATTGGGGGCACACTCAACTGATCCCTAATCTCTGTCAAGGTTACTTCCCTTAGGTTAATTACCCAGTACTTAACTCTTGCATTTGACCCTCATACAAGAGCATATTCAAAAGGATTCCAACCTTACTGAGTTAATGAATTGCATCTTTACGTAATTCTCTACTAGTTGGATAATAAAGTAGTTTGCAATAGAATTTATTCTCTTCATAACTTTATCTCCTTTGCAACATCATGAGATAAATCTTCTTTGAAGATCACTTATATAATGTCACATATTTTTCAGCAATCAGTTTTACTAATTTATAGTCCTAACTCCTATTCTCCCATTTTATCTTCTGCTGAGTAAATAGATTAATAGAATCACAGTCCTCTGGTTTACACTGGATATTTCACAGTGAAATTTAGGGGAAATTTTTCCTTTATTTTGTAACACATTGCTAGGCCACCTGTATCATCAAGTCACACATTTGGATTTGTCAGTTTAAGTTTTTCTTAGAGCACTCTTCCAAATTAATGTTGCAGGAACCCATCCTATTTTGATATATGGCCAACACACAAAATGCAAAATATCAATTTAACTGTAGTTCTTACACTCATTTATTAATGTGCCTATTCAAATACTTTTTCAAGTCTTGCTACAGAACAGGCTCTAGTTTTAGTCTGGAGATTCAGTGTTGAGAAAAACAAAACAAGTTTCCCACATTGGAACTTACATTCCAGTAGTTAAAGGTAAATAACAAAAAATGGAAAACTAAATAGACAAGATGTCTTGCAATTATGTATTGTGTAGCATATACAGGGAAATGTGATAGTGACTAAACATTTTCTTTATATAGGTTGTTTAGGGAAGGCATTTCTGAAGAGGTGGTCTTTGATCTTAGAGTTGAGGGATGAGAAAAGTCAGCTACAGAAAAAGGAAATTTTTTAAGTAGAGGAAACTAGCAAATGCAGAGGCTCTAAGGAAGGGATACCCTAGGTATATTCAAGGAACATTAAGAGGGCCAGTGTGTCTAGGGGGTAGTAAGCAGGGTTTTCAGGGAAAGGAGTATATGAACTGGATGTCTAGGGTTAGACCAAAACCAGATCACATAGGGTCTTAGAGTATAAAGGGAAGTCATAAGAGGGTGTTAAGCAAGAATATGATACAATTGAATTTATGTTATCAAAAAATTTCTCATACTGCTATAAGAAGAATGGATTTTAGGGCATGGAAGCAGGAATCCCAATAAGAGGTTGTGGCAATAGTTCAGGAATAAGATGATGGTCACCTAGACTAGGAGAGAGTTGGACTCATTAGAGATAAATGCTGGAAGTAGAATAGATAGCATTTGCAGATGGATTGATTTACTGGGTAAATAAAACATAAGAATAAAAAAAGATGGCTAAATTTTTTACTTGAGCAATTAGTCAAAGAACCGTGCCTCTTACTGACACAGGTACTTTGGGGAAATGTAGAGGGATAACCATTACTTTTTTTCCCGTTCAACTTCCACTCCCACTTTTAAATATAGCATTCTGATTTTTTATTGGGCATTCTCCCTCCTCCTACTGAATCATGTTATTTGTATGGGCGTTCCTCCATTTCCTAGCTCAGATATGGGTAATGAGATGCAAGCTTGGCTAGTCAGTGTTTTCAAATCTTCCATCAAAGTGATTGACTTAGTGACCACATTTGGCCCAGTTAGATGCAACCCTGAGACTTTGGATTGAGCTAAAAGAGATAAGGTGCTCTTTTTCCAAAGTGAATGGTAAATTAGGAGGATTTCATTTTGGAACAGCTAGAGGTTATCACACTGGGAGAGCATGCCAGAGAATGAGGCCAGTGCAGAGGCAAACCAGGCCAAATGGTAGAGTGAGACACCAAGTCCTGATGGTGTTTTTAATCCCCTAAAGCCCCATGCCTGAAGCGAAATTGGCTCTGGGAACTTTCAGTTATCTGTTCCAAAAATTAGTTTTTGTATGCTTGAGATGATATGAGTTGGGTTTCTCTTCCATGTAACCAAGAGCTCTTATTAATACAGGTGAGAAATTTGATTTAGGTATATTAAGATTGAAATGCCTGTTTAGGTTTGCCAAATTAAAATACAAGATGCCCAGTTTAACTGGGCTTTCAAATAAATGATGAATATTTTTTTTAGTGTAAGTGTGCCCCAAATATTGCTATTTCTGGCAAGCCCATACCAATTAGATAACAAAGTGGAGATGTGAAGTGGGTTGTTGCCTCTATAGAGCTAGCGCTCCAGAGAGAGGTCAGGGATTTTGATGTATATTTGGAAATTGTCACATTAGTGACAACATTCAAAGCCATGGGACTAAAGAATTAAATCTTGGGAAACACGGCAGATAGAGTTGAGGCAGTGTCCAGGGCTAAACCTAAGGAAGGCCCATTCTGTTGAAGTCTGGAAGAGAAGGACGAAATTGTAAGACTGAGAAGAAACTGCCAGTGAAGGTGGAAATAGTGTCAAGGAGAGTTTTTACTTTTTAGAAATGAGTTTCAAGGCTGGAGTCCTCAACATCTCCAACAAAGATTAGCAAACTTGCCTGTCAAAACAACGGACACCCTTTCCTCCTTGGCACTTACGTGCTGAGCCCTTTCAACATTTTCAGTATTTCTTGTAACTATCCCAATGTCCAGGCCCCTTTGGCCATTATTGGAGACCTCTAGAAACTTACCTCCTCTTTTTTTTTTTATTGGTGCAGAGATGTGCCTTCTCTGCTGCCTCTGATATTTTTGGACTTAAAAATCCCTTTTCTGTTTCTGTCAAATAGCTCGAGACTTTAAAGATAAGGAAGAGTTAGAACCGATATGTGCTATGACTAACTACTAGTTCAAAGTACTCTGTTCAGGTGTGAGAATAGGGAAACAAACAGCTCTAGTGAACAGTTGTTCATGACCACAGTGTTACCAACATTGCAGAGCCTACTGACTTCTTTTTTTGTCAGCCTCACTGTCTGACTTGTCTTCCATCTTCACTCTATCCAGGTGTCCTTATAGGGCCAGCAGTCACCCTCTTTGTTTCTCCCCAGTTACCTTCCTTTTCTCCCTTTAACTTCTCCCTTAATTAACTGTGAAATGGAAGTGTACAGTGGGAGGAGTTTTTCTTTCTTTGTTTTGTGATTCTCTTTTTATTTTTAACCAGATTGTTTATAATTATAAAGTAATAAAACTTGCACAAAACGAAAAGAATTAAAGCAGTCATATAAGGGACAAAAAGTAAGCACTAAAAGTCCCCTTCTGCCACAGCCCGTCTTCTTGAGATAATTGTTAACAGTTTTTGTCTATCTAATTACTTACATTTATTGTACATTACACATTGCTTACTATGCTCCAGAAGCTATTAAAATGCTTCAAATACGGTCATTTATTTAATCTTCACAAAGGCCCTTTGGCAGATAAGGAAAGTGACCTATAGAAAAGATAAATAACTTCTCCAGAGTCACAAAATAAGTATATATATGCATCTTTAATATGCATGATATAAATATTCTCTGACAAAAGTAAAATACACAGATGACTTCAGTGATACCCATTTAAAAAACGTGCTGCTGTAGACATACTCTTTATTGATACAAACACTAATAGAACTTTTGGGTCTGCAGAATTTCTTTAGTGGCATTGAGCCCCACATCTGTTACTGTTCTTGTCAGTGAGCTCAACTTCCGCTAAAGTTATCATTCTACAGAACTTTTCTCCTTTGTGTGATCTGAGTGGGAATCTTTTTATGGGAGTTGCTGGAAATACCCAGAAATTCAATTTTTTATATTTCAGGCCTGCATTTCCACACAAAGTGGACAGTACTTGCTGGGCCACACCTACAGCATTGTCACAAACTTAAAATTCCCATTCATCCAAAGATGATTTTTTTCAGCCATGATATGGGGCAGGTAGCTTTTGATTGGCAAATAAGCCACTCAGTTAATTGGCAGAGATTTGCAGGTTACTTCTCAGGAACAAGAAGCATAGACTGGGCTTGGCTTCCTCCAGGGAACTCTGTTCTGACTTCCAGCAGCACTGGGGCTTGTGGCCTCCATTTTTATCATGAAGCAGGCATTAACACCATAGCTTCCAATGTCTGTTTTGTGTTACTTTCTTTATTTCCAACACTCTGAGAATTCTGATCTTTGCTTGTGTATTTGGAATTGGAGAGAGAAATTAATGCATGTGCTCAGTCGTCCACCTTGACTCAAAAGCTTTAGTACCACTTTTATGGTACAGATACGTAAATCTTAAGAACATGTGGTCCACTCACTTTCTTAATTACTCCTTGATTTTTAGTATTTGTTAAGTTTCAAAAATTGTTTCACAAGTCCCTTCACTCTTTGCTATCCTCCTCCATTCACAACCTCCAAACTAAATGTTTTAACTTTGGCAAAATATGGAAAGACTTACACAAAAGGGCCGATGTATTTCACTGTGTTTTGTTTATAAGTTTAATAACAGTTTCAGTTATGCAAAAAATATTTATCTTAGTGTAATACTGCATATATTCCCTCACTTCTTTAACTAGGAAGAGTACTAAAACTGAACAAAGTCTCCTCACATTGAGAGAATGTAGGAACTAACATATACTTCAAAATGAAATGGCACATAGAAAAAATTTTTTGTGCCTCAAGGAGAAATAAATTTCTAATACAATTTAAATATTCTTATCCACAAGGAATAGGAAATCTAATAGCTTGCTTGTGTTTGAGCAGCAAGCCCCTTCACAAGATGGGCTTGGGAAACTTTATAAAGGCAGACATTTGATTATAAGTTGGGCGATTTGATTGCATGACACCCTGGTCAGGCGGCATTAATATATCTGTTTTTAAAATAGCCTTCCCGACTATTACATTTCACTTGATTCTCTGAAAAACTTAACTTGTTTGAGACGCTATGAAGGCAAGGTCAGAATTTGGGTCACTATCTTATTTAATACCTAATGTTTCCCTTAATGATAAAGAAGATATTTTTGAGCCTAATGCCTTCAACGTTCCAAAATATTGGTTGAGCACCTACTACAGGAAAAGCACATTATTAATTAATTCCAATTTCTTTCTTAGAAGCCTTTCCCATTCTAAATTTGCCTTTAATCCAGGACTTTTTGCTTCTTAAAGATTGTGACTTTCAGTCAGTGCCTGCTTAGCCACTTCCTAGATTTTGGCAAATGATTCTATAAACACTAATTTTCTGTAGGTGTAAACCAGATTCCCATATGCTGTGCTATCTGAAAACAATGAAAAGGAGAAAAGGCAGTGGACTGAAAAGGAACTCAAGAGAAGCGATTAAAAAGTCCACACTAATTCACAATGATAAAGAATGTCAGATAATCTTGCTGACAAATTCTCTAGAAGTAGACTCCTTAGTTTTTCAGGGGAAAAAAAAGTACCTGTTTTGAGACCATAAAGCCTTGGCATTTATTGTGAGAGACATGGAAACTTCCACACAAAGACATAGAGATAGTCCAAAAGTCTTTTATTGACCTTAAGATGTATATGTCATATATATGTTATTTATATTTATATATCATGATATATATTTTTATTTGTTTAAAAACATTAAGCACCTTTCTATGCTAGAGCGAATACTGAACAACTCATATCTGTTCCAATTTTATTCTTCCATCTAAAGTTAGTAAGTCGATAATATTTTTAACTTCTGTGCATATAGTTTCAATATTTACACAGTTTTTATTACATCCCAGGATTTCTGGAATGATTATCAGCTGGTATTTTTATAACAGTGTTTTCCAGGGATTTTGACTGCTTCTACAGTTAGCAAACAAATACCAATTTTTGTTTGCATTGATGAACACTGCAATATGATTTCACCTGAGATAATGGATAGTTTTTTCTATATTTGATAGCTTTTCCTATCCTTTTCTTACAATTGTAACTTTTAGATGAATCCTTATTTATATTGTCCTCCATTCTAACATAACACCAACTAAAGTGAAAAACAGCATACTGCATTCCAAAGTCAAAGTGTCAGATAGTTCTCCAGGATGACTCGATGACCCCTGTTCCTAAATATTTGCATTCATTTCAGGACTCAGGAAAATTGTCACAAATAATGGCTGTAATTATTACAGTACATTTGTTCCCTAAATCGACTTGAGGGAGAAAAAGTTATGCTGTTACTTTTAGCGATGATATAAACTAGGCTCTTGAATTGAGGGATCACTTCTGAACTGACCTGGAAAGGAGACACAGCTACGGCGGCTTCAATTACATTAATATGGAGGACCTGACTATTTTAAGAGCTATTTAGTCTTATATTTTGGGGCCAGGAATCACAAAGTTGCCACCCCTTCAGTAATTCTAATGCCCAAATAAAGAAGGAAATGTGATTTATTTATCTATTCTACATATTTATTATTATTTTAATGTAATCCATCTTAATTGTTTATTAATAAATACTGAAATTTTATTTGGACGTTTGCAGATGTAAAGCTAAGTGAATTCAGGATATAAGTCACAAAATTAAGGTAAGGTTCTTTTATAGACTATTTTTAGTGATAAAATCAAACGCTTCTAAATCAACTGAGACTGTATATATCTTTCAGTGAAGTCCCAAACTGGTAGCTTTATTGTCTGTGTCAACCTTGGAAGAGTCAGTCTAACAAAAAGGGTGATAGTAATTTGATTTTTAAATTGACTTCAGTTTTTATTTATTATAATCTTAAATTCCTATTTCCCATCGTACTAGTATATCTGAGTTAAAACAAAATATAATATGAATGGTGTTTGCATATAAACCATCCTTAAAATCTTTCAATTTTGCTTTTGTCACCCTTCATTTGTTATTATTTTTGTTTGTTTGCTAAGCTGATTGTCCCCCCCATTCCAAATTATTTGTATAAAACTGAATTATCTATCTTACCAGCTACAAATAGTTTTTTTCATTTTTGAAAGTAGAGAATATTTTCAGAAACATAGTCTAAGTTAAAAAAAAAACATGGTAAGAGGAGAATAACACCAAAAGGGAAGAGGAATAGTGATTTCTATGGTTACACTATTAAATAACAATAGCAACAACAACATTAATAGTGTTATTAGGTACCATTTGTGTAGCATTTATCATGAGCTCTATACTGTTCTAAGTGTTCATGTACACTAACTCATGTAATCCTCACAACAGTGGGAAAAAAGTCAAAAAGTGGTTAAGTAATTTGCTAAAGGTCACAATGGAAAAGTCACAAAGGAAAAATGCAAAAGTCAAGTTTAAGCAGAAGATTTCTTTTTTTAATTCAAGAATGTTGTTAAGTGCAGCTACTTGAGGAACGCAGGAATGAAAATTCTAAAAATATTGAGATATCAGGAAAAAAAAAACTTACCTAATTTTCAGGGACCTGAATGCAAAAGAAAGATATCATGAGTTCCTAGAAATAAATCAAATTAGCCTGATTAGCCTGTCAATGAATTTTATGTTGAAAGACCAGACTTCTGAGGCTCAGTTCCAATCCCATGTTTGCTAGTTTCATTGGGCAAGTCATGTTAATTCTAGGCCTGGATATTTTTCACTCTAATAAGAGGGATTTGATAAATTTCTAAAGACGCTTCCCCCAGATCAAATAGATTACCTTTATTTAATACTATACCAGCCATGGATTTTTTTTGCTGAAGTTTTAAAAAGTGGGATCACCTAAGTATAATGCATTGGAAGGATACTGGAAGAATTCAGTGTCTTGAAGGGAAAGGCAAAGAACCAGGTGTGGTCCAGACTGGAATCTGGTGTCTAGCTAGCTAGCTAGCTTACTTGCTTTATTTATTTATTTATACTGCTGCGTTGGGTCTCCGTTGCTGGGTTTTATACTGCTGCGTTGGGTCTTTATTTTGGCTGCGTTGGGTCTCCGTTGCTGTGCATGGGGGCTCCTCTTCGTTGCAGTGTGTGGGCTTCTCAGTGTGGTGGCTTCTCTTGTTGCAGAGCATGGGCTCTAGGTGCACAGGCTTCAGTAGTTGTGCCTCGCAGGCTCTAGAGCACAGGCTCAGTAGTTATGGTGCACGGGCTTAGTTGCTCCGCGGCATGTGGGATCTTCCCGGACCAGGGATCGAACCTGTGTTTCCTGCATTGGCAGGCGGACTCTTACCTACTGCGCCACCAGGGAAGTCCCAGAACCTGGTAGCTTTAGAAGACCTTGATAATGTTTATGTGGCAATCCCACCATCCTTCACCACTAGAGCAAATAAATCCCAAAGATTTCTTAAAACTTTGTATCACAGACACTCTAGTTCTAAGAGAGTCAAATCGGCCATGGTTTTGTCCTGTGTCCAAATATTGGTGACACCAAAGCAGGAAGAGAAAAAAATGTGGTGGGAGGAGCCTTACAAAGAAAAAAGGCAAGTTTACCCAATGGAATTTTTGTCTGCTATGGCTTAATAACTGGATACTCTAAGACTCCTGTGCTAGAATTTTTTTAATGTGGGGCTTTAATATATGGCTCTTTCCCTTGAGATAATTAATAACTAAATTGGGACAAATACATTAATAATGAAAAAATAAGATGTTAGAATTATTGTGCATTTCTGTGGAAGGTATAGGAGGGTTATAAAACTGATGAGCAATATCTCTTAAAAATCTTCCCCTTCAAGTTTTAAGTTCAAGTACATAATTATTGATGTAAATGCCTAAGAATGTTTTTAATCTTAGAACTGACAAGATGAACATAATTACTAATTTCTTCCCAGAATTTCTACCTTTGATAAACTTTCAAAGTTTTTTTCCTCAACAGATAGACACCCAATTTAAAAATTACAAAAAGAAAATATACTTCTAAAAACTGAAGAAAATATCTGAGTGGAAAAATGGCAACCCTTTATTGAGAATTTTTATATTATTACAAACTAAGTGAATGATTAACAATGCCAGAGAACAGAAGATTGTTTCATATGGCTCTCTGTTCAGTGCGGATTGCCAACGTGGGAGAAATCCTTGTAAATCTTAGCATTGCTCCCACACAACCACCTACACAGATGATCGCTTGACTTTCATGCTAACAATAGATGTGTTAGTAGAACTCTCACCATCTGCAAAATGAAGTGCACTTTAGAAAAAAGTAACTGCAGCAGACAGTAGTAATTGCTTATATGTTGTGATTAGCATTTTATATTTACATTTAAAAGGTATGAATTTAAGCAGTGATGACTCCCAGTTTAAATAAGGTCAGTCGCTGTGATAGCTCCCGGATTAAATAAGGTCAGTCCTAGATAACAGATAAATTTATGTTAGAAAACTTGATTTTGAATTAATTTCTACTTAAAATTTATCTATATCCAAGAATGCATAATAAAATGTGAATTAAATGAATATTGATATACTCACTTCTCCTCTAATAATAATACTTAGAATCATGTACATTAGTTATAAAATTCTCTACAAAGTCTGTCACAACTGTCCTAATTTTTTTATAGAATTCCTTCACAGGCATATTTATTTGGGTTTCCCTATTCTTAAATCTATTTTATTATCAGTGCAGGATGAGTATTGTGGAAAATAAGCTTTATACCATTGGAAAATACAGTCTTTGGCCTCTTTTCCCACATTGATTTTTTTGTCAAGGATGGAAGGGTCCATGATTCCATTATTGGGACTTAGTGGAGGACTCTAAGGCAAAGTGTTAAAAAATGAATTATCTGGTTTCTCCATAGGGAATAAAGTAGTTAAGGGCTCATGTGTAGACCCTGCTCATGCTTGGAAGGTTGGATGTGACAGAGAGGAGAATGGACATGTGGCTGATGGAAGGTGGGATGAGTCCCATTTTTCTCAAATTAACACAAACAGGTACAATACCACTCTGTACTGGCAAGGCTCCCATGTGTTTCTAACCCATGTGTCTCTAACATTTGGCCTGAATAATCTTGTCCTTTCATGTAGATGATGGACACAGTCTATATGAGGTATGAGAGCTCCTGTAACCCCAAAATATCATCCTAAATAGCATTGCCTAAAATTCTGTGATGAAATGTTTCTTTATTATAAACATGGCCTTTTCCAAGCCTATTTTAATGCAGATTATTTTAGAAAGAGTGGTACATTAAAACAATAAAAACTTAGTATGATTTAGTTTTGTCTATTTTCCACTTTAAATAAATTACAGTTCTAGAAACTTAATATTAGAAGGACATTTAGGATTAGAAGGAAAATGAAACATCATCTAGTCCAAACAGTGCATTTTACAGATGATAAAATTGAGGCTTAGTTAAGACTCACACACCTAGTTAAGCACAAGTCCAGAACTAATCCCTAAGACTTCTGACTCCAGCCAGTGCTTTTTCCATTTACTGTCATAAAACATTGAGAGAACAGTGGTCCCTTGGGGTGAGGAAGGGGTGCTGGAAAGGAATAGAAAGCAGGAGAAGAGTAGAGAAAAGTAAATATGCTGATCCCGTGCAATTATTTTTCTAGGGTTGATCCACATAACAGAGTCATTAGCAGGATTGAATTTAATTAAATCAATGTTAGATATGTAGGTCAGTTAGCCCCACAAATCACTGGTACCTTTTGACTAAAGTTTAGCAATAGGAAAACGTTCTCATATGTCAGGGCTGGGGAAATCTGCACTCATATCAGTCCCATCCAAAAAGCTATGAACCTAGAATAAGATAGGAGGAGTTGTTCAAATATCTTTTGTACTAGCCAGTTCTGCTACAAAAGCAAATTGCTTAGGATTGGGAAGTATATAAAAGGAAGATCATCTTTTCTAAGGTTGGAGGTATATTATTTCTCCTCTAAGTCAGAAAATAAATAAATAAAAAGACTTAGGCTCAAAGGTATACAATATAACCAAAAAAATTCAGTTCTTATAAGTACATAATTTATTCATTTCAAAAATATCTATATAGTAAGTTCAATGAATAAGAGTAGACAGAAAACTTGAAACATGCGATAACTAATCTATATCATATATTTGGCAAGTCAGTACATTTGAAATGATAAAATATCTCAATCTTTACTCATGTTTTATTATTCATGTTGTATTATTCTATTAATCAACTTTTATTCTAACACATGAGGTGGACCCATGTGAAGTTAGGAAATTAATTTCATCTTCCTTGTATGTGATGAAAAATAAACTCATAAATTGAGTAAAACCAGTTAATGAAAACTGCATTGTGTATAGTGGATAATTAATAAAGATTTGTTAGGTAAAATGTTTCTTGAAAGCTGAAAGTAAATTTACTTCGTTTAGTTTTTTCATTTCCTAATTGGAAATCGTATCTCTCTTGGTTTTCTCTGCTTAGGAGATTGACATCTAATAAGGTAATGCAGTTAGAATCAGAATAGCCTAGGATAAGACAACAACTTCAAAGTCTCCGTGGCCCAACTTTAGCCAGGAAGGAGTCATTAGAGTTTAAGGGGGAAGCTGAACTTATACTACACCCATCTCTCATGAGGCAGTGTGAGTCAGTGCCCCACTTTTGTCAGGGTGGTGTCGGTGGGGTCCAGTGAGAAACTGAGCATACACGTCCACCCAGCCCTCATGCTACACATCAGTGGGAGACTGTTGATGGGCACTTGGATTGCTTCCATAATTGGCTATTGTAAATAATGTTGCTATGAACATTGAGGTGCATGTATCTTTTTTAATTAGTGTTCTTGTTTTCTTTGGATGTATACGCAGCCTTGGAATTGCTGGATTATATGGTAGTTCTATTTTCAGTTTTTTGAGGAATCTCCATACTGTTTTACATAGTGGGTGAACCAGTTTACATTCCCTCCAGTAGTGTGCTAGAGTTCACTTTTCTCCACATCCTCACCAACATTTGTTTTTAAGTTTAATTAGATCCTGTTTGTTTATTTTTGCTTTCATTTCCTTTGCCTTAGAAGACAGATCAAAAAAAAATATTGCTACAATTTATGTCAAAGAGTGTTCTGCCTATGTTCTCTTCTAGGAGTTTTATGGTTTCAGGTCTTACATTTAGGTCCTTGATCCATATTGAGTTTATTTTTGTTTATGGCATGAGGAAATGTTCTAATCTCATTCTTTTACTTGTACCTGTCCAGTTTTTCCAGCACCACTTATTGAAGAGACTGTCTTTTCTCCATTGTATATTCTTGCCTCCTTTGTTGAAGATTAATTGATCATAAACAGGTGGGCTTATTTCTGGGCTCTCTATACTGTTCCATTGATCTCTGTGTCTATTTTTGTGCCAGTATCATGATGTTTTGATCATTGTGGCTTTGTAGTATAACCTGAAGTCAGGAAGCACAATACCTCTGGCTTTGTTCTTTTTTCTTAAGATTGTTTTGGCCGTTCGGGGTCTTTCATAGTTCGATATAAATTTTAGGATTATTTGTTCTAGTTATGTGAAAAATGTCATGCGTATTTTGATAGGGATTGCATTAAATCTGTAGATTGCTTTGGGTAGTATGGACATTTTAACAATATTCTTCCAATCCAAGAACATGGGATATCTTTCCATTTTGTTGTATCATTTTCAAATTCTTTCATTAATGTTTTATAGTTTTCAGAGTATAGGTCTTTCACCTCCTTATTTAAGTTTATTCCTAGGTGTTTTATTCCTTTTGATGTGATTGTAAATGGAATTATTTCCTTAATTTCTCTTTCTGATAGTTCATTATTGGTGTATGGAAAAGCAGCAGATTTGTATATATTAATCTTGTATACTGCAACTTTTCTGAATTCATTTATTCTAACAGTTTTTTGGTGGAGACTTTAAGGTTTTCTTTCTATAGTATCATGTCATCTGCTAATAGTGATAGTTTTACTTCTTCCCTTCCATTTTGGATACCTTTTATTTCTTTTTCTTGTTTGATTGCTTTAGCTAGGACTTCCAGTACTATGTTAAATAGAAGTGGTGAGAGTAGGCATCCTTGTCTTGTTCCTGATTTTAGAGGAAAAGCTTTCACCTTTTCACTGTTGAGTATGATGTTAGCTGTGGGTTTGTCAAAAATGGTCTTTATCTTGAGATATGTTCCTTCTATACCCACCTTGATGAAAGTTTTTATCATGAATGTAAGTTGGATTTTGTCACATGCTTTTTCTGCATCCATTCAGATGATCATGTGATTTTTATCCCTTCTGTTAATGTGGTGTATCACATTGATTGATTTATGAATATTGAACCATCCTTGTATCCCTGGAATAAATCCCACTTGATCATGGTGTGTGATCCTTTCTACGTATTATTGGATTCTGTTTGCTAATATTTTGTTGAGGATTTTTACATCCACATTCATCAAAGATGTTGGCTTATAATTTTATTTTTTTGTAGTATCTGTCTGCGTTTGATATCAGAGTAATGGTGGCCTTGTAGAATGAATATCGGAGTATTCCATCCTCTTCAGTTTTTCGGAATAGTTTGAGAAGGATAGGTATTAGCTATTCTTTATATGTTTGGTAGAATTCCCCTCTGAAGCCATACATTCCTGGACTTTTGTTTGCTGGGAGTTTTTTTTTAATTACAAATTCAGTTTCACTACTAGTGATCAGTCTGTTCAGATTGTGTATTTCTTCCTGATTCGGTCCTGGAAGGTTGTATTTTTCTAGAAATTTGTCCCTTCTAGGTTATCCATTTTGTTGGCATATAACTGTTCATAGTTGATTAATTGTATCTCTGTGGTATCAGTTGTTATTTTTCCTCTTTCATTTCTTATTTTGTTTATAATAAGATAAACTTTCTTCTTGATGAGTCTGGCTAAAGGTTTGTCAATTTTGCTTATCTTTTCAAAGAACCAGCTCTTGGTTTCATTGATTTCTTTTTCTTTTTTCTTTTTTTTTTTTTTGTTCTCTATTTTCTTTCTTTCCTCTATGACCTTTATTATTTCCTTCCTTCTGCTGAATTAGGGCTTTCTTTGTTCTTCTTTTTCTGATTCCTTTAGATGGAAGGTTACGTTGTTTATTTGAAATTTTACATGTTTTTTGTTTTCTTCTTTCTACCCTCACTTTCTTATCATTTTCCTTCTGTCCAAAATGGCTTTGTTCCTTTTTCTATAATAATCAAACTCTCACTCACAGTTTTTTAGTCATATGAATCTAGAGTTCCCTTAGTGTTTATTTTTACCCTCTGAGTTCATTTATTTTTTCACTAATATGTACAGTACTTTTACATAATTGTTATTAATGTACACATTTCATTTTGTGTCCAGCTTTTGTTTAATTGAAATATAGTTGATTTATAATATTGTGTTAGTTTTAGGTGTACAGCAGTGATTCAGTTATATATATATTTTTAGATTATTTTCAATTATATATATTTTTTCAGATTACTTTCCATTATAGGTTATTAAAGGATATTAAAAATATTATGCAGTAAATCCTTGTTGTTTATCTGTTTTATATATAGTAGTGTGTACCTGTTAATCCCCTACTTCTAATTTATCCTCCTCCCCCCTCCTTTCCCCTTTGGTAACCATAAGTTTTTTTTCTATGTGTGTGAGTCTGTTTCTGTTTTGTATATTGATTCATATGCATTATTTTTTAGAGTCCATATATAAGTGATATAATAATTGTCTTTGTGTGACTTAACTTCGCTTAGTATGATAATCTCTAGGTCCATCCATGTTGCTGTTCTTTTTTCTGGCTGAGTAATATTCCATTGTATACATGTACCACATCTTCTTTATCCATTCCTCTGTTGATGGACATTTAGGTTGCTTCCACGTCCTGGTTACTGTAAATAGTGCTGCAGTGAACATTGGGGTGCATGTGTCTTTTTGAATTATGGTTTTCTCTGGGTGTATGCCCAGTAGTGGGATTGATGGGTCATATGGTAATTCTATTTTTAGTTTTTTAAGGAACCTCCATACTGTTCTCCATAGTGGCTATATCAATTTACATTGCCACCAACAGTGCAAGAGGGTTCCCTTTTCTCCGCACCCTCTCCAGCATTTATTGTTTGTAGATTTTGTGATGATGGCCATTCTGACTGCTATGCGGTGACACCTTACTGAAGTTTTGATTTGCATTTCTCTAATAATTCGCAATGTTGAGCAGCTTTTCATGTGCTTCTTGGCGATCTGTATGTCTTCTTTGGAGAAATGTCTATTTAGGTCTTCTGCCCATTTTTTGATTGGGTTGTTTGGATTTTTTGATATTGTGCTGCATGAGCTGTTTGTATATTTTGGAGATTAATCCTTTGTCCAATGATTCATTTGCAAATGTTTTCTCTCATTCTGAGGGTTGAATTTTCATCTTGTTTATGGTTTCCTTTGCTGTGCAAAAGCTTTTAAGTTCCATTAGGTCCCATTTGTTTATTTTTGTTTTTATTTCCATTACTCTAGAAGGTGGGTCAAAAAAGATCTTGCTGTGATTTATGTCAAAGAGTGTTCTTCCTTTGTTTTCCTCTAAGCGGTTTATAGTGTCCGGTCTTAAATTTAGGTCTAAAAATACGGAATGCTTCACGAATTTGTGTGCCATGCTAATCTTCTCTGTATCATTCCAATTTTAGTATATGTGCTGCTGAAGCGAGCTCTAGTTGTAGACTTTTTGATGATAGCCACTCTGTGTGTCCAGCTTTTTAATTTTTTGCCTTAACATTATTTCATTTGCACATGAACCTTATCAATATAGCCCACATACGGCTCAGTATTCTCTTCTATTAATCTTATAAAACACTTCAGAAAGAGATTACATCATCAGAGTCAAGTACTCCCTTTTTGTAATACAAATATATATTCTAGACTAAGAGGTAATTTGCAGCCACTGGAAATGCTTAAACAAAATAAATCATGAGGGACATAATTGATCAGGAATGTGACTACAGTTGTCTATTAGTCCGCAGGGTACTGGTTCCAAGGACCCACTATGGATACCAAATCCCTGGATGCTCAGTTCCATAGTCAGCCCTCTGTATCCATGGATTCTGCATCTGCCCAGGTGCAGAACCTGCAGATATGGAGGGCTGACTGTATTTACTGCAGAAAATCTGCATGTAATGGACCTGCACATTTCAAATCCATGTCGTTCAAGGGTCAACTGTATATGCGTAAACAACAGAACAGGTCTGTGAAATAAAATGACTCTGTTACTTTGGGGCAGTATATTGTGGTTTTTAACTGTTATTTCACTAAATTAACAATTAACCTAGATGTTTTTCTACTGTGTAGATGCTACCTAATTCATGTAGAGTTAAAGCCACAATATTTTACAAATTAAGAAATTACATATATAGAAAGAATAGTTCTCTTTCTGCTTTCAGCTGTAGTCAATAATCTTTTTTATTCTCCAGATAGTACAATCTAGCCTTTAGCAGTACAATATTGCTTTGAGTTATTTTCTTGCTGGTTGCCCTGGGGATTAAAATTAGCATCATAATTTAAAACAACCTAATTCAGATTAATACTAACTTAATTTCAATAGTATACTTTGCTCCAATATAGCTCCTTTCCCACCTCCTCCTTCATACTGTTATTGTCATACAAATTACACCTTTATTATGCATTATATACTATGCATATGTTATACACTATATTTACTATACCTTCCAAATTCATTGATACAATTTTATAATTATTGCTTTATGCTGTTGTCTTTTAAACCATATAGGAGGAGAAAAGTTATTAAGAAAAATACATTTATACTGTCTTTTATATTTACTGATTTACCTTGTGCTTTTTATTTTTGTATTGAGGTATGATTGACATACACAAAGGCTGCACATGTTTAATATATACATCTTGATGAGTCTGAAGATAAACATACACCTGTGAAACCATCACCATATACAATACCATAAACTGAACTATCACTTCTAAAATTTTTCTCCCTGTCATTTTTTTTTCTTTATGAGCGTAAGTAAAACTGTGTACCCTTTAATCAACACATCATGTGGAATTGAGTTACTCTCTGGTGTTCTTTCATTTCAGCCTGAAGGACTCTCTTTAGTATTTCTTATAGGGTAGGTCTCCTAGTGACTAATTCTCTTAGTTGTTGTTTATCTGGGAATGTTGTAACTTCTTCTTCATTTCTGAAGAAGAAGTCCTATAAAGAAAAAGTCCTATATTTGCCAAATATAGGACTCTTGGTTGACAGTCTTTTTCTTTTAGCACTTTGAATATGTAATCCCATTGCCTTCTGGCCTTGATGGTTTCCAGTATTTGGGGCAAGGTTTGACAATCACTCTCTTAAAGAGATAGAGCTGGCACAAAATCATTGCTCTGCAGTGGGGAGCAGGTAGGACTGCTGGGAAACTCATTCCAAGGGGTGATGTAGCAATCTTCAGATGTGACTCATGTCAACTGAAGTCTGACGTCAAGTAGAGGTTTGTTCCCTGAGGTATTCAACTCTACCTAAACATGTCAGACAACATTCCCAAAGATGAAATATTTTGAAATGAGTTGGCATTCACCAAGGAGACACTTTGTAGGTAAAAGAAAATCAAGTTGTGGGGAGCCACGTGTGCAAATCAGACTTCAGAAAGGGTGTTGGCTGATTAGGAAATTCAGCTACTATGCAGGAGGACTGTACAAGTGGAGAAAAAGGTGAGAAGTTGGTAGTGACCACATTTTAGTGGGCCTTTCAGTCACCCCACCGAAAGTGGACACAATACTGATGTGTATGGTGGAAGATAAAATCAGATTTACTTTCTAGATGTTTGTTAAAGTAAGGGAATTAGGGACATCCTTGCTAGTTCAGTTACCAAACACTGTGGACTCAATTCCAAAGCAGGCTGAGGACAGCCTGAAGGAAAAAGTGAGGGATGTATAGAGACTCAATACTCTGGCCAGTAAGCACATATTTGTTCAAGAAATGAGACAGGATTAGGCCCCCTTACAGGCAAGCAGGAGAGCAGTGAACCCACACAGTGAAGTAGACTTAAGTAGAGGAAAGACCTTTTATGTTTTGTCTGATCATTGCCACTCTACAAGTTACCTGACCAGGGAAACAGAACTAAGCTAAAGTTTTAAATGAAGGTCAGAAACCTACAGATTTGAGGAAGATGGTCATAAAAAGAGGCTATAGAGTAATATTTCCTCCCAGGAAAGGAAAGAATAAGCTTTGAGGTCATATTGAACCGGTTTTACACGATGACCTGGCCACTTTGTCACTTTATTAACTTCCTCATAGTTGTGAGGATTAAATTATTTTTAAAATAATACTTGTATATATCACTTACTGCTGTGTATGACATTGTAGACACTCAATAAATTATTATCATTATTATTCTTCAATCATAGAATGTTTCTTTGGAATAAGAAATGGAGTAAAGGTTTTGCTCAAACGAATTATTTTTCTGTAGCAATTATTTCTAGAACCTATGAGGAACATTGTGCTGGATGATGAACAAACTCCTGCAAGAATCAATGTTGGTGAGTCACCACACAATTAAACTTAGAATCATGGTGGGAAAGGTAGTCAAAGGAATACGTAATATAATTATCCAATATACAAATGAAACCCTGACAAAATTCAATAGTAAGTCAAAATTTGAAGATAAAATATAAAAGTCAGTAACCCACAGGAAACCAGTGTACTATTTAGTTACTTTAAAGCCATGTTATTAAAAATTTGAGATAAATGTTTTTAAAAGCAAAAAATAGCGATTCAAAATAGCTTTATTGACCCTTCACCTCCTTCCATTACTATGTTTGATACCCTACTTTAGGCTCTTATTACTTTACTCTTCTCACATGAACTGTGTCAATAATAACCCAATAGTTCTTTGTTTCTTTAGACATCCACCATACTTCTCATCTTACTTTCTGTCCATCCATCCATTCAAATATTTTTCCATCTACTAGGTGCTGTGTTCATTCTGGGGGAGCTATTAAAAAAACAGATCTATTAAAAACAGATACGTCTAGAATTCTCTGTTCTCAATAAATACTTGTCTTGTGAGGAGGGCACATACATCATAAAATTATAATGCAATATGATAAGAATTATAGTATACCCATACGTTGAATTACTATGCAGCTACACATATTAGAGAGTGAAAAGGGAGATAATAGAACAGAATATGATTTTGATATGATGTTGATAGCAATATATCTACTATATATCTGAATTATACAAATATATTTTAGACAGCTATTTCTATGCATATATATATGCATGAGCACATCAAGAATGATATTCATCCTCGTGCTAACAGTTTTCTGTCGGACTATCAGAGTTGGGGGAATTTTCACCTGCCTCTTTACTCTTTTGTACATTGTTTGGATTTTTACAATAAGCATATATATATGTAATTAATATATGTAATTAGATTTATAATTTAAAATGCTGTGCAGACAGACAACATCAACTTGTGCTTGACTTTTTAAGTGAATCTCAGACCCACCTTTTCCTATATAAGCTACTTGACCTATCAGTGCCTTTCTTCTTCATCTGAAAAATGGAGGAAATTATAATGCCTTTTGCATAGATTTGATATCATTCTGAGATAAGATAATCCAACTAAAGTCATGTTCAGTGGTATCTGAAAAAGAATAAGTGTTCAAAAAAGTTTGTTAGAGTAAGGAAGAAGAGGAGGAGGAGATGAAAAATTCATTTAAAGTCCCTTCTACCATAGACCTATCTCAACACGGAGTCTCAGTCAAAGAAGCCTAGACTAGAAGGGCTTATCCTCTCCTTTGAGCTAGATTAAGTGTTTTCTCAGGTTTGCCCAGTGTAAGGCCCTGCCACATGTTAGCACGTTTCAGGTGGTTCTCATGATTGTTCCATGTGAACCAATGACCAAAGTTGGCCTGTGGAAAGAATGGAGTAATGGAAAATGGATAGCAGGAGTCATAAGTTGATGTGCCTTGTGTGGGCTCTTAAGGTTCCTGAGGTATCCAGGTGTTCTATTTTAGCAAATAAAAGCAGTATATTCAGAGTATCAGGATAATGAGGAAATAGCAAGCATGGGGTTAGAGTTCAGGTGAAAAGGGTGTTGTAAAAGTTAGTGTGCAGTGACTCATTTTAGTTTGATTCTGCTATGAAGAGTCATGGGAAACAGTAATGCTGTTGAAGGCAAAATAACAGTAATGTATTCTTCCCCATCATATTGATATGGTTTTCTCATGTTTGTTGAAGAAGTTGAACCATGCTTTCTAAATTTTACGCATATAGTCTTGGGGAAAGATGTGTACCAAACATGGCAGGAAAGCTGCAGAACTTTTGGACCTGAGGCAGCTTACGGAGTTGGGAAATGAGCACCTCAAAGATAAGCTATGTGGAAAGAAGAGGCTGACTATACCTTGTTGCTGTACAAGACCCCAAGGCTATTGAACATTTCACTTAGAGAAGGAGAGTAATAATGACAGAGGCTGAATATTTCTCTCAAATGTGATGAGATTGAGTCTTAACTAAGAGTTACAATTTTGTTGATACAAGAGATATTAAGGAATTTGCTATGTTTTGATGCTTCTGAGTTTGTGGATTGGAGGCTCTTGTACATCATGTATGAGGACCTCATTCAGGCTTATTAAGAGTTCTTATACTGCATTTTTATGCATCGTGGACCAATTTCAACTCCTGTTATTGGCAGTTACTCATTTTGAGACAACAGTTATGATCATATTTTTTAAATGGTACACAGAAATAACTGTAAACTCTCAGAAATCCTTTCAAATATATAGGATAAAGTGGACTCTGATGAGAATAAATTTGGAAGAGTAGTAAATATTGCTTTAGAACCTCTGATAGCACATAATGTGGTTGTCAGAAGGAAGAGAGAGGGCGAATGTAGCTTTGTTTGAATCTGAAGAGACTCATTTCTCTATGCCTCCCAGAGGATAACCTAGAGATGGAGGCACCTGAGTGGTGAAACTTAAGATGCCTATTTCAAACTAATAAAAAGTGAAACCAAACAAAAAAGACAAAATTTCTTTCTAGAGTTGGAGAGTCACAGAGTGGACAATACTACCATAGTAGTACTAGGACATCAAAACAACCTTAAGGGAATTTCCTGGCAGTCCAGTGGTTAGGTAGGACGTCGTGCTTTCATTGCCAAGGGCCCAGGTTCAATCGCTGGTTGGGGAACGAAGATCCCACAAGCCACGTGGCTCGGCCAAAGAAAATAAATAAATGTTAAAAACTCCTAAAAACAATCACAACTTTAATAAGCCAAGACGTGGACCAAAATGATGACCCATGAAAATTTAAAGGTGTGTTTTTTTTTTTTTTTACTGACTATAAGCCTCTTTCTCCAGAAGAAGACACATTTGAATTTTGTCTGAAACAGTAAAATTGATGGTGCCAAATAGGTACTGTGACATCCAAATATTTGCGGTTAGTGAACATTAGTAATCTCAAAGCAAAAGGTGCTACAGGAACTATGAATTATATTAAACATAAGTGTTAGGGTAACAGATGTTTAAAACAGAACATACTTAGTAAATTTGGTAAAGATTTTTCAGGAGGCAAGAGTACAATCATACAAAACTGGAAGACTTGTCTCATAAGACAGTGGCCTTTGGAAACTTAAGAGTCAGAAATCCTGGATCTGGCCTTTTTAGAACATATTCAGGCAAGCACAGAATTGAACTGGATTGCCTGCAAAGTTTTCTAAATAATGATGCTATTACAGGAAGGGGAGAAGGTTAAGGTAATTGCCCCCCTCCATGGATCCAGGGAAGCCAGGCATGGACAGTAGATTTCAGTGATATCACATCTCCTTGAAGCACCTTTGCCTCAAGGAGAAGCAGAGCCAGCTTCTTGGGTGTACAGCCTGTGCAGTTGCACAAGGCATTTCACTTAGCAGGGCCCCATACTTGGGTTAATTCTCTGTTATCACAGTCTTGAACCTTATTTTAAATAAAACTTTACATTAAGTGCAACTTTACTTTTGTAAAATATTTTGCCAGTTTTATGGAAAAATAATTGACATCATCAGTTTATAATTTTAAGGCATACAGCCTGATGGTTTGATTTACACGTATTGTGAAATGATACCACAATAGGTTCAGCTAATATCCATCTTCTCATATAGATAAAATAAAAAGAAAACAAAAGAAAAAATAAATTTTTTCTCCTTGTGATAAGAACCCTTAGGATTTACTCTCTGAACAACTTTCCCATACATCATACATCAGTGTTAACTATAGCCATCCTGTTGTACATTACATCCCTAGTATTTATCTTATAACTGGAATTTTGTACCTTTTGACCACTTTCCTCCTATTCCCCCTCCTCCCCCACCCTCCACCTCTGGTAACAAGAAGTCTGATCTCTTTTTCTATAAGTTTGGTTGTTTTTATTTTTGTTTTTTGTAGATGCCACATATAAATTGAGATCATTCAGTATTTGTCTTTGTCTGACTTATTTCACTTAATGTAATGCCTTCAAAGTCCATCCATGTTGTTGCAAATGGTAGAATTTCTTCGTTTTTATGGCTGTATAATATTCCATAGTATGTATACGTGTGTGTGTGTGTGTGTGTGTGTGTGTACACACACACATACCAGAACTTCATATCCATTCATCCATTAATGGACAGTTAGGTTGCTTCCATGTCTTGGCTATTGTAAATAATGCTGGCATGAACATGGGGGTACAGATATCTTTTAAAGTTAATGTTTTTGTTTCCTTTGGATATAGTCCCAAAGGAAATTGCTGGATCATATGATAGTTCTATTTTTAATTTTTATCATAGTGGCTAATTGTGCGTTAGCCTTTTTGCTTAAGTTAATTCAAGTTGAGTTTATGCATATATAAGAAAGGAATCTGATCAATGAATACTGTATCTTCAAGGTTTATAAAAATAAAATAATAAAAAGATTACTCATTAAGACGGTTGGGAAAATTTACGTTTCTTCATATATTCACTATTAGGAAGAAAGGAAATAAGCTATTATTCCCTAGAACCCATTATAAAAAGAGTCCAGGTTTATCTTAATTGATTCCAGACCTCAGAAAGCTGAAGACACATTGTT
Organism: Lagenorhynchus albirostris; assembly: GCF_949774975.1. Classification (NCBI taxonomy): domain Eukaryota; kingdom Metazoa; phylum Chordata; class Mammalia; order Artiodactyla; family Delphinidae; genus Lagenorhynchus; species Lagenorhynchus albirostris. The sequence goes on along the minus strand of NC_083116.1, from coordinate 107,958,047 downwards.
ATAATATGAAGGAATGAATATAAGCTGTAGGCAGATGAGATAATTAGACCCTTTCTTTTCTGTTCAGGGACTTATCTTTGTATTCATTTGAGTAGTAGCTCTTCCACAAGTGATTAGTTCTTTGAGAATGTAGGCAGACCTTTATCAATCCCTTTTAAAAGCAAAGTTCGTTTCCATGAATGGCTTTCCACCTATGAACTAATAAAAACATATGCCTTTGATATGTTAGCAGTTTTTGTGTGTTTGATGCAAAAGAGATTTTGGTGTCTTGGGTATTTGATATCCTTTTATTCCTCTCTGTAAATCTCACAGACATTTTCCCTGGCTGGAATGTAAATCATTGTGTATATCAATAAAGAAAGTCATATTGGACTAGAGAATGAGAAGACCTTAACCTGCAAAGATGCCTCCTTTAGACTGGACTTTTTATTTTGTCCCTATGCTTTCAATTCCAGAGCTTTCCAATTGCTCAGGACGCTTTCTCCATTAACACCACCTCAGTTTACATCAGTTAAGCAAACATTTACAGAGAACCTATTCTTGTCAGGGACTGTGATAAGTCCCATATGGCTTTTAGCATCTCCCAAACTTTTTTTTCCCCCTTTAATGTGGGACTTTTTGTAACAAACCTTCTATAGCTTTTTTAAAATGCCTAATGAGGACTTCCCTGGTGGCGCAGTGGCTAAGAATCCACCTGCCAATGCAGGAGACATGGGTTTGAGCCCTGGTCCAGGAAGATCCCACATGCCGCGGAGCAACTAAGCCCGTGTGCACAACTACTGAGCCTGCACTCAAGAGCCCGCAAGCCACAACTACTGAAGACTGCGTGCCACAACTACTGAAGCCCGTGTGCTTAGAGCCCATGCTCCGCAACAAAGAAGCCCACGCACCGGAACGAAGAGTAGCCCCTGCTCACCACGACGAGAGAAAGACCGCGCACTGCAACGAAGACCCGGCGCAGCCAAAAATAAATATATTAAAAAAATTAATTAATTTAAAAAAATGCCTAATGATGTATTATACTCTTACATATGAATTTCAATTTGACTGGTTATATATATATAGATGAAAAAATCTTTTTCTTCAGTACCTTAAAAATATCACATCATTCTCTTGTCTTTGTACATCCAAATACACTAAGATATCAATCTGGTTCTTGGTTCTTTGAAGTTCATCTTCATTTTTCCTGGAATTTATCTTTTTTCCTTTGGCCTTTTATGTACCTTTACAATCTAAGTGTAGTATTTATAATCTGTGGATGATTTCACCTTTAATTTGGCAATTTTATCTTTATTATTTCTTCAAATCTCTCTCTCCCTTTCTACCTTACTTCTTCCCGCTTCCCTCCTCCTCCTCCCCTCGTCCCTTCCTCTCTTTCCTGTCTCTCTAAAAATTTTCCTCTGCTTCTCCTGGTATGTGTTGCTACTATTCTGTATTCTGTATTTTTAAACTTTTCTTTTGCACATGCTCTCTATTCTTTCTGTTTTCAGGAAAGGTAATTCTCTTTGTTGTTCTACCTCATAAACACACCTATTGTGTTCCATATTTCAATGATCATAGATTTTATGCCCTAATAATTCTACTGAATTCATGATTGTTCTTGTTTCATATTCTTAATATATTTACTTATTTACAATTAATTTACGTGTGACCTCTACTGCAGGCTTTTAGGATTTTCTCTTTTTTCTGGAATCCTGAACATTCCTAATGATTTGACATAACACAAGTCTCTTTCATTCATGTTCTAGGCTCTTGGAGAGCCATTTAAATCTGGAGATTTATCATTCAGTTTTGGAAATTTCACTCTTTGATAATTTACCTCCATCTGTTTTCTCTATTCTCTGTTTCTGGTACTGCAATTAGTCATATGTTAGAATGAGTCAATTGTTTACCTATTTTTTTATTTTTAGTATCGTATTTTCCATCTCTGTCTCATTCTATTTTTTGTGAGATTCTTCTCAACTTTATATTTCAGCCCTTCTGTTTAATTTTTAATTCTTAATATCTTATTATTATGAAGAACTCTTTGTAATTATCAAGTTCTCTAACTTTTTTCCTACTTTAATAGAATTCTGTTTTTAATTTTTGGATGAAATATCTTGTGCTCTGTGGATATTAATATATTCAATTTTCTTTTTCTGTATATGTTGTCTCTGTTTCCTCCGATTTTCTCTTTTTTTTTTTTTCCAAGATTGAGACTCATCAAATGCCTACTAATTTGGGGCAGTTGTTTTAAATTAAGAGTGAGACACTACAAAAGCCTGTCTTTTGGTTACCTTAACTCTTGGGCTTCCAGATGTCAAGTCCAGCTTTTTTTAATAGATCTCCCAAATGTCGGTTCCCAAATGTTGGTTTTAGGACTTTTAAAAAAAAATTATTTTTTTTTTAAATTTTTATTTCACATTGGAGTATAGTTGATTAACAATGTGTTAGTTTCAGGTGTATAGCAGAGTGTTTCAGTTATACATATACATGTATCTATTCTTTTGCAAATTATTTTCCCGTTTAGGTTATTAAGGAGTATTGAGCAGAGTTCCCTGTGCTGTACAGTAGGTCCTTGTTGGTTATTTGTTTTAAATATAGCAGTGTGTACATGTCAATCCCAAACTCCCAATGTATCCCTCCCCACCCACCCGTCCCCCTGGTAACTCTAAGTTTGTTATCTAAGTCTGTGAGTCTGTTTCTGTTTTGTAAATAAGTTCATTTGTAGCATTCTTTTTAGATTTTACATATAAATGATATCATATGATATTTGTCTTTATCTAACTTACTTCACTTAGTATGATAGTCTGCAGGTCTATCCATGTTGCTGCAAATGGCATTATTTCATTCTTTTTAATGGCTGAGTAATATTCCATTGTATATATGTACCACATCTTCTTTATCCATTCATCTGTTGATGGATATTTAGGTTGTTTCCATGTTGACTATTGTAAACAGAGCTGCGGTGAGTATTGAGGTACACGTGTCCTTTCAAACCATGGGTTTCTGTTGATATATGCCCAGGAGTGGGATTGCTGGATCATATGGTAGCTCTATTTTTAGTTTTTCAAGGAACCTCCATACTGTTCTCCATAGTGGCTGTACCAATTTACATTCCCACCAACAGTGTAAGAGGTTGCCCTTTTTTCCACACCCTCTCCAGCATTTATTGTTTGTAGGCTTTTTGACAATGGCCATTCTGACTGATATGAGGTGATATCTCATTGTAGTTTTGATTTGCATTTCTCTAATAATTAGCAATGTTGAGCATCTTTTCATGTGCCTCTTGGGCATCTGTATGTCTTCTTTGGAGAAATGTGTATTTAGGTCTTCTGCCCATTTTTTGATTGGATGGTTTGTTTTTTTGATATCGAGCTGCATGAGCTGTTTGTAAATTTTGGAGATTAAACCCTTGTTGGTTGCTTCGTTTGCAAATATTTTCTCCCATTGTGTGGGTTATCTTCTCATTTTGTTTATGGTTTCCTTTGCTGTGCAAAATCTTTTAACTTTAATTAGGTCCCATTTGTTTATTTTTGTTTTTATTACTCTAGGAGGTGGATCAAAAAAGATATTGCTTCAATTTATATCAAATATGTTCTGCCTATATTTTCCTCTGAGTGTTTTATAGTATCCCACCTTACATTTAGGTCTTTAATCCATTTTGAGTTTATTTTTGTGTATGGTGTTAAGGAATGTTCTCATTTCATATTTTTACATGTAGCTGTCCAGTTTTCCAAGCACCATTTATTGAAGTGACTGTCTTTTCTCCATTGTATAGTCTTGCCTCCTTTGTCATAGATTAATTGATCACAGGTGCGTGGGTTTATTTCTGGCTTTCTGTCCTGTTCCATTGCTCTATATTTCTGTTTTTGTCCCAGTACCATACTGTTTTGATGACTGTAGCTTTTTAGTATAGTCTGAAGACAGGGAGCCTGATTGCTCTGGCTCTGTTTTTCTTTCTCAAGATTGCTTTGGCTATTTGGGGTCTTTTTTATCTTCATACAAATTTTAAGATTTTTTTGTTCTAGTTCTGTGAAAAATGCCATTGTTAATTTGATAGGGATTGCACTGAACCTGTAGATTGCCCTGGGCAGTATAGTCACTGTGACAATATTGATTCTTCCAATTCAAGAACATGGTATATCTTTCCATCTGTTTGTGTCATCTTTGATTTCTTCCATCAGGGTCTTATAGTTTTCAGAGTACAGATTTCTGCCTCCTTAGGTAGGTTTATTCCTGGGTATTTTATTCATTTTGATGCAGTGGTAAATGGGGTTGTTTCTTTAATTTCTCTTTCTGATCTTTTGTTGTTAGTGTATAGAAATGCAACAGATTTCTTTGTATTTATTTTGTATCCTGCAACTTTACCAGATTCATTGATGAGTTCTAGTAGTTTTCTGGTAGCATCTTTAGGATTTTCTATGTATAATATCATGTCATCTGCAAACAGTGACAGTCTTACTCCTCCTTTTCCAATTTGGATTCCCTTTATTTCTTTTTCTTCTGTGATTGTGGGTGCTGGGACTTCCAAAACTATGTTGAATAAGAGTGGTGAGAGTGGACATCCTTGTCTTGTACCTGATTTTAGAGGAAATGCTTTCAGCTTTTCACCATTCAGTATGATGTTAGCTGTAGGTTTGTCATATATGGCCTTTATATGTTGAGGTATGTTCCCTCTATGCCCACTTTCTGGAGAGTTTTCATCATACATGGGTGTTGAAATTTGTCAAGAGCTTTTTCTGAATCTGTTGAGATGATCATATGGTTTTTATTCTTCAATTTGTTGATGTGGTGAATCACACTGATTGATTTGTGGATATTGAAAAAATCCTCACATCCCTGGGATAAACCCCACTTGGTCGTGGTGTATGATCCTTTTAATGTGTTGTTGGATTCTGTTTGCAAGTATTTTGTTGAGGATTTTTGCATCTATGTTCCTCAGTCATATTGGTCTGTAATTTTCTTGTTATATCTTTGTCTGGTTTTGGTATCAGGGTGATGGTGGCCTCATAGAATGTGTTTGGGCATATTCCTTCCTCTGCAGTTTTTTGGAATAGTTTCAGAAGTATAGGTGTTAATTCTCCTCTAAATGTTTGATAGAATTTGACTGTGAAGCCGTCTGTTCCTGGACTTTTGTTTGTTGGAAGTTTGCAAATAACAGTTTCAATTTCGATATTTTTTTTAAATTATTTATTTATTTATTTATTCATTTTTGGCTGTGTTGGGTCTTCACTTCTGTATGAGGGCTTTCTCTAGTTACAGCAAGTGGGGGCCACTCTTCATTGCAGTGCGCGGGCCTCTCTTGCTGCGGAGCACAGGCTCCAGACATGCAGGCTCAGTAGTTGTGGCTCACGGCCCCAGTTGCTCCGCGGCATGTGGGATCTTCCCAGACCAGGGCTCGAACCCATGTCCCCTGCATTGGCAGGCAGATTCTCAACCACTGTGCCACCAGGGAAGCCCCCCAATTTCAATACTTTTGTGATTGGCCTGTTCATATTTTATATTTCTTCAGTCTTAGGAGATTGTACCTTTCTAAGAATTTGTCCATTTCTTCTAAGTTGTCCTTTTTATTGGCATATAGTTGCTTGTAGTAGTCTCTTATGATCCTTTGTATTTCTGTGGTGTCCATTATAACTTTCTCCTTTTTCACTTCTAATTTTATTGATTTGAGCCCTCTCCCTCTTGATGAGTCTGGCTAAAGGTTTATCAATTTTGTTTATCTTTTCAAAGAACCAGCTTTTAGTTTCATTGATCTTTTCTATTGTTTTCTTTGTCTCTATTTCATTTATTTCTGCTCTGATTTCTGTGATTTTTTTTTTTTTTTTTTTTTTTTTGCAGTACGCAGGCCTCTCACTGTTGTGGCCTCTCCCATTGTGGAGCACAGGCTCCGGACGCACAGGCCCAGCGGCCATGGCTCACGGGCCTAGCCGCTCCGCGGCATGTGGGATCTTCCCGGACCAGGGCACGAACCCGTGTCCCCTGCATCGGCAGGTGGACTCTCAACCACTGCGCCACCAGGGAAGCCCTCTGTGATTTCTTTTCTTCCACTAACTTTGGGTTTTGTTTGTTGTTCTTTCCCTATTTGCTTTAGGTATAAGGTTAGGTTGTTTATTTGAGATTTTTTTTGTTTCCTGAGGTGAGATTGTATTGCTATAAACCTTCCTCTTAGAACTGCTTTTGCTGCGTCTCATAGGTTTTGGATCATCATCCTGTCATTTTCATTTGTCTCTAGGTATTTTTTGATTTCTCCTTTGATTTCTTCATTGATCCATTGGTTGTTTAGTACCATACTGTTTAGCCTCCACATTTTTGTGTTTTTTTTAGTTTTTTTCTTGTAGTTGATTTCTAATCTCACAGGGTTGTGGTCAGAAAAGATCCTTGATATGATTTCAGTTTTCTTAAATTTACCGAGGATCGCTTTGTGGCCCAGCATGTGATCAGTCCTGGAGAATGTTCCATGTGCACTTGACAAGAATGTGTATTCTGCTGGTTTTGGATGGAATGCTCTATAAATATCAATTAAGTCCAACAGGTCTAATGTGTCATTTAAGATCTGTGTTTCCTCTTGATTTTGTGTCTGGATGATCTGTCCATTGATGAAAGTGGGGTGTTAAAGTCCCCCACTTTTATTGTGTTATGTTGATTTCTCCTTTTAAGGCTGTTAGTATTTGCCTTATATATTAAGGTGCTCCTATGTTGGATGCATATATATTAACAATTGTTATATCTTCTTCCTGGATTGATCCCTTGATCATTATGTAGTGTCTTTCTTTGTCTCTTGTAATAGTCTTTATTTTAAAGTCTGTTTTGTCTTATATGAGTGTTGCCACTCCAGCTTTGTTTTGATTTCCATTTGCATGGAATGCCTTTTTCCATCCCATCAGTTTCAGTCTGTATGTGTCCCTAGATCTGTAGTGCGTCTCTTGTGGACAGCATATATATGGGTCTTGATTTTGTATCCATTTGACCAGTCTGTGTGTTTTGGTTGGAGCATATAATAGATTTATGTTTATGGTAATTATCAATATGTGTGTTCTTACTGCCATTTCATTAATTATTTGGGATTTGTTTCTGTAGGTCTTTATTTAAGAAATAGAGGTAAAAAGTAAGATTAGTATTGCTATACATTTGACACTACCATTAAAAGAAACACATCTGATGTGTGCCTAATGTTAGAGAGGAACTATTCATGGTTTTTGTGCTTATTAATGCATTCAGGCAACTCATAATTTAGATAAAACCCAAGGTACCAAATTTGGAAAAAGCACTGCATGGTAAGATACAGTGTTTGGTAGGCTATAGTGTCAGTGGTGCTTTTTATTTTTTATTTTTTTTAATTTTTAAATTTTTTTGGCCACGCATGTGGCATGTGGGATCTTTAGTTCCCTGACCAGGGATCGAACCCGTGTCCCCTGCATTGGAAGTGTGGAGTCTTAACCACTGGACTGCCAGGGAAGTCCCGTGAGATGCTTTTTAAATTGTTATTTTTAATTAGCTTTTTTGTGTCTGGAATGTTTTACTTTTCCCCTTTTTTCTTTATTGAGGAATAACTGACCAATATAATTGTATATATTTAAAATGTATAATGTGATGATTTGATAGACATTGTTGAATGAGGTGATGGATGCATTAATTATCTAGCTTTGCTTTTGATCTACAAAAGATATACCTGACATTAGTATATCTTATTGTAAGTGAAAACAAATGAAACATTGAGACATGCTTAAAAGTTAAAATTCTTTGTAAAACAGTGAAACAAGATTTAAAAAAAATAAATTGCAATAAAAGTTATATACATATTCAGTAACAACATAAAATCTGCTAAGCTGTAAGTATTTTAGATCAATCACATGGAAGATAATTGGTAGCAGTGGAAATCAGAGAATTGATAGACAAATCAAATAAAAATTAAAGGAATCATGATTATAATATGGATGACTTCCAATATAGTATTTAAGTTAGAGACTTGAGATATCACATAGAAAATGTTTCTACAGTTTTAAATAGGTCACTCAAATATTTAGGTGAAACTGGGACTTATTCTTTTCCAAAAATGTAAACAAATGCAACTCTAATTGTACTTTATTGTTTCTGAGATAAATTTCTCTCTCTCTGTTCTTCATATTATCCTTAGGCCTTAACCTCCCGATCCCTCATTTATCTTCAGTCTTCACTAAGCATTTGTTAAACTCTGTACTGTGATCTTGATTTTTTTAATATTTTATTTATTTTTATTTTCTTTTTAGTTACATTGAGAAGTAATTGATGTACATCACTGTATAAGTTTAAGGTATGCAGCATGATGGTTTGATTTACATATATTGTAAAATGATTATCACAATAGGTTTAGTTAACACTCATCATCTTGTATAGATACAATAAAAAGAAAAAAAAAGTCTCCTTTTGATGCGAACTCTTGGGATCTACTCTCTTAACAACTATCCTGTATATCATACAGCAGTATTAACTATAGTCATCATGTTCTGCATTACATCCTTAGTACTTCTTTATCTTATAACTGGAAGTTTGTACTTTTTGACTACCTTCCCCCAATTCCCCCTCCTCCAACCCCCCACTTCTGATAACCACAAATCTCATCTCTTTTCCTATGAGAAACAGTAGAATGGTGGGTGGTGGTTTCCAGGGGCTGAGGGTTGGGGGAACTTGGGAAATGTTGATCAAATGGTACAAACCTGAAACTAGAATATGAATAAGTTCTAAGTATCTAATGTACAGCATGGTGACTATAGTTAATAATAGTGTATAATTGAAATTTGCTAAAAGAGTAGATCCTAAGTGTTCTAATCACACACACAAAAATGGGAAGTGTGAGGTAATGTATGTGTTAATTTATGTGATTCTAGTAAATATTTCACAAGGTCTATGTATGTCAAATCTTGTTATACACTTTAAATATATACCTTTTTTGTTAATTATGCCTTGGTAAAGCTGGTAAAAATTATTCTGTAGTGCAGATCATTTATTCTGGGGATTTTGTTGGGTTGGCTGGTTGGTTATGTCATAATTTTTATTTCTCTTTTTCCCCTCTTTTTCAAATTATGCTCCTGAATTTCCAATTTTTTTAATTTTTGCATATATATTTCATTTCACCTTATCCACAGGTAAGGTAGTGGGAAGTTCCATGAATACCATCTATTTGCTCTAGTTTAATGTGTATGGATGATCTTTGATTCTTTCCCAATATATCTGAGACCTGCTTATCTCAGAGTTTCTATATGAGAGCTATATACTAAGTATAATGTTCACATTTTTTTTTTCTAATCCAGTTACCTTTCAGATACGGTGGTGGCCAGAGAAAGAGGGACAGAAGCTTCCAGGAATTGGTATAGGTCTTGAGTGTATCATAATTTTCTAGATGACCTTAGCAAGTAGTGGTGGTGTTGGGAGTTGTGAGGAGGTTAATATTTCAATGCATAAAATTTCTGAAGAAATATAATATATGGGGGTATATTATTTTTGTTATAGGTCCAAGGAAGGTAGACTTGATGTTCTAGGACTTTTATAGACATTATTTTTTTCCTTAACTTTCTTTAACTCTAAAGAGAGTAAGTTAGTTTGTAAAATGTCTTAGTCTTCTTTTAATTAGCTCAGCCGATCGTTAACTCTAAGAATTGTGTGAGGGTATTCCTCACATGCTGTAAATTGTTCCTTCAAATCCAGGTGGAGCCTTGGTAACTTGGCTTTAGATAGAGACAGTTACCCTAAGTTCTCATGCCCCATGCTTCATCGGCTTCTTTCCTGAAATTATATTAACTCTCTTCTCAACCAGTGGAGGTAAACATAGGTGAAATCTGTCAGGAAAATTCTCTGAAATTTGAAAATGGCGAAAAGATATTACTGGGCTTGCCCTTCTGTCGTCTGGGCTATTTTATAGTTTTGTAGAGCAGAGGTTAACTGGTAGAGATGAAAGTCATTTCCGTCTGTTGGAATAGATAATCCCTAATGGTTTATGGCCATGTTAGACATTAACAAGCTTCGTATCTTACCCAAGAATCTAATTCTATCATTTCTTTGGTAAACTGCCTATCTATCTAACTTTTCAAATGATCTTTGGGCTATTTGCCTTAGATTAATGATTTTATCTTTTTGAAAAGTATACCTGAACCATGTTGGAGGTTTCACTGAGATGCCCCAGTGGACTGACCTGATGGAGACAAGTAAACTAAACCATGTGGGCTGGTTAGTTCCAGGCCTGTCTTCTCCTGACTCCTGGATTGGATTCCAAATAACACTAGTACTTCCACTTTGCTGACTCTTGATTTTTCTAAGTTGCTTTTTTTTCCTTTCTGTTGATTTTGTGTTTTTATATTTGTTTCTGTTTTGCACTCAACTGATAAGTTATTTTCTCTTGGTGACAGCAGCGATTGGAAATTTGGTCTTATGGTCTGATCATTTGGTGATATAGGTTAGATCAATGATAGAGATGTATTCTCCGATGTGAGAGAGATAATGGAGAATATAGTTTGTTAATCTTTTTGGGTTTTTGTTTGTCTGTTTGTGAGCTTATGTCAATTAAGAATTTTGTACCAATTAGAAGGAAAAACATCTCTCTGAGATTTTAACTGGGGAGTTTTGGTGTTTAATGTTCCCCTGTGGCTGAAGTTATGGAACAGAAGCTATAGGTACTCTCTGTGTCTATGCACCTGTACTTGATAAAAGGACTTTATCTTTCATGAAGTCAGTGTGAAATGTTTTCCTACTTCAATAGAGAATTAATAAGTTCTATTATTATGTCCCTTAAACTTAAAGGAATTCTATTCTGATTTGTTTATAGAGGTAAAAGAGCCCTTATATAAATCTAATATTCTTCCTTAAAATCATAGGAAGAAGAAAACACCTGACCTAATAACTCTAAATGTGCAATGCACACCAGAAAAATACAGAAATTGCTGGCTTAAAAACATTTTAAATCTAAGTTTACATAATTAAGATGAATCTTTAGACAAATTAGACTGGGTTAGTAGTTTTGGCTAAAATAATAAATAGTAACTCTCTTGTCTTTTCCTTGAATCTATCAGTATGCTTTATAATCCAAGCATTTTGTTTTTGTTTTTGTTTGGGTTTGCTTTCTCTTGAAGTGACAAGTTGATCTGAACTTCTAGGCTTCTTACTATTGGTTTACTGATCAAATAAGTTAATATTACTCCTGGAAAACATTTACAATTATGAAAGAGATTAGTTTGTGTGTGGCTAAATTGAATCATTATTCTGACACTTTTTTATATCAACAGTGATTATGTGTTGTAGTGTTTCAGTTTAAATATAATTTACAAATTTGGATTAACATTAAATTGAGTTAATTAATAGATAATGATTAGATGCCTAGATAATTTCTAAGTAAAAGTGAATACTCAAACATTGATTACGAAACATAATTTTAAGTTTATATTCTGTTACTTATTATTTTTATATGCCTTACAGTAGCTATATCTTTCGGTAATGTTAATGAACATGTTCATTTAAGGTACTTTATGAAGGTGTAAAAGTGCTATGTGTGGCTGCAGGGAATGAGTTTTCTTAGTCTGCTAAAGTAGTTGATAGAGAGTTCTCAAATAATAGACCTCTCAGTATTTTTCTGTGAAATAGAAGTTCATTTTCTTTATTAAAAGT